>NC_137853.1:35772361-36972361 GCF_948465745.1 Chenopodium album | reverse complement strand
TTAATGAGCAATAATCGAAAGGTGGGATTAATAAAATAAGACCGACGAAAGGTTGGATTATTTTAATCAAATTTTCCATTAGGAAATGGTAATTAACTATTTTTGCTTTGTTTTCTAATGATGTGACTTATTTAGGGTGTAGATACGTCTTCCATTGACTTCTTCCTATTGGTAAATATCCCCTCCTTGATAGTAAGGAGCACTTACAACAACTTTGAATTGTTCTTATATATTTCGATAGCCGGTCAACGGACATACAAAATTGCCCCATAACACTCTCTCTGTCCCATAATGTTGTCACAATTATAAAAAAAAATAATAAAAATTTGAGTTATAACCGTCTATACTAAAAATCTTTATCCTAATATGATTAAAGTTACATTAATATAAATAAAAGTTACGAATATCTATTCAATGTAGACAAACCTAAAGAAGATGTTGTGTGAGACCATACTCACCATCCGACATTCATTTCTTTATCTAATTTATCCATCTCATATAACTCTTATTAAAATCCAAACCAAAAATCTCCTAGACCAACTATCGACCCAAACCAATTGAATTCGCATAACCCACATCATCGTCAAGCCATGTTGACCGGACCTTTTCTTTAATTTTATAATGTTTAAAAGTTATTATTATTATTATTATTATTATTATTATTATTATTATTATTATTATTATACTTCCTCCGTTTTTTAATACTTGCAACATGTCCCTAAAATAGATTGTCATAATATTTGCAACACACTATAAATAGAAAGTTATATTAGGAAAAAAATGTAATATTTCCCTTATTTAAAGCACATGGTCCACTACATTACACTCCTAACAACCATTCACCTCATTTTAAAGTGTATTATATCATGTGAACCCCACAATTCGTAAATACCGTAAAAAGTGTGTGTTGCAACTATTAAAAAAAAACAGAGGAAATATCAATTGTTATTAGTTAGATTAGGAATTGATATGTGTTTGGTGAGTATTTAAATTATGTAGTTGGCATAACCAATTGGTTGTTGGTGTAGTGGTGATTAGGATTGTACTGGGTAAGAGGACCCGCGTTCGATCCCCCGCAACAATAATTGGAAGGGGACTGGAACCTAACTACACATAATTGATCCCCGAATCCGAATTATCCCATTGGTTAACCGGGTGGACACCAAAAAGTATGTAGTTGGCACGTAAGGCTCAAAATAATATTCGTGAGAATATTCTATTTAAAATTAAAAAAATAGTAAAGTAACCTTGAAAAACCATAAATTTCTAAAAATTAACTAAAAATAAATTAAATTAAAAAATTATTCTAAAGTGTTGGGTTGATCTGAACCCTAAACTTTGGGTTAAGGATTTAGGGTTGAGCATTTCAACCCGTGACCCGACCGACCCAATTGATAGGTTTATGTCCATAATTTAATCAAACTTATATTAGATATTAAGTATATCAAGCATAACAGGGTTCCTGTAAAAATTCCAGGAACCGGAACCGAAACCTGTTGCAACAGGTTCCTCAAAATGAGAACCGGAATCGGAACCTGTTGAACAGGTTCCTAGAAATTGGGAACCGGAACCGGAACCGGAACCTACAGGTTCCGGTTCTGATTCAGGGTATCCTGTATTATAAGATACTCACTAACATTTTACAGATTTTCTAATAAAAAACTGGTTGGTCATTAATTTTATAATGTTTACAACTCGCAAATAAGACAAACTAATAGTAGTTGTCTAACAAATTTAATATATATATATATATATATATATATATATATATATATATATATATATATATATATATATATATATATATATATATATATATAATTGTAATTTAAAAATTGAATAAGAATTAGTGTATAATTTAAAATTAAGTGATATTTCTATCAGGTACAGGGTACCCTACAGGTTCCGGTTCCAAAAAATTGAGAACCTAATCCGGAACCTGTTGCAACAGGTTCTCCAATTTGCTACCCAGAACCAGAACCTCTTTTACAGGTTCCGGTTCCGAAACGGTTCCTAACAGATTCCGGTTCCGATTCAGGGTACCCAGATTTTTTGCTCACCCCTGTATATGTATCAATATATGCAGATTCTTATTTATAATTTTGCATGATTGACAATTGTAGAACATTATAAGTTATACAAAGTAATTTTTTTGGCAAAAATTTCACATGAAATCAATATTTTGACAATTTATAAAAGTGTCCATGCATAAGATTTATAGAAGACAAAAGGTTTACAATGTATTAATAAAACCAAAAAAAAAAAAAAAAAATGATGTAAGAAAAAAAAAAAAGTTGAACATGATCTTATCTAGTAAATGATGTAAGGGAGAGAATTACCAAAAAAAATAAAAAAAAGTTAGAATATCATGCATTCCGTTGAAAGAAATTCAATCCGATTTAAAATTTATGTTGAATATTTTAATAATGACTTATTGGATGCGAATCTAACAAGACCGGTTATGGCTTTATCCTCTTCAATTATAATCATAAAGCCATGAAAAACAAGTTGAACAAAAGCTATGGGGAATTGTCCCTGAATAGCACACCTGATACGAAGTACAATGTTGGACCAATATATTTTGTACTGTAGTGTCTTATAAATTACATTAACACAAGTACATTAACGACATACGAAGTATATTTTGTACTACTAATTAACAGTCTTGCATGTACTTGGACTGAACAGATACAGGCCATAAATACATCAGCCAAAATATTACTCTTACATCAGTAACATGTGAGCTTTAGGGATACATTCACGATCTCACATGTGGACTTAGGCACACACCAAGCATATTACACCATGGTAGAGCGGCAGTAGCAACAGAAGATTAAACCGAGCATTTAGCAACTTCAGGCAATGGGCGCTAATAGTATGCATCTCTGTAAAGAACAAGTAATCCAGTCAGTATCAAATTTTATGGCATCCCTCCCCACTATTAAGCTATGGCAATTTCTTTAAAAAAAAAAAAAAAAAAAAAAAGGTCTATGACAATTGATAATGGACAAAATGCAGATATTAAATGACAAATGTAACAAACAAAATCTGATAGCAAACCACAACTATTACAGAGCTTTATCCTTATGTCATACCAAAAATAACATTAGCACTTGAACAAACAAGTGAAACAACCATACAAGGCTTATAGTCCTGCAGATTTGCAATATGTTGCTTATAGTGAGCAAAGATATCTACTAAAGAATTCTGCTTCCCCATGAATCCACTTAATTGTAATCTTTTTGAAAAAAAAAAAAAGAGTGTATGGAAGAAACTAGCAATCAGCTATAATCTCTAGATAGACCATATAGCCCCATTGATCCTCTCCATCCTCCTTTTAATCAACCTGTATGAAGCCTCCTTAAGAAGACACGGTGAAAAATACTAATGACTCACAGAGGAAGAAGTTTTAGACCTGACTCTAATATCTTATTCAGCAATTAGATACATCCTTGGTTCAAACTACATTAGTTATCATCACTCATCACAGCATTGTAAGAGTAAGTACCCACCACCATTTTATAGAAGCTAATCAATAACATTTATCCTATCAGAATTCGATGCTCCACATATCACTATTAAGTAGATAAATTACATTGACAAAACTGTAACCCCAAAGGAAACAGCATTTGCAACAAGCTTCGGTTATTGCTCTGCTTTTACAGCAGAGATTATGGCATTGACTAGGGGTTTGAGCCAGCAAAGAACTGCCAAATTGCAAACCTCGAAATACAGATGGATAATGTTGCATGCATACAAGCCCTTAATAAGCAGGAAGTACCAAGAGCTGAGAACAAACATGATATAATATGTTGCAAGGATTTGATCTGCGTTACTAAATCATGTGCATAAGGAAGGCAATAGAGCGGCGAATTAGTTGGCCAACCGCGGAGTTGTTCAGGACTCTCAATTGGTTTATTTTAGTGATTTATTTTAGTGCCATTCTGGTAGAGCTTAGTCGTATCTTGGAGGAAGATGTGCAAGGTGTGGCCTTGCCACAACTTATTCCTCCTTAGGTAGTTAATTATGTTTTAGTTTTGTTTGTTTGTCGTGTGATTTAGTTTCTTTCGTTCTTTTTTCTTTTCTATTGGTGCTTGTAACCTCATCGAAATAAAAAAAAAAAAAAAAAAAAAAAGGAAGTAGCAAGGACTTTTCCATGCATAGTTAGGTATATATATAAACCAAAAGTGAATGAGTTGGAGTGGGATAAGAGGCTTTTGCGCTTGCTTTTTAGTAGATCTATCATCCCTAGGTGTGGGAATAAGTCATCTATCACACATCTAAATACATTTGTGATGTACTATGTGCTGAAGAAAAAAGTTCTCAACCTGCCTAAACTGATGCTGCATTACATGAAATCAGGGCAGAATAGATTGTCATTACCATATGGAATGTGGCTAACCCCTATTTTGGAGAGAAAAACTCATAAGCGTTGATGGAGAAACGTATGTGGATACAACTTTGAAGAATGGCAAACCTAATTCTCAGTATACGTTTAATATTGACACCCTAGTACCCTACGTATTCATATGAAATACAAGTATGATGAGACTGTTAAAAATTGGGTGAAAAACAACAAACCAACGACCAATGGTGATAATTCACCATATTCATCCTCTAGCGACAAAGTTGATCTTGTTGCACAATGACCAAACATCAACTATCAATCTGGAGCATTGTTTACAGCTACCTTTAAACAAGTGGTGAAGAGTATGCTAAAGGCTGTATATCCTCAAATTCTTACGGATTTGAGAATGTCATATTGGGAACAAAATGCAGAGGAGGAGATGCATATGTTTATAGGAGGTGAACATGATGATGAGGATGATGACTGATATATATATATATTTCAAGTACTTGCTTAGAGGAACCTATTATAAACCGTTTCAGAGAATAGCTGAACTAGTTAATGATCCAATTTTTTAATTCAATATGGCATGTACCTGTCTATAACTATTTTTCTTTTCTACACTCTTGTCTCATCCTCTCAGAGTCTCGGGTGGGCTTCTATATAGGCATCAATCCAAAATTGTGCCAACAATAAAAGTACGAAAATATGAATTATAGATTGTTCGGCATATGAGCAGGTTTCCTATGCACAGCTTAAACATTCAATGGCAAGCAGATGTGTGTTGCAATTGTTTACTTTAAGTTCAGAAATGTAATGTAAGGAATCAATTACAATCTAGAAAACTTCATGTTTTACACACACACACACACTTGAATCTTTCACTAGCAACCCTGACAGATATCCTTCCAAAACTTCATGGATTTACATCACTACCTAAAAGTATTCATCATATGCTTCCTCTTCCACTTCCTTGTTTTGACTACTAGACTATTTTGGACATATTTGGGATCTGCTTATTGTGGTAGTGTTGCTATTTTTCATGTTTCTCATTTTGGTATGGAGAAAATCATGTTTAAAACTTGAAAGTCTTCAACAGAATCAAAGCTTAAGACATAAATTCGCAAATAATTAAGATCTTAGATAGAACCTGTTATCTAAAATACACCATGAGTTTTTATTCACTCATAATGCTCCAAAGCACTATGTGCTAGGTGGGTGATCAAGACTCCACAGTGAGACTGATGGGTGAAGATCCAATACTGCCTAAAGGATGTGCTATAACAAACTTCTTACTAGTGTCATACTTAACATCTCACTAGCATTGACTCAGGACTTTGGTATTAATTTTTCAGCACAAACCTCCCACGTTCAATTCCACTGATTAGGATCAAATTTACATTGAGTATGCTAACACCAAGGCACCAACCTAATTTCAAGACATGGATAGACACAAATGATGACAAAACTTATTACCATATTACCCTATGTCATATCATTACCCCTGCCAACACTATAAATAAACAAAAAATAAAGTATAGAGCCCTAATAGTTACCACTTTATATTAATGCCACATCCACATGACTGCAACAGATACTAGCATAGTATCATGTACATGAGATTCAAAGCTAAATGCCAACAACCCTTGTATACTTACTTTACTTAGTGTATAATAAGAACAATCATTATATGATTGTCTTATAAAAAAGATAGATCACTACGTTATTTCATATTTCAACAAATATTATACCCTTAACTCCTTAAGACTTGCCATACTAATCACATGAAAATAATCGCTTTAAACTTTAAAAGGGTTCTGTTTAATAGTCAGTCTTCATCAGTTCCATTTGAAGCTAAGGTAGATTTAATTACCACTAATGCAAAATTTTGTTTTAGCTTTTAGGCACCTAATATTTTATTAAAGAACTATGTATTTCAATAATATTTTATATTGTAAAAAACTACCTTATAAAGTGGAGATTTTGAAAAAAAAAAAAACGACCTAATGAAAAAAACTACCTTCATTGATGGTTGATACACTTGATAGTATGCCAGAGGAAACATCCAGTTTACTAACCTTTTTTCTTTATTTGGTTTACACATCAGGAATATGTGATTAAAGGTTATAAGATCCTTTATAAGAACAAGTTCAAAAAAATTCTACATAGAACAACAAAAGCAAGTCTTCCTAAACAATTTATTTTAAAGCATAACAAAACACAATTAATATATCACAATGTGTAGTTTACAAATTTTAGAAGATGTAAGTGCAAAAAATAAATCACATGATTAAGAGCAAGTATGTATTACCTGCTGTGACCTTCCAGAATTAGCCATTATTAGCCCTTCATCAATTTCATAGGAAAGATGTGATATTCTCATCAAAACCTTTGTGCAAAACCAAGCTTTCAACATAAGTCTGGAAAAAAATCCGGCTACTCATCACAGTTCTTGTTTGGTTGGTTGCAATGTTATAAGACATCGTAATGTGATTGTGAGTGTTGAACAACAAAAACGTATTGCTCTTTAGACCATAGACAATACTTGAACAATTAACCAACTTGGAAGCATATAAATTCGGTTCTCCCTTAAACCATAGCCTCCATCCGCCATCCTTTTCCAAAACCCATATGCAGCTACTTTCAGATGACATCAATAACACTCCCAAGGACTCACCATGGGCAAAAATAAACCTAGTAGTGGTTTCTTTCACAGCATCAGGCAGTTGCATAACACATCAAAGTCATACAAGTAGAGTTTCCTATTAGCTCCGGCTTTTCTACAACCTCTATTAACCCAATATACAACCCCTCCACAACAAACTAACCTTCCTGGGACTCCTAACCCGAATAAACCCCAGTTCGACTTACTCACCGGATTCGGTTTTCTTCTCCAAAGGTGATCCGTGAGTGAGTATACATCAATTAAGGCATAATCATTAAATCTATTAGTGGTGAAGGTAACCACCTTATGATCATTACTAGAAGGGGAGAATCCTAAAGCATAGGCTACATAGCTATAAAGACTTCTACAAGGTCTCACAATAGGAGAAAAAATAACCAATGATTTTCTTATAGAAGGGTTCCACAATCGAACCTCATCCCTACCATTTTCCAACAAAATTAACCCATTACAATTTCCAGAAATATAGTATGATTCAGGAAATTCAACAAGGTCTGCAATCTTGTTAAGTGTATCACTAGAACGAATTGTGAAATTACATCCATCTATAGATCTTTCAATTGCTATCAAATGATGATCTAATTTATGGGAGTTGTTGTTGTAACGATTTAGATGCAAAGAAATGAAATTGGAGGAATCAATGAAAGAACACCAAGTTTTACAAACACACCTGAATTTTAAAAGGGTTTTTGAAGGTAGCCATGTCAAGATCTCCAGCAATAATTCTGCCGGCAAATTGTCGTCCCGTGAGAATTCCCCCTCTATTCTACTCATAATTAAGCCAAAGAGATGATGGGCTGTAGAGTTGGTACTCTTCGAGAACTAGGGGTTTTTTTTTTTTTTTTTTTTTTTTTTTTTTGGAGTAGTAGGTATTTTATTCATTTGACTATTTTTTTTTTTTTTGACGGGTATTCATTTGACTATTTAAGTAATGGAGTATTGTGTCAAAAAAAAGTAATGGAGTCCATATTTATTTGACCAAGTTTGGCACTTTATTTTATTTGGAGTGGAAAACCATTAAAAGTGATTTAATTGGACAGAAACCGTTTATAGGTAATACTTGATAAACATATCAATAGTGTCCGTTCCAAAAAAAAAAAAAAAAAAAAAAAAAACATACCAATAGTGTTATACTATGTACTATAACTTGGATTGTCTAGTATATAAGGGCGAATTTTATATTTTTATTAAAACTTATAAGCACCACACTTGAGAACTTAGTCTATTTGTCCCAAATACTGGTTTATTTCCATGGTGCACTAGGGTCAGTTAAATTTATTTAATCGACCAAAAATGTAAAAAATTTTGGATGTTAAATACTCTCTCCGATACCAATCAAATTCTAACAATTGATTTTGTTTTTAACCAACCTAAACCAACACTTTTGTTTAATTTGTACAAATTATTAATTTTGGGTTTGAGCAATGCTTCAACTTGAATTTGTACCCGATCCATAATGAACTTGAACTCAACCCGATAGGCTGACACCCAATTAATCGAACCCCAATTCTACCAAAAGCCGATTTGAATTTGACCCGTCGTATTGCCCCAAATGTCCACATCTAATTTAAAAACTGTTCAGACGCCTTGCTTCACGTTGTCTAAACGACTCACATCTAACTTTCATTACGCCTAAACATTTGATGCCCGACCAATTCACCTATTACATCCTCCACTTATAATTCCAAGTATGACATACACCCATATTATTCTAGAAAGATTAATCAGATTTAGTAGAAAAAAAAAGACAGAGTATGTGTTAAAAATGTAATCTAGAAAAATCTAATTTATAATTAGCTAGATATTTCTAGAATAGCCTAGTATCTTGAAAACTCTAGTTTATGTAAGAAAATAAAGAGAAATCTAGAGAAGGCTAGTAAAATAGTAGTAGAGTGTAGTATGTCGGTGGAGCATATAAACCGACATATACCACTATAAATACTAGCAATTTGCCATGCAAATGTAAGCTATCCCCATGCAATAATACTTTTATTTTTAACCCACCACTACTTCCACTTACCTAAATTCTAACATTATGTAATCAATATTCATGAAAAAAAAATAGAAAACACGAAAAAAAAACTTACAAACAACTCAACCATACATCGATTGGAAGCGGCCCATCTAATTAGAACTTGTTTATTAAAACTACTCTACTACTAAAAAGAGGGAAAAAAAATGTCTAAAAATCAATTGATAGCGAAGAATATAAGCACTAATAAGCTCCTAAATGAACTCCTAACAAAGAAACTTAATTTGTAACCTTTCAAAGACCAATTTGTAACCACTTACTTGCAAGTAAGAGTACTAAGCTTTCCACGTACCGATCAAGAAACTTAATCCTCAGCCTATTAACATCAGAGAGCGCCCTCAATTCAACCTCATGATTTTCAACGTCGTCGTCCGAAATCTATCCCTTAGGTAATTTGTGAAACCACATCTCAACCTTAGGACGCGACAAACCCCGGGCAACATTATTTGTAACATCCAATTTATGTTGTTTAGTCCAACTAAAACCCGAACCGGACTAACTCCCTTCCATATACTACCATGTACTCCATTAGGTCCATCATAGCAGTCCAAAACTGCCAAAGAATTATCCAATATTGCCGAGCATCTCTTGAGATACCGTCGCTTGGCAACGACCTCGACATCAGGACATTTCATGCTGGTAAAAGCCTCTTTATCAAGATCGAAACACAGAAATGCGTCAATATTGATGTATTGCTACTTTTAACACTTGCAAGCTAATAAATCTCGTTGTCGAAATTCAAAGGCATTGTGAATACAATAGAATAAACTGTCGGAATTGTGAATACAATAGAATAAACTGTCGGATTTGGAGGTTCCCTCTGTTTTGGGAACAACCACCTACTATTCCGCAAGTTGTACACCTTGGTTATTGCTTGGAATCTCACCGAACATACGGATATTACCTTGTAAATACTACTCACAGCATCGAACCCGAACCCGAACTTGATCATATAATTCCACCCTTCCGGTAGAAAACATGGGATTTGTAAAGACTTTCGAATAGACGGATTCAACAGTATGATATCCGAGGATCGTTTTGGGCGCCTATTACAACATTGTGCATTAGTAACACCCCATTAACATAGCTCGCAACACGGGTAACAGCAGTATCTTGGAAGATTTCTGGTGTGATGAGTTGATCATCTTGAGTGAAGGAATCAGTTCGACGAATGGCTAACGCTCCTTACTGTACTTGACAGCATAAGAAGTGGTTTCTCGGTTGAATCTGGAGATGAAAAATGGTGAAATCTTGATGGGTAATAATGGAGTTCCATTCTTTGCAAACGCATTATTTATCGAACGAATTATTTATTGTCTTTTTGATCTTCTTCTTCATCCTACTTTTCGACCGAGTATTTGCCATTAATGGATTTGTTTGATTGATCGATTCAATTGAAGAAGGCGGTTAATTGAGGGAATTGGAAGGAAGGAGAGAAATTAATTTCGGGTTTCTTTGATTTGATTGAATGTTAGCTAGTTTTGACACAAAAATACGGATGATTATATAGAAACGTTTTGTTGGGTTAGGGGTTATATTAGTAAGGGGGCTCAACAAGTTTGCGGCTGATGATGTGATTTGATAATAGATATAAAAAATTATCCAAGATAATTTGACAAGTGTTTTTTTTTTTTCAAAAAAATGAAAAGTTAATCAAATAATTAAGTACAAAGTATAAAAAGTTATATTTAAGAGGAGTTATATAATTGGTGCACAAAAATATAATTGGTGCACAATTTTTTTTTTATTTGTATGTTTTTAAAAAATTAAACATTTATATATATTTGTATGATAAAATTACAATTTTATTTGCTGCTATATATTATTGAATTTTTTACTATAAAATAAATTTAAAATTTTTTATCTCTGTTGATAGATATCTAGATCAGTATATTTTTTATAATATATATATATATATGCGGTTGGTCACACCGTTGACTAATCATAATGAAAGCTAGTTATAGGTAGATAAATCACATAGTTGACTTGATTTGACTAGACTTTGAGTTTATAGGTAGGCTAACCCATAAGAGAAAAATGTATCAAATGAAATGTGGGTTATACCTACTAGTAGTCAAGTTTTCGTAGTAACTACAGGACGTCGCTGACTATGGTGTAACAATTTTGGCTCATTACTTTGGAGTGTATGTGTTATTATACCTACTAGTAGCTTCCGATAGAGTATATGAAGTTGAGTTTTTAGTCACTAACTCAATAGGGAGGCTAAGGGTTTCAATGTGCCAAAGGATGAATATGGAGAGAATAAAAAGCCAGTTAGATCAGGATCAGTAACTCTCTTTGATATTACGCCTTGGCAAAAACAGCATATGGATGATGGATAACGAGGAAGATGCCCACGAGTCGTGGAGTAAATGGTTTTCAACATATTCATCTCATGGTTTGTACGAAATTTTCCAACACCATGGCTGTAGCATTAGTCATATGTGCTATGTTGAGAAAATTAACAAGTTTTTCATGTTGATAGAGAGAAAAACAATGTCCTATGATCTGAAAAATCGTCTGCTTTATGATCTAAGAACTTCTAAATGTCTAATGGTGCTTATATAAGCTATATCAACTCGATTTTAAAATATTTATAGAATATTGAACTTGTTTAATAATACTTAACATTCCAATCTGATGTTGATGCTGTACTTAACACTTATCTAGCTAATTGCTATTAGCATTTTGCCTACTCATGTAACCTTCAGAATATAGGACTACATACATTATACATATATAGTACAGTAGCTGATTAAAGATTTATATGAGCAAATCATAACTATATCGAAAATGTTAAACAAATGAAACCAAAAATTGAAGCATATAGCCTATTTGTGCCTAAAATTCTAAAACTCACTTACTTTTACCAAACTATACGACAGCTTAAGTTGAAAAAAAATCAAAAATCACAAGAGAAGCAAAACTTAAGGCAGAGTTGCTTGTAAAGGATCGAAAGGTATATAATTAAACTATAAGAGCGTTTAAAAATAAATAGCAAACTCAAATTCATATCACAGGTATAATTAAAGTCACTAATATAGCATAATGTGTAATGTAACACATTGTGTAAGAGCAAGTAATGATATTAATTACCTTTGTGGATCTGGATTCATTGGAAAGATGTGAAAGTGTTATCTCCAAAACCTTAGTGCAACGCCAAGCTTTCAACATAAGTCACGTAAGAATTAAAAATCGCGAAAGAATTTGAGTTATTATTTGGTTGTTTGCAATTTCATAAACCATCACAATTTGAGAGGTCATAAACAAAAATCTTTTACTCTGTTTAACATTTAATGCCCGACCAATTCACCAATTACATCTTACACTTTTAATTTCAAGTACATGACATATACACATACAAGTATTTTTCTAGGAAATATTAATTACTTAGTAAATCAGATTCAGTAGATAAAATATTGAAAAGACAAAGTATGTAATCAATATTCAAAGAAAAAAAAAAAAAAAAAAAACAAACAGGGAACATCACACAAAAAAAAAAAAAAAAATAATAATAAAAAAATCAAAAAAAAAAAAAAAAAAAATCAACCTTACATTGATTGGAAGTGACCCATCTACTTAGAACATGTTTATTTTGAGCTATCTTCACAAATATAATTGCTACTAAATAACAGCAACAATCACTCAATATTATTTCCTTCAAGCAAGAGTACTAAGCTTTCCACATACCTATCAAGAAACTTAATCCTCACCCAATTAGCATCAAAGAGCGCCTTCAACTCATCCTCATGATTTTCGACATCGTTGTCCGAAATCGATCCCTTAGGTAAGTTACGAAACCACATCTCAACCTTATGACGCGAAAAAAACCGGATCCGGGGAACATTATTGGTAACATCCAAATTATGTTGTTTAGTCCAACTAAAACCCGAATCGGAACCCGACTTAAATCCCTTCCATACACTACCATGTACTCCATTAGGTCCATCATAGCAGTCCAAAACTGCCAAAGAATTATCCAATACCGCCGAGCATCTCTTGAGATATCGTTCCTCGGCCTCGACCTCGATATCAGGACATTTCATGCTAGTAAAAGCCTCTTTATCAAGATCGAAACACAGAAAATGCGTCAATTTAGTTGTATTGTTACTTTTAACACTTCCAAGCCAATAAATCTCGTTGTCGAAATTCATAGGCATTGTGAATACATTGAAGTACACTGCAGGATCTGCAAGAATACTCTGTTTCGGGTTTAACCACAAACGATTCCGTAAGTTGTAAACCTTGGTTGCTGCTCGGAATCTTGCCGAACATACGGATACTACCTTGTAAGTACTACTCACGGAATCGAACCCGAACCCGAACTTGATCATATAATTCCACCCTCCCAGCAGAAAACATGGGATTCGTAAAGACTTTCGAATAGACGGATTCCACAGTATAATATCCGAGTGGTCGTTTTGAGCACCTATTACCCCATGAAGAACTTGATAATTATTGTGCATTAGTAACACCCCATGAACATAGCTCGCAACACGGGTAACAACAGTATCTTCGAAGATTTCTGGTGTGATGACGGCATAAGAAGTGGTTTCTCGGTTGAAGTTGGAGATGAAGTGAGGTGAAATCTTGATGGGTGATAATGGAGTTCCATTCTTTGCAAACGCATAGTGATTTTACCAAGTGTTTTAGAGGGAGTTTTGTAAAAATATTCGGGAATAATTCACTTGGTAATTTATCGAACGGATTATTTATCGTCTTCTTCATTATTCTTCTTCGTCCTGCTTTAGGGGATTTGGAATGAAGGTTAGTTATGACAGAAATATAGAGCGCGGATGATTATATAGAAACGTTTTGTTAGATTAGGGGTCAAATTTTATCAAGTTTACGGTTTAAGATGTGATTTGATCATAGATATCCAAAATTACCCAAGATAATTTTTTTTTTTTTTTTTTTGGGAAATTGATAAAACTAGTACAGTGTATAAAAAGTTAGATTTAACTAAATCTGTATAATTGGTGCAATTTTTTTTTTTATCAAATATTTATATTATACACTCAATTTATTTTTTATTGAATTTTTTACCATAAAATAGAATAAAATAATTTTTTTTCTTCTCTATTTCTAGATATTTAGATCAATATATTT
Source organism: Chenopodium album (assembly GCF_948465745.1). Lineage (NCBI taxonomy): Eukaryota > Viridiplantae > Streptophyta > Magnoliopsida > Caryophyllales > Amaranthaceae > Chenopodium > Chenopodium album. Next base: position 36,958,189 of record NC_137853.1, on the reverse strand, counting down.
TATGATTAAACTCCTAAATCTCTTGTACAAGATCTTATATTAGCACTTTGCCTGCTGCAGTTTGAAAATTTGGAACCCTAATCCAGTCACAATTGATGAATGTATCACGACATTTTTGGGAACCAATTGTGTTTCTATAACAATGGAAGTACTTAAAAGTTAGAACAAGATTACAAGACTATAGGACTACATACATTATATAGTACAGTAGCTGATTAGAGATTACCATCGCAATTACAATTTACATTCTTCATTCATGTAACCCAATATACAATATTATTCTGATAGATTTTCACATCGATCTTATGCTACTCTGTAATGTACAAGGCTAAAATTTAAATCTGTAATCTTTAATTTGGAGGAAGGAATTTGTATGTTTTTTTTTTGAAAGGAAAAAACATACAACTACTTGGACACTATAATACAACTTATTCGAAAGGCTTATACCTGAAAATTAAAAATACATAGTAAAATGATGCAGATCATCTACTACGGAAATACGGAGTACTATTGAAACACACCTCCCATTAACATTAATAGGTACCACTTCAGTACAAATTCTTCAATAGACCTGGTTCACACTAATTTATTGTGGACTGCTAATATTATAGACAATATGATTGTTTTATTAACAAAAAAAAAGGTTACTATATTAAAATAAAGGTTAGGAAATTATGTTAAAATAAAAGTTAGTGTGACATTATAAAAACTATAACAGGTTAATTTTTTTAATGAAATTTTTAATCTAATAGTCAATACGAATAATAAAGATCACTATATTAAAATTAGGTCACTATTCAACATAATGTTGTACTTTAAGTTCATAATAACATTGTCACACAAGTTTTAAAAAAGATTACTATGTTAAAAATAAGGTTACTATAACAAAATTAGGGGTCACTAAATTGAATATAATATTAGTTATATGTGTATAAACCTTAGGTCCACAATAATATTATTGTGGATCAGGTCCACGCAAGATTTTCTGCCCACTTTAGTTCATTCATATATGGTTTATTAAGAAATAAATCAAACAAATACAAAATAAGGTTAATAATCATGAATAACCACTCAAATAGCAATTATATTGACCCGGATATGGGACACTACAGTAGCCGAGTATGCATCTCTCTAACGATCAGCTGTCACGAAGCAAAATCAGAGCAAATCACAACAATATCGAAAATTTTAAACAAATGAAACCAAAAAATGAAGCATATAGCCTATTTGTGCCTAAAATTCTCAAGAAAACTCACTTAGTTATACCAAACTATACGAGAGCTTAAGTTGAAAAAATCAAAAATCTATACTATATACTAAAGTAATCACCAGGAATATTCTAGAATTACACGTGTCACGTTTGCATTAAAAAATTTCCCTCCAAAAACTTTTAATTTTTTTTAAAATTATTTTTCTTAGAAATAAAAACATAATTCATGAAAAAATAAAATAAACAATCTTTTTCCAAAAAAGAATAAAAAATATATATAGCCTAAATAATAGAACAATAACAATAAATTAAAATAAATAAAATATTTAAAATATACACCATCTCTAAACAAATACAAACTTATAATAATATATAAATGTAATTTTTTTCCTGTGAATATCTGAGCGTTGCTCGGGCAAAGAACTAGTAATTAAACTATACGAGAGTTTTAAAATGAATAGCAAATTCAAATTCATATCACTGGTATAATTAAAGTCACTAATATAGCATATTGTGTAGTGTAACATATTGTGTAAGAGCAAGTAATTGATATTACCTTTGTGGATCTAGATTCATAGGAAAGATGTGAAAGTGTTCTCTCCAAAACCTTTGTGCAACGCCAAGCTTTCTACATAATTCGCGATAGAATTACAAATCGCTAAAGAATTTCGACCCCTTGTTTGAGTTCTTATTTGGTTGCTTGCAATTTTGTAAACCATCACAATTTGAGAGGTCATAAACAAAAATGCTTTACTCTGTTGAACATAGACAATCTTCAAAATTTCACGTTCAAACAAGTTGGAAACGTCTACATTCGGATTTCCCGAAAACCATAGCCTCCATGGATCCTCTCCACCATCCTTTTCCAAAACCCATATGCGGGTTCTCTTAGAGGACATACTAAAAACTGCCAAGGACTCACCATGTACAAAAATGAACATAACAATGCTTTCTTTCACAGCATCAGGCAGTTGCATAACACTAGATTTTTCAACATTAAAGTCATACAAGTAGAGTTCCCTACTAATTTCGAGTTTTCTTTTGAAATCAGTCAAATCACTAATAATCCAATATACAACCCCTTGACAACAAACTAACTTTCCTTCAAAAAATTAAATCCTCTAAACCCCTTCAAACGCCTATTATTGGACTTACTCGTCGGCCAATTAGAAACAACTCTCCAAAGATGATCAGCGAGTGAATATACAGCAATTGGGACGTCACAATTTTCAAATGTATTAAACGCAAGCACCTTATAATCATTACTAGAAGGGCAAAATACTAGAAAAAAATTCACGCTCATAATTTCGACTTTGAAATAAGTACAAGTGGGAAGAAGTAATGACCTCCTAATACTAGGGTTCCACAATCTAACCTCCTTACAATTTGTCAACAGAATCAACCCATTACAGCTTCCAGAAATTAAGTACAAATCACGCGATTGAACACAATTTGCAATATTAATAAATGTGTTACCACGAAAAACTGTAACGTCATTAAATGTACATGTACATCCCTTGTTTGCAATAATTTTACTTGTTATCAGATGATAAATTTTTGAAGTGTTGTTGTAATGTTTAATGAAATTCGAGGAATCAATCAAAGAACACCAGGCTTTACTCACAGACCTGAATTTCATTAGGATTTTCGACGGTAGCCTTACCAAGATTTCCATCAACAATTCCTCCGGCAAGGAGAATTGCTTCTTTAGGTTACTCATTTTGGACACTAAAACACTAAGGCTTAATAACCAATAAGAAATTATGCAATCTCTGCTAAACAATGAACATCTCTTTCTGAAACAAGTCAAACTCAATATGCCAACCGCTTTTATTTGATGAATATCATATATATTTATGATACAATTTCCATATCCTTGCTAACCAAGTTTCTAAGCAAATCTTTATTTTCTAAAATAAGATATAAAACAAGAAGATATACTTTCACTAAACAATATCTTATCATAAATTTTTTACATTTAAAAATCACCGAATAATATCAATATATACACTCTTGAAAATTTTATCACGGTTGTTTGACATATGACTAAGCTATGTAGTTCAAAATTGACATATTTTCTCAAAATTGATTATAATGATCATTATATTTCAGGAAAATTTGCGAGGAAGGTCCTTCTAAATTTTAGTGGTTGACCTTGTGAGAAAGACCCTTATATATGAAAAGAGTGGCACAAAAGGTCTTTATATGGAGATTGGGTTGTAGGGAGGGTCCGTTGACCAAAATTTTCCGGCCTTCCCATTTTTTTTCTTTTTTATTTCGTTTTTCCCTCTTCTCCCTCGATTTCCCTGCTACTCAATATGGACAATAATTAATTAAAACACTATGATAATGAGTTGGTACTCTGGGTATAGAATTCCTTCTCCCTGCAACTCAATTAGAATTAAATTAAACAAATTTAATGTGAATGCATGTTTATCTCTAAGATTAACTTATGCGACCAACTAAGATAACATATGATGGAAACAATCTAAAATATATTTACTAAATAAAATCTTCCCATAAATAAATCTAAAGCTAAATATCTTCCTTCTAATTATTTACATCTAAACCTAAATAAACTTGCCTCAAAAAAATTAAAAAATAAAAAATATATTTACTTAACAAAAATATTTTGAGAGAATATTTAGAAGCAACTTGAAGGATCCTTATATAGTCCCTTATTTTTTTCTCAAAAAAAAAAAAAAAAAAAAAAAAAAAAAAAAAGTCCCTTGTTTCAGATTACCGTCAGATTGGTACTAATAGCATCATATGAAGAACATCTTCCTATAAAGTATAAACTATAAAGAGAATTAAGGACAGTATTTATAATTCGATTTGCACTAAACATTATAAGCCGTGGCTAACCAAAACAAAGATACGAAAATTACTAAATGTAAAAGCTTTTGATTGTAACCACGTAAGTAATTCCCAACCACAACCAAATCGAAATAAAATCGTGGACTACTTTTTATCATTATTACCTGGTGCAAAGTAACAACATTCTCATACATAATAAACCCAATAACACATGAAAAACAGAACAAGTCGAAAACTGAGACAGAGTAATATATCTAGCACAAGGCAAAAAAGATGTATAAACATCTGAAGAATTATGCTATATATGCCTATAAATCGTCTGAAATCAACCGATCTTCTATATTAATGTCTGGCGGGCAGGTAGTCAAAATCTCCCCTTGGTTTCGTTTGTGCAATACTAAGCTCTCCGCATAAGTCTCAAAAGATTTATGACCGTCAGTATGATGATACAAACACTGCATCTCATGACACTTAAAATTATAAGAATACAATCCACCATTATTCTGTACGAAAAATGTATTTTTCCCAACATTGAAAATCTTTGTAAAAGTACTACTTTCAAGAAACTCAAGAGCATATAAATTTGAATCTCCAGTATACCACAAATTCCACGATTTCTCTGCACCATCTTTCACCAAAACCCATATGGAGGTACGCTTAGAAGACATACCAAAAACAGCAATTGACTCACCAAGTACGAAATTGAATTTAATGGTACTTTGTATTGCAGCTAGAGGCAAATCAACAAACACGAATTCCTCGGAATCAAAATCAAACGATACAAGAAGAGTCTGTAATTCACACACAGTACCAGCCGGTCCAGATTTATCCTCATCAAATCCTAACCAATACATAGCGCCTTTTAAATACACAACACACCCATCTACTTCATTGTAACTTAAAAACCCTCGAATGTGGACATCCAACCTATCTTTAACCCTCCAAACATGATCATTTAATGAATAAACCGCAATCGAAAACATGGGAAACATATCATACCCGAAGGCAACCACCTTATAATCATTACTAGACGGAGCGAAACCAAGCCAATAACCTATAGAACGATATCTTCCAATTTCAATAAAAGGACAAGCGGGAATCACCAATGATTTTCGAATACAAGGATTATGCAATACAATGCTTGTACTTAAACTATAGTTATATCGATCCATCAAATACAATCCATGACAACTTCTTAATACAATGTACTTCTCAGGAGTTTCGAAAAATACATCAATTTTCTTGAATGTGTCAATACTATGAAGGGTGGTTTCACTACACTTTGAGGCTAACAAATAAGATTTATTGCGATTGTTGTTGTAAGTTTTTAGATGCATAAGAATGAAATCAGAGGAATCAATTAATGAACACCATGTTTTACAAACACACCTGAATTTTATTAGGGATTTCGCCGGCAACCTGGCTATGATCTCTGTGCATATTTCCGGCGGTATATACGGCAATTTATCGTCGTAAGTTGTCTTCTTGCTACTGGTTGGTTCTACCATTGTACTCAATTGAAGCATTGAACGTCACAAATTGAGGTTGAGATACTATGCTATGCGGCTAATCTATAAAGAGTTTTTTTATTTTTAAACAAAAAAATTAAGAGCAGTTTTATGTAAAATTAGTAAATTATTCGTATTTTTGTTAGAATCCTTTTTTTTTAAAAAAAAAAAAAACATATTTTTGTTAGAATCCTAATCATGGTTGAATTAGGTTTACTTAAGTTTATTGAATTATGAACTTTGCACAAAAAAAAAAAAATTGAAATAATTTCTAATACTAAGGGCATGTTCATATTTACTTCAGTTCAATTCAGCTCTTAATTTTTCTCTCTCATAAAATATTCATTTCAGCTCCAATCAGTTCAGTTCAGTTCAGCTCCAATCAGTTCAGTTCACTTCAGCTTAGTTCAGTAAATATGAATAGGCCCTTACTCAGTATTTTTAGATGCTACATTTTTTTTTTTTTTTTGAGATTAGAAATTCTTGTTTAGTTGCAACACTTTCCATTTTTGACATTTCTTTCTTTCTATCTCTAAATTTGTGAGACTGAAAAAAAAAAAAAAAATATAGCAACTAAAAACACTTAGGAAATAAAAAAATTTACTAAGTATTTTAGATTAGGGACGTTTTCAAAAGTTAGAATAGGGCCTAAAATGTCATCATGGTCTATGGATAAAAGATAAGTCTCTTATTTCATATTAACATTAGATTGGTATTAATAGCATCATAGGCTCATAGCATGCAATTCAATAGGAAATTCCTTTAACATAACATAAAGAAAATCTAATCATAGATTATAATGAGAACTAATTGGTTATTGGTATAGTGGTAACTGGTTATTGGGGCTGCACTTGATAGGGTCCCTCCAACAACAATTGCAGGGGATTGGAACCTACCCACTTAAAACTAAGCCCTAAATTTGAATTAGTGTAAAGGGTGAACCGGATAAAACAACAAAATATAATTAAAATAATACGGAGTAATAATAACTACGAATATGAAAAAAAAGATCAAAGACAATATTTTATAATTCAGTTTGCTAAGTCAACATTGTAAGCCATGGCTAACCAAAACAAAGATACCAGAATAAATGTAAAAGCTTTTGAATGTAATTAGTTGAAACCAGAAATCGTCAACTATTTTTTAATCCTTACAAGTTACAACAGTCTTGTAAAAAAAAAAAAAAAATTATAAATAAAACGTCTATTCAAAAATAAATAAATAAATAAATAAATAAAACGAACTAGATGAAAGGTGGAAATCTGAAACAAAGAATCTAGCACAAGAAGATAATAACAACTATCTGAGAGATTATGCATATGCCTGTAAATCGTCTGAAATCAATCGATCTTCTTCGGCTCTTCGAAGAAATGATAGCAAAATAAAATCAAATATTAATTCCTCAAAAGATTTGTCTTATTTACTTTATTTGTCACCCCGTAGAAACTTAGGTTCTAAAGTCTAAACTAAATGGCAAAGATTAAAAAAGAAAAAAAAAAATTGGAAACCATTTTTTTTTGCAAATCGCACTGGAAATTTTTTGTACTTAATTACAATAATCTCCTAAGCATAGTCCATTGTAACAAATCACTTTTAGTTTTTCCTAATTTCATAGTTAATGATGAGGATGATTGTAAATCCCAAGCAAAACACAGGAGCACATAATATATTGTATAAACCTAAATTCAAAAACATGGCGTCTTATAAGGTTACAGTAGCAATTACAAAGCATATTGACCAGTCGAGTCATGCTTAAGCATAAAAGTTGGCCTGCGCACCTATAACTAATAACTGTGACTATCTATCTCTATTTCTTTCAAGGTCCAACTTATATCGGTCGCTCCAAAAAATTAAATAAAAAAAAATCTCCATATAAAGAATACAATTCTGAAGAAAATGAGGACCTAATAATATTCAAAATGGCGAGAATTCAGGCAGGAGTTGTGCAACAAGATCTGCCTCGTGATGAGTTCATACCTTTTTTTTCCATTGAGAGTACATGCACTTAACCTGCGCTGCAGCTTTCCCTTAATCCCTTTGATGCCTGTTATCGCGAGCTTCATCTGGTAACTAAAAGAAAATTTCTTCGGCTTAGGTTTTAAGATCATCAGATATTGCCGAAGGTATACAATGTGTTGTAAGAATATCTACAGTAGCAGCTTTTGCTGTTTCTGTTCGAAGAACAACTATCTGCAGACAGAAAAAGATAGCAAATGAGCCACTTTGAACGCTGTTGTCATGAAGAGGTGGAATGTAAACAGCTGCATGTGCTACATATATAATAAGCCCGAGAGTACCCAGAATGGTGCTCCCGTGCCAGTGTGTGCACCCTTTGAGGTACACCCAGGTGTATGTTATTAAATGGACCTAGAAGACAGATTAAAGAGAACCAGAGAAAGAGACCTGGTCATAATCCAAATCGAACTTCATAAATTCTTCCTTGCAGGACTCTGCCATACTTGCCAAGCTCTTCAAGTTTCTCACAGGATTACCATTAAAGGCAAGGACCTGACAGCAAACAGCAACAGAAAGTCAGAAATAAATCACACGAACAGCTATAGACCACTCTAGAAACAAAAATCTCCAACAGAACAGCTAAAATATATACCTGAGTGTTTACGATTTCTTCATACCCAATATTAATGTCAGCCACAAGGACCTAATAGCAAAGAAAAATAATAAGCAAGGTCTACACATGCTTCAACTTTGATCTCAAAGTTTTTTATACCTCAGAGGACTGAAAATACCTGAGATACAACAACAAGCTCTTCGTCTTTTGATTGTGGCATTGAATGCAAAAGCTTGTCCAGAAGCTTGACTGGGGCCTCATACTCATACTCTTTTCCATACTGTCATAGTAAAAAAAAGAAAATTAAATACAGAAAACAGCTCAGTTTAAAGCAATTCAATAACATATATATGGAGGGGTAGACTAAAACGCAGCAAGTTTATCGTAGTCTAGTGTCATAGCAACACCCCAGGCTTCACATATATCACACATCATATGTAAGGAGTTCTGCAAGTCGAATGAGATGGACCAACACAATCCAGAAGCAAAAAAAGACCATTAAAATATGGATAGCAGTCATAGTACAAGTACTGAAATGGGCAAGGATAAAATAAGCATAAATACTAGCGAAAATATTACTTCATATATAAGTAGTTCAAGGTGCACAATAAATGAGAGATTACAAACTTTACAAGCAACCATATCAACATTTTCATTGAACAATCAAATCAAGCAATGACAAATTCAGGCCCTTCAGATAATCACACAGCTGAGACTTTTCACGTAAAATGAGAAGCAACCTATAAACTTGAACCTGCTTCGTATGTTTATGAGAAATAAACCTCTTAATTTACAGAGAGGTCTTGAAAAGCAATGGGGTAGAGGGATAAGACTTTAAATTAAATTCCATCACTATAAAAGCTTTAGAAATCACTAAACACCATTTACCATTCTTTAAGATAAGATTTAATAATGGAGGAAATTAAAGATAAAATGCCAAGAACCAGATATCCATCTCGAGTCCAAAAAGAACTGACAGCCCAATGATTGCTTTCCAACCAAATCACTCAAGGAAGATTCAAAAAGTATTGCCATGAAAACACAAAAGAAACGCACAACCAACTGTCCCCCTCCCCCCCACCCCCTCCCCCGCTCCTCCCCACCCCCCACCCCCCCCCCCCCCCCAAAAAAAAAAAAAAAAAAAAAAAACGCACACACATTACAGGGAAAAAGAGAAATATGAGGTGCCTGACAGAACCTACTATAGCAATGAACCTTTTATTTGGGTGAAATTCTTAGAACTTTTCACAATTGAGGAAAGCTTATTCTTCAAATAACCAGAAAGATACATAAATGAAAGTAAATAATACTTCTGTAACCAGAAAGATACAGAGGCAATGTCTCGATGGGGAGCAGGGGAGGTAGAAAGAAGTTCAAAGCCAAACCTCAGAACGGAGATATGGAACTGAGACAGCCGTAAATACAAATCCTGCTACTATATAATACGAAGGAGGTCTACCCTTGCTATGTGCAGGAATGAGCCTTCTGTGAGTACCAAGTTTAATGTTGAATGTGTGCACTGCCGAATCACGCAGTACCTTGATTTCAGCCTTATCTCCAGTATATTTCTGGGATATAAGATAACTGAAACCCATACGCTCTCCATGCCTGAAAGGAACTGTCAAAATAGTAAAAGTTAGTTTACTGTTGATATTTTTCACACTTGCAAGGGCCACATTAGACATTATCAGCAAAAGTAAAATTTGGTTCAATCAATCTATAATTTCAGTTGATATGTAGCAGCACAGAGCAGAAAAGGCAGTATAATGCACTAGAAATGCATAATTCAATGTTGACCAATATCCTACTTTGCATCCTCTGACCACTATCCTATCAAGGGACCTTCCTCAAATCAGCAATGATAACATAAGTAGCAATTAAACCAAACTTCATAACTCAGTTAGCCAGCTACAGACTAGAATCAATTTTAAGACCAAAAATCTTCTTAAAGACTCTAAGAGAGTAAGAACATATTAAATTTTAATCAGGCAGTAACTGATCAGCAACTCAAATGCTAAAAGGGGGTGGGCGGAAGAAGAATAAAATATTACACACAAAATACAATTTATTAGGACCAAGAACTTCAAGAAAAAGGGAAAGACAATGGATTCCTTACTTCTCTTGTCTTTAAAAATCTCTTTAATTACTCAACATAAAAGAGGCAATGCATTGCAACCAAAGTAAAATCTTTCCTTAAAAAACAAAAGGATAACCACAATGACATTCATACTTTACATATTCCTATCGAAGATTGACCGGACATGTAACAATGACTGTCAATACCTGATCTCAATGTATAAACAAAATAGCAGGGTTATTGAAAGTTCAACAGTTCAACTAATTCCAGAGAAAGAAATATATTTATTGAGAGTTACTTGATTCCAATTTAACAAAAATCAGAAACCTTCACAAGAATAGCATTGCCAACATTCATTAAACCTGCAATTCTTAGAAATCAAGGTATAATAAAATACAGTTGCAGCATCGACAATATACAAACTCTTGTTTTACATACATAGTCAGGTTGGAAATTTGACTGCCAGGGATATGGATATTCAGACATGTCATATCACAGAAAAATTATTTCTTTCGGAGAAAGCCAAGTTCAACACCTCAATTTCTAAATGCTCATTAATTGTGAACAAGTCCAAGTAGATAGGTGAGCATCTAAACCAAACAAGATATTACAGTGTGAGAAATTATAAGATAGCCATTAGCTGAGGTACTTTACTTTCCAAAGCTAGCTAAGGAACTTTTCCATTATAGCACAGACATATAAAGGTATGGATTATATAATGTTCCCAAGGGGAAGGAGTTAGAGTCATTACCTGTCCCATCATTTGCAATATCAACCCCATCAAAGCTGAGTATAACATCCGATGGCTTCAATACCTTGGACTCAGGAGCAGTAGGGTCAACACGACGAACACGTACACCTTTCTGATCAGATTTCATTCCCATTGCAAGGCGTAAGTCTGGATTCTCCATCTTCTGCCACTCAACACCAAGAATCGGGAACCCTAAACGGGGAATAGCGATCATGAGTGATAGATATATCAGAAAGTGAGAAGAATAAGATTCCAACAATTAGAAGGTGCATCTGCAAATCTGCGACAAAAAAGACACAACACATGCTCCATCAAAGAAAATCCACAATTGCCCAACCTACCTGTATAAGCTCCATTCTTCTCATAATCCTGAATAAAGTGTGTGATGACAGGCGTAGGTATAACATAACCAATATTCTCTGCATCGTCATGTTTCAGGGACTGAAATGCAATGCCCACACAACTGCCTTTGTCATTAAAGGCTGGACCACCAGAATTTCCAGAGTTTATGGCAGCATCAATCTACAACAACATCAATGCTGAAAAAATTAATTACACGATAGCAAAGGAGCAAAAAAATAAAAATAAAAGCAAGAATTCCGTATACATACCTGCAACCCCAACAATTCAGTGGACCCATGAACATAAGACAAGATCTCAATGCGAGAGACAACTCCACTGGTAACAGAGATTGTATCCCCTCCTATCGGATATCCTACAACAGTCACAGCATCTTGAAGAGCAGGTAACTTTCCGAACTCCACAGGTGAAACCCCTTCCCAGAACTCATCATCACTGACTGTAAGCAAAGCTGCAAGACCAACATGTGTGTTAATTGTCCATCAAAAACTCTCAAACCAAACTAAGTATACACAATAGCATAATTAAAAACCACATCAGAGCTCTGATAGATGCAGAGGGTAAAGCCAAATAAACCACCAACAAACATCAATAATTCCAAATTGCAAAGCATTAATGGATGCAAAAAAATATAGTTGATAAGATTGTTAGAACAGAGAATAAGGTTTCCAAGGTAAATTTCGGAAGCTAACCGCCTAACAATGAGAGTCATAAGAGCTTTCATGGGGATAAATAAGCAAGGCAAGCGAGGCCTGTCATATCCAGGTCATATAGAGAAGAAATAAGAAAGATAATTATAACTAGTGATAATAATCTAATCCAGTTCATATAGTTTGCGCAGAAGCTCAATTTTAGTTCCAAACTCCAAGAGGCAAAGTTTTAAATATTTTAGCCTTTCATATCTCTATCCACCGGACAGTCCACGCATCAATTACAGGTTCATTACTGAACTGGCGACAAAGCACCAACATGGCAACAATATCCCAGATATGAGCATCCAAAAGTATAGTTCGATGCTCTACCACAAAGCTCCAAAAGGCAAAATTAAATTTAGGTCGCCATTTTCTGAAAATACATCAAAAATGATTCCTCTAGATAATGAATGCATCCATCACTCACACAATCGTTATATTCACATAAAAATACAAGAACAAGTGCACTTGAAGTTTTTCTCCTAGAGCAGCAAAGAGGTGACCTATCTACTTAAATAATATTGGCCTCCTAATAATTCCTAATGCAGTAACTTGCAACATTGGGTCAATAACAACATTAATAGCCACTCATAATTGATCCAAATATTAACTACGAAGCTCTAAATGTAAGATTACTATGCCTAGCAGTCAAGGTTAGGTCAGAAAACATTCTCAAGAACATCATTGAATTGAAATGACAATAGAGCAAAACAAGGTCAAGTCAAGCTTTGTTGTATCCATATAAATGTAAACCTTACACCTAAGTAAACTAATTCCATGCATGGTGCCTACTCAAATCAACATATTCATACTAATATTAAAGGAAGTGATTTTTGGAGGCACATAATAGTAAAAGGACGTAAGTTGCACATTAGAAGCTATAGATCCATATTAAATCCTTGTTACCAGAAGCAAAAGCATCAGCCACATGGAAAAATATAGAGGATAAATAGAAATAATGGAAGAGGCTTAACAAAGGAAAACAAACTGCCTCATGTACCCCCTCCCTCCCAGCCTCCCACAAAAAAAGGCAAAAAAAAGAAACAGAAACAACATAAAATGATTAAAGTGATATTTAAGCTACTCTCCCTATCCACTCTGTTTGAGCATTTTAATATGGACAAAAGAAACAGCTACGCAAAAAAAAAGATATAATCTTCTGCGGTTACCATGTATACTCGCATATGACTATTGACTTAAGCTCTATCTGTAATAAATGAAATTCATAATTTGGGAATATTTGGATATTTTAATGTACAAATCAATTCCAGTTTTGATCATTTTTAGAGATCCAAAATGGAAAATAGAGGCTAAAAAGAGCATTTGGGATTACTATGATCACTAATAACCCTGACAAAATATTTAAACAAGACAAGCCCAATGAACCAAAATCTTTTTTATTTAAGCAAGCTAAATTCCAAATATAGCTCAGTCAAGAAAGCAATTTAAACATTTATATTTGGTTCCCCAAAGAAATACAACACTAAATCTTTAGAGGATCTAAAAAAAACTTCTCGATGGCTTACGAGCTTAATGGTTAGGATATACCATGCCAAATAGGAATGTTAATGAGAAAGTGTAGTCACCCCTTTAGTACTTATTTTGGGTTCTCAATATGCACAGTCCAAAAACAAATGTGCTTCTACAAGCTTCTAGTAAACAAGCTTAACTATCAGTCATCTATGCACATAAAAAAGGGGAGCACCAACTTATAAATTTTCAACTTGCTTATCAAAAAGCCTTAGAAGTCTTCCAACTGTGACCCATTACTTCAATAATAGAAAGCATAAGACTTTATCGAATACAAGAAAAAGATATTCTGCAAGCTAGTTCGCTTTTAACCTCAAAAGTTATCATCACCCTCACCAATCAAATATAAATGAAATCTTTGCTAACTTCCAAATAAATCTCAGTATTAAACATTAACTGCAAAGAGACACCATTAACAACAAACCTTTTTATGGAATCAAACAAAGAAAATCCCCAACACATTAACACCACTAAAACTTATGATCAAGGGTATCAAATATTCAATCCGTACACTCTTTAACCAAGAACATCATAATCGACACCACTAATAATTATCAAACTCCGTACATTGTAGTACACCATTCTTTACGACCTAATGTGGCTATTTCTAAATTAAACTTCTGCATCCTACATTCCTGCTTCAAAAGCTATGTTTCTCCTCCTGTCCTCCACAATTATCCAATGTAAATGCTCATTCAATTGTGCAACTAGGTCATTTTTGGGAAAAAAAATTGATATTATTACCCCAAAAAAGTAATTGGCTAACTCATGTAAGAGAGCAGACTGGCGATTGATTGAAATCAGCAACACAATTATAAAATCCAAAGGAGCTCATCCTTCACATTCCCAATAACATGAACAAGCTAACATCCCAAAACACAACATTCTTACACCATCTCCCAATCTTAATTTTCTCAGGAGCCAACTATTAACAATACAACATTGAGAAAACCTAATAAACCCCACTAAACCATTGCAAGAACAACAATAATAATTCAACAAATTCACTAAACAAACAACATAGAAAGTTCAAAATTGAATACCTATATCACATTCAGTACCAATAGCAAGAACAGTAGCTAAGTACTTAGTATCAGAACCACGTTTCTTGAGCTTAACCTGAGTATAATGCTCCACAGAATGAGCATTCGTCAAAACCCTTCTTCCACCAATCACAAACCCACTACTCGACGAACTATACTGCCGTTTTCTCTGCCATGGGAGCGAGAAATTCGGCTCAGTATGAACACAAAACACCTTAACAACCGCATCCATTGCCGGCATGACCCGGGCCGATACCGCGTTCGCAACTAATTCCCACGCCGCGGCGCCATTAACGGCGGCGCCGTCGGACCGCCGAGGTTGCTGCTGCTCATCGGAACTATCTGGGGATTTCCGGGAACGACCACCGCGGCGGTGGCGGCGGCGAGAGGAAGTGGGTTGGTCGGAGTGGTCGGCGGAGAAAACGACGTCGGATTGGTCGAATGAGGCGGCGGAAGTGGTGGTTGCCGGAGGAGAAGTTTCTAGGGTTTCGGAGGATTGGTGTTTGCGACTGCGCTTTCTCTTTCGATTGTTGTCGCCCATAATTAAGGAGGAAAAAATAAAAATGGAGGTTTTTTGAAGGTCTGTTAATGGCGGAGAAAGAAGGAGGAAGGTGGTTTTATAGTTTGGGTTTACGACAGGGTTAGCCGGTGAAGAGAGAAGGAAGAGTGGTGATTTATTAAATTGTCATTTCCATTTTCTCATTCACAAGTTCTCCAAAGGTGTCTCGTATGAGTAATTATTTATACTTAACCTAGAAAATTCCGAGCCATGCACGGTTTTTTGAAATAAATGGTAATTGTAATTATGAGTAAAATATAAAAGAATCTACGAATAAGAATCATAATTTTTAAAAAATAAATAAATGTTTCAAAAAAGAATTCATAATAAATACTCTGTATATAAATAAATTTTTTAGGAAAAAAAAAAAACCCTGAATATAAATTTCTTTCTAACTTCAAACCAAAGAGAATGTAAGAATTCTATAAGAACTAACAAAATCTATAGTATTATTACGGGTAAAATATAAATACCGAAGAATTTGATTACTAATTAAATTTACATAAATGTATCTAGCTACTAGATTTGTGTTATAACTATCATTAACGGAACGAGATAATAGGTAAAATCTCGATAATAGATTAACCGCAGACGTTATAAATATTAAAAGGAAAGTAACTTGTCAAAAAAAAAAAAAAAAAAAAAAAAAAACTTGTTATATCTAAAGAATCTGATGAACAAAAACAAAATACATAAATTCAAGGTTTTCTTTAATTAAGCATAAATAGACAAATAAACAATAAGAAGTAGGTTCTGATACAACTAAATATGAATAGACGTTAAAGTTCTAATTGTGTATTCCCTCAAAAAAAAAAAAGTTCTAATTTCATATTCCTTTAATAAAGATCTAATACCTTTTTCTCACATTAATTATATAAATTTAATTTAATTGGAGTATAGAGTAATAAACTTTTGGTAAAAGTATGGACAAGTATGTTTTGACTATTAAAGTTATTAAGTTAAATGAGTTCTATTGAGTACATAAATTCGGATGGGCTAATTGACAAACAAAACCTCAAGAGACCGGTAAATGCCAAAAGTCAAAACTTAAGCATTGTCAAACTAGCAAGTCAAAGTCTGAAGTTTTAGCAGCAAAACATGTTAAAGTTAAACAACATAGCAATCTCACATTCAATTCCAATGGCTAGGACCGTAGCCAAGTACTTGGTATCAGACCCACATTTCTTAAGCTTGACTTGAGTGTAAATGTGTAATAGTCAACTGAATGAGCATTTGTCAACATTCTCCTCCCTTCAATGATAAACCCACTGCTTGTGGATTTATACCGTCTCGTCTTTTGCCAAGGAAGCGAGAAATTCGGGCTTGTATGCATACAAAACACCTTCACCACCGCGTCCATCACCACCCGGTTATCACCACCACAATTATTCTCCGACTTCATAGGCAGATTGTGTTAGGATTGTTGTTTTGTTTGTAGAAGTTGTTACTACAACCCACATCCTTGGGGTTCTTATCATCAATCAATCACCAATTCACCATAGCTTTATACTCTATAATTGTATACCTGGGTACATCAAATAAGATGATCGAGTACTTCTACATTCACCAATTAGGCGATCAACATTTATCAGTCAAGCTTTGCCAATATGAAATGAACTCAAAATGGTATGAACGAAGGATAGTTGTTACTCTCAGCAATACGAGGTGGCAAAAAAATGATGCAGATAATTGAAAACGGGAACAATAAAGGATGACAAATCCAAGCATTTTCACTCTCAAAAAAGGTGAATTAATCAGCTTTCGTACAATACATATATAAAATACGAACTTGGCTACTACCCCGAATTTAAATTGGTTGCACATAAAACAGTAATAACGATGGAGCATTGGAGCACACATTACTGACCAAAAAAAAATCACACAATTGTATAAAAAGTCACAATTGTGAATTTGTGATGACTCGTGATGTAAGCGTGTAAACCAAATCCTTGCATACAGTAGAAAAGTATAAATCAGTAAAACAACATGTATGGTATGCGAGCTTCAGACATCAGCTTATGTTTTAAGATCATCAGACATTGCAGAAGGAATGCCGTGTGTCGCCAGAATATCTGCAGTAGCAGCTTTAGCAGCCTCAGTCCGAAGAATAACTACCTGCCATAAGAAGGAAAAAAATAACCAATCAATTGCAAACTGTGCTCAGTTGTATTTCCTCCCAATTCCCAGATAAGTCCATGCTTATGTTTACATTCACTGATTCACATATGTAAAGAGAGCTTATAAAAGAGAAAAAACAGACCACGTTGAAAATTAGATCGAACTTTAAATATTCTTCGTTGCAGGACTCCACCATATGTACCAAGCTTTTTAAGTTCTTCACAGGGTTACCATTGACAGCAAGAACCTAACAGGAAAGCAGCCAAAAAAAAAGTTACATTGATACGCCAACTTTCGGAGAGTAATGAAATCAGCACAAGCTCACAGCTGAAGAATGTGACAGAGTGAGGAACATCACAGAAACAATTTACATAGACCACCCCAGAAACATAAGATACTTCCAAGCAAGTTTAAATGAGAAGCTAACACTAATAATACATACCTGGACATTAGCAATACCTTCATATCCGATGTTGATGTCAGCCACAAGAACCTACATAAACGGTGAATAAAAGATAAGGTATATAATTATGCAAACTGCAACTGGACACATTTTGTCATGAGGGAAATGTTGCAACTTTAGCATAATGAGAAAAGACAACATAATTCAGGCCCATCAATGTGAAATGACAAAGTGATAAGAAGTTGAAAATCACTGCATATTTTCATTCTCATTGATCTCCTATACATATAGATATTCTGTTTCCTTTCCAAATACCTTCAAGTGCATACATGCAATTCATAATCCAAGGATTTTAAGTCAAAATGTTCTCATGCAGCCATGTTAAAGTGTTTATTTTTAATCTGGGTAATCCAGTGGTGTCCAAGAGGAAGATACTAAACCTGAGATATAACAACAAGATCTTCATCTTCTGATTGTGCCATCGAAAATTGAACTTTGTGCAAAATATCGATAGTAACATCATTCTGAAAAGGAAAAAACAAACTGCAATCAGTTTATACAACCATAAAATTAATTACCGGGGTACAAATAAAAGATTTCCATCAAATGTAATCTCTACATCTACAGACAGTGGGGAAGTAGAGGGGAAGAGTGACATGAAATAACTTAAATTGGCCAATCAACATACCAACATATGTTTGTGAAATATCAGTTATCAAGCTAAACAATAAAAGTATTGGTTAATTTCCTGTAAAAACTGTATCAGCAATTCAGCAGACATCATTTTCAGCTCAACCAGCAGTAGAAGTAACAATATCAGAAATCCACAAGCTTCCAAAAGGCCCATAAAATCATAAATATTATTCACGTCCTAATTAGTACTGCAGCAGCTGCTAGTCACGACTCATGAGCAAATTACAAAGATATAAAACTTGGACAAAGGATACCTATTGCCAAAATAGATCAGCAAGTTGGAGAAGGGATTAAAGGCTCAAGTCATATCAGTTCAGATATTGACTGACAACTTAATTTAGGTCAAAAATAAATCAGAATCATAAGAGTGATAAGACAGTAAATATCAAATTACCAATCTGAATTTCATGGCTACAACTTGTGTTCCATAATAATTAAGCAACTATCAAACGTGTCCACCATCAATTAGTCACATGTTTATCATGAGACCGAGAACAAGTATGCAAATTAATCTGTTATACACACGCAAGCATACACACATACGAGCACACACATGTGCGCGCGCGCGCGCGAGAGAGAGAGAGAGAGAGAGAGAGAGAGAGAGAGAGAGAGAGAGAGAGAGAGAGAGAGAGAGAGAGAGAGAGAGAATGAGACCTCTGATCGGAGATATGGGACCGAGACGACAGTGAAAACAAATCCAGCGAGTATGTAATATGATGGAGGTCCATCCTTAATACACACTGGAATGAGCTTCTTGGGAATACCAAGTCTGATGTTAAATTCATGCATCACTGAATCACGTAGTACCTTGATATTGGCATTTTCTCCAGGATACTTCTGTGATACAAGGTAACTAAAACCTATACGCTCTCCATTCCTGAAAGGAACTACAAAAGGATAGCCATAGGGTTAATTGTGGATGCTATATTGCGTATACGATTCATTATTAAAATTGAAAAATTTCATGTAATGTCGAAATTTGATAACAAAAACAAAATAAAAGTTGGTTCAACCAATCCAGTCAATGTTTTAAATGCATAATTTGGACTTTGTTCTATTAGCAAAATTAACTTTTGATAAATTTTGAAGGTTAAGAGAACTACATCAAAAGGACAGCAGCAGATTGCAGAGCATGCATCGTGGTCAAAACAAAGACCAAAAACATACAACTAAGGAAATGTTTGTTTCAGACTTTGAAATCACAAACAAAATCAAACATTTGCAGTCTAAAAAGATCCACAATAATCAAACATTAAAGATAAAAGATATAAAATGCATAAGACCTAATATGTATGGGTGCAACTAGCTGTGCAAACTACAAAATTCCATGAAGAAAAGAAAATACATAATGTTTGGTTATATCACCTCCATGGAAAGTTTAGTGCAACAATAGGAATGAATTGAAGGATTCAAAAAAGTGTTATCATATATAGTGCAACAATCATTAAAACCATATACTAAAGGATATCTAGAGGCATGAGCATAAGCATGCGACTGGATGGATCCAGGGAGGTGCAAAAATGCTAAGGGCTGAATGGATGCTGTAAGAGCGAATGAGCATCAACATTACATTGACTCTTCGTATAAACTAAGTGGTTTGGTTAGATCATATTACAAGTGTGTGGGCACTTAAGCAACTACAGCATATTTAATTAAAAAAATGGTAAAGCCTAACATTAACAGATACTTGAAGCAAGTAAACTGAACACCGTGAGCAATTGAGCATCTATTAAGAACATCAGAACATGTATGCAACAGTTCAAGAAAATTTTTTGACATGAATCCATAAAGGGTGAAGGGGATAGCATAATATTTTAAAAATTAAATACCTGTTCCATCATTTCCAATATCAACCCCATCAAAACTAAGGATAACATCTAATGGCTTAAAAATCTCGGAATCAGGAGCAGTAGCTTCAACTCGGTTAACAAGTATACCCTTTTGATCAGATCTCATTCCCATTGCTAAGCGTAAGTCGGGATTCTCCATTGGTTGCCAATGAAACCCAAGAATTGGGAACCCTGAGAAGAATTCATATCTTGCATTAGATAAGACATTTTTTAAAATACATGAGAATAAACCAAAATGAAGTTACTGCAACAGCTATCAGGTAATTTTGAAAGATGAGCACAACAAAATCAAAATGACCAAACTTGTCAGCTGAACCATACCTGTATATGCTCTATTCCTCTCATAATCCTGAATAAAGTGATCGATGACAGGTGTAGGAATAACATAACCAATATTTTCAGCATCTCCTTGTTTCAAGGACTGAAATGCAATGCCAACACAATTCCCTTTATCACTGAATGCTGGACCACCAGAATTTCCAGCGTTTATGGCGGCATCTACCTGCAACACCATCAATGAAAAATTAATCAGTGAAATGAGATCAGGACCAAAGTCAAACATGCAAACAAGAATCCCGTGTGAATAACCTGCAAGCCCAGTAGCTCGGACTCCCCATGAGTGTAAGAGAGGATCTCCCTGCGTGAAATAACTCCACTGGTCACAGATATAGTATCTCCTCCTATTGGGTAACCCACGATAGCAACAGCATCTTGAAGAGCAGGCAATTCGCCAAACTCCACTGGTGAAACACCTTCCCAGAATTTATCATCTTCGACTGTAAGCAGAGCTGTAAAACCACAAGCAGCCCAGACCCATTATACACAATTGAAATTCAAAAAAACCTCTGAAGAATTTTAAGCTTAGTCAGCTACAACAGTCTACACTACTCAATAACAGCAAGAAATTTAAGCCATTCACTAAGCATTCTCTCTAAGAATTTGCAAGTTAGAGCCACCAATGCATCAAAAACAAATCCCAAACCAAATTTATCATCAAAGCAGTTCCAAAAAGATTGAAAACACAACTATCATACCAATATCACACTCAGCCCCAACAGCAAGTACAGTAGCCAAGTACTTGATATCAGAACCGCGCTTCTTGAGCTTAACTTGAGTGTAGTGTGCTACAGAATGTGCATTTGTCAAAACCCTCCTCCCTGCAATGACAAATCCACTACTGGAAGTGCTACACTGCCTCCTCCTCTGCCACGGAAGGGAATAATTCGGTATTGACCAAACACAAAACACCTTCACCACGGCATCCATCAATGGCACAACAGGCTCTGAAACTGCCACCCGTTTTTGACCACCATTGCCATTCATACTGTTTTTGAAAAAGCTCGGCATTACACAATACGAAAATTAACACCACAAGGGTCGGATACAATCCCGAAAAAGGAATGGTTAGTTGCTACTTGCTAAGGCGTCTACTATTTTGAAAAGGCTGCTTTGTTTTCTGATGGTAATTACCCATTTCTGAGTACATACTTATATACTACAATTGAGTGGCAGTTGGTCGGTAAGTTTAATCAATATAATAACAAATTAGTCAATATTAATAACAAATTTAACATTATGACTTAATCATATAGCTTTCATCACCTGATCACAAAAAAGTGTTGTGTCGACCCTAATCTTTTCTTTCACCACATTTAAATTTATTGGATTATTCAAAGACTGAATTTTTTTTATACCCACCATCTCAATTTGACAAATTGGGTATTTTTATACAAAACAAAGCCAAAAGTGGGAAAAAAAACAAAGCTTACGAAATCAAATAGCGGCATAAAAACGTGGAAAACAATAATTAAAGTAAGTTAATGTTGAAAATTAGGAAGAATTACCACGTTGTCGGATGTAAGGAAAGAGATAAGATGAATCATCTTTGCTGAGGTTGGACAACAATGGCGTCACTTTCAATTCAAGCCGCCCTCAAGCAATTTTTTGCCACCCCAAAAGGGGAATATCCGAAAATCACCAACTTCTCGAGATTTCAAGAAGAAAGATTACTTCTTCCACAGATCTAGTATGAGTAGAGTACAGTACCAAAAATGCAAGAAACCTAAATTGAACCTGACCCTATAATAAAAACACTGATACAGAGTAACAAATCAAAAATGCACGCTATCAAATTGAAATAATCCAATAGTGAGGGAAACCTTAAGTGGTAAGAGTTTCCTTTCCAATTTCATGTGATTTTTGGATCGATTTTCATCGTTTGCCCGTGTGGCTCTCTAAAATAAATAAAAATAAATTAATCCTACCACAGGTCTAGTACGAGTACAAAGTAATATTTGTAACAATTGGACTCTTGCGCTATTTTAGAGTAAGCAAATGTTGCGCCGTGTTATGCTTATGCCGTGCCGTGTTATTTTTGTGTTCGTGTTTAAAGTTAAACGGGTTGGAGATATCAAAACTAACTCAACCCGGTTAATAAACCAGTCGTGTCCTGTTGACCCATTTAACTAATCGTGTCGAAAGCCTTTAACACTACTCTCTTTTAACGTGTCCGGTTTGTATCGTGTTGTCGTCTTAGAAGTAAAATTGTTAGCCCCATTATTTGACCTGTTTAATTAAATGTGTCGTGTCGTGTTGACTCATTTAATTAAATGTGTATTAAACCCTTGACATTACCTAAATATTTTTCGTATCCGATTCTTGTCGTGTCAACTTTTGCCAACTCTAGCTATTCATCGCTCTTGTTTGACACTTTGACCACATATACTATATGTTTATCCATTCCAAATTGCAATTCTTCCCTCTTATTATTATCATATATTGCAATTACCATTTTTTGTTGCCTTTTCACTTAATCCAATAATCAATAAATCTCACTACTCACATACTCACATAGTCACATACTTATGATACATCATTTGTTTAATGCTACCTCTTTTTTTTTTTGAAAGATGCTACTTCTTGTTTACTAAACGCTAGAATTTGATATCATAAGATCGTCAGATGTGTTAATTGTTGTAGGGTAATCCAGGTAAAATGGGACAATCGTGATAATGAGATATCAAGATCTTGACAAGGACACTAGAGTAGTAAATTTCCAAGACATCAACACGAAGTATTCATCAGGTTGAAAGCCATCTCTCACGATTGGCTTGCTTAGAACTTAGGTGGTGCTGCAAAGGGCAATCTAAAGGTAAAAGCTTTTGGTATCCAATTAGCAAGCCGGATGAAAGTAAAAAAGCTTACAATACAGCTGATAATCAAGCCACAATGATAGCTCTTGAAGCTCGGAACAATATGGAGGCGAATGTACTCACATCAGTCAGGATTGATCGAGAAGTGGAACTTTATCGTCTCTACAAGGAAATCATACTACAAATGGGTTGGCTAACAAGGGTGAGAATCAAATTGAAGAGATGATTAATCTAAGTGCCACCATTGGAACTTGTTCTTATCTTATATGACGAAGACATCTCTAAAATGGCTCTTTGTTTTAGTTCCATTTTCTGTTCTGTTTTTTCTTCTTCCTGTTGGGGCCTTGCCTCAATGCTCCAAAACATTGCATTTTTCCTTTCAACACAAATGATATTAAAAGAAAATGTTGATACTTGATCTTACAACATTTTGCATTGGAAAGTAGGAATCTTACCACAAATTCAAGATAGATTGCATACAAACTATAAGAAATGTATATGTATATATTGTAAACTCGGAGTGAAATCAATACATGTAAGAGGGTGTAAACTGGTTCAGGAACAGGTTAATTAATTCACCCCTTTTAAGTCTCAAAAAAGCTGAAATAGTTAACTAAATTACAATAAATATATAAAATAAAATACATACAAAGTATTTGATTACTACCCCATAACTAATTTGGCTGCACATCAAACAGTACTACAGTAGTAACAATGGAACATACAATTTTGATGAGTGATGACTCATGATAGAGGCACTCTCGCAGACTGCTGTGTACTAGGTATTTGATAGGGTGTAAATTTGTTCACGATAAACAGGTAAAAGAGTAACAACTGTATAACACCTATGTATGAAAAGCGAGCTTCAGACTTCAGTTTATGTTTTAAGATCATCAGACATTGCAGAAGGAATGCCGTGTGTCGCCAGAATAGCTGCAGTAGCAGCTTTAGCAGTCTCTGTCCGAAGAACGACTACCTGCCATAAAAAAACACAATAATCAATTTGCTAATTGCTTTCAGATGTGAGGCCACTCTCCCAAATGGGTTCATGCTTATATCTATAATCACACAAGTAATGCTAGAGAGAGCGAAAAAGAGACCTTATTGAACTCCAGATCGAACTTCAAAAATTCATCGTTGCAGGACTCCACCATACTTACTAAGCTTTTTAAGTTCTTCACAGGTTTACCATTGACAGCAAGAACCTAACAAGAAAGCAGCAAAATCATAAAGTTGCATAAATCACCCACCTTTCAGGGAGGAATGAAACTGGCACAGGCTCACAAGCTCACAGCTGAAAAAATGTGGTAGAGCGAGGAACTTCACTTGAACAATTACATAGACCCCCCCAGAAACATAAGGTGCTTTTTAGTAAGCTATAATGGAATGCTAATACATACCTGGACATTAGCAAGATCTTCATATCCGATGTTGATGTCAGCCACAAGAACCTATATAAAAGGAGAATAAAAGATAAGGTATACATATGCAATCCACAACTTGACACAGTTCGTCAAGAATAAAAACTTAAGCAAGTGATGTGAGATGACAAGTGAGAAGTTGAAAATGGCTGCAAATCATTGCTTCCTCAAATGCGCATTTTTCTAGGTTGTCTCACTAGCAAATCCTTTGATTTCAACTTAAACGCCATACATACTCACATAGTATCTTCTATTTCAGTAAACATAAAATAAATCATCTATATGTAAAGAAGATGGTGTCCAGGAAGAGGATACTAAACCTGAGATATAACAAGAAGCTCTTCATCTTTTGAATGTGCCATTGTATAGTGAAGTTTGTACAGAAGCTCGACGGGAACAGCAGTCGGAGTAGAATACTGCTATTAGTTCATACAGCAAAAATATTTAAAATCCGAGTACAGTTAAAAGATTTACATCGAATGCAGTCTCTTCAGACAATGAGGAAGTAGAGGGGGAAAAAATAATGAAACTGACATGGAGAGAGAGAGGGAGAGAGACGGGGGGGGGGGGGGGGGGGGGGGGGGGAACAGAATTAGACCTCTGATTGAAGATATGGGACCGAGACGACAGTAAAAACAAATCCGGCGAGTATGAAATATGATGGAGGTCCATCCTCAATAGACACTGGAATGAGCTTCTTGTGAGTATCAAGTTTGATGTTAAATTCGTGCATCACTGAATGCCGAAGTATTTTAATCATGGCATTATCTCCTGTATACTTCTGGGAATAAAGGTAACTAAAACCTATACGCTCTCCATGCCTGAAAGGAACTGCAAAAGGATAGACATAGGGTTAATTGCGGATGCAATGTTGGGTAAACCATTCACTATAATAATTGTAAACTTTCAAGTAAAGTCAAAATTTGATGTTATAAACAAGATAATAATCGGTTCAACCTATCCAAGCAATGTTTTTAACACATGATTTGGATTCAGTTCTTTTAGCAAACTAGTTTTTGCAGGTTAAGATAGAATTTTTAAAATGTTAGCAGCAGATTACAGAAGTAGGAATCGTAGTCAAAATTAGGACCAAAACATTCAGCTTACGAAATATTTGTTTCTGACTTTGACATTGTAGAAACAGACTTAAACTTTGTGCTCTATAAAGATCCACACCAATCAAACATCAAAGGTGATATAAGATAAGTAAGACCTAAATTATATGGGAACAACTAGCTGCAAACTTCAAAAACCATGAGAAAAAGAAAATGCATAACTATAGGAAAGTAATTAAATAAGGGGAGCTGCATCCTACATGTGAAAAACTAATAGGCCACCAAACATTAAAAAAAAAAAAAAAAAAAAAAAAAAAAAAACTCTAAAAACACTCAGAACAGGCATGTCAAAATCAAACCAGCATTGATCACAAAATATGGTTAAAAACATAAACTTTTACATACAATAATAAGAATATTCTAGCACAAGGGAAACAAGGCACGGTATCAAATAAGTCACTGAATTTGGTTTGTATACACTATTTTCCCAGATTACTCGAGAGAGCGGAACAACTGCATTTGAAGTAAACAATATAAGAAAGATACATTACACCTTAACAATGTCATCCATATTCAGTATCTCCTTAAAACAGATCTAAAAATGATGATCAGATTGCAACTATTGCTTTACAATTTGTTTGGTTAAAGTCTTCTTTGATCTAAAATACTGAATAACAAGGCATGTGGCATACTGGCATGTTAAACTTCAATTATTCTTAGAGGAAAAATAGAATTTCATAAAAGTGCAGTAGGTACTATTGAAGAATACAAAAGAGTCATCATATAAAATAAGGTATAAAGTGCAACAATCATCAAAACTATAAGGACATCTTGAGGCATGAGCATAGAATTATTGAGCTAGCATGCAACTTGGATGCATCGAAGTGCAAAGAAATAAATAAATCCTGTAAGAATGAATGAGCATCAATATACATTGACTCTTCATATCACCTAAATGAGTGTGTTAAATAATACTACAAGTGAATGGATACTTAAATAACTTCAAGTAGGATATTGTAAACATCTTGACACATATAAAAGCAAGTAAACAAGCTGAACAACTGAGCACATTATATATATGCAACAACACACAGCTCTAACATCTGACATGAACCTAGAAAGGATCAACAGGAGAGAAAGAAAGTTATAAACTTAGTCACCTGTTCCATCATTTCCAATATCAACCCCATCAAAGCTCAGTATAACATCTGAAGACTCCAAAACCCCGGATTCAGGAGCAGTAACTTCAACTCGTGTAACAAGTATACCCTTTTGATCAGGTTTCATGCCCATAGATATGCGCAAGTCAGGATTCTCCATCTTTTGCCACTCAAACACAAGAATTGGAAACCCTGAGAAGAATACATATCTTGCATTAGATAAGACATAATCAGACATGAGAATAGACCAAAATGAAGTCACTCAACAGCTGTCAGGTGTGTTTGAAAAATTACAGCAGCAAAATTTAAAGGCCAAACTTGTCAGCTGAAGTGCTGAACCATACCTGTATATGCTTTATTCCTCTCATAGTCTTGAATAAAGTGATCGATGACAGGTGTAGGAATAACATAACCAATATTTTCGGCATCTTCCTGTTTCATTGACTGAAATGCAATGCCTACACAATTGCCTTTGTCACAGAAGGCTGGACCACCAGAATTTCCAGAGTTTATGGCAGCATCCACCTGCAACAGCATCATTGCAAAAGAAACTAGTAAAATGAGATCAAGGACATAGTCAACCCCCATGAAAACAAGAATTCTGTATGAAATAACCTGCAAGCCTAGTAGCTCAGACCCCCCATGAGCATAAGAGAGGATCTCCCTGCGTGAGACAACTCCTCTGGTCACTGATATAGTATCTCCTCCAATAGGGTAGCCCATAACAGTCACAGCGTCTTGAAGAGAAGGCAACTCACCAAACTCCACTGGTGAAACACTTTCCCAAAATTCATCATCCTTGACAGTAAGCAAAGCTGCAACACAACATGCAACCCTAACCCATTGGAGACAATCGACATTTTTTTTTAAAAAAAAAATAAATAAACTTACAGCAATCAGCTACAATAGTCAACACTACTCAATAGCAGCTAGAAATTTAAGTCAATCACAAATCAATCTCATTAATGCTTTGTTGGATTGAAGGAAAGAATTGGAGGGGTCGAGTATCTTTCATTTGGATAGCAAATGAGGAAGGAAGGGAATTGGAGAGGAGAGAAATGGAGGGATTAAATTGTAAGAAATTGATTTCTCCAATAATGGAGAGATTTGGAAGGAAAACTCATCATTCTTCCCTCCCCTCCCCTCCCCGTCCCTTCCCACTCATTCCCCTCCCTCCCCTTCTTTTCCTTCCCCTTTCTCTACCAAACACAGTGTAACAATTTAGAGCCATCAATGCATACAAAAGGAACCATCTAAATTATTATAGTTTATCTTAGCACTAGTCATGACTCTTTTAGCCCACATAGATTCAGAATAACACTTCTAACAAAGCCATGAAAAAAACATGAAAAATAACCCAACAAAGATCATGACTTCAGAGTAATGTCAAGGCAGTTTTAATATCCAATTGATCGAAAGATAAACCATCATACCAATATCACACTCAGTCCCAACAGCAAGTACGGTGGCCAAGTACTTGGTATCAGAACCGCGCTTCTTAAGCTTAACTTGAGTGTAGTGAGCCACAGAATGAGCATTTGTCAAAACCCTCCTCCCTGCAATGACAAATCCACTACTTAAAGAACTACACTGCCTCTTCCTCTGCCACGGAAGAGAATAATTTGGCTTTGAACTAACACAAAAGACCTTCACCACAGCGTCCATCAATGACACAACACGCGATGAAACTGCCATCGGATTGTGGCCACCATTGCCATTCATCTCCATAGAGAATGGGGTCTTGTCCAAACTGTTTTCGTACAGGCTCGGCATCAGAAATTAACGTTACCAGGGTCAAATAAAAAGTTCCGGTATAATTGGCTTAAGGCGTCTAGTATTTCTAAGAGTTTGCTTTGGTTTGTGATAGTAGCCACCCATTTCTGACTAGTTAAATACTGAAATTTTTGCAGTGGGTGGGTGAAATTGGATCAATATAATAAGTCTTAGTCTTTTCATATACATAAAAATGTATGAACAATTGAACATCAGTACATCACATATGAAACCAAAAAATATGAACATGAAACGTGTTTAACCCACCTAACCGACTCTTTCCTATTCTTCACCTTGACTTGAATTTTAATATTAATGGAGTATTAAATGACTTCTTAAGAAAAACCAAGAAACCCAAACTATAATTAAAACTACTCAATCAAACTAATTAGGGTTTTAAAAAAGAAATATTACCGAAAGTGGAAAAAACAAATCTAGCATTTTGGAATCAAATTGCAGTATGACAATATATACATGACAGTTGCAGCAGAATTGTATTAAAAATTAGGAAGAAATACCATGTTTCTGGAAATGAGATAAGAGTAGAAAAGCTTCGTTTTTGCTGAGGTTGAACAACAATGGCGTCACTTCCAATTCTAGTTCAAGCAGACTTCGTGCATAGCCAGCTAAAAGGGAATTCAGGAATTCAGAAACTTCCCCAGAAAAACTTCCCGGGTAATTTTAAAAATTAACCCCAATGGACCCAATGTGGAGTGGTGGATAGGGTTGGAAAATAAAATTCAAGAAACCAAAACCGTTCTCGAATCCGGATCCAAATCCGAATCCAAAAAAATTATGAAACGAAAATTCGGGTAACTAAACCGAAATACTATTTCTGTTTCTTATTATTTGTGATAAATGGTGATAAACTCAAGACACGTGTCATTTCCTGGTGTGTCCTTTATCTTTTTATTTTATTTTTATTTTACTTATTATTGACAACTAATAAGTTAAGCAAAAAAATTAAAAATAATATTCTTAACATATAAGTAATTTGTGACATGTGGATGTGGACAATTTTTTTAAGGAATGAAAGACATATTATAAATTATATACGTTTATTACAAAAAAAATCTAATATATATAAATAAAGTAGGCATTTTTGGAGAGCATTGGGAGCGCCACATAAGAAAAGGTATATTTTCGACCAATTAAAAATTAGAATTCTATTTTATTTTAGAATTAAAAAAATCACTCGCCACCTAACACAAAAGTGACGAATGAAATTTTAAATTTTTGCCACGTAGGTAAAAATGACGAATAATAATTTATTAGGATTTTAATTATTTAAGAACACTAAATTTTATCATTTATATTTGTTACAAAACTAAAAATTATCTTTAGATATTATGATTTATATTATTTAAAAAACTAAAAATTATATTTTGATATTTAATAAATATAAATTATCATTTGATGTTAATGGTTTTATGTAAATATCTGATGATATGATATTTTCATACAAAATTTTTAAAACTTATAATGCAAGAAAACAATTAAGATATCACCAAAAAAATATTTATATACAAAATGTATATAAAAATTCGTGCATCACACGCCACATAAGCAAAAGTAATATTTCGACCAATGAAAAATTAGATTTATATATTAATTTAGAATTTAAATTTTCAGTCGCCATTTAAGAAAAAATTAACAAATGAAATTTGAGAATTGATAACAAAAAATAGTAATTTAAGATTTAAATAATGAAAAAAAAAACAAAAATTATCTATTATATTATCTTTTACATTAGGATTTATATTATTTTAACAAATAATTAGAAATTAAAAAATATATTTTGATTTAATGATTTTATCTAACTATCCGATGAATGAGATAATATTTATTTCAATTTATAAATTCAAGTTCTATATACGTAAAATTTGAATAAGAATAATTTAAAACTTAACAAAATATTTTATCTTAAATTAATGTTAAAATAATAGAATAGAAAATAAAAACAAAAAAAATTAAGAAATTACAAAAAAAAAAAAAAATATACAAAAATGAAATATTTAAAAACCGTGCATCGCACGGGCTTACATCTAGTTATATATTAATTTCTTAATTTTTTAACCATGTAATAGAATTTACGGGCTTAAATAATAAAATGTGAATATTAAATCAACAAATAATATTTTTGTCATGTTTTTAAAATCAATTATTGAAAAGTTCCGTGCATGGCACGGGAACTAACCTAATAAATTCATGATTTCTTCACTCTTGTTAATCTGTCGCATTTGAGTTTTACACAAATTTCAATGCATATTTGTGCACTTTAATCAATAATTTACATGTAACATGAAATTAAATAAACATTGAGATGAACCTCAAAAGATCAAAGACCCCACTTGAATATTTATACAATTAAAATTTAACAACTACGGAGTACAAAGTTTACAACAATTAAGAGCTACCAGCTCTTAATAAACGCATACATACTTGATCTTACAACCTTTGTATTGGAAAGAAGGAACCTTACCAAAATTCGAGATAGAACGCATACAAACTAGAAAATAAGAAATGTAAGAGTATTTGTACAAATTGTAAATTTGGAGTGATTTAAAAGTTAAGAATAATTTATTTTTAAAAAAATGATTAATCCTGGTACATTACAACTTCTATACAAAAATTCATCAAATACCAATCCAATTACTTGTGTTAATTTGGCTGCACTTAAATTAGTAGTAACAATGGACCTAGCATTTGTGGTAAACTGATGTCGATGATGCATATGATGTGTGATAGGCATATACGAGGGTGTAAGGGGGGATCATGGGCCTACTGGACAAGGATGGGGGTATGAACAGGTAAAAAAGACGAGCTTCAAACTTCAGCTTAGGTTTTAAGATCATCAGACATTGCAGAAGGTATGCAGTGTGTCGCCAGAATATCAACAGTAGCAGCTTTAGCAGTCTCTGTCCGAAGAATGACTACCTGCCATAAGAAACACAATAATCAATTATAAACTGCGTACAGTTGAAAAGCCTCTCGTGTGTTCATGCCAATATCTACAGTAACTTGTGTGATTCTGGAGAGAGCTTAAAAGAGGAGCGAAAAAGAGACCTTATTGAACTCCAGATCGAACTTCAAAAATTCATCATTGCAGGAGTCCACCATGCTCGCCAAGCTTTTTAAGTTCTTCACAGGTTTACCGTTGACAGCAAGAACCTGACAGGAAAGCAGAAAAATGAATAAGGTCGCATACATCAACCACCTTTCAGAGCAGAATGAGATAGGCACAGGCTCACAGCTGAAGAAAGTAGTGGGTAAAGGAGGAACTTCAAATGAACATTATGTACTCACCACCCCAGAAACACAAGATACTCTTTAGTACCATGTTACAGTGGAAAATTAATACATACCTGAACATTAGCAAGATCTTCATATCCGATGTTAATGTCAGCCACAAGAACCTATAAATAAGGGGGAAAATTAGGAAAAATATGCAATCCGCAACTAGAGGCAGTTTGTCATGAGCCAAATGTTGCAACTTATGTACTTTGTGTATCCAAAAAAAAAAAAAAAAAAAATAAAAAAAAAAAAATAAAAAAGAGAGAGAGAGAGAGAGAGAGAGAGAAAATCAACAGGCCCATTGATGTGAAATGATCAGATGGAAATTATTGTGAATCACTGCTTCCTCAATTCTGCATCTCTCTAACTTCTCACTTGCAAATTCTATGATCTCAACTTACAAGCAAATGGACCAAACACAGTATGTTGCATGTGATAAACTAACTAATAATATATTAAGAAATTCAATTGAGTAGAAAAAAACTCATTACATTATCATTACATGTTTGGAAAATTGACACACATCTCGTCTATTGGTATAAAAAAATCTAATCTAAATTATAAAACCAATGCTACTTAGAAGCTGACATGGGTCAAACAAAATAACCTGGGACTTTAGATGGCATCAATTGTTGGACAGCATATGCAGGGGCTGGTTGTGAGCATATCTCAACAACCCTGCCTGCCTCAGTCAGCACATTTGATATAAACTAGCCTAGGGAAAAGAGCATTCTTGTTATTGCAACAGATTAGTAGCTTGGGGATTAAGTTGAGAAATGAGAAGTAATTAGAGTAGATAGGGACGAAAGGAAGCAGTTATATCTATATATAGAGGAGATTAGTGAGGGTGAAAAGAATTAGAAAGTTGTTTTAGCGAACTTTTTTGCTTTAGCTTGTTGTTGGGAGTGTCCAGCCACTAGAAGGTTTGCAAATTGTTTGCCCATCTGATGTTTAAATGCATCTCAAAGAAAATCAATCATCCAATTTCCTCAGATTCTCCTAGTCCTCAATACTCTATTTCTAGTTGGTATACTGTCATACTCCTTTGGTCCCAAATTAGTTGCTATATTTTCCTTGCTGCGGTGTCCAAAATTAATAACAATAAAGCATCTTAGGTCAAGTTTTTCTTACTTCCTCTAAAATTGGACCCCGCATTTACTAATCTACATTTTTATCTCTACTATTTTACTAACCAACATAAATGTACCAAAACCAAATGTTCCACCAATTTTGGGATGAAGGAGAAGATGAAATCTGAAAAATGATAGTCCACAGATTTGCAACACCAATGATATTCCTTCCCCTAGGCTATTCTTACCTAATATCGTGCAAATCAAATTAAAATTAACTATGAGTACTGAGTAGTGACAGCTTGAAAGTTCTAAACACCGCCTATTGCATCTATGCAAGTTATAATCTAAGCATTTCAAGTTATATTGTGCGTATCATAAACAATATATACATATTCATGCAGTCATGTGTTTAAATTTAAATAAGTCTTTAGGTTGGTGTCCAGGATAATAGATACCTGAGATATAACAAGAAGTTCTTCATCTTTAGATTGTGCCATTGAATAGTGAAGTTTGTGCACAAGCTCAACAGGAACATCAGACTCATTTGAATACTGTCATTAGATCATAAGCAAAAAATTGATCAGAGAACAGAAAAGGCTTAAATCAAATGCAGTATCCACAAACAGTGGGGATGTAAAGAGGAAGCAGCAAAAAAAAAAGAAACTCACATGCAGTAGCTTAACTTGGCTAATCAACAAACTAACAAATAAGTTTATTAAATGTCACACAACTATCTAGTTGAACAATATAGTTTGACCACATCTCCAGCAAGAACTGTATCAAAAACATTGCAGGCGTTGAGTTCAGCTCAATTAGCAGAAGTAACATATAAGAAACCACAAAGTTTCAGACCAGGAATTAGATTGACTGCACCTTGAAGCTAGAAATTGCTTAAGTATCACTTAAGAATGAAATTCAAAAGGGGGTAATCTTCAGGACTTCAGAACACTTTGAAACAAAAGAAATTTCATGAAGATACAATAACATCTTAATTAGTGCAGCAGCAGCAGCTATTCTTAAGACAGAATAATAAAATATCGAGCCTGGACACAAGATACTTATTGCCAACATAGTTCAGATATCAAAAGTAAGCTTTTTTTTTTTTGGTCAAAAACAGGACTCTACAGAATCCATGGAGCATGACATTAAGTTCTACAACTACTATACCATCAACAAGTTACATGATTTTAATGAGACTACATGAACATTTTAAAACGATTTAGCTCAGATTAGTGAAAAAAACAAAGATATTAAGGACTTAAAAAAGAAAAATTAAGGGAGGAAGAAGAGAGATGAAGAACAAGTTAAGATACGACTGAATTAATGCTAACCAAAGTGACTAATCACCACTTACTGCCTTGTCAATCACTCATCACAATATTCAACATGATTATCTCTATAATTAGCACTATTTATTATAACTCTACTCCCTATAATACCACTCTCCCCTAAAATCATTCATATCACATTTTCATGTCACCCTATAAACAAACACTGCGTAATCACCATATCCATTTTTGTTAAGCATTTATCTATTGTATCAACCATCAGCTAGTCGCTATGTGACCATATTTGCATGCTAACCTATTACATATACTACCTGACAAAACTAAGAGTCCCAAAGCAGCAAGATGAAAGAATATAAGTATTATGAAAACCATTTCTTCCACAATTGGAGAGAGATAATACCAAATGAAATCGTACTTCTCAATCCCCATCTCTGTAAGGATCCTAGTTTTTCCCCCAATTTAATCTCCTCTCATTTTTGGACACTCATTTTTGAATAGCCAAGATCGACCACGCAACCGTGTCCAACATGAGTACCCAAGTCCAAGTAACATAGTCCATCAAGGAAAAAAGTTGCAGCAGAGTATACACACACACACACATATATATAGACACAGGGGGTGTTTATGTATGCACGCAGTCACGGGCACCCATACACATAGAGAGGAGAGAGAGAGAGAGAGAAAGAGAACAAAATGAGACCTCTGATTGGAGATATGGGACTGAGACAACTGTAAAAACAAATCCTGCGATTATGTAATATGATGGCGGTCCATCCTCAGTACAAGCTGGAATGAGCTTCTTGTGAGTATCAAGTCTGATGCTAAATTCATGCATCACCAAATCACGAAGTACCTTAATTTTAGCATTATCTCCAGTATACTTCTGGGAAAAAAGGTAACTAAAACCTATACGCTCACCACGCCTGAAAGGAACTACAGAGAGTTAAACAAAGTTAATTCTGGATGCAATGTTGCACAAACCACTCACTTTAGAGGAAAATATTAAACTAAGATGTTAACAACATAAAAGTCGATTCAAACTATTTTGTCAATGTTTTAAATGCAACATTTAGAATTTGTTCTTATAAGCAAAATAATTTTTGCAGATTACACCAAGTTAAGATTAACAATATCAAAATGTCAGCAGCAGATTTAAGTAGGCATTGTAGTCAAAGTTAGGACCAAAAACATTTAGGAAGGATATATTTGTTTCTGACTTTGAATTTGTACACACAAATTTGCAAATTCCACACTGATCAAAGAAAAAAGATATAAGATATAAAATACTTAAGACCTAGTTTTCATAGGGGCAACTAGCTGTGCAAACTTCAACTCTCATAGAAACAAAAAAAAAAAAAAAAAAAAATACA
The DNA here is from genome assembly GCF_948465745.1 of Chenopodium album. NCBI lineage: Eukaryota > Viridiplantae > Streptophyta > Magnoliopsida > Caryophyllales > Amaranthaceae > Chenopodium > Chenopodium album. The sequence continues at coordinate 36,922,422 of NC_137853.1, read as the reverse complement.
TTACGTTTGGTTATGTGTTATCCCCAACATGCTACATTTAGTTGCCATTGTAACTTATTGCGTTCCAATGTATATAGAAAGTCTCTTACTTAAGGGTATCCACATGAGTGAAACTTAAAGACCACCAAACAGTAAAAACACTTTGAACAGTATGTCATCATCTGACAGGAGCTGATGTGGGGGGGGGGGGGGGGGGGGGGGGGGGAAGGTGCAGGGAAACGAGACACGGTACTATACAATGCCACTGGATTCTGTTTGTTTACTTTCTATTTTCCCATATTACTCGAGGGAGGGGAACAATTGCAGCTGAATTAAATATCTAAGAAAGATAACTCATTTGCAACGGTGTCCACATATTGTATCCCCCGTAAAACTGACCTAAACAACAGCTAATGCATTGCATTTTTGTTGCATTACAGTTTGTATAGTTGAAATATCCTTTGATCTGAACAAAAGAGCTGCAAATCTCCTTTGATCTAAACAAAAGAATAAGCAGGCTGCAGGCATGTCCAAAGTCAATACTTTTTGAGGAAAAATATTCTAATAAACACTGAATAGAACCTCAATAGGAAGGAAATTGAAGAAACCAATATGATGTTATCGTATAAAATAGGTGCAACAGTCATCAAAGCGATATTACATTGAGGTGCGAGTATAGAAGTATGGAACCAGCATGCAACATAGATGCATCCAGGTTAGTACAGAAAAACAAGGACTGGATAGATGCTGTAAGAATGAATAAGCATTAACAATACATTGACAATTCGACTCTTCATATCACCTAATTACCTAGGTGGCTATGTTAGATTATGGAACTTAGGCAACTTTAAAAAAGACTAAAATACTAAAATAGGTATGTTTCAGAAAATGAACAAAAGCAATATCTAGACAAATACTTGAAGCAAGGACATTGAACAAGGTGACCAACCAAGCATATACAGATTATTATGCAACAGTACAAAGAGCTTAATATTGACATGAACCTAAAAATGGTCAAGGGGAGAGCATAATGACATTGAATATCAATTACCTGTTCCATCATTTCCAATATCGACCCCATCAAAACTAAGGATAACATCTGATGACTTCAAAACCTCAGATTCAGGAGCAGTAGCTTCAACTCGTGTAACAAGTATACCCTTTTGATCAGATTTCATTCCCATTGCTATACGTAAGTCAGGATTCTCCATCTTTTGCCACTCAAAGCCAAGAATTGGGAACCCTGAAAAGAAAACATGTCGTGCATTAGATAAGACATGAAGTTACTTCAACAGTTACCAGGTGTGTTTGAAAAGATCAGCGCAAGAAAAAAAAAAAAAAAGATAAATTTTTTAAATAGGCCAAATTTGTCAGTTGAACCCTACCAGTATATGCTCCATTCCATTCATAATCTTGAATGAAGTGATTGATGACAGGTGTAGGGATAACATAACCAATATTTTCAGCATCTTCCTGTTTCATTGACTGAAATGCAATTCCTACACAATTGCCTTTGTCATTGAAGGCTGGACCACCAGAATTTCCGGAGTTAATGGCAGCATCCACCTGCACCAATATCATTGAAATAGAATTTCATAAAATGAGATCAAGGCCAAAAAAAAATATGAAACAAGATCCTGTATACATACCTGCAAGCCTAGTAGCTCAGACCACCCATGAACGTAAGAAAGGATCTCCCTACGTGAGACAACTCCACTGGTCACTGATATAGTATCCCCTCCTATTGGGTAACCCACAACAGTCACAGCATCTTGAAGAGCAGGTAATTCACCAAACTCCACTGGTGATACACCTTCCCAAAATTCATCATCTTTGACCGTAAGCAAAGCTGCAAAACCACATGCATATGATATTTTATTTAGAAATTTCTGAAACTCAAACCCATTATACAGAATCGCATTTTGAAAGCATATGAAAAAATTGAACTCATAGCAGTCAACAACAGTCAATACAACTCAATAGCAACAAGTCACTATTTTTTAATTTATTCACAATCTTTAGCAGGTTAGAGCTACCGATGCATACATCCGATCTGTCAAAGCCCGTATAATTAAGGATACATCTAAACTATTATAGTCAACTAGTCATTGCTCCTTTGACCATTGCATACAAAACAATTACCAAAAGATTTGGAATAATGCTCTTAACAAAACTATTAATTAACCTTAAAAATAAGCCAATAAAGCTTATAACTTCAGAATATTGTCAAAGCAGATCCAAACAATCCAAATATCATTCAATCAAGGACAAAAAATATCATACCAATATCACACTCAGTCCCAACAGCTAGTACAGTAGCCAAGTACTTGGTATCAGAACCCCGCTTCTTAAGCTTAACTTGAGTGTAGTGAGCCACTGAATGAGCATTTGTCAAAACCCTCCTCCCTGCAATGACAAATCCACTACTTGAGGAGCTGCACTGCCTCTTCCTCTGCCACGGAAGAGAGTAATTCGGCTTTGAATGAACACAAAACACCTTCACCACTGCATCCATCAATGGCACAACACGCTCTGAAGCCGCTGCCAGCTTGTGGCCACCATTCCCATTCATCTCCATCGATGATGGGGTCATGTCCAGATTATCTTCGGATAGGCTCGGCATCAGACAATACAGAAATCAATGTCACCAGGGTCGATCACAGTTCCAATAAAGGAGCAAAAGGGGTCTAGGATTTCGAAACGATTGCTTTGATGTCTAATGATTGCAACCCATTGCTGAGTAGTTAAATACTGAAATTTGTTAAAGTGGGTCAGTGAAATTGGACCGATATTATAAGTCTTAGTCTTAACATATTAATAAAAAGTATGAACATATCATATAATTCCAAATTTCATGAACCATTTCATATCAATTATCAATTACTCGGTTTCAAACAACAACCCCACTTCACTTTTACTTCATCTTGACTTCAATCTAGCAAAGTATTAATTTTTAAACGATTTAAGAAAGAACCTCACAATTTCCCACAATCAGACAAATTAGGGTTTCACATAAAGAAACAACGCAGAAAGGGAGAAAAGTAAACCCATTTTGTAATTAAATTGCAGTATAACTACATAGAAACAACAATCAAAGCAAAATTATGTTAAAAATTAGGAAGAAATACCAGGTTTTTGGACATGAGATAAGAGCCAAATAGCTTCATTATAACAATGGCCGAATGGCGTCACCTCCAATTCAAGCAGAGTTCATGAACAGTACACCACCATTCCCAACGGTGTCAAAGTTTTATGTTTAGTTAGATTAGTTGGTTAGATTATTCGTAAATCGTAATGCACCAAATATTAATGTCATGTTTCCTTTGATTTTTAAATATGTAATACTCCGTACTATTTAAATACTTCCTCTGTTTCCCTCAAAAAAAAAAAAAAAAAAAAAAAAATACTTCCTCTGTTACATATTATTTGCGACGATTAGACATTTTTTCTCTCTACTTTATGTCAAATAGTTGCAAATAATACTTCGGTATGTAACAGAGGTAGTATATACAACTCCCTCCGTTCCCTTTTGTTTTTGATGTTTGGAATTGTGTGCGGCTATTAAGAAATTGTGTAAATTAGAAGTATATTGAAATAATGCAATGATTGAAAGTACAATTTTACTTTAAAAAAAAATATTGTACATGTGGGGTAGAGGTGATCAACATTGGTCCGGCCCTATCCGATCCAAAAATAGGGCGGGTTTGGGCAAGCTTAAAAACACATTTTTAGGTAAAAGCCCGAACTCAACCCGAAAAGGCCCAAAAAGCCCGTTTTGGCCCGACAAGGCCGCTACTTTTTTTTACGGGTTTGGGCATGGGGAATTGTGTTAAGGCCCGGCCCGACCCGAATTTTGATTACCTCTAATGTGGGGTGAAGAAAGTAAAAAGGAAAAGAAGAGAAAGGAGAGAGAAAGTAATAATGAGCATTAGAAAACCATTAAAATAGTTCTAAAAGTACAAATGCAGGCCCGGCCCGACCCGAATTTTGATTACCTCTAATGTGGGGTGAAGAAAGTAAAAAGGAAAAGAAGAGAAAGGAGAGAGAAAGTAATAATGAGCATTAGAAAACCATTAAAATAGTTCTAAAAGTACAAATGCACGTGAAAAGTAAGGATATTTGAGTATTTAAATTGTAATGCAAGGGTGATTTTGTCTAAAATTTATAACTAAAAAAGAAAAGATACTAAATGTACATAATAAAAAGAAACGCCTAAAATGAAAACGTAAAGAACAAAAGGGAATAAAGGGAGTACCTTCGTCATAATTAATACAGAGTATTCTTTATTGCAAATAATAAGAAGTTGAAGTACTCAATTAGTCTTACCACTTTAAAAGATAAACTCGTTTGTTCTAGACTTTTTGTTTCTAATAATACATAGAAAAAGTAAGGAAATTAAATAAGATGGGCTAAAAATGCGGGTGAATTTGTAAGAAAAATACATTCAAGTATAAGGTTAAAAAAGTTCTAAACAATCTGAGGGTAAGATAGTAAATGGGTTTTTCAAAAAAGAAAAATAAAAAGTTGAACTATTGAAACGACTCAAAATAGAAATAAGGATCTGTTCTCTTCAGCTTAATTATAGTTCAGTTCTTAATTTCCTTCTCTTATAATATATTCATTTCAGTTCAGTTCAGCTCATCTCCAATCAATTTAGTTCACTTCAGCTCAATTCAGTAAATCAAAACAGACCTTAAGTTGAATTTCAATAACAGATAAAGTGTAATACCCGAATATTTTATGATTTTATATATAGTTTATATTTATTTATTAAATAACTTTCCTATTCTCATATTTTATTTTAGAGTTCGGAAAGTTTTAAAACCCTATTTTAATTTAAATATGACTCTTTATTTTTTTTTTTAAGCGTATATAAACTATCTTAACCCTATTAATATTTGTGCAGCCGTGACTCTTATTAAAACTTTATCTTTGCAACTGCTTTCATAGACCTCTTTGTTTCACGCACAACAACTCAAATCTTGGGGATTAAAGTTCTTTTGATGACTTTTGACTTCTTTATTTCGTTTTATATGCAAGTGCATTAGCAAAACTTGAAAAGCAGTATGTGTATGCAGAGAATATTGTTCATGCAAATATGCAATCATGCGTGACCTTAGTTTCATTATTGATAAATCTTGGAGTATTATTTTTCGGAAGGTAATCACACTCGTCATCTTGGAGTTGTTTGGTTATTGATCATTATTGTTTGTATTGATTGTACTTTGTATTATTGTGTATAAATTTTATGAATTGTTATTTGTTTGACCCAGATTTATATATATGTGATTAATGTATTGTATTATAAAATTTAATTGTTGTATTGATTGATCGTGTTATTTTTCTAGGGTTTTAATGTTGTCTCTATTTGGAGTATTGTTTTATCGAGGTTTTAGGGTTGTTAATGCAGAGTATTATTTTTGGGTTGAGATTTGATTATTTTGGGTGCTAGTATTATTACCCTAAGAGTTGAGATATTTATTAAGCCTGTTATGTTATTTGGGAATCTGTGCCATTGTTGAGCTGTACATTATTAGTTGTGAATCATTATTTGATCAAGTATGAGATCAAAAGGTTGAGAAATTATTATTTTGTTCTTGGTTTGAGGCTCGGCGTTATAGACCTTAGTCCTTAGCATGTTGGTAAGGAGATGATAATCATGAGTTAAGAATGAGGTACAATCTTTATATTATTTATTTTTCTATGGTCCCCTACAGTGGGAATTGACCCGTATGTGGTCTGGTTCAGGGTGTTTTCTAGTTATTGGGAGTATTCAAGTTTTTATACTTGTTGGTTTGTTATTCGAATTACCCTTGTCCAAGGCTAGGTATAAAACAAAGAGCGTGGCACACTTATTGGTTATGAGTTAATTGAGTGAAGGGTTGTATTATATTATTCGAGGTTGAGTTGATAAAGATTATTTTTCAGAGTACAATGTGTAATGTAGTTTCGAAATACATTATTTAATTGAGCTAGTAATATAGATTATTCAATTATTCTTTGTATTCTGATATGTGGTGATTACTCAGCTTTTGCTGACGTGTGTGTTGTTGTGCTACTTGTGTTTGCGGCCATGTCTTTTTCTTATGGTGGCCCTGCGACGATCTATTTTGGAATTTGTCCTTAATGGTGAGCAGACAAGACTGTTTTAGCAGGTTGATCAAGTAATCGTAGCTAAAGGAGCTCAAGTGATCGATTAGTATGCTATAATGAGTTTATAAAGTTGTATAAATAGCTCACCTAGTTTATTGGGTTGTAATTATTGAGATTTTGTAAGCCTTAACACTTGACAAGTTGTCGAGTGTGGCGGTAATACCTCCGATTTAGGTGTATGCTTCCGCAATTTTATTTAAAGATCGTTAATTTTCCTTTTATTCTTGTGTATTATTAATTAGTAAATCGGGGGTGTTACATAAAATACCTCATTTAATAGTAAACCGGTTAAATATGTGTATTAAAAACGCACAATACAATTAAAATAGTGAGTTAATATTTACTGCAAATTCAAACTGTGATTAACAAAGAACCCTTATGCCTTGTATCACCACCACCACCTTATCAGCTGCAAGGCCCGCAACCACCACCACTACATCATCATATCATAGTTGCCACAACTATGCCACCCCCAAAGACCACCAACTAGCACTTCTCACACTTCTTGCTATCTCCCTAGGCCAGGCCACCACCACGCCACTATTTAGGTAAAGTTTTGGGTGAGACGGACTCACGTGAGTCCACTATCATGTTTTTGGTGTTGCGGGCCTCGCAATCGAGTTTAGTTAGCCCGCGCCTTTTTATTGGACTTTTGTCATTGAGCCCGGTCTCACACAAAACCTTTTGCACTATTTAACAACCCCTACCCAATTAAAGTCCAAAGCTTAGAATGCCTTATCCAAATTTTTCAAAAATTGGAGGCTCAAATGTTTCTATTTAGGGTAACATGTGCTTGTGAATAACAACTTCATAAACTTTTGTGATATTGTAATTGACTTTAAATATAAATTTTCAAATAGCACCCTATTGTCAGCATTTAAAATTTCGCATAAAATTCTTTTGTATTTAAAAAAATCCATACATATATGAATATATAGTTACATGATTCGTATCATTTTTTTCAATAGGAATATTATAATTTTGAGTTGACATAAACTTTTTATGTATGTTGAACTAAATAGAATTGTTTGAACACTAGATTTAACTCAAATTTGGCAACTACATTTAGTACATTATGGTCACAACAATTGCTTTGGATTAAAATAAAGAATATTTCATGATGACTTTGGCTAAAAAATTTGCTTTTCATATTTGCCTTTGTTCTTTCTAACATGAATTCGACCCCCCTCAGAACTTAGGCAATTGCTTAATCCTTACTTATTCTAGTAGCCCCATTTATAAAATTACAAATGATTGAAGTTATGTTCCTTTAATTGTTAGGTCACAACTTTGAGCCAAGGTTGCCAATTACAAAAGTGTCAAAGTGATGAGCATGCCTTTCGATTAATGTCCCTTTTGTACCTAATATCAACACATCATTAATCTCCCTTTCCTATATTGCTTAAGGACACCCCTACGTGTGTGTCCTTGTTCTTTCCATTATTGTGTTAAACACATGCGTTTTCTCTTTTGTTATTGTGGTATGTTGGAGCTTCATATTAGGGTACCTTACCGTCGATATATACAAAGTGTTGGCCCCTTATTTGTCAAACTAGTTGTTTGTTAGTGTAGACGTGTAGTTAGTTGGCACAATCAAAGTAACTATGTACCTTAAAAAAGTCACTATATAAAAAAGCATGGTTCTTGTAACTTTAATTTAACAAATTCGAAGCAAAAACTAAATTTGGAGGCTTTTTCCTCCAATAATTGAAAAATTATATTTCAAAACTACTTTACGGCTTTACTCCATTAAGAATGGAATCAACGATGTATTAGATAGGTTGTTAAAAAAAAAAAAAAAAAAAAAAATTCATCAATTGATTATACCGAACATCCACATTAAAACTTTGCAAAGTATTTCAACAATTAATATGTGATTACTGACAAGCATCAATGTCTACTATAAAAATTAAGAGTTTCTACTAGTCTAAATTTGATTTTGCCTAATTAGCCATAAGTACAAGTAAACATAATAAATAGAATTAATCGATGAAGTAATCAACTACTACCTATTCAATATATTGTATACAATTCTAAGTTCCATTTAATGTTAAGCATTAGAACTTTAGAAACCTTGGTAATAAAGCTCCCCACCTAACTATATAAATAAATGTCCACTTTACAACTAAGTTGTACACTCATATTATTATCTAAAAAGTATAAAGATATTTCCCTTTTTTTTTTTTTTTTGGAAGAAGTAAGATACTACATATGAATTTAAAGCTTCCATATAAGAAAATTTTAGCAATCTCATAGCAACTCTACTATGTAGGATCTACTAATATGTTGGAGTTTTTTAGTATAAATTTGTCACATGACATTATCTTTTTTATTGTCGGTCCACTCTCCATATTAGACAAATACGCCTCACAAAATACTAAATTTCTTTCTTTCAAAAACAAGAAAAAAATGGGACAATACATTGATAATTGAACTTACAACCTTCTAAATTAGAAGGTATAAATTTTATACAACACATGTAAATTAGAAGAAATTATGTCTTTTTAAAATATCTTAATCGAGCCAGAACATTGCCCGTACATTAAAAACTACTGTACAATGTCTAAATAGAGTCCAAAAGTGTCCAAAGAACAAATAATCATAATAAGTCTTTTAATACTAAATGATTCTTGACAAATTTTCCAAGTCTAAATCCTAAGTATTAATGTATGTATTGAATAATGTAATCACAAATTTGCAATTTTATACTAACATCACCTACCATACTCCTATCATACTTAGGGCCTGTTCTTATTGACTGAACTCAGCTGAACTAAACTGAACTGAAGTGAAATGAATACTTTATAAGAGAAGGAAATTAGGAGTTGAACTGAACAGAATTTCAACGTATGAATTATGAGAACAGGGCCTCAGTAACGAAATATAGGCACCATAATGTTGTATACACAGTATAAAGACATGAGATAAAATCTCGTCTACACGTTTAAGCCTCTTAAGTCTTTACTAGGGAAAGAAAACAAAGTTTACAATTTGGGGCATCACGGATCAACCGTCGTCCTTCCTTGGCGGTTCCAAATACAAAACACCGTTAATCAAAGCAGCCCATCCCATATCAATAAATACACTCCTCTTTTTTTTATTTCTCCCTCAACAAAATAATTAGCTGAAATAAGTATATAAAAAAGGCAGCTTCCTAGTTCACACTTCACTATATACAGCCAAACAACTAAAGTTTTAATTTTTTAGATGCAAATTATAGAAAGAAATCATCTTTATTTTAATTTAGAATTGTTGGGTTTGTGTTTTTTGGTTTTCTGGGTGAGCAGGTGAGCCAATCTTTATTATCAACACTCCCCAAAAAAAAAAAAGGAAAAAAAAAATCCCCAAAAAATGCTTGTTAAACAGCTAGCAGAACACAACAATTAAAATGAGTGTGAGTGTTTTTGTTGTGATGAATTGAGTGAGATTCTTGTGACTTTACCTCTCATTCATTCAATTATATACCCAATATATATTTTTACAATACCCATTTCATAAAATATCAAAAATTTTGCTCAAAAATTAGTTCTTTTTTGTTGAATTGGAAGATTTTCTATCTATTTTCTGCAAAATATTTCTAGGTGTTTAATTTTTTTTACTGAAAATGGCTGCAAGTGCTTCAAGATTCATAAAATGTGTGACAGTTGGAGATGGGGCTGTTGGAAAAACTTGTATGTTAATTTGTTACACTAGTAACAAATTCCCTACTGTAAGTTGTCAATTTTCTTATCTGGGTTCTTAATTTTATGAGTGTTTCTTTGGTTTTTTTTGTCTGCTTTTTATTGATTTCATATTAATTCAGTATGCCTTTTTCTGGGTATAGCAGCTTTTTAAGTTTGCCTTTACCTTGGTTTCTTAACCTAAAAGTTTCCATCATTGTTAATATCAGAAAAAAAAATCTCGTCTTTCTGAATTTTAACACAAGTTGATTATACACCTGGGTGTACCTAGCTTTCCGAATGAGCAAATAAGCCCTTAAAATAGCCTTGGTGTATTGTGAACATACCTATGTGGCTATGCCGGGTGTATGATGGACTCAATTTCAGTCTTTCTTTTAAGTGTTCTCACATTTCCTGTTATATTGGGTTCATTGTTTAATTATCAAAGAATATATTGTTGAATTAGACTTATAGAGTTGATTTTTGTGTAACCAGGATTACATCCCAACAGTATTTGACAATTTCAGTGCTAATGTGGTTGTGGAAAGTACCACTGTCAATTTAGGCCTCTGGGATACTGCTGGTGAGTCCGTTTAGTCCATTTATCAGCGATCACTATATTTCGTGATTAAATACTGATTGCAATTGCTACAAGTTTCTTCAGATTACTTGGTTATAGCATCATAAGAAACCCGAGTCTGATGTTTCGTGGTCGAATTGTTTTATAGGACAAGAGGATTACAACAGATTAAGACCATTGAGCTACCGAGGGGCTGATGTCTTTGTCTTGGCTTTCTCATTAGTTAGCCGTGCGAGCTACGAGAATGTGCAAAAGAAGGTACATTCTCAATAGTTAGACATTGTACTGTATTTTTTTTCATGGGTTCTGCAGATGTTAACACACAATCTCTTGGTCAGTGGGTCCCGGAACTTCAGCATTATGCTCCTGGAGTACCATTGGTGTTGGTTGGCACCAAATTGGGTAAGACAGCTATATATATATAATGTTTAATTTCTGATCCATTCTGCTGTATGGTGCCATAAACCTTTGCTTTATAGCTTAACAGAATCGACAGAGTAATGAACCTTCATTTGACTCGTCATCATTCTTGTGGTTCATATATTGGAACATTGGTGGTTGTTAGAAATATTAGAATACTCTGTTGGGTATCTGCTAGTGTAGTTGTGAGTTAGTGAAGTAGACATATCCTTGCTAAATGCAGTGCTCTTAAATTTTAATGCTCATATCTGAAAAGTCAATATGCATGGGTTATTTTACCACGGTTCATTACTGGTGTACTTTTAAGTTAATCTATGCTTTTAGAACTAAAATGTTTTTGCTAGTAATTGCTGGCTCTTTTGTGCATATGTTTGTGTGTGCTTGTGCATAATTTTTAAGGAGTGTAATTGATCTTCTTTGCAAAGTGTTCTCTTTGCCTCAGCTAGTACACCATTTGTTGTAACAATTATTTTATTTTATTTTTGCCTGCTGATCGGCTTTGCTTTCCCCTCCTTAGGGTGTCAGAGCTCTTGTTTTAGACTGCTGATCGACTTTGCTTTCCCCTTCCTTTGGGCTTCAGAACCCTGTTTGATCATACCCAGGTTTTCTAGATTAACCATGGTATAGCTTACCTGGTGCAACCATTTAACAAAACTAAGTACATTTAGAATCAATTCCCAAATTTTCTTATATTAAAGGCTGTGAGCGGGTTGCACTTCTGTCTTAGTGCAACTGCTGTATCGGAAAACTTTTGGACCACATGCAAGAGGAAGTGATGTAAAGCATGAATAGAGTTGTGTCTTGTCTGTCCACTCCATCCTCCTTGCCAAAAAAAAAATTATACTAAATGTCAATTATGTTTAATCTTCTTGTTTATTTTTTTTTCCCTGGCCTATCTTAGTGACTGAACAGTTTCCCAATTGTGCTCCCAGATCTTCGTGGGGACAAGCATTTCTTGGCTGATCATCCTGGAGTACTTCCAGTTAGCACAACAGAGGTAGAATCTCTTGTCATCTATCAGCATGCAACTCTTATATTGAATTTTTTGATCTATATGAATAAAGATTTGTATTTCTTGTTCATCTAGGGTGAGGAACTCCGTAAGCAGATTGGTGCTTTATACTACATCGAGTGCAGCTCCAAAACTCAACAGGTAACAAAGAATACTTTCACTTGTTCTTTGAGTGATTGTTTTCTAGTTTTTAGATATTACTTGCATGTGCATTTCTTTCTGTTATTTTCTATTCGAAGACAATATGAGGTTTATACATTTGCATTATAGAGAGTTTAGAATAGTGATGTGTCTCTAGTTCCTTACTTTTAAGTAATCTAGAAATTTTATGTGAAAATAATCTCGTCACTAGTTGGAGTTTTGATCGCCATGGATGGAAATTCCATCAGTACAAGTACTATATGGAAAGTTGGCATCCACAATGACAAATTGACAACAGTGGGAACAACCGTAGAATTATCAATTGGTAATTCATACAACGTATATCCAAATCAAAAGCATTCCCACCTACCGTAAAGATGCAACCCACGGACTTGTTACATTATGACCACTACACATCTTAACAATCACTCAACATCTTTTCTCTCTCATTGAACAAAGTCTCTCTGCTTGTATATGTTCTGCTGGATCTGAATTAATTAGCAGATTAGACCATATTTTACGTGGGAAGCCCTGACGTCAGGAACATAATTTATGAATTACTAACTTGTAGAAAACCCAAATAAAAGATTTAATGACTCGTAAGTTTCATGCTTCTGAAGCTATTCCTCTTGATCAGCTTAACTTCTGGTTACTAATGGACAAAATTGATGCTGTATGGATAAGCTATTTTAACTGCCTTTGTTTTTCCTTTATAATGAGCACTCTCGTCATTTAACATGATGTATGGCTTATGCTTTGTGGTCCCTTGGTCGGATCTTCTGTAGTACGACATTCCTGTGGAGCAAAGCCTCTTCATCAGTGTGACTTTCTGCTTGTGTTGATCTAACTTCGTTGAATTCTTTGGTCACTGTATATTTTACAGAATGTGAAAGCAGTTTTTGATTCTGCAATCAAAGTAGTCATCAAGCCGCCTCAGAAACAAAAGGAGAAGAAAAAGAAGCCAAGACGAGGGTTTGCAATGTGAGTGCCCCCTCGATCTTGTATTATGTTATAACAGCTTTATAGTCCATATATGTACTATAATTGAGTCACGGATTAACTGAATCATAATTCCCGCAATCCAGAGTAGTTAGAATTTGCATAATACCCTAAACAAAAATTGAGTGTGCATAACCAATCCTTTGTTTATACCAAAAGCGGTCTCATCTGCATTATTATATACACTAGGCAGTGCCTCTTCAATAGTTGTCAAAGGAATCCTTGCTTGGTAAGTTTGGTAGGCAATAGAGCCAATAGAGTTTTTAATCACTATAGACCTATAGTCTATATATATAGCTTAGGATATACAGAGTTGAAAACATTTAACAAATTAATCTGTCTGCAGGAATATATGTGGTCGAAGGAGCTTCATGTGTTTCAAATGAATTTGTTGCTTGACAAGTATGGCTTTCTCACCAGTTAACGCAGATATTCACACAATCAGCCAACAGGCCATCGCTGACATCTTCACCACTTCCCACGTCCCAGGACTTTTGTCATATGTAGATGCTGTCGATAGTAGTCTAGTCTTGCAACATGTTACTCCCTGTAAATGCACTCTGTGATATTTAAATCCTAATCAATTGGTTTTAGATGATCATAGTTGTTATCTCTAGGAAAAACAATACTAATTAGCGCCCCCTCCCCAACAAAATTAAACAAATGCCTGTTTTCTAGTGAAAGTTTTGCATTTTACAGTGTTCTTTAAAGCAGCTATGATTTATTAGCTTGTACTCCTTAGTAACTAGAACTTTAATATTTGATACGAGTATTATGATCACTTCATTTGCATATGTTTCACCTTCTGTTTAGATTATACTCCGGGACTTGTATTAATCTAGGAAGATCAAACCAGGTCAAGCCACATGCAGCACCATGTCGACTATGCCAGTCCAGGCTCAAGCACATGTTCGGTATTTCATGGCAAGGTTTATCTTGTTCCAGTCGGTTGAGCCATATTTTTTTCGAGTTTGACAAAAAATCACGCTCTAAACTACCTAACTGTAATTTTTGTTCTTGTACTTTATTAATTTACAAATAATTAAACACAACTTTATGATATTGCTTTAATTAAGTTGTTAATTTGTTATTGTGATGATCAGTGTAATTGTAACTTCTTGAAATGGAAAAAAAATATATATCTTAAGAACGAATACAGAATACTACGAGCGGTTAATTTGGCTCTAATATGCTTCATTAACAATCATAAATTCAAATTTATAATATACATGGCGTAGTTGCAATTTCATTACTATCATGGGGAAATTTTTCATTGAAAAAACTGAATTATACAAAAACTGTTGGAGCTTGAATAAGTCATATTTTGAGTAACATATACTTGTATATAATAAGTATAATCCACTTAATCTAAGCTACTCATGCTAGTGTTTCATAGTCACCAGTAAGTTGTTGTAGTCCTGACGTAACCTTACCAAGCATCAAGTCTAACACAGCAACACCATCCATTAGGAAGTCTGAATTGTATACTGACTCAAGTGAGTTGCAAATGGCGGTATAAATGGCCGGAGAATATACTGGTGACGGCAGATTAGGGAAAGATAATTGAATGATCGTGGAGGCAATGAGCTTAGAGTAGTAGAGTAGTGGCTGGTCAAAAGCAGCGCCGATGATGGCTCTATTGGTTAGTATTAACAACTTTTACTATTAGAGGTAAGACAAGGCGGCATATCGTTAGAGATGACTAGCAGAGCAAGAGAAGTGCGTAGCTAGCTCTAATACACCAACTTTCTTTTGTTAAAGAAAGCAAATTTAACATTTGGTTCACAAAAGATCAATGATGTGATCGAGTCGTATGAATACAAGTCGAAAGAACAAGGGCACCATTAAGAATTTCCCAAAACAATTTTTACTCTATTAATACTAATATATTATATATATATCTCTGATATAGACATATAGTGTACAAAGCAGAGAGATGCCCGGATAAAAATCACGAATAGATGAAGCCTATAGAAGCCATATAAGATGATACGAAGTACGAAGTATAATATTGTTTGGATTAGTAATACAATCTCTTACGTTCTTTTACAATTGTGCCGTTTGAAGTTTTATGCTTGTCAAGTCACACATTGTCAAGTTGAGCCAAACATGGCTTAGACTTGGCTCTTTAAGGTATCAAGCAAACTCAAAGCTTGAGCCAAGCCTCAAAACAGGCAAGCTATAATCTATAATCCAGAGAACAAAGAGTGCGTGATAAAAATTCCATGGTCTTTTAATTGAATATATGGTTCGTCTAAAGCTAGTAGGGAATTATTTTCAGAAAATCCCACTCAATATTACTGTATCAAAAATTCACAAAAATATAACCAAAATTCAACATTATCAAATCAAAAATCACCAACACTTTAAACCTAAAGCAACAATCAAGCTATCAATTGAACCACTAAATGCTACACCTCATTGCCTCTGCACCTTTTTCTCCTGTCCAGCTAGAGAAGAAAACGAAGAGCACCTAAGTAACATCTTTCATCTGGAACCACTAATATTTCAACACCCAAGGGCTTGCAGAAAACGGAGCAAACATGAACCTAATATCAGTATTACAATCACACACACACACACAAATTTTTGGCAGGTAAGACGAACTTGCCTACCAGTCGAAACCTCTAACCACTAACCTCTCACAGGTAAACCCACCAGGAAACAATAATGAGCATGTATTGCTCATGAACTTAATATATATGAGGGACTTTAAGTGTTTGACCAGGAGAAGTCAAAACGAAATTAAATGAAGCCCTAGCCTACAAGGTGCTGGCATGGTGCAGATATCAACAGGGGGGACCTTACGCTATGGGTACCTTTCCTGTCAGGAAAAAAAAAAATGAAGGTGCAATTATAAAACTTGCACCTCCATGCCATGTGCAGGAAGTTTTCAGATTATAAAGCAGCATACAATAGCCTGGTTACTTGACAGGCTACCGCAACTGAAATCAACTAGTCTCAACAGAGCAGCACATCTGACAAAAGGATATATTTCAGCTTTAGAAATGGAGGGCAAAACAAAAACCAAAGCTCCAGGTATGCAGGGCAAAACTACACATCCATTGAAACAAATGCAGAAATCGACCAAAAAACACCCACCACAGTGATTTAAGATAACTCACTTTACTTTGAAGTGTGGGTCTAGAGGAAATACTTATAAAGAAGCGGCACACAATTTACAAAATCCTGTAATACCAATAGTAAGATGAACAGCTATTTTGGAGCAAGGATAACAAGTTATATGTAGTAAAATGAGAGATACTAGGGAAAGAATGGATAAATTAAGAAAAATGCACATACAAACACTTCTGCTTAGAGCAGTAAACAAATTCAACTTCCCTCCGCTGGGAGGTTGAAAAAGGAACGAATGGTATCAAAGCTACTGAAGCTTTGTATAACAGGCATTTTTCTCAATAGTTTCAACTATCTACAGAAGAAAAACTGACCAATAGCCACCTGAGGATAGATTCACAGACTGAATAGCAGAACCCTCAACCTTTTTTTTTTTTTCTTTTTTTCAAGTAAACTGAATTGGTACAGCAGGAGATGGGAGAGGTCGGAGACTTATGATTGTTATGAACACACCAGTATACTCACTTACCACCCATCCTTTTCATGAAGAGAGTTAGATGATGACTTCTTGGTAGTTAGCCTGGGTCCATCTTCTACAAACTGGAACAAACCCCCAAAAAAAATTGAAAGAGAAAAATAATTAGATGAGGCAGGTTCCAGCAAACAACTAACAATCTGTAAAATGGGAAAACAATAAACATCATGCTCAAAATATCGCATAAGATACTTTTCCCTACATCATATAAATGACACTTCTCCACATAGAAGCAGTCCATTAACAAAAAAAAATTCTGATTGTGCGAAAACCAGAAACTGTATCATGGCAATTATGCAAACATCACTACTTCACAAGGGAAAAAAAATGTATATAATGAACAAAAAAGGGTAAAAGAAAGTTAGCCAGAAGATAACTTATTACACTGATCAAGCTCAAAAAATTGAACATAAAATCAGAAGGGAGACTTACATAGCTAAACCAACATCCGTTTTTCAAGGGTCACTATACAAGGGGTCACTATATGGTAACATCATGTGATTCTATCGCCATGACGATTGCTTGAAGTTAAGCTTATCTATATTCCATCCTCCCTCAGGTTCCTTCCTTTTCATATGGCCGCCTCCCATGCTATACATCCTAGCTTGCTCGTCTGCAAGGGACTGTGAACTGATAGTGGAGACCTGCCTTGATACAATTGGCAGTGACTCATCTCTCCCTTCAACATCCAAAACTCCTGGACCAGAATTAAGATCTAAACCTTGTTTTCCCCATATATGATTGCCCCCAATTACAGAGTTATTACCGGTGTCTGGAATAGGCCGAGAAACAACATATGCATGAGGATACTGAAAGGACACTGCTGCTGCATTTCCAACCAACTGAGAAGGGATAGCAGAAATCCGCCCACCAGCAGTTGGGTCCATATATCCAGAAGACCCACCAGCTAAAGCAGACGTAGGCAGAGGAAAACTGGTCCCAAACGGCAAGACCGGATATTGAAAAGGGGCAGGGTGGAAAGGCAAAGCAGGAGATGATGATAGAACTGATCCATTATAGGCTTCGGGATTAAATGATAAAGCTGTGGTAGGACCACCGACAACACGCTGAGGACCTCCACCAATCCCAACAAGTGAATAAGCTTCTCTATCAGGTAAAGCTGATGGCGTCATACTTACTGAGTAGCTGGTTCCAGGAGGATACCAAGAAAAGCAGTTCCCTGTATCAGAGCTATTAATTCTAGGCCCAAAAGGTGACTGGAGAGGAATGTTCCCACTATTAAGTTGACGCGATGGAATTGGTTCAACAGGTAATTCCTCAGCTGCTGGCCCATCATTCAAATCAAAGTCTCTCTTACCACTTCCTCCACCATTAGAATAAACATTGGTAGTTGATGCTTTTACATGCTGAGTTGAGACTTCAAATCTCTGAGTGTTGCTAGTCATGTGCCGTCCCACATGGGTCATGTCTGAAGTCTCATCAACTTTATTAAGATCAAGATCAAGACCTCCAGAGCTACGCAAAGATGCAGTAGTCATAAGCTCACATACAGGATTATTTCTAACATTGAACTCCTGGCCACCACTTTCATCGGCCACATTAAGGTCAATATCCAAAGGAACCCGAGCTGGTCTGGGAGCCGGAGAATCAGGAAGAAGGGATTTTCTGGGCTCAGCTGGACGAAATGCACTTGTGGCTGCTGAACCTTTCCATCCAAGTTCCCTTTTATTCCACAACAAGTCATCAGGAGGAACAAAGGGTCCCTTAGCAGCTGCAGCAACAGTAATTGAAGCTGGTAGTCCACATGATGCAGAGCAAACAGGGATTTGCAAGGGACTGACTGAACAAACAATATCTGGGCAAGGACCAGAACCCAAATTAACAGGCTCGCCATTCCTCCCTTCATCAACATTAAAGCCTTCGTTCAAATCAAATCCAAGCTTTGTATCCACATCTAGACCTCGGGAAGCAGGTGACGAGGAAACATTATCTGCAGCTGATACACTATTCTCGTTACTCTCTTCATCCATTTTAGTCCACTTAGCTCTTTCAACATTACAATGTAATTCTGCTTCTGATAAAACAGCCGCAGTACAGCTTACTTGTGTACCTGAAATGTCACACTGCTGTGCAGGAGCATCTTTGTTTTCTGAATTTTGATCCTTGCAGCTTCTGTCCAGATCTACATCAGCACCACACAATTCAGGTTCACCTTCTTTCTCGGGTACAGAAGAATCACTCTCTTTGTCTAGAATGCTTTTCCCTGCCTGACTGGCAAGACCACAGACAGCAACACCCTCAGCCTTTTCAGATTTAACTTCATTTGACACCATCACTGACTTCTCATTGGTAATTGCTGAATCCACCTTTACTGCTACAGAATGTGATTTTTGCTCTGATACAATGTTGCTTCGAAGCCCTTGACTGACCTGCTTTTTGTCGTCATCATTAGGAGGGCATAATGCAGCATCTTTGTGAGCTTTTTTCTCAAACTCGTCATTCAAAGATGAACCCTTAACCTTATCCTTAACTTCCAGGCCAACACCATGTCCCTGACTTGCAACTGGATGCTCATTCTGACTCTCATCTTTGGCAGCTACAATTTTACCATTCATAGTTTCAGCACCAAGATCACCCATACTCCTCCCAGTTGTGGATGCAACAGACGCTAGTGGAGAAACAGCTGCACCTTTTGGACAGCTTTTTACATCGGACTTCTCATCAACATCTGCTGAAGGGGGTGGTGGTGTTTCAGCAGGCCTAATACGGATACGGTCCTTCAGAGAGACATCAACAACTTTGTCTTCAGTAGCTGAACAGTTATTTACACCCTCTCTTCTGTTGGGTGCACGCACATTACTGTTATCCTTGACACCTGTCTTGGATTCAAGAGCTTGTTCAGCACCTTCACTACTGACTGCACAAGTAGCTAACAGAGAGGCAGAAATGGTAGCCCCGCCTCCACAAGTTTTCTTGTCAGATTTTGAACAAGCTTCCACGTTGTTTAGCATATCCTTTCCAGAAATCCTCGCCCGATCACCTGAATCCTCGTGATGGACCGATGAAACACCTGGAGTGACATTCTGTTTCTGAGTTTCAGTAACGACAGCAGCACTTGGGCGGTTTTTGTCCCCTATCGAAGCATATACATCACCGTTAAGCTTTGGTCTATTACTGTAGTCCCTACATGATTCATCAGCCAAGGAAGTGCTCCTCTGAGGAGATTGTGCGGGTGACACCACACCTGACTTCGAAATTTCCCCTGCAGCAACACTAGCAAGCAAATTCATGCCATCATCTCCAACAGAAATGGGTGTGTTATCTTCAGAGCACTTGGCACAGCTTTCAATTAAAGCATTGATAGAGCTTAACGAAGAATCAAGTGACTTTCTTGTTTTGATCTCACTTTTGACAGATGACATAACTTTTGTAACATCAGTTGGTTTTCCAGCTTCGTCAGTAGTTGGACAACGTCCAGAATCTGGACCAGTAGCTGGAGATCCATCCCCTTCCTCACATCCAGTCATCCCATCTTTAAGATCATTGCTTTGCCAAGACTCAGTGTTCACATCTGATGGGGCATTATTTCGAAAACCATCAGCTTTTTCTTTTGAACTGTGATCCAATTGTCCATGCTTCTCAGGAAGCACAGGAGATGAAGCTCTACTATTGGTAGAAGCAGGATCCTCAACAGATCCTCCATTACTTTGTGCAGGACTGCGGCCCCGATTGCTGATTTTAACAATTAGCTTATGGTTGGTGCTGTCAGAAACGGGAACATCCGTGGCCTTTTCACATGTAACTGGCTGCTGTGGTAACTTTTCCGATACAGAGACCCTCGTCAAAGAAGAGTTTCTGCTAGATCCACCATCCTTCTGGACGGCAGAAACAGCCAGACCCTGCAACCCGTTAGCGGTTTTTCGGTGCCTGGAAGCACTTCCTGAACTCTTATTCAAACTAGTGGACCCCGAATTGGAGCTCCTTGAATCTTCTTTAACAGAAGGCCCTGTGTTTTTGGCATGGTCACTCGAACACTGGCTGTTGGTATGAGACTGACTAGAACCGCTGCTTTTCTCATCTCTTGCTGCTGACTGAGGAAGTTCAGAGCTACCACTAACAAAAGACGTTCTGAGATGTCCATCCCTAAGGCTAGCACTTGTAGATGCAGGTGATGAGGCTAATTTAACGGCTCCTGGAGATGCTGATGCAGATGATGATTTAGCAACGGCATCTCCCTGAACCAGCTTAACTGGAGCAGATTTTGAAGAAGAGAGTTGTGAAATAGAATTCTTCATGGTAGCATCTGAGGAGCCACTGGGATGCCGATTCCCAACCTGAGAAGCTTCATTGCGTGTTCTAGCTGGCCAAGAAACAGCATGACTGGTACCAGACTTTGAATCATTAATGTTCATCTCAGCCTCCACACGTTTTTTCCATGTATCCACTAGACTTCGAGCCTTCTTCTGAATTTCTGAATTTCTATGTGACCGCAGATGATTCACAGACTTGCCAATGTTACACATTTGCAATGCATTAAGATTTACTGGGAGTCTATCCAACGCTCGAAGTAAAATCAAAATTAAGTCCTCAACCGATCTATCCTGATCTCTGGGGCTACTGGAATCACCGATTTTACCCTTGTGGGCCTCCTGGAGCCATTCATCCAAGACTCGCAAGCCTCTAAGTTGCACAAACTGGTCTAGGCAATCAACCTTGTCTGTTGCAGCTATCACACCAGCTAGCAAGGACCGGCAACTTAACTCCATTTTCTTCTCAGATTTGTCAGGCTGCATAAGATGAACTAATCTCTCGACCCCTTCAGAATTTACAAGCCCCCCTTTCTCAGTTATTTTATCAATTTCGAACTTCAACATGCCTTCTGTTCTCGGTAAACTGAAATCTACATCATCTGCTTTTGAAGAACGCTCACGCTTCACAGGCTCTGATGACTGATCACTTCTCTCCCTTTTCTTTCCCTTAGATTGAGAAGGGTAAACAGTAGTACTATTCTGCACACTATCAGGACTGTGTTTTAACTGTGATGTTGACATCGGACTATTCACTGGTTTTGGAGAGCGACCACCTTGTTGTTGAACCGTTGTATGCATTTCTAATTGAGTTTTACGTAACAGTTGATCTACTTCTTCTTGCCGACCCTGAAGAAAACAAAAAATATATATATATGAGCTACAGAAAGAAAGGGAACAGATACTTCAAGGGGGAAAATTTCAGCAGCCAAAAAATTACATTGGCACGTACATCAATATAATCCTGATCTGTCAACCACCACAAACGCTTGTTTGCAGTGTCGTAAACACGCCGGCACACAAATGAAGATATCCCTGAAGGAAGTTCAACTCCTCTTGGCAAGAATGCGACTTTACACGGATGTAATAGGGATGCAGCAGGAGTCTCATCCCTATGAAACGAGTAGAAAACTTCGTTAGGTGCAGCTTCTGGTGCAAGGCCTTTCAGAAGCTTGACATCTGCAGGCCGATAAAGCCAATTTACACCTAGCTGCAAATTATTCTCTTTGTCAGACCCTAATGAACGAATAATTCCTATGAAAGGTGGGGAATCTTGTTGTGGTTTAAAGAGAGCACAATCACCAACGTTTATCTTGCGAACATCCTGCAAAACATTAGAAGCTATTGTTATATAATGAAATAGGAACAAATTACAAGACAGTAGCAAGAACTCGGTAGACAAAAATAAAGTAAAATAGGCAAGGGCAATGGCTATTAACACTGCAAAAAATAAGATCAAACACCATCTCATCAAAAATCAAAGCCACATTGCTGCTTACAATTAGTATGAGATGCAACGGTTAACATTATATAGAATAAAATGAAGGGAAGGCAATGCAGCATTTACATTAACATGACGGATAGGCTCAGACAAGAGGGGAGAAAAATGCCTAAATAAGTATATGCCTTAGATACTCTTCCTTACATCATCCAAACTATGCATTGGACAACCCCTTCAAAGGTATTGGTTATGGTCTCCTTTAAAAAGTCCAAATTCTTGCAAAACTTTGACCTCACAGCACCCCCATCAATGCAGCAAATCGCTCCTGGTTCAAAAGTCACAAGCTTTTAGCGTAACATAGCAACCATCTTCTTCCCAAATTACTATTTGCCTGGGGGAGTAAGGAACAAGCCTTCTATAAACTTAGCCCAATGAGAGCAACAACTTGACATTTGTAAGCATGCATATTATCATTATGTTTCTCTAACCTCAAAGAAGAAAAAAATAATAAAAAATAAATCAACAGAAAAAGCTAAAATTCATAGGGAAACTTCACAAGCAATACTAGTAAGAGGAAAGCACTGGCAGCTTGTCTGGAAAGCACAAAATCGGTAGAGAGTGGTAACAAGATGACAGAACTAATAGCTAGTACAGGCAGCATAAAATATGAAAGATAAACACGGCTGATGTCAATATCCTACTCTTCTTTTTTTTGCTCATACAGCTGAGATACCTCACAAAAGTAGTCTGTATTGAGATAAATAAGTCGCAGCTACACTATCCTGAACAACCCAATTGGTCATCTGTTCCTGATGTTAGCACCTACTTCTAGATTCAATACTTCACAAGCTATCTGTTACAGACCGAATAAGTACTAAAATTCACTGGCCAGGCCAAACGAGGCAATAATCTTGATGTCCAGCTTTCACAATAGACTTATATTTTCTCGGATAGGAATCTAATATGGTCGGTGATGATTCCATTCTTTCAATTAGACCAGAACATTGTATTTCATCCTAGATACAGAGAAAATCTACGACTTACAAGAGCTTTTTCTCAGCCAAATGAAATGAAGAACCTATAGAAACAAACTTACAATATAAAAAATAACATGTTTTACAGAACGTGCTGTAATATCCCCAATGAAGCCAGTGAAACTCAACCCATGAGAATAGAAAATAATTTGATACACATCAAGAATTAAACTTTTGCCCAAATAATTAAGTTAGGAAAAAGTGGACACTAAATTCTTTCGCCTCCTTGTCCCAAAATTCCAAATTAGTGTGTGAAGGGGAGGGGAGAACAAGCTCCCTCTTTCTAACCCAAACATGACATCAGCGAGCAGGAAACAGGAGAAATATGAATAGCCTAAGACAATGCTCAGCATAAGCTGAATGAAAATGAAGATTCAGCTGATGATCCAGTGAAAACACAACCAAAGACACCTCCTTTCTCCTACTAATAACATCTACAAATTGATTTCAAGCTGCACATTGTTTTGTTACATTCCAAGCACAAAATATCAATGAAATCAATTGGCTTAATCCTTGTTCTTCGACCATTCTCCGCCAAACAAAACCAACATTCTAACAATTCCAACAAATTGCACCTACATTTCATGAACTCATTTTCGAAGCACTAGCTACCCAGCAAGGCAGCAGCCACAACTTACTAGCACTTCGAAATCAACAACAAACATTGTACCAATTCATTCCGTTCTCCAAACATCATCTACCCTTCGAAATGGTCACGATACCCCCACCCACTATCAACCACAATCTCTTATAAATCCAATCCAACCCCATCTTATCTTACCAATCTCTAAGCGCTCTAACACCAATAAAATCACAATCATTCAATAACTCGAAAACCCGGATCGCCGTATCACGCAAAACACATCAAACTACGAACAAACGAAACCGAAAAGTCCTGAAAACAATCATCGAACAAAAAAACCAATCACACAATCAATTAAAAAAAGGGTTTTGGCATACCTTGACAAAGGAACTGGTTGAAGACGAACCACCAACAACAACCGCACCAGAATCATCAACAGCAGCAGCTACACCACCGGTTGATGTTAAAACTGGCCGCATGTGCCGAATCCTTTTCCTACTCCCGCCGCCGGCCTCCCACCCAAGCATATCCTAGCATTTTCCCCAATTTTCCCTTCTTCGATCAACATCAATTCAAACCCTAATTCCTAAAAACAAATTCAATACCCACAAATTTCTCAATAACACCTCCAGATTCCAAAACTCGATCTTATCTTTTCCCCAAATAAATCAACCCTAACCTCCTCCTTCACCTTCTCCTTCTCCTTCTTCCCTAAATTAATCGCCGAACTAGGGTTTGATACTTCGTAATTTATAATATTATATAAAAATAGCAAAAACCCTAATTAATCGATCCGATTGAAGCTGAAAATCTCCAGATCCAAAAACTAGAGAGAGATACAGATAAGAAGAGAGAGAAATTGAGAGAAAAATCCGAAAGTAGAGAGAGAAAATCGATGGGAGAGAATATCGCCGATCTACCCAGAAATTGAGGAGAGAGAAAATCAAATTCGATGAGAGAGAAAAAAAAAATAAAAACCCAGTTTTTTCGAGGTAATTATAAATATAAATAAAAAATATAATTAAATTAATTAGAAATATAATAAAATAAAAAATTAAAGGTGTAGATAAAAAATGAAGTGGTGAAAGCGGACCCGCCAGGCGGCAAAAGGAAAGGCGTAAACTTGGTCGGGCAGTTCGGTCAGTTTTATTTTTACGGGCAGTGCTAATCTCACCGGTGGTTGTACGTAACCTCCTCCATCACAGACAAAACAGAATGTGACTTCTTCTTGTCCTCTGCCCAGTTGACTGTGACTTTCCCTCTCTTCAGAAAAAAATTAATTTTATTTTATTTTTTTATTTAATTTTTAAAATAATTAAAAAAGAAAAAATTATTTTTAATTAAAATATTGAAGGTGCAAATGTAAAAAGAAAGTCCATAAATTAGGGTCAGTGAAACCAAATCAATTTTGTTCCATTCTGCAGGTGTACAAATATGGGAAGTGGGGTTATGGGGTGCACCATCCTACTCAAATATGTAGGTTTTTTCTGAGGGAGGTGGGACCTACATGATGAATAAGGGGTAAAATTGTCATTTTATATGGATGGACCTACCATCTTCCTATGTAAACTCTCTAAAATGTGTTTGTTTATTTGATTATAGTATACTCTTCTATCTACATGAAGTATAAGTTCTATTCTATGATGTGGTTTTTTTTTTTTTGTTTTGCTTTTTACACATGTGAGAGAGAAGGAATTAAGGTTGTCTTGAACTCTTCCAACAACTCATCTTGCTATCAAGTACAGTAGTATTGCACTTAAAACAAACGGTCTCAAAAAAGTTAACTGGTCGAGTGTCTATTATACATTCGAGTGTAAGTGTATATTCATTCTTAACTTGGTTGATCAATTTTTGTCTTGAGTAAGATTAGAACCCGGGTTATTTAAAAAATGAAATTAAAGGGGAAGTTTAGAGTAGATTGTGAAATGCATGTGTGATGATGAAAGGCTGAGAAGTCAATTCAAAAAAACAGAAGAAAGAAAGGAACAAAACTTTGCAAGAAATTTATATTTCGGTGATGTCATTTTCAAAGAGAAGTTTGATTTTATTGCAACTTCTTTCATTGTCCCACATCTCCACATAACCAAACTATTGGCAATTGGCAATAATATACCTTCCTATTCAAGGACAAATTATACACACTAGTCACTTTCTTAAGGAGCTTGAGTTTTTTGTGCTCAACAATCTTTCATTGTCCATTATCTTAATTTTTTTGATTGATTGACGAAAGGCAATTCTTGACAATAATGGAAATTTGCTTTCATCTATTTGGAGACATTTGAGGCTGTGTTGGAGAATTTCTTTGAGTGCTTTTGTTCGACAATATCTGTTTACATTTCTAATCGCGACTTTTTTGTGTTGTGTTTATTGGTTAAAAATAAATTAATAAAAGTACACGCGGTGTTGTTTTGATGTCTTCTCAATTATTGTTTACTATTCTTGCATTATATCTTTTGGATCTCATATGATTTGACAATGAAAATTCAAGTGCGGTACATTGCTTTGTGGTAACGTTCTTTTTGTGGCCCGACATTAAGTGTTATTAGCTTCAAAATACGTCTAAAGTTTTTCAAAAAATAACAAGCAAAAATTAAAAAAATAAATAAATAATTATTGTGTAATTTAATTTTAAAAAATTCTTAATCAAGTATACATGACATGTGTCACCCTCAATCTTTTATAGAGTGGATGTTGCGTCATCCAATGAGAATATATACATCAATTTAAAAAATAGATAATTGAACCTGGGTCCATCAGTAAATATATACGACCGAGCCAAATACTAGTTACAAATTAAATGTGTTAGAGTCACTCAGATAACAACCACCATGATAGAGCGATAGAGCCTAATTCTTGGGGGTGAGTGATTAGAATGCGTTGGCAGTTTATTGTCAATTAATCCCATATAATGAACTTAATTTTCAAGGCCTGCACCATAAAATGATGATATCGGTGCCCTTTTTACTATTGCCTTATTATATGGTATCATTAATATGGTTGCTCTTGAAAGCTAATTGTATTTGTTGCCTCTAAATTTAGGAAAAGTTTGAACCCAAGCCTTAAAAAACTTAGCATATGTCATTTTTATACATCTTCGCTTTCTTTTGTTATTCTCATTTACATGTTCACATCTATTAACGTGTCTCTTTAATTGTTAATAACTTTAATTTCGTATCATAAAGAAATTCATGGTCAAACTTTGAGTTGAGCTGATCTATTTAAAAGACATTCTAATTTGGTACATCGATCTTTCATATATAACGGAGAGAGTAATTGAAAAAGGTATGGTTGCGAACTTTACATGTTTAAGGGGGAAAAAAACAATAGTTAAGACAAGAATTGATTGATTAGCAGCCAACAAAATATTCTAATGGTTATTCAAAAGTAGTGTATCTACTCTTTCAAAAAAAAAAAAAACTTATTTTATGTATAGCTGAATCGTGTGACATGGAGGAAAAGTGTAGTTGTGCAAATATATTATGTACATGGTATATACAGTATCATGTAATTTAGAACAAACTTCACCTATTTACATCGAAAAAGCGAAGAAAGTTTGTTTTACAAAGCAATAATAAATCATCAAAGACTAAAGTTTCTCCCTGCAACAAATTTAATATCATGTGAGCAAAAATCTAGGAAATTTTGCAAAGAACTACCACTTAAATGACGAGTTTTGAGAACAACTACCATTTAAACTTTTTTTAAAAAAAACTACCACAAAAACAAAATAAAATTTGAGTAGCACTACCTTGTCTAACTTTCCGGCAAGAATCTCCGGTAGTGGGACCCATGAAATAGTATTTCCCTCCTAAATTTCTTTCTCTCTCCTCTATTTATAACTGTTATATTTCAATTCCCCCTTTTTGCTTGAGTAAAACAAAATCAAAACCCTAATATGTTGATTTCAATCAATTCAACGAGAGGAAAAAAGGAAAATCGTTTGGCAAACTCAATTCTAGGTGATGTATGTCTAATTTCCCATTGTAATTGACACAATTAATACAATGAATCTTGAAATTAGGGTTCTTGGTTAAAAAATTAAAATTGGGGTATTATGAAAATGGGGGATTTAGGGCAATTGTTCTGTATAATCCCATCTAGGGTTCATTACTCATTCTTTGCTTATGTATTTGCAGCAATTAATTGCTTTCAACCATGTCTAATTCATCATATCAATCAACTCAGCATTTTCTTACAAAATGCTTTTGCGGAATTCCCCCAATAATTGAGACCTCTTGGACTAGCAATTAAATTAAGTATTCATGCGTCAATTTAGGTGGAATTTCAGGAGGGAACTAGTAAGTTATGGGTTCCATAGCCGGAGTTTCTTGTCAGAAAGTTAGACAAGGTAATGCTACTCCAATTTTTTTTGTTTTTGTGGTAGTTTTTTCAAAAAAAAGTTTTAAATGGTAGTTGTTCTCAAAACTCGTCATTTAAATGGTAGTTTTTCGCAAAATTTCCAAAAATCTATAAGAAAAGTTTATACGAGTGTCAAGTTCGTAAAACAATTTAGAGATTGTTTACATACACAAATTAGTGACATAAAGCTCTACTCAACTACATACAACAAAATATTACGGAGTATAGACTTTAACAAAGTAAGGAGAGGGCATCATGTTTCTCATGGCGGTCAATCACAGTGTAATACAGATTGCAGAAAAAAAAGACTTCGTATCATTTAAACAATTTCATCTTCTCATCGATCTCAAATGTAGTCATTAAGCGCGTGAAAAAGGTAAAAACGATAGTTCAAATATTAATTGTTGAGCATTAATTTATTTATACTAATGTTTTTTTTTTCTCATTTAAAATGATTTTACCAAATTATTGATTCACAATCCATCACCACCTTTTTTGTTGTTTGAAGTTAATAATTTACTGCCAAAAATCGATTGAACACTGCATATGTAAGAGTGTAAGACGTATTTTTTTCTATTTAAAATTGTTTTAAAGTTAAATTCTTATTTGAGATGGTAAAGGTATTGCTCACTTTCTTGCAGGAGCTTATGTTGGTTTGTCCATATATAGTTGCTGGTGGTGGTGGCTTACGACATCGAAAATGAAATAAATTGGTACAACAAAAATATGGATAGCAAATTGAAGATGCAAAGAAAATTATTCAAAACCTGATGAGGAGAACAAACGAAGAACGAGGATGAAATTCTATAGACTCACACTTCTACTGGCTATTACGTACATAGTGAAAAGTGGCTGATTGTGTTTATTACAAAGAGACCATAATCATCCAACAATTGATATAACAATGGATAAATTTTGGAAGCAGACATAGAGAATTAAAGTTCCTCCTTCCTGACTCTGATTAGGTTGGAAAATTTTAAACAATGCGATAAGCAGTAAATTTGAACTTCGGAGGAAAAACATCAATATGCGTACATCATATGTCATGTGCCAACCAAACGAAGAGTCCCCTTCACATTTGTTTAGGGACCGTTGATTATTAGTACAAATAATTCGGGCATGTGACCCATTGGGGCTTACAGTGCATTATGCAACCCAAACATCGCTTACTAAAAGATGGTTAGGTGATGTTATTAAACCATGCAATAGAAAATCAAGCAACACACTTGCAATCATTAGAGATTATCCTCACTACTACATAAACGAGCAAATGCAACCCCTAAAAACCGTTACAACAGGGCGAAAAACCGTTCCTATAGTCCTATTGCAACGGTTAAAGGACCGTAGCATTTGTGGCCATTGCATTAGGTTTAATGCAACGGTTCATTTTACCTGATGCAACGGTCCTATGCATCAACCATGGACCGTTGCATCAGGGCCTAAAGCAATGGTTAATAAAACCTAATGCAACGATTCTTTAGAAATCCTACGGACCGTTGCAACAGACCTTATGCAATGGTCTTTTAGTTCTAGTGCAACACCCATTACTTTCTATAGAACCGGTGCATTATTATTATTATTATTATTTAATGCTCGTAGTAAATAAAACTACAAAGAACAAATAATGTAAACAAAATTATATAACAACCATTTTATTTTTCCTCCAGAAATATGTGTATATATACATTAAATAATTTTACATTGATATTTGACTTTGCAAACAATTCCATACCCAAAATATTTATCAAATAGTTCACTAAATGTTTACTAATATATAAATCTATATAAGGACATTACAAACCTAATTTTATATGTATCTAATTGTCCAACAATATTGTCACAATAGTCCCATCACCATTCTTCCTCCTCGATATACACCGTGTTGTTCATCATCATATCACCATCATACTAATGCAACTCTGATATGTTGGAAGATTGGAACTTGAAGAGAGAGAGAGAGAGAGAGAGAGATAGAATAGATAGATATAGAGAGAGAAAGAGAGTAGAGGATAAATATTAAGAATATGTACATAGTAAGAATTTAATTCAAAAAATAATGATGCCACGCCGAATAACAATTTCAAATTTTTGAAAAATAATGGGAGCGGGAAACAAGGCGCTTTTTTTAATTTTCACATTTTAACACCTAGTGCAACGGTCATTTTTGGACTGTTGCAGTAGCCTAAAATTATGTTGCATTTGATAGGCTGATGCAACGGTTATGTTAGGACCGTTGCAATAGCCTCCAAATACGTTGCATTAGCTTTATCCGTTGCAATGAACCGTTGTATTATCTACCACCGTTGTATCAACCCGTTGTATTAGCTTTAACCGTTGCTTTTGACCATTGCTTTTGCTCGTTTATGTTGTAGTGTAGCCACAAAGCCCACAATTAGGAGTATTTGGATTATAAGACATGAACTAATTTAAGAAAATGCAAATCCATGCACAATTCGATTGATGACAATCCTAAAAGAATTTATAGGAAGATTGAATAATAGCTTAGACTACAACAACCAAGTGGGATTAAGAATGGTGAATTGAGAAGTATAAGCCATGGAGATAACTGATGGTCGAAAGAAAATAATGGCAATTAAGGAGTGTTGACAATCCAGATAGGTATAGCCTGGAAGAAATCGAATAAAAGCCTTAATGATGCAGAGCTAAGATGTGTTAATCTTTTGAAGGAGGACGGGGGAAGCAAAAGGAGATTGAAGGATCAACATTGCATTGTGAATTGATTTCCATTAAGATGGAAGTACAAGAAGACACTACAAGATCATTAAAGCTTGAAATACAAACAAATTAAGAGAATTACTGATATCTGAAAACTCTAATTTGAACCCAAAAAAACTGAAGATATCGCATATATCTCATAATTTTTTTCGTCTAACTTATATTTGCTGTTGTTATGTCATAATTTACCAATTGAAGCCAGGAAAAGAGGCTAAAAAACCTAGTATGTATGTGTGATGCAAAGGTTAAGTCATTATAAAGATGACTAGTCTTCTGGCCCGTGCAATGCACGGCTTGTTCACAGAAAATTGCACTGAGAGATGAGTGAGAAAATACCAATAAATAATTATGAGTGTAATATGTAAATGAAAACATAATTAAACAAATAAAAATTGTGGGACTTTAATTGAAATCAGACTTAATAGAAAGAAGATGGAGGGACTAAAATCAATGAGAGAAATTAAAAAGGTTGAATTAAAGAGGGGAGATGAAGATGAAGTGTTTAATGAAAGAGTTAAGAAAAATTGTAAAATCAAAAATAAAAAAATGTAAAACGACATGTGGCACGTTGAGTTGAAGAAGAAGATAAGGAAGTATAATAGCATGATGACACATGTTTTTTTTTGGTTTGCTTTTTTAAATACTAAGTATAGATTAGCGAGGGAGGCCGTGCCACGCAAATCCCCTCCTCATCAATCACTCCCTCAACTCTTAGGTCAACATCTCCCATTTCACCCGAGTTCGAATCCCACTCCACTAATTTTATTTCATCAATATTTTTCTCTCCACCAAATTGGGGGATTATTATTTAACAGTGAAAACCCTAAAAATAAACAAAATCACACAAAACCAATCCATTTTTTCACAAGACTATTTCTCTCCACATCTCATCTTCCTCCTTCTACCGCCGTGGGCTCCACCGTCGTTTTTTCCGACGACCACTTTCCCGTTTTCCGACGCCGCCCCTCTTTTTCCGTCAAGTAATTCTTCCTCTTTCTCTCTCCTCCCTCTTGCATTTATCTTCGATTTCCGATCTAAATTATCTTGCTACTTCGATCTGGATTTTCGATCCCTAATTATTTCTGCAAATTCATCGATGCTTTTCTGCTAATTAACTTTTTTAATTTGATTTTAAATTTTGATATTTGTTTAGATTGATTTTGTTTTTTTGGATTGATTTTGATTGCAGAGAGGTTAGCTGCGATAATGGCTGGAGGTAGATTACTTCAGCAGATTCTTAAGAAGAAGTTCCAATCTCATTCCACTGTAATAATTCTTATTCTTTACTTATCATCAAAATTTATTCGTTTGAATTTGTTGATAAATTCATTTAATAAATGATTTTTGAGTTGAAATGAGCTAATTTTTATGGCGATTTTCGCAATAATTAGTTTAGGTTGTGGTGCTTAGATTTTATTTATTTGAATGGAAAAAGTAGTCTTTTTTGGGTTCTGTCTAGTATTCTGTTGAAAATTTCGTAGTGTAGTATCAGGGATGATAATCTGGAATCATTGACTATGATCTTTGACCATGAGAAATGTGTGTCAATGTATAATTTGTTCCATCGGATAATCGCTGGAGGTATCGTCTTTACTGGTGCTTTTGTACAAACATTTATGTCAAATTCTATATTCTGTGTAATTTACTGTCTCTTAGTTTATGCATGAGTTACGGTGTTATGATGTTTATGTATGTGTTTAACATAATAAACAAGTGTGATTATGTAATATGTTGCTCGATTATTCTCATGTATGAAGTATCTATTCAAAATATCAAATTTTTTTTAAAATTTTTTACTAAGAAAGTATATGATTGACTAGGAAGTATGTGATTGGCTAGGAAGTATATGATTGACCTGTCATATAAGAGCAAAACAATTCATTATCTTGAACTTTGCAACCGAGTTTATGGTAGATTCTTATGAGATAGAAAAGTGAAACAACTCGTTATCTTAGGCTGTGCCAATTGGTTAAATTTCTTATTGGTCAAACTTATTAATTTATGAGATGGTAAGAGTATTTATGTTGTTGATTTCATTATCCTAAAATAACATCTCTTTCTATAATCAATTTTGCTTCTGTAGGTTAGCCATAATAATATAATATTAGCTTTTTCTCACAGACCATAAATCTTTCTTAAAAATTCTACAGTTTTTGCTTTGGTATGTAGTTTTGTTGATATTTTTTGCCTCATTCGTATATTTTCATTCAAATGAAATCTTTTTTTCCTTGAAGTTCATAGTAAAGAAGTACTATACTAGTATACTGTAGCTCATTGCTTCTCATCTTGTAGATTTTGTTTCATGATTGAGGTTTTGTGTTAAGAGTGTTGTTATTATTTTGCCTTTTTTCTCATTTTCAGATTTAAGTTAAATATGTTCTTTTACTTGCAAAGTTGCGAGAACAGTTGGTGCTTAATGGTTGTTATATCACCTTGTTTTTGCTAGACCATAATGTTTTGATTTTCACGACATATCCTTTTAAGCTTTAGAGTAAACCATAACTTTATAACAAAGGCGTTTTGATTAATGGCAAGAACTCTTCCACTTGAGGAGACTACTGTTAGAGATGTTTACGAGGTTGAGATTGATTAAGGATTTTAAAAAATGAGTAGAGCTGATAGACTTTTAGAATGAAAAGAGCTTGCTTTATCATTGTTAATGCTAAGGCTTTGGAGAGAAAGGGTAGCGGGGGTGGGGGTTCATGTATTTATATATGAGATTGGGTTTGTGGAGATGGTGACAGCCAGACAGCAAGATTACAAGAATGTCACCAGGAAGAACAACCACTTTTGCTGGAGGAAATGCTTACTCTTGAAAAGACTGAATCACAGCATCTCCGTCGTGAGTTGATCGTGGTGTTTATAATAAGCTATGTTGGGGTGACGGGAGGGATGGGACTCTATTTTGAAAAATAAATTTGATAGTAGCAAGCCCTTAGCAGTATTCTAATGGAAAAGAAAAAAACAAGAATGAAATTTTTTTTAAGTTAGAATTTCAAAAAAGTAATAAATGAATTTCTCAAGGTTTGAGCCACCAAATAGACTTGTCAGAAGTGTAGGATTTCCTTTTTTTTAAAAAAAATAAATAAATACTTTTATTTATGTTGGAGAGGGGACTTCTATTGATTGAAAAATCATGTGAAGGATTATATCATTTTGCTAACTAAAAGGTTCCGATTGTTGTGTTTTTTATTCACCAGCCAAACAAAGTACTATATTTTATGTTGTTGTTGGTGTCCTTGGTTTTGCAGGCAATTCCAGCTTTATCATCTGCTGTCTCGAAAGATCAAGACACTATCGGATCTTCTGGCACCAAAGTCTTGCGGGCATTTGCTCTCCTTGGAGCAGGTGCAACAGGGCTTTTGAGTTTTGCCACTGTAGCATCTGCTGACGAGGCTGAACATGGCTTAGAAAGCCCAAATTACCCTTGGCCTCACAGTGGCATCCTCAGTTCATATGATCATGCCTCGTGAGTTGACATATTTTGTAAAATGCATTTTTTGGTATTTTGGGTGGTAGACTGATAGTAAATTGTCCTTGTATAGGATTCGTCGTGGGCACCAGGTTTACCAGCAGGTCTGTGCTTCATGTCACTCAATGTCCCTGATTTCGTATCGTGACTTGGTCGGTGTAGCATACACTGAGGAGGAGACAAAAGCTATGGCCGCTGAGATTGAGGTGGAAGATGGACCTAATGATGAGGGGGAAATGTTTACTCGTCCTGGGAAACTCAGTGACCGATTTCCTCAGCCCTATCCTAATGAAGCAGCTGCTAGGTTTGCTAATGGTGGGGCGTATCCTCCTGATCTAAGTCTTATCACCAAGGTATGTTCGTTTGCATTGGATTTCTCTAAATAAGTTGTTGCTTGATAGGTTGTGCCTGGCTGATGTTTTACTTTTAATTTTCTCGCAGGCTCGTCACAATGGTCAGAACTATGTATTCGCTCTGCTAACTGGTTACCGTGAGCCACCTGCTGGTGTTGTGGTGTGTAAAATCTTCCATCTCTTTTCAGTCTGGTCAATCATAATGAACTGTCTAAAAATAGAGTATTTTTTTTGCTAACTGTCATGGTTTGAATAAGGCGTATTAGCACTATAGATACTTCATGCAAAAAAGAACTTTCCTTTGTTCCCTGATGTGGCTGATGGTTGAAATATGGAGTTGAGTTTAGAATTTGTGTATTTATCTGCTATTCTTTGTTGCTCATCTCTTTAGAATTTTTTTCCCTGTGTGAACCTGCGCAAAGATTTCCAGCTGATGTTGAGGAAGGTCTACAGGCTTGGGAGATGATAATGTTGGGGTTGAAAACAGGGTGAATTAAGAGGGTCAAAAATGGTTATTGCCCCCCTGTCAGAGAAAGAGAATAACTAACTATAACTATGTAGTCACCAGCAGTTTAGTTGGAAATGGTCAGCCTTCTGGCTGATCTAGTGCTTATTCACCATTTGTTGTTTGGTTCAACTTGGGTTGTCTGAACTTAGCAAATCCTTTATTTTATCTGAAATTAATTTCTCTATAGCAAACCTGTTTGGTTGAACTTATTTAATCTGAAATAAGTCACAATAAGTTAATGTAAGATGGACCAAATACAGCCTAATATCTCAGATCCTTCCTTTTTTTTTTTTTTTTTTTTTTTTTTTTTAATGATTCATAATCTAGAGCTTTCCAATTCCCATCTAGATCTGAATTCTTGCTGGTAGGGCTGTTCTCGATTAGTGAACCTTGTCTTTGTTTGTAGACAAAGGAAGATGTTTGAGGTCTGTTAGATACCCTGAATTGCTGAGCCCTTACTTGAGGTCATGTCTCATGAGGTCATTATAGCAGCAACAGCTTTGAGTTTGTAAGTTGTGATTTGATCTGTGCTCTGGCTGCTCATCCTGCATGCCACCAACCTTGGCCAGTGTTCCTGAACACTATTTTCCACTATCCATGTCTTGTTTAATTATTTATCCTCCCAGTTGATCTGCTTGTGGTTTTTTTTTCTCAAATTTGTAGCAAAGAAGTTTATTGTGGATGGATTGTTGGGATTGTGGGTTTAGTGGTGAGCTTATGTTAAATTATGTTGATATTTGTATTATCTTGCATTATTTTAATGTAGATATTCTTATGTATTCCTTAATTGTAGCCTTAAATCGTAATCTAGTGTCATCCTTGTACTCTTGTTTATATCTAAACATATATATGAGAATTACTCACCTTGGGTTTGGCACGATTAGGTTGTTACTAGGCTTGTGATGCCATGAAGGAATCATTTGTGAGTGACTCATTTATTTGGTAAGATCTATAAGTCATTAGGTTATTATTACGGTTCTATTTAAGGTAAAAGCTTAAGAATATACATAAGAATATTTACATAAAAGTATTATATGCA
Organism: Chenopodium album; assembly: GCF_948465745.1. NCBI lineage: Eukaryota > Viridiplantae > Streptophyta > Magnoliopsida > Caryophyllales > Amaranthaceae > Chenopodium > Chenopodium album. The sequence goes on along the minus strand of NC_137853.1, from coordinate 36,886,076 downwards.
ACTTTGGAATTTTTTACATCTCACAAATATTACACCAAAGTTGCATATAATACGAACTGGAGGTAGTACAAAGAATTAATGGTGTGGCTATTGGTAACCGTGATAGGTACAGTGGCCACTTTGCCAATAGTGGTTTTTATAATGAAAACGGTGATATAAGAGAGAGAATAAGACATTTTAAAAATGATGCAACATGCTAATAAGTTACAGGTAGCTGATTTTAATTAGAGAAGGGTACCTCCAAACTTGGGATTAATTTTGTCAATCTTTGTAGCTTATATTCCGAAACTTATTTAAATAAGTTGAGATGAAAAAGTCTTAATGTTTCAATCTTTGGTTAGTATAAAGCGTGCAATTTGGTGATAAGGTAACTAGGGACTTTTGAATTTTGAATGACTTGTAACTTTTAAGCTGGTTGTTGGTCCACCTCAAAATCTTGTAGAATATTATGGAAGCTTTGCTAGGCTGCAATGACAATTGAAATATATATGCCTTTTGCTCCATCATTTACTCTAATCGATAGTGCTGGTTTCACCCAACGAAACATTTCACTTGAGGTTCCCTTTTTTCTTTGCGACAACAACTAGTTGAAAAGAATCCCACTGAAGAGTAAAGTGAGATAATATTCTGTGGGAATCATTAAAGACTCTATTTGAGAGATATTTTAGCAACTACAAAGGAGAGTTGTGAAGAATTTGTTGTAGGATTTTCCTTTGTTCAGTACAATGTTTTTTATTGGTAAAAAGCTTACACTCAGTTGACATTATTCTGTGATACTCAACAAACGGATTTGCTATCATTCTTACTGTTCATTGTGGTAGAGTTGTGCATTATCTTTTTTTCTTTTTTTAGAGAACTCCAGGGTTCTGTTATCATACTGTCTTTAATCTCATACAGTATATGATTTGCTCCTGTGCTTTTTGAGGCCCAAATTTCAGATAGGTTATGTGATGTCATTGTCGTGTTATTCCTAAGTGTTCCGATTACTTCTTACGATTAGTTATTGAGCCTCTTTATGGGTGCTGCAGATCCGAGAAGGTTTGCACTACAATCCATACTTCCCTGGGGGTGCTATAGCTATGCCTAAGATGCTTAATGACGGTGCTGTTGAATATGAGGATGGAATTTCTGCAACAGAAGCTCAGGTTGAGTTTTCCGTTTTCCAGAAATTTGTTTGCTATAGACAAGTGAGCATAGTATATTGGTCAATCCTTGCACGAATTACACTTATCGTTTGATATTTTTATTGCAGATGGGCAAAGATGTTGTGACATTCTTGTCATGGGCTGCAGAGCCTGAGATGGAAGAGCGCAAACTGGTATGCTATGTTTCAAGTTGCATTTAACGATTGGCTTATATTTTAGCTACTATCCTCCTCATCCTGAACCTTTTTATGCAGATGGGATTCAAGTGGATATTTGTACTATCACTTGCATTACTTCAGGCAGCATACTACCGCCGTTTGAAGTGGTCTGTCATCAAGTCTCGTAAGCTGGTCCTTGATGTTATCAATTAGAGATCGGCGTTCTTTTCCATGTATTGGATATGGGAAAACCCGATGGAAAATAATAATTATTTACCGGGTGTATTATGACTGCCATGATTGAATGTTCCAATCGTGTAGCTTGAGGAGTCATATTTTGGTTGCCAGGGAAGAAATAAGCTTCCGACATACTTGTAGTAGATCATTCTTTTTTATATATACTCTTGGACGATTTTGATCGTACTTCTCTGCATGTTCAGAATGGCCAATTGTGTTTTTTGGATGTTCTGGCGCCATGTTACTGCATTCAGGGCATGCTTCAATTTTCTTTAGCCAATTTTGGTTCTGTTTAAACTGTAAGAATAAGACTGAGGAACTATGGTCATTTCTCTTCCCAATATATCTGATCATCTTCTCTTACTGTTGTATTCTCTGCTCTCAAAATTTAACTGAGTAATACCTTCATGATCAGGTATTAACGAACAAGGCAAAATAATTACGGAGTACGAGTTATTTGTACTAATACATGAATTATATGAAATCAAAAGAGTAATGCGTCTTGAAACTAATGTAAACATGTGAAATGAGTGATCGAAGTACCCTAAGTAAGCGTAATATTGAGAGAACCTATTTATGACTTACTGTCTACAAAGGACTCTGGAGTATGGATCTTTCAGCTGTTGCAGAAGCCAGAACATTCAGTTTTGTGCCCATCAACTATTAGTAGACGGTACTATTACGGCGTAGTTGGTTGGAAATTAATGTCGAAATGTTAAGGTCACAACTGCATCCCTTACCAAAGCCTCATAGTTAAAGCCAGTTAAAACAATTTTTACTTTTACTAGGTAAATGATACAGTTTTTCATATTGATTGACCACTTAACTAAGCTAATTATATGGAGTTTCTTGTATAAACTCGAGTAATAGTCTATGAATATTTGTTTCTTCAAAGTATAAAATGCATGACTATTATTCAATTTTAACTATCAATGCTTTGATTATCATACTTTACGGAATTAGAAAATGATTGGATAAAGTGTTTGGTACCAACTACCATATGTTTTCTAACTCCAATGGGTGTGTATATAAATTGACAACATTGAGTTACTATTTACCATTAAAAAAAAAATTAAATAAATAAATAAAAATTGGTTTTTTTTTTTTTTTTTTACCAAAAAAATTGTTGAATGTGTAAATGATTGACTTGTCAATTTGTCATCCTAAGGAAAAGATGTACAAATAGTATTCCATATTTATCAGATTAATATACTCAATGGCAGAGCATAAGCACTACCATTGGAGTTATGATGTTTAGGTCCTATAAGTTAAGTATGTGTCTCATTTGATGTTTTTAATATTGGAATCTGAAGTAAATATTCTTTCGTGTTTTGTGTTATGTTTGTTAGATGTCAATTTCAATTAATAATACATGACCTACTCATCACAAGTATTTAAGTCTTATAAGCTTTAATCACATACTTCATATTTATAAAACATAATTCTACCATACATTATCAAATAAGATAGCTACATTCTCCTTACTAACTCCCTACCTCCCCAATTATTTCCCCATTGTAATTTTTATATATTGTTAGTTTTTTGTTAAGTGAAATTGATAAAGGATAAAAGTGGTAGAGTTAATTATATCTTATGTGAGAAAAAAAGGTGTGGCCTCCATGATTAAAAGGCATTCTTTTAGGAACAAGCTTACTGTAAATGGAATATGAGACAAACATTAAGGGACGGAGATCGGAGGGAGTAACTTTCTAAGAAAAAAGTCTCCTCCTAGGATTTATAAGTGAAGTTAAGGTGCTTGTTACTTCATACTTCTTAAGTCATAAAAGACAGTGATTGATGTAGATAGAATTTGCTAATTATACAACTTCATCAATTAAGATAATTGGTAACCACTTATTATTCATTTTAAATTTCAAAAGTGTAACAACCATTGCTAGTACTAACCAGTAGTCTAGTACTATTAACAAGGAGATAAATATCCTCTTAAGTAAGTTAAAATTACAGACGATCAACTAGATTAGTTGGTTAAAGTCTTAATAGAAGGTATTCAAGATCTGAGATTAAATTCCGTCTATATCATTGTCTTTTTAGCTTTTTTTTTTACACACAAAAAAAATTAAATTTAATTGTACTTTGAGCTCATTCCAAGTTCCAACCCAACATTTTTCATATTTTAGCCCCACATTTTTTTTTTTTTACTAACTATTCTACTACTGTTTATATTTATACTGTATTTTCTTTTTAACAGTGGAGTAGAAAATTTCCAAGCCAAACCAAGAAAAAAAGGCACGGAATGGAGAATATAAAATTGACCCTACTTTAGGAATTGATGAGACTTGGCCAGCAAAGAATTGATGAGAGAGAAAATGACACAACACAAAGCAAATCATCCTTTTTCCAAGGTCAGAACTCAGTATCAAAGCTTATTAAATTAAAAAATAATAATAATAATAATAATAATAATAATAATAATAATAATAATAATAATAAAAAATAAGGGTAATGCTATATGTAGTCTTAAAGGTTATATATAAGCATTAAATACACTCTTGGAAAATGTATAAAAATTTGGAATTCATGACAAAAAGCACGCGTAAATCAGTGTAATTAGTGTTTATATTTTTATGATTTCTTAAATTTTTACGAATTCTAAGTGTAAATTTAATGTTTATATGTAGCCCTAAAGGATATGTATAGGCTATGTATAGCATTTTCCATAAAATAAATAAATAAATTAAATTTGCATGAATGAAGACTGAATAATAATAAGAGTAGGCTGCATTAAAAGTTGGAATTGTATTTTGGACCACACATTACATGCACCGCAACAATTTATACGGGCTTTTGGAGGTATCCTAAGTTACCAAAAGCCTGTTTTATCTTTAGGGCCCATTTTCTAAAATACTCCTTGTAAACTTCAACTTTGCAGCTTTTATTCACTCTCTTTTCGTACTTGTTTTTTTCAATAGGAGGATTGAGTTTCCATGGAACAAGACCTACTATGTATCATTCCCTTGCCCTTATCCCCACTCTACCCTCTATTTTGGATCGAACTGATGTATGTAATTATTCAGTCCGATAAGACATCAGGAGATTATTAGGCCGCTTATCTTACCTTTACATAAAATAAAAAATTAAAAAAAAAAAATAAAAATCTACGGTTAAGTTTGATAAGACATCTACTCCTTATTAACAATAGAAAAAAGACTTACGACCGTTCATTGAGGTTGTTTAGTGTTGAGGCGGGTCAATCCAAATCATGAAAGACGTGAACCAAGTGGCACAACTGTACATGCTATTCATAAGCAGAATAACATGTTAATATGAGGTATTAATATTTAAAGTTCGATCATTATGATTTTAAGGTCATGAGATTAAGACAAGCAAAAAATAAATAAAAAATTGCAACAAAACACCATAACATAATTAAAATTCATAGTTAAATTGTAAATAAAAGTATAAAGTTGCCCGATAAGAGTTTTATATAATACGTATGTCGTATAATTTGTAAAATGGGAGTATTAGGGCTTGTTCACTTTAGCTTAAGTTTAGTTGAGTTCAACTCCTAATTTCCTCCTCTCATAAAATTTTCAGTTCAACTCAGTTCAGTAAATCATAATAGGCTCTTAATCTAAGAAGAGGATTGATCGTAATTAATGAAATTCACTAAAAACAAATTTATAAGTTGAAGTACACGACCTTAGTTTTAAGGACACATTTGATTCATGAAAACTAACAATACTAAATAAAAGTACTCGTACTTTGTACAAAACAAGCATTATTATTGGTCTAATGTACGACATTAAGGTGTTTTGACCAATCAACTCCGTACGTGAATAATGTAAAATGTTTACCTGCAATGGGTTGAAAATCTCCATTCTATGCACTAATTAGAAGAAGTAGTTAGCACGTTTTACATGTAATGGACGGTGCATACTCATTCAATTGATTTAACCTCAACTGCTATCATGAATCCCCTTAAATGACTACGGCCACGGTGGGTGAAGCTCTAACACAAACCTTAATCACAATCCGGTACCTCCGTACGTATGTTATCCACGGTAGTAATCCGTTTATAAATGCATGTCTGATCATTAATATTTATAATTGTGTACAAGTAAAGATAATACTACGTTACCTTCTTTTAGAAATAATCGCAATAATTTGACTTTTGTATTATATTAATTTCATATGTTGACTACATTTTTTATCAACATATAAACAACATTGTAAAAAAAATAAAAATTGGATTAGATATATTTATATTATTTCAACCTTCTTTATTTTTTATTAATATGTAATTGCAAATACTAATGATCAAAGGTGTGTATTGACACGCGTGTCAGTCAAACTGTTGAAATTATTATGAAACAGAAAAGAAAAGGAAAAAAAAAACAAAAACTAATAGTATGAAGACATTTGTTTAAACAAACTCAAAAAAAAAATTTTTTGGTGAAAGAGAGGGGCAAGGCCCCTAAAAAGCAAACAAACACACTAAACAAAACAAGAACGAAACAGACAGAACACCAAAGCAAATAAGCCTAAGCCAATCTAACAAAATGCCATAAGGGCACAGCTAGACATTATTTTGTTGCGGTACCATACGACCCAAAGCCACACCTCCCAAGTCCTCCAATAAAACGGTCTAAAGATCCCTCGAAACCGCCTCAAAAAGAATAAAGGGTGGTGTTGCATTCACACCGTAAACAAACTCAATATGATCACACATGACATAACCATGCTTTATTTTTATACTCCGTAGTATATTAATGAGAAATGTGGTTGAAAAAGAAAAATGGAGCAAATATAAGGATTGATTGGGAGGGTGTACAAGGTAGTAGACTGTACATTGTGGACTTGACTTAAAGGCCTAAATTCAGATCACTAGGTAGGGTTCGTGCCAAGTCGAATTTGAACCATTTAAAATTATTATACCCTTGCGTATCATATTTGAATTATATCGCTTTTGGATAAAAATTCAGTTGGATCGAGTCAGTTTTTAACACCACTAATTACAATTTATCGATGACACATATATATCAAGTAGCATACACAACGTGAATTTAACGACATTATGTACTAAAAGTTATAAAAACACATCTAAAACATAATCCGAAACGTGCATACTTTTAAGTACATCCGAGTATGGGTTCGAGCTTGGAGGCCATCGGAGGAGCCTATGAGAAGCGAAAGGGGAAGGGAACATGCACATACTTCGTAGTAAGCAAGTAATAATCGAGTAAAGTATAAGAATGAACACGGAGTTTTGTGTGGGCGAATTTGGGCATTTAGTTAGGCAGTGACAGCAACACCCACGTTGTAGGCTTGTCCTGTTGCTAAACCAGTCCATCTGTGTTGCTTCCCTTCAAATAATTTTATCAATTGCACCGTCATATAGTACCATGGTAGTAAGTACTATGCATTAAGCATGAACTACTCTACTTGTCTCAATTTCTAAGCTTTTTTTAAAACTTGCACACGTATGATAGAGTTTCATTAACTATTTTTAATATATTTTGAGCATATCGATAAATAAATTATTTTTATTTGAAGTAATGTTTTAAAATAATGAGTAATTTTGTTCTTATTAACCTATATATTATTGATGTTGTAAGAAATTAAAAATTTTTGTAAGAAGTTCTTTGTATGTTATACTCCGTAAAAACAAATTTTAATTTGTCTATTCATTGCAATACTAATTTAATATCAATCATTATATCACAATATGTTTATCTTCTTTTTATTGAATTTATTAGACTTAATTGAACCTGATCAACCATGATCCAGCTTTGATTGGACTTGATTAACTTTGAAACCTATTTTTCGTAGATGAAGCTAGACAATGCACACATAGAGTTTATGGCAACATTACATGGTTGATTTAGTTAAATGTATAAGGCACTATTCTTTTGAGCTGTTTTACTCTGCTCTACTCTATTATACTCTGTTGAGTCGGCTACTCTGCTATGCTCTGCTGACACCTGTTTTGCTCTAATCTGCTAAATCTGCTATGCTCTGCTCTGTTTGCTCAAAAGAATAGAGCCCAACTCCTTTATATTTTTCCATTACATTTAATAGTACAAATTTAACTTTACATTGATCTCACCATTATCAAGTAAACATTAATTGAGCAAATCTATGCCCGTCACTCCCTCCTAGAAAGAATAGAAAATATTGGATCTCTATAGTTTTAATGTTCAATTAAAAAATTTACTTGTATAACAGATTCTTTTTATTTATTTATTTTTAGTGAAAATTACAAAGTAACGGTTACCTTTAATTGTAGGAAAACCCTTGTTTATTTATTTTAAAGGGTGACAATTTATTAATATAGTAAATAGAATAATGACATCAAGTTAACTTAATATAGTTATGTAAAATTCAAGTTGTCCAAAAAAGTGTCAGGATAAGAAAAGAAAGGGGAGGATTCGGAAGATTATGCTTTTGTTTGGCTTTTGCCTTTTCACTAATTGTTTTTCTTTTGAGAATCTTTTTAAAAATTAAACCCTTTGCTCTTTTCCACATGATGACAAACACGAAATTGAGTATTCATAATTCTTACTTGAATTTGGTTCACGAGATGGAATTATTGTAACAATCATCATGATCGTGAAAGTTAATTGGCCAATTTTTGGAGATTATGATAATGTCGATTTATGTGAGCTTTCCTCTTAACTTCCCACAGTTTACAATCTTGTACTCGTATTTATAATACGCGTATCATTAATTTTATTTTTTATGCATTCTGAAAAAAGTGTCACATAACATCAAGGTCATACTAATGATGTTGAAGTTGTGGATTAGTGACATTACATCTCACCTTAGAATCATATATCGTTGTAGCTCGACTAAAGATTGAGCTCCAATTAACTAAAAGACCTATTTGTGAGCTAAGCTTAAGCATTAAAAAAACTAAACAATTAAGCTAAGCTCGAACACAAGCAAAATTAAAGATCAGTTGAGCTTGAGCTCGAGCCCGCGTGTTTTCTATCAAGTCTAAATAGACTAATACTTGCCCGGTTGACACCTCTAATTAAAATGCAAAGAATATCCTAATTTTAAAGATTTTTGTTAGTTAATGTATTTTACACAATTTTTTTATTTATTAATTTTCTCTAAAAGACTACGTATATAAAATGATATTTTTATTTCACTCGCAATCTCTCTCAAACTTGAGCCTGAATATTTGAATTACCTATGCATGTCTTTAGCTTATTGTTGACTCAATACTTGAATTAAACACCTTACACCTACATGCATGTTTTTAGCTTATTATTGACTTTAACCGTAATTAATTTTCTTTAAAACCAATCCTTTACTATTGGTAAATTCAATACATCTAAAAACTAGATGTCAATTAGTACAAAAACAAAAGTGATTATCTGGCTAAATGGTGACGTTAATCAATCCACATGTGTGATGATACTTGAAAAAACATTCTAAGTTCAATCATATCCATAATCTTCATACTATCATGTTCATATTGTGCCAAACTGCCAACAATAATGAATATATAAAAGTATATATAAAAGTTCCCATATAATAAAATAAAATTTCAATCATGAATTTTGAATTCATAATTGATAATTGAATCTCAAGCTTTTTGTAATTCTCTGAGGGTCCAATAATGTAATCCTCATTTTCTTGCACAACTTAGACACTTAAACAGTTTGCATGATAATCACTATCATCAAATAAATTATAATTAAGTTTTGCCACAATTGGTTGGGTAGTCCACAATAAATAATTACAAATAGAATAATTTTGTCACAATCACCCAAATCAAAGGTCATTAAATTAAGACCCTATCACATGAAAGTTGAAGTTGGTATGGACTTTACTTGAATTACAATTGTCCAGTTGTATGAGAACTGGATTCATGGGCAACAACCAGGAATTAAGGAAAGAATTAAACAAACATAAGTTAATTTATAGAGTTACTGGACTCTAGTCATTTATCCCTTCAAAATTTTCCATTTCTTAATACTTGTAACACAATTGTGATTAAAAAAACTCACATAAATTGACTAATTCATGACATATTAATTAGCAAACTAAATATAAATCTAAATTATACCGAGTAAGGGTCTGTTCACTTCAGCTTAATTTCAATTCAGTTCGGTTCAGCTCCAATCAGTCCAGTTCAGCTCCTAATTTCCTTCTCTTATAAAATATTCATTTCAGCTCTATTCAGTTTAGTTCAGCTCATATAAACAAACCCTAAGTAGAACTTTTCTAGTCAAAACATGTAAATGTTGCGAGTATTATAAAAACGAAAAGAAAAAAATAATCCAAACTTTGGATTACTATTAGAAGAGCGCAGGAGCCCACCTAAAATTCTTTCATACCAAAATAGTACAAAAACAGAAAATAAATACAAGCAGCAGGCAGAAGGGTCAAGATTTTGCCAGATAAAAGTCCAATAATAGAGTTAAATTAAATCCTTTTGTCAAAGGGTAAAACAGTCATTTCACCCATATAATACAACCAACACGGCGTCGTTTATGTAGGAGCGGCTACCTTTATTGGTTTCTGGGTGTAAAAATTGCTCAAAATATTCAAAGCATAAAGTTAAGAATTTTTTTTGTAAATTTGCAAAAATTTATCAAAAAGGCAACCTAACACTACATTATTGATTTCTAGAAAGAAAAAGAAAAAGAGAGTGTTAAGTAGCATAACACATTAACACAAGAGTTTTTTAAGAGAGAGAGAGTAGAGAGAGAAAAAAACTGAAGTGATAGAGCTTCAGACATTGTTAACCTGCAACTAATTTTTTCTGGGTAAAGAAGAACAGCTTAATTTGGTGAAAAATTTTAGGTGGGGTACTAAAAACTTTGTTGACATTTAATTTTTTTCATCAAAAAATTTAATACCCACTTGATTTTATTTGGTTCTTAAAGTTAGTAAAAAGTTAATTTAGCTTTTTATTTCGTACTACATTTTTTGCATAAATTTTTTTGTTTATTTTTATTTTTGTAAATTTCCCACTATTTCTGGGTCACATTATTTGATTTTTAGTGCCTTTTTACAGTCTTTTTTAGGTGGGTTATATCAATCAATTAGAGTAGTGTTATATACATGTGGGTGTGTTCCCTTAAGTAAAGTCGGTGTTATAATTTTCTGGGTACTGAAAATTTCTGATTTTCTGGGTGTTAGATTTTCTGCATATAATTGTTGTTAATACTGTTTAAATGGGTTTCTGAAAAATGAAATATTTGGATCTGGGTTTTGTTTAGATTTCACTATTTTTGCTGATTTTTTGTTGGTATTTGTTGTGTTTCTTAGTGAATATTAGTGAAGAGTGGTAAAGAAAATGGCAGGAGGTGCAGCACCAGCTAAGGCGGATGAACCAGCGCCACATCCACCAAAGGATCAGCTCCCTAATGTTTCTTACTGTATTACAAGTCCTCCTCCTTGGCGTGAGTCTCTTCCCTCTGTATTTCGTTTTCGAGGTTGCGTTTTTGTTAATTAGAAAAGATTCTGAATGGGAAGAACAAATAGGAACGGAGGGAGTACTGAGTAGTAGTTACTCGTAGTTACAATTTATTTAGTTATATGTGTTAAGTGATACTGTGAAGTGGTTTATGGTAGTGATAATGGATTGATATGTCTATTTTTGTGATGGATTATTGAATTTTTTTTTCCTTTTTTGCTTAAAGTATTGGTAGTATGTTAGATACTTTTATTTATTTTTGGTGGGTTAGCCTGTTTATTTTTTAATAATCTATATGATTATTAAAGAATTAAGATTTATGGTTTCTTTTGATCTTATTTATTTAGAACATGTTGGTGAAGGGTCTAAATTGTGGTGGTTTTGTAGGAGGAAAGTTTTTGCATTATTGACATATTATGTGCTTTGTTGTATTAGTGTTTAGAATCACTTGTGGAGTTGTGGGGTTTATCCTTTCCTATGCCTTATCGCCTCTACTTGGTTGATGACTTACTGAGTGTGACAGGAATATTAAGGTCCTCATGGGTGTATCGTAGTCTTTGAAGGATTTCTCGTTTTTCTTTTTGAAATCACACCGAAGCTAGGAGTATGGTATTCATTGCGAACACGAGAATTCTTGATTATAGTTTTGATGTTTTGGAGAGAGAATTTTATCAATCATTTCACCTTTCAGCAAAAATGTATTTTTGGTCCTTTGAACGAGTTGTTTTATCCGTCCGTGATCTCATTGCTTCTTTTAAGGCTTGTTATGCTGGATTTTTGTGACCTTAACTTGCATGCCAGTTTCAAAGAATTTTACTGCTGGTCAACTAATGAATTTCTATTACTTTGCAGCTGAGGCAATCCTTCTTGGTTTCCAGCACTACATTGTGATGCTTGGCACAACTGTTCTCATCCCTAGTGCTCTTGTTCCTCAAATGGGAGGAGGAAAGGTAGGTCATGGTTCACAAGGATGAATGTAATAATACCAATGAAATGAGGTTCCTGATAAAACTTCCTTTTTGACTGCTGACAACATTGCCTAACCATTCTTTACATTTGCGTGTTCAATAGGAAGAGAAAGCAGAAGTTATTCAGACATTGCTATTTGTTGCTGGTTTGAACACACTACTACAGACAACATTTGGAACTCGATTGCCAGCTGTGATCGGAGGATCTTACACCTTTGTTGCACCAACTATTTCCATAATCTTGGCAGGTCGATACAGTCAAGAACAAGATCCTATAAGAGTATGTGCTGTAAAACACATTTGTTGTTATTGATAAATGTTTGGAAAGTTGAATGCTGAAATATCTACTTTGCTTAATTAGACCAATTGTCTGTCTGACACATAACCTCTTTATTTCACAACAGAAATTCAAGAGTATAATGCGGGGAATACAAGGGGCTTTAATTGTTGCTTCAACCCTTCAAATTGTCCTCGGCTTCAGTGGTCTTTGGCGTAATGTCACAAGGTGAGTTTATGATTGATGTTTTGTTGCTTAATAGTTAATTTGAAGTACTAATTATTGACCATATTAGAACTTTGCAGTTTTCTGGCTTCTACAGTTTCAAGAGAAAAATGCATTTCATCATAAGCACTTTTGCCTCTAGCTCTTGCTTATAGTTCTATATATACCAGTTTAATCTGAACATCTGGTATACCAGTTTATTTTGACCTGGATTTTTAAAGCTTTTGGCGTTCCTTTCCTGTCCCTTGCCATAAGTTACTTCTAATTACATTCTTCCCTGTATATACAGCACCTTGATCACTTTCTGTTTGACTGTTGGTGCACTGAAGTTGAAGTCATTGTTAAACTTTGATATACTATCTAATACGAAGTTCTATCTTAATCAAAGAAGGGATGAATACTAACCCTCACTTTTTACTTTCTAAGATACATTTGAAGAGCCATTGAAGTACGTTGAAGGCTTAATAGTGAAACACATACATATCGTTATCCAATTTGTAAATAATTTGAACTCTAGTCCTAATTCTTTTCATTATGAACAAGAACTCTAGTGGTTTGTAAGCCATTTTCATTATGTGATTGATAGTTTTAGGTGATATAATATTTCAAGTTTGTATGTTCTACCCTTGAGCCTTGACTCGTAGCATTGTCATTATGTTACTTGTTCACTTATATTCTTCGCTGCTTGATCCTGATAAAGGCTTACTTGATTGGAGCTGCTTAAATCTAAATAAAAAGGGTGCCTAATAGAATTAAGTTATTGTTAGTATTCACTTGCTATACTCTCGATTGTGTTTTTTCTTTCAAAAAGAGCTGCTTGGCTTGAGATGAAGATTAAGGCGGCTCAATATATACATGTGGTTTATAATTGTTGCATCAATGTTCAAAATCTGTTCAAGAATTATTTGTTTCTTCCTCCCTAAGTTGTGTATCAACTAATGTTAGTCTACAACTGTCCTTTGGTATCTTGTAGGTTTCTGAGCCCACTATCAGTGGTTCCCTTGATATCTCTGGTTGGCTTTGGACTTTATGAGCTTGGTTTTCCTGGGGTAAGTCCCTTGATATTTCATTGTCGATCACTTCTTTTTCTTCTCTTTTTCTCTAGTAAAGTTATTTGCATTCCCTCCAGTTGCTTTTATTTTCTGTTTATCATCACTGATGTAGGTGTTTTCCGGCTTCTTTAGGTGGCAAAATGTGTGGAGATTGGTTTGCCAGAGCTTGTGCTTTTGATATTTATTGCAGTGGTAAGATTATTAAGCAGACAAAACTAGCCCCTTTTGGTTGAATTTGGGAGTTGGGAATTAGATATCTTTAATCTTTTTATGTAATCATCATTTGGCTTCAATTAATTAATTCAGCCATGATTAATTTTGCAGTATCTATCACAAGCCACGAAATTTGGGAAGCATGTTTTTGAACGCTTTGCTGTTCTGATCTCTGTGGCTATAGTTTGGCTATATGCACACATTCTTACGGTTGGTGGTGCATATAATCATGCTGCACCAAGGACTCAGATAACATGTCGTACTGACAAATCTGGACTTATAAGTGGTGCTCCATGGTAATATATATATTTTTTTTTAAGAAGTTGTTTTTCCAATGTTGTTGTTCGCTTCCTTTCAAATATTTTTCTGCGTAAATGTTGCTATGCATGGGGATTGGGGAGAGAGTTTTAAACCTTGAGCTTGATTAACAAGTTCTCAATTGCAGTTATCTTCTATTCATGTAAAACTTAAAACTGTAACTGAGAAGTATAAGGTGTGTAAGAAATTATGGTAACTTAGAAGTATAAGGTGTTGCCTGAACTCTTGAGGTGTTTTTCCGCAGAACCATCTAATACTTTCTGATCTCATGTTGCAGGATTAGAGTTCCATATCCCTTTCAATGGGGTGCACCCACATTTGATGCCGGTGAAGCCTTTGCTATGATGTTGACATCATTTGTTGCTCTTGTTGAGGTATGTTTAATTTATATCTTTTGCTGTAATATGTGTAAACTACTGAAAAATGGATGTTCACTTATCAGGGCCCTGTGAAAAGCATTAATGAGATTTACATCACCAAAATTTTACAGTATTTAAATCTTAAATGCAGTTAGCCCATCTTGAGTCTTATTTTAAAATTGACTTGATGTTTTTATAATGTACGAATGGTTTTATTCCATTTGCAGTCCACTGGTGCCTTCATCGCAGTTTCAAGGTCGGCTAGTGCAACAATGATGCCTCCTTCTGTTCTTAGTCGTGGTGTTGGTTGGCAGGTAGAATACAAGAAAATACCCTTGCCTTCAACTTACATAAAATATTGTTTATTTGAAATCCTTGTTGTTTTCCTTCTAAGTAAGCTTTTTAACTAGATAGCTTATATCTGAACTCTCTCTTCTTGACACAGGGAGTTGGCATTTTGTTGTCTGGATTGTTTGGAACCGGGATTGGGTGCTCCGTTTCCGTGTAAGACTTAGACATCTTTTTTTGTACTTGTTGCGCATGTAAATTTTTATAGTATCAATTTTGTTTAGTAAGATCTTGGGTGTTTTATGCAGCGAGAATGCCGGCCTCTTAACACTGACACGTGTTGGTAGTAGACGGGTTGTCCAGATATCAGCTGGCTTTATGTTATTCTTCTCCATTCTAGGTGTGTGTGTATATCTAATACTAATTCTGTGTTGTGGTAGTAGGGTCAATTTAATTTTCTTTTTGATTCCTTATCGTACATGATATTGCAGGGAAATTTGGAGCCGTGTTTGCTTCAATTCCTTCACCAATAATCGCTGCCTTGTACTGCCTCTTCTTTGCCTATGTTGGTAAGCATATGTGGTTTGACATTATAAAAGCGATAACTACCATAGATTATTTAATTCACTTACCATGTATAACATATTAACACAATCTTAATTTGATGCAGGTTCTGTTGGTTTGAGCTTCCTTCAGTTCTGCAATCTCAACAGCTTCCGTACAAAGTTCATTTTGGGTTTCTCCATTTTCTTGGGTTTGTCAATACCTCAATACTTTAATGAGTTTGAAGCAATTAAGGGTTTTGGGCCTGTCCATACAGGCGCAAGATGGGTAATTCTTGATTTTTTTTATTTTTTATTTGCTCTTTGATCTATTGTGGGCTTGAACTATTCTTAGTCTACAGGACAAGTACTCATCTCATGTGTTTTTTACATGACAGTTTAATGACATGGTGAACGTCCCCTTCTCTTCGGAAGCATTTGTTGCTGGAATTGTAGCATATTTCTTAGACAACACCCTGCACCGGAAAGAAGGCGCAGTGAGGAAGGATAGGGGTAAGCATTGGTGGGATAAGTTCCGGTCTTTCAAGGGAGACACGAGGAGTGAGGAATTCTATTCCCTCCCCTTCAACCTGAACAAGTATTTCCCATCTGTGTGATTTAATCATCTGGGTATCAAAGAGGTATCACTAAAAAGCATGAGTTTTCCTCGAGTATGATGATGGTCGTGCTCTATAGTAATCATTGTTTGATCAAGTAACTTACAACAATTGCAATATGCTATAGTTCTCAGTATAAATTAGTTTGTTACTTTTTGTAGGATTCCTTTAGGACAATTATTTGTTTTTTTCTGTGTTGTAAATCCAATGTATTAGTTGTAACAAAGCAAAGCAACAAAGGAAACAAGGCCAATGGTTTATGAGTTTCCAACCCTTGCTCCCGGATATCCTACTAATCCAAGCTACAGAAACAACTCTGCTTCTGCAGATCTG
Source organism: Chenopodium album (assembly GCF_948465745.1). NCBI lineage: Eukaryota > Viridiplantae > Streptophyta > Magnoliopsida > Caryophyllales > Amaranthaceae > Chenopodium > Chenopodium album. The sequence goes on along the minus strand of NC_137853.1, from coordinate 36,869,950 downwards.
CTGATCCAGACTCGTTACCAAATCATGAAATGGGATTTTAATGAGGGTGGTTGTGTGATGTTCCCCTTGAATTCTTCAAACTCGGTTGAACTGACAGTAAATTTGCAGTCCTGCTCGTTCATCAGATAGATGTGTCATCTTCAGTGCCATCGTTGAGAATTATTCGGGGATGCAAGAGTACATGTGAGCTCATAAGTCATTATTGGACCTCCCTTGTGTAAGTTATAACTAGTTTTGCTACAAGCTGTTCAGATTCATTCAGGTTGCATGTAAGATGTATGAAGTACTAGTACCATGTAGTTGTTGAAGTTTCTAGTGTCATGTATTAGTATACATTTATTTATTCTGGAATTGGAGTAGAAACACAAAATAACAGTGAGTTCTTCAAATGTTGTATTTTCTGTGCCTAACGCGTTGTTGATTTTTTATTTATTTATTTATTTATTTATTTTTATGTGTGTCCGTGAATAATCACGAATGAAAGTTTTCAACAAAAATCCAATCAATGTGCTTCCATTCACTTAATTATTATGAGCAAAAATTCAAACAATTGTCGAAACACAATTAATGGTAACCCAATAAATAGATAACATTGTTTATGTGATTAGTTCATATTATAAAGGTAAAGGAGCATCAACATGTGATTTGATTCCAGCATTATGGAGAAATCAAATAGTTCCCATATAAAGATATAATCAAAGTAAGATCAGTAGTCGAGTTGATATTGATAGGATGAACATTTTTGTTCAACTCCCACAATCAAAACTTTTACATAATCAATTTTATAGGTAGGTGTTGTGCCTGGCCCTTTTCTCCGGCTTCATTATTCATGATTGAGCTGTAATTGATATACATCATACCAATGTAACCTATAACATTGCTGTAGTTCCTTGTCTACGACGTACGGATTAAACATCTCAAACTTCACCTTTGTAGACTTCAAAGGGCTCAAGGCTCACTGCTATGTTACATACAATCCATGTCTTTGCATGGTTATCCTTGTGCATGCCATAATAGATAATGTGGCATCTGGTGCTTAGAACCGCGAATCTCTTAAACCAAATTCAGATAATGTGGCATCTGGTGCTTAGAACCGCGAATCTCTTAAACCAAATTCAAGCAACAAATACTTCTGGTGTTTGATGGTGAACAGGTTCCTTAAATTCCGCTTTCTCACTAAGTTCTTTAAAAGCTTCAACAAGATTTTGGAGCCTTGCAACAAATTCAACCAAAAGGGAAGAAAAGGTTGCTAAAGATAAAGCACTTGCACTCTCATAAGTCTTTGACTCATCTTGATTTCGTTCCTTATTTTCATCAACGGACAACAGTGGAGCGGGCAAAGATGCCTGCTTCCTGTGGGTTCCATGGTTGTTTTCACCATCAAGGCTTGTATGTAGTGCTTGAAGGTCACTGACTGACTTCACTTCTGGCATTGCACTTTCATAATCTGCTGTTAGGAAATCTGGAGTTTGTCCAGGATTTTGGGGATTTCCAATCTCCCAAAACTCTGAATTGACAAGAAGATATGATTTTTGGTCAATTTTCTTTTGTAATGTTTCTACTGCTTCATCCACTTCGTAAAGTATATCTTCTTCTGGTCCTAACTTTTCCATTCTTTTTATCCTGTTTCCCAATTCACGCAGCACTTTAGCACCTTCATTACCGACTTTCTGAAGCTCACTACGGAAAATTTGTCTTCTTTCAGGAGGCGCCTAATGTATGAAAAGAAAAAGAAACCAATGAAATAACATAATATTGTAGGCACATAAAGAGTGGTTTGCTGGATAGGGAGATAGCGGTAACTGATAAGCCACATACAAGAAAATAAAATGATTTTCAAACAATCAATTAATCACAGATTAATTTCGTTATAATACTCGTGTTGTTATGTCATAAAGAGCATATAAGTACCAAATTGTGAGTTGAACCCCTCTAAACAAATAGCTTAAATTTTATTATTCCAGTCTTTCAGAAGTTTTGTTTATGCACAATTCCTATTCTGTTTACCTCTTTATTTGGCTGAGAAGGGCAGGGGTAGGTGTTGGCAGTTAAAATGAAGATCCAAGAAATTTACACCTTCACTTTGCCATTGAAATGTAGCCCTTAGACATAAACTATCAACTAAGGGAAGAGACCAAGTCTGTCATAATTAATATCTGTGTCTGCTTGAAAATATAAACTTGAACACAGCCCATGCAAAGAGACAAACTCATTCTTTTGGCATTCAATTTCAAGCAAATTTTTATACGCAGATTTGTTTTACTATATATATATATATATATATATATATAATAAAAAGGATGCTTTGTAAGCAAATATGCAAAACCAAGGTCATTCCGTGCCCACATATCAATAGAAATTTAAGAAATTGGCAACGCTAATTATGCAGTTTTGTCATAAGTTATAAATAAGGTAATACGAAGTACAATTTTTGCAAATACCCTTTAAGTTCTAAGACGTCTAACATCCGTTGCCCCAGAGTCTAGTTCTGGATCCCCACATGTAGATCTAGCTAAAGAGTCAAACTGAAAATAAATGGGTTTTAAGTGTTTTACTTTATAAGGGATGCATCAGGTACTTAACAGGTGATACCCCTTGCATGCTCAGTTTTTGCAGCACCTTAATTTTCTCACTCAATCTCATCAAGTACCCATTCCGCTCTTGTGCCTACACCCTAAATTAAAGAAGGAAAAAGAGCATCTATGGTTTAATGTAAAAGTCACTGGCAATGACATTATAGCCAATTCCTCAGAAAGATCAGAACCATTTTAACAGATTCATGGATAATAATGCATCAGTAGACAGCCCCTTGTAAGAAAATGTCACTTCTCTTGTGGATATAATATCCATCTTGGAATCTTGCACCGTTGGACTTTATATTCAAATGTTTCACAATCTAATGTAAGGCAGCATAGGGAGTGAGGAGGGCTAGATAATGCAGCTTCACTCCTTTAAGTGCTGAAGACTACTTGTCTAAGTAATTATTGAAAAGACAAGCTGTTTTCCAGCTCAGAATAATGAATAAAATACATATAAGTGAGACAGCTGACTCGGCTTCAGTTAAGTAGTTAACAATTTGCTAATACCGATTCAATCAACTTTCTTGGAAGAACACTCCAACCAAGATAGATGTCAGCATATGACAGAATTTTAAAAGGACTTTGACACAAGACCCCAAACAATTAAAGAGCATAGATGCCACCAAATAAGTAGTTAAGTAAGCATACAAACCTGAATCTCAGAAAGTATACAGCCATGCATGGCCATGACCATAAATGCACAATGTCTTAGAGCTCCGCTTACTTTGGTATAGGATTTCCATGGATATGTAAGCATTTTGTAAGGACCATGAGGTGGTTCCCAGATAGCAAAACCTACCTACACATTCAGCAAACAGGAAGAGCATTCAGTTACCAAATTACTGTTAACAGTAGAAGATGCATTGAAAAATCAGCAAAAGATTTACCAAAGTTTCCTCCTGACTTGCTGAATCTACAGCTGACCTATACCCACTATAAAGTGGATCATCAGAAGCTTGAAATGTAAGAATTTTTGAGGGGACTCGAGTATATTCAACACAGCTCAGATATCCATTCACAACACCTAAAAGAGTAGCTTAGCATGAGTTATTCAAGAATGACAAACTTGGTATTGAAACATGAAAGACAAGAGGCAAAGCATACAATAATAATCAATAGTAAAGCTTTTGCATTACTGTCTAAGAAAGTATGCAATCAAAAGACATGAACAAAACATTAACAAACCTTCTAAAGAAACTGCAACATTCATAAAGTTCTTCACCACCAAGTTGTGCAGATCCTCTCCAGCCCATATCGGGTATATGCAGGTGTTTATCAGCAACGAAACAGCAGCACCCAGTGCAATAAGTATGAATCTAGTAGCAGCTGTATTGACAAATTCCCTTGTTCTATACCCAGACACCATGATGAAGCAGTATGTCAACAGGAAAACTCTAAATCCATACTCATAAGGCTTCATTGTAGGATAGAGTTTCATATAGGTGGCAATAAATCCTACCATTGTGCAGAACCAAAAGGAATATAGCTTAGAATAAATATAAGAGTGAGACCTTTAGCTTAAAAGTCACTGTTGCTAGTATTATACCTATAATAAAGATGCTAATGATAATTACAAGTTCTTCCCAGTCTCCAGCTAATGTTGACAACATCGCCATGCCCAGAGCAAGTCCTCCAGCCGATAATGTCCCCAATCCACGATTGAATCCTTTGCTAAGTGTTGCTCCTAGAAATGCATCACACAGGTAGGAAAAACAAACATGTCAGCATACATGAAATTTTTATTGAATAAATGTCTAGTATACATGTTATCATAAGCTCAAGGGCATCTAATTCATCTACTGGATTACTGTGATTATGATAAAATAAAGTCATGAACTAATGAACTTCCATAAGGACTTAAATCAAAGACAACAGCGGAAAACAAAGGACATAACAACCCAATTAAATGTATGACACTAGCTAAAAGGGCCTATAGATGATCTATAATGTCCTTGCATACAAAATCATGAAATGGCCTTGCCAATTTGCCATAATCTAACCTTAAATCTATAACCTACAAGATTACTGAACATAGCCAAACAATGTACGATTTTTATCCTAACATGTAGCGGTGTGGCACAACTTTGCATAAGCAAGTTCCCCTTCAATATAACAGTATCCTCTTTTTAACATTACTTTTTAACCTTAGATTCAATACAAATAGATGAGGAAGAACAAAACAAATCCAAAAATTCCCCTTATTCTTAAATTAAAAGCCATCAAAGGTAAGCATTAATTGAATAACAGAGATATACAACATCAATTTGACAATGCTATTCCTAAAACATCAGCAATTTCTACTCATTGCAACAATTTACATGAACAATTAGAAATTAATTTAGGGTTATACATTAATCATTCACCAATTAGCCATATCATACAATTACACCAAGGAAACAAAACCCCACAAATTCCAAACAAACAAAGACCATATAACAACCAATCAATGGGAAAAATTTAAACTTTTGATGATTACATGAACTGGGTTTTGCACAAACAACATAAATAACATCAATAAACAGTAAAAAATCACATATATATCAAACTTAATCACAATTATAATATAACTCCAAACAAAAAAATCTCAATAATCAAACAAAAGCATTCAAAAGATTACCAATACTAAATTCAAAGACGACAACAACAGTAAGAATCGCCCATACAGAGTAACGCCCAAGATCTTCAAATGGCTTCTTCAGAAAAATAAGAAACGAAAGAAGAGTTAAAGCAAGGCCCATTTTCGCAGAAAAAACCACTTTTCTAGGATCCGATTTTCCCATTTGAACAGCTTTTATGGAAAATTCACGAAACCCATTACACCAATTCACAAACTTATGTTGTAAAGAAATGAAACAATTTGTATGATGTTGTTGTTGGTATTGTTGATGATGTTCATCTAAGAAAGGAAGACCCAAAGAAGAAGGGTATTCTTTAGAGAGATTTTTCTTCTCTCTTCTCTCTGCAAAAGAGTATCGGAATGATCCCAGTTTTGCTGTCGCCATTGAAGGTGAAGTGAGTGATGAGCAGAGTGAAAAACAATGAAAGAGTGAATGAGAAGATCGCTTAAAAGTGGAGAACCGCAATTATACGAGATATCTAGATTCATTCATTTTGCGTGTAATATAATATTCCCGTTCTTTTTCATTGTCCCGAAAGAATGTTCCGTTCCTTTAAAGATTGCTCCATTTTTTTATTCAATGAATTTTTTCGAGCTTTATTGTTTTAGGTAGTGTTATCTTCACTTGAATTTTAGTCTATCTTATTTTATTTGGAATTGTCAACTCTTATCTTATCATTTCTCCGCTTACTTGTAGTTACAACGTTTGATTTGTGAAATTGTTAATGGAGACGAATCTTATAGGATCCCGACTCAGGCATAATTGTGTAGTATCTTGCTGATATGGGTTACAAGTTTATTCTGTAGTCCGTACGTCAAATCCATTTAAAGCTGAAGAATGTTACACATTTTCTAACAACAACCAAAATCTTAGTTCCAAATAATTTAGTCTGGCTAACAACAAAACCTTAGTTCCATAATTCATAGAATTTAAATAAAGTGATGGGAATGTTAAGTGAAAACCAAAAAGAAGGTATAAATAAAAATTAAAACTTAAGAAAAATTTACAAAACAGGGCTAAAGTATATGTGATTAAAATGGGACCATCCCAATTTTGGGTGGCCTATGGACATCAATATTTGGCCTCAAGTCAATTAGGCTTGGCCATAATTTTTTTTTTGGGGGCCAGGCCATAGACAAGAATTTAAAACATTTTTAGTTGTTTTTTTTGCACAATCCAAAATGGCTTGAAAGCCCACTAGGCCCGATCAAAAGTTACGAGTGTATTAACGCCTTTACAGCCCAAACCTTTGCCTTTTAATAATAGTTTATCGAACAGTTAGCTTTTTTTTGTTATTGAATACACTGAAACAGTCAAATACTTTTACACAACCAGCTAATCAAACAAGTTAATACAACCAGCTTTTATTTCTTTTTTTAATTGAAGAAAGTTAACACAACCAATTAGCTAAGGGTTCGTTTGGCATCGTTGTGGTTTTCTGTTTTTTGGTTTTTTGTTTTTTTAAAGTATATTATATATGCCACATAATGAATCAAAAAATATTTAGATTTATTAAAATCATGATAATTTTGAAAACTGACAACTGAAAAGTGGAAACACCTTTTTCTTGTTTCCTGTTTTTGGTTTTTAGTTTTCAAAAAAACAGAAAACTGAAAACCTAAAATGATGCCAAACAAGCCCTAAGCTAGTTGATACAATCAAGTAATCAACTACTCGTATAGAAATTTAGTATAGAAAGGCTTTAAATGTGTGGGCTGTAGGTTTATTTGTGGGCTGTAATGTGAATATAGAACATGATAGGATTGAGATTAAAGTGGCAGTACATAGTATCAAGTCTTGGGCTCACAACTCACAAGTCAGACATAATTTGTTGTTAGCCCACGATTCTGCTGGTAGTCATAGTAAGCGGGAATACTACTTCCGTTAACTTTTAGTTGCAACTTTGGGGTATTATTAGTGAGATATAAAATATTCCAAAGTTTAGTGAGATATAAAATATTCCAAAGTTGTAACTAAAAGCTAACGGAGGTAGTATATGATTACTGTACTTCGTACAATACTTTGTCAAATCACTTATACTTGCAACGATTGCTTTGTGAAATTGTAAATGGAGACAAATAGTATTTCGTTGGTATGAGTTATACATCAAATCATTTTAAAGCAATTATGGAGAATTGGAGAGTATTACACATTTTATACCCAAAAAAAAAAAAAAAAAGATTGGTTATTAGGGCTAGCTAGTTAGGAGTGTAACTAGTTGGCTTGGGATTCATTTTCAAAGAGTTATCCGTTATTAGGATAGTGTAAATGGCCCGAAAAGACACTTATTTGTATGCCCCGTAGTTCAGGTTATCTAGCCAAGTTCGAGTGGACCTATCTAATTCTAACCCATCTAATTTTTTAATGTTATATATAAGTTATTTTCGAGTTGACATGATCCAAAAGTTCAACCCAAACCCAAGACGAGTTTGAATCGAATCGGGTTGGCTTTTATCGGTCCTACTCATAATCAATACTTTACTACATAATTAATTAGGAAGTATTATACTCCATATTAATTGGTCGGATTAATTGAGGGATCCGAAGTCAAGAGCCCATTTAAGTTAAGTAGAAAAAGAAGATATTTATAGGTAGGTTTATTTAAAGCCGGTGTTATCCAAGAAAAAGAGAAGATGGGTCTGGGTCCATTTATGGTCCATGATAATTTATTGCAAATTTGTACTCAATTTTCCAAATCCAATTCCACAATTGTGCTGCAATCTTGACTTAGAAAAAGATACCTAAAGAAAGAGAAAGGGGCCCTTGTGAATCCGATGCTGTTTTGTAATGTCACTATTCACTAATATGTGGTGTATATTTTGATGTTGAATAGAGCTTTTATAATTCCCAAATATGAAAGTGGATATTGTATAACGGATGTAAACTTATCATAAAATGATCATTAGTTGTCTTCGTATAAATGATTAAATGTCATGTATACCTTTCATTAGATAAACACAAATGTACATAAGAAATCTATCGAGTATAAATGTCATGTTACCTTTCATCAGATAAACACAAATGTACGTAAGAAATTTCCACGAGGGATTAGTAAGTCTAGCTATACGTGATTCAAAGATTTAAGTAATACCGCATGGTTTAGAACTTGTAAGACACTTCTTAATGTTAATGTCAATGCCTTCATAAGTTCATATAAATGATACACAAAGTCTAATGGTAAAGAATTAGGTTATTTTTATTTCATCTTAAGTAAGACCCTGATCAGACCTCAACCATTATGATTTTTCCTATTCAGTATTTGCGGGCCAAACACTTGAGAGTAGAGGAGATGGTAAGGAAATTCCCGCCCCCAAGCACCCTCACTTGGTAGAATTTAAAACCCTAAACTTCTAAAATTTGAGGTAAGAAAATTACCAATGAGTCAACATTGTATTGATAATGATAAAGAATTAGGTGGGAGATGTCAAAGACAATACGGTGACGATGTATATGTATATCCACTTATCTTCAAGGCTTCAAGGCCTTCAACCATACATTGATACTCCATGTTAGTAAGAACAAATCAAATTATGTCACAATTTAGAAAAATCTAAATAAATAAATGCGAAGATTTTGGAATTTATTACGGTCCTTTATTCTTGCATGGGGAAGTACGTACTTACCCTCTCGCATGAATTCAGCACTTCTTTCAATGTTTTGCTTACTTACTTAGCTACTCCTAGTGTACATTGTCATACTTCAGATGACAACCTTGCCTAGCTGTGTAAAACAAAGACCTATGCTTTGACTTTTAGATTATATCCACACACAATTTGTTAGACTTTCATGTGAGAACTAATTCTCTTATTTTACAACCACTTAACCATTTGTAATCATCCGATCGACTAACTTAACATTTTTTGTAAGTGGTTAAAAGGAAAAATTTGACAATAATCTTCTATATTTCTTAGTCAAGTATTTGAGGGTCAAACAATTAAAAAGTAGAGGAAAAAATGTAAGGATTCGATCTCCAAGTACCGTCATTTAGACTGAGTATGATTGATTGACTTGTGTGTCGGCCTGATTTTCAACCAGTTAACAAAATCTTATACTATCTCCGTAAACTTTTAGTTGCAACTTTGGAATATTTTATATCTCACAAATAATACCCTTAAGTTGTAACTAAAAGTTAACGGAGGTAGTACAACTGTACAAGTATTAAAGGGGTCTTGCCAAAATGGAAAAATCCAAAACCAAAACCAAATAACAAATGAATAAGATTGTGTATGGATCCGGCACATCACGACTTTTTCTTAGCTCATTTCAGACATGGCCCATTGTAGTGGCCCTATATGTGGGCTTGCAAGGCCTGATATAAAGTGCTTAGCATTGGTCTTTTTAACTTCATGTTAATATATTGGATATTCCATTTTCAATTCATATTGACCCAAATCATGGATTGGACTTAATCATAATACATCATTACTCCTCAACCTTAAAATAAGCCCAGTGGTCAATGCAATAATTAACATGGTATACGTTTGCAGAAAGCACAATTCCTCCATCTTAAATTGAGTACTATATTATCACATAATTGACAAAACTAGCAATTCAATTTTGTTAATTCATATACATCCAATAGATCAATCTATATGAACACCAATCATATAGTCGTATTACTCATTACATCTCACTAGCCAAGAGTACTGATTCGATCTCATTAGTCAATTTTGCGTGCCAATGCAATAAAATACTAACAAATCATTAACCTACGCGTGGGAGTTGAGTGAGCTAGAAATTTTTTTAACACTGTACAATTGTAGGCGTTACTCGTTAGTCTTATACTAGAAGGATTACGTGTATGTTGTAATATTGGTCCGCACCCACTTGTTTATACTATTTCAGTGGTATACAATAAATAAGGTAGGGTATGTAAAGCTTGAAATCTATGACTTACATGAAAGCTTTAATGCAACAGTATGCAAGTAATCTTTCAGTCTACAACAACAGTAGTTTACAGATAGAAATAATATAATGCTACTTCTTCTCCACAAAAATAATGAAGACATGACCACTTTTTTGCAACGTTATAAATCATGTCTCTCTAAAGTCTAATCCGCGTATATAATAAGCTAACAACTTAGGTTTTGACCTGATATATTAGATCAAAAAATTCTGCTTTATTTAATTTTGATAGTTGAGTGAATTTAATTGTTATGTGCATGGTTTTATTATGTGAGGATAGGGTTTAAATTTACTGGGTTAGTTTCAGTTTTTGGGACCAAGCTAGGTATAGTACACTTATTTCATAGGGATATGCACATTAATTAGCGGATTGATTACAGAAAGATATGTGTAATGTGTTTGATATATATTTTTGATATGCATGTATTGGACTATTGGTGTGGATGTCAGCTAACTACGAGTAGTAAATTAGCCTATTTTATATTGAAAATGCGTTGTGAGAGCCATAATTCATGTATATGTGTAAGATGTTGGTGAGGTTGATTATTAGTATGAGCATTTCTCAAAGATATGTATATCTTCACTTGCTTATATAAAGGTGGTTATGGAAATTGGAGTGATAATTGCACCATCGACAACTTATAAATGGAAGATATCATTTCAAATACTATAATTAATCATAAGGTTAGCCAGCTATATGTCTATATCACTTAGCAATCTTCAAAAGCATGTGACATAAAACATTGTCAAATTTGTGTTAATTAAAACTAATATTTCTTCTTAATCATTAACAAAGTCAATTTGGTTAGCCATAATATATGCTTATTATTAATTATTGGTGTTTAATATTCAATACTAGTCAAACAACAACGATGTGAGTATGTATAACAAAGTTTTAGAAATCGAATCGTCACCCCAAACTATAGGAATTGCAAATCATGCTTTAAAGTTTAAGCACATTGATGATGAGTGCATTACTATGCCAAAAAGCTCAAAATCTTTGTCCTTAAATAGATGTCCTAATTCATGATTCCCTCAAAATCACATCTAAAGTGGTTTATATATATGCTTCATAAGCAAGGTACAATTTTATTAGTGATGTTCCTACAATTGGATTATTTTTCTTTTCACACCATGTACTACGTACATATACCAAGTATGTGAAAAAGAAATATATTTTTTCAATTTTTTTTATACCAAAGTTTTTATTTTGCATGCTTTTTACATATGCAACCCCTTAGAAAATCTGACAAAAGGTGAAATGATATGGTGCACTTTAAGGTAACAGCCTTTTAATTTTTTTATTTAATTTTATTAATTATTTTAAAGAAAAATATTTTGTATGATGAGAATTTCATTTGCTTTAAACACCCAAAAAAAAAAAAAAGCTTTTATATTCAATATTTTATAATTAAAAATGTGTGGTCTAATCAAAATAGAGTATTGATCCAAAGAGCACTGAATGGGATAATAGTATGGAGCTTTAACAGGAAGAGCAGTACATTGAATGAAATATCCACTCATTGAGTGGTTAGAATCCTTCTGATCACATGAGATATTGTTTGTTCTATCATATAATTGTATCTAGTTGTTGTAATATGTAAATTCAAGATTTTCCTACTTTAGACTAAGAATTAAAGGTTGTTGGTAACAATGATATGAACAAATTCACAACTAACAAAAATAATTTTGAGATTATTGACAATAATTGATTAAGTGCATGATAGAAGTATATATGTTGGATGATTAAGAGTGTATTTAATTTATATATTGGTTTGAAACTAAGTTGTAAAATTAAAGAGCATATTATTATTAATTGTATAAGTTTATAAATAACCATATGTATGACTCCATAGCACAATTATCCAACCTTAATCGGTCTACATTATTACCTAATTAACTAATTGTAATCATTCTACAAATTTGGTTTTGACATTTTTTTCCAGCTTGATAATAGTTTATTGAAAAATATAATATAGTCTCAATTAATAATAGACTTCAAGGTAAATCTTGTAAGATACATGTTGTTATTACTTTTATATAATTCATCCGTTTGACGTGGTAATTAATAATATACTGAGCTAACACAAATATTTTTTTTTTTTTTTTTTTTTGGCATGGATGCCAAACAGCTTATTGATTATAATTTATAAAAATGTTTGAATTATAATGGTACAATAATATCATATCGAATCCCCTAAAACTTGTGACTAGTGGTTGTTGGTTCCTTAATTATTTGATATCCACTTGATGTAAGCAATTCTGTTGTAACTGATAGTGTCTTATATAATACTCGTACATGTCATACTTTTTTTCCGCTGGATCTTATACATATATACCATTTCGACGATGGATGCACTCTTTCTATTATGAAGTAGGTAGGTGAAAGTAGAAAGAAAGTGAAGTTATTTATTTTCCCATGTTTAATGACTTGGGATATAATTTGTGGAAAAATCTCTCCTAGGATTTTAAATTTCAAGAATTATAAGCAATTCAATGAATTCTGGTTTTTTTTTTGTTCAAAAAGATGCAGAATCAGTTATGTGCCTAGCTTGGCTGACGCATGCACTTCGTGGTCCAAACACCATACTTGGTCAATAGCCATTGATAACTACCCTAAACAACCATTGTGTCTTGTGTCATCTAACAAACGCAAGTGTTTCACAATATCTTAGAAAATATGCCAAATTTCTGCAATCATAAATAAACTTGATATTGATTAAAGGAATTAAATTTAATTGATAGTACTATGATATTATTTTTTAATTTGAACTTGGCCACTGTCAGTTAATAAATGACGAAAAAAAACTTTCATATAAAACCAATTTCCTCTGTCATAAATTTAAAATCACGAAAAATCTTAAAGATTGTGACTATTTAAGATTTTAAAATTGTAGAAGCCATCACCTATGACTTCACAACAAAATTGTCATAATTTAATTTAATCTTGTATGATAATATGATCTTTTGAAAAACAAATCATATTCGATCGATATTAGGTCTTGGATACTATTCCGATAAGGCAATAACCTCAAACTTTATGAACCGAGCTAATAAAATTTGACTGCTATATATGCAGAAGATAAGAAGGATAATACATAATAAAAAGTCACAATTTCCAAACAAAAAGCTAAGGCAATCAAATCCTGGCTAATGTTCTGTCTTATATATGCAATATGATCTTCTAAAAGGATTAAAGAATGATCTCAAAACATCCTTCCCATTCTCTTTGGTTAGTGTAATCTAAGGCAGAATTCAGAATGTTTTGTTTGGTAAACAAAACATTGGGACCTACTATTGTCTTTCTATCCTTTTTCCTACCCACTTAACATGCATGTCATGAAAATTGAAAATAAAAAGGTTAAAAAGAAATACAAGTAAAAAATGATAAAGTAGTTTGAGTGCTTTGTTTTATTAACCTTATGAATGTCCTACATTAGGGCAAAAGGCCAAGCCTTTTTCCTGTAGTTTTCCATGCCATTGGTTGTACAATCCTGTACAAAAAAAAAAAGAGGAGATTATATTCTTCAATGATTTCTTTCTTGATTCTACAATTATTGTTTAGCCATGACTCAATTCTCAATTTGAGTTCCATTGTGCTTGTGGCTCCATTAAGTGTTCATATTGTCACATATACTAGTACTTGTATAAAACTAGTGATTGATTGATATTATTGTTATACGTAGTAATGTAACCCGACTGTATACAAAGTATTAAGTTATATCTAATCGTATTTTTATTGAAATGCGTTAAGAGGCTAATTAGTCACTCATCCAACATGCTCGTTGTTCATTCTAAATTAACATATTATATCAATTTCCACTAGATACCATAAGGTTCAAAGAATTTTTTTGGGTACCCTGTTAATTATAGATTATACCATGATTATAACTCCCAAATTGAGACAATAATGATGTTTCAAATTTATACCATGATAGTAAGTCCTTAATTAAGATGTGATATTATTTTTGGGATATAAATTTCTAAATTACAAATCTACAAAAATGATGAAAATTATTATTTTTTCTTTTGATAACCTTTTGCACCAATTTTAAATGAACCATAACGTTTGTCAATAACTCTCCAATAATTTAGTTTGTCATCTCAATATGAGTGTTCAACCTTAATCTAGTCTATTCATCTGAATTTCATTCATTTGTGAAAAATAAAAAATTCAGGTTAGGATTAGCAGATAAGTTTGAATAAGATGATTATTTAGAAATAAGTTTGAGCAATAAGTTTGAATATAACGTTATAGAGTAAATACTACTTCGTATATGACATTCATTAAAGTTCTATGGAGTACATACAACATGAATCAGGATTTTGGTCACTAAGGACTTGTTTAATTGAGTTTGCCTAAAACTTATATGATCGAACTTATGAAAACTTGGTTTAGCTATAAATTGAACGAACTTGATAACCTTTATTAACTCTTATCTAAATTTAATATATATGAACCTATGATGTTTTTTTTTTTTCCTCCAAAAGAAGTGAAAATGAAGTAAAAAGAACAGTGCCTAGTACAAAAGGAAAATTTAAGCAAGTACATAATGCACCCACACCAAGAATACTTCAAGATAGTGTGTTAAAAGTGTTCGAATCAGCAAATCTGATACGTCTAATTGGCTTCATTTAAGGACAACTGAATTGTAATTAAATTAGATTTGGTTCTAAGTCAATTAGATCTGTAAAATCATAGAGAATTCAAATTAGAATTGCGAGCCAATTCAAAAATAATTGACTTTTTACATGCTATTTATTGCTTTGTTAATAAAGTTGTTACAAGAATATCCGGGAAGATCTTTGTATTGTGAATAAACCATAGGAAGATTGGCCAACTCTCAAAGATCTTCAAAGATTATAAATGCATATTGAAACTATGTTCATCTATTCATACTAGGTTGTATTGTCATCTAGAAGTCGAGTGTTATATACGGAGTCTACATGTGTAGTGAAGCTATGCTCGCTAAAATAGATTTGAGTCGTTAATATACTCAATGTACTACGTATTAATTAAGGGACTATTCTTTTCTCATAAAATCAACTAAACTTGATCTAAACTATGAATCAAATTTTGTGGCGAACTCCTTAGATAAACAAGGTGCTAATAGTTCGAAATGCTTCGCATGCTTATACAAGTATTATGTCTTTACTTTGCTTAGTTTTAGCGAAAAAAAGGCCCCTAAATTTCCAAAAAAATATACTAGTAGGTTATATCGATTCTCACTCCCGCCCTTGTGGCTCTCTAAACACCAAAAAAAAAACATAGCTACATCCATTATCCACTCTCTACAATACTCTAATCCTAAACATATTTAATTATAGGATTGCTTAATATCAATACATTGACATCACGAAATAATAGAATAAACTATCATTTCTTTTCCTATTTATTAGTTCAACTCCATCCCGAAAACTTTTAGTTTGGAAAAGCTTACTCGACATTAAATCATAATCACTTGACTCAAACTCAATTTTTTTTAAAGTGATAAGAATAAAGATTACTTTAACCCTTCTATTTTATTAGTAAGGTCTAGTATTTATGGGCCGAACACTTGAGAGTATAGAGGTCAAAAAATTATCATCTCCAGCACAGTTATTTGACAAAATTTAAACCTCAAAATTTAAGATACGGGTATATAGAAGCCTAATAAATTGGATTAAACCTCAACATGGCAAAAGTATTTGACATCATGGTAGGTCTAGTAGAACTACAATTTGTTAGAATTTTGTTCATACATACTAACCTCACCAAATTTCCATGTTAGTTGGAAGAAATTACCAAGTAATAACCTTTTGACAATCACCAAATTTCATGTTAGTTGGAAGAAATTACCAAGTAATAACCTTTTGACAATCACCAAATTTCATGTTGATTATTGGAAGAAATTACCAAGTTATAACCGTTTGACAATGAGACTAGTACTTCTCTAGTAGTTACTCTGAAATTTACTGCATTAAATGACAAGATTCTCTGGCATCACATCACATCTTAACATTATAATGCCAACTAAATTTACAAGTCACGCAAACTTAATTAGCACTTAAATCAAGATAAACTACCTTTTCAACATTAATTAGGATTAATACAATTAAGAAACCGACCAAAATTAATTTTTTATCACCAAAAAAAAAAAAAAAAATTGTGAGAAAGAAAAATAATCTAGTTTACGCAAGTGTTTAGAATCATTCAATAATGTCAGAGAGGTTAGTTGGTGTGAGGTTGGATACTGAACTTGATGATGAAGCACACGTGTGCTTCATTAGTTTATTACACTTCACTTAATTTTCTAACTCATTACTAGTACTCTTGGAACTATGTTAATTATATTAAATTTTAATTAAGAAATAAAAGGCCAAGGTTGATCTAAATGAGGTTAAGAAAACTAATTTAATAATATATAGTTTTAGATCAATTATTTTTGATTTATTAAATTTATATATTGCTAACCTAAGCTAATTAATAAGATATAAACATTGATAAAGTCTTAGAGAATCTAAAAGTATCATGCTTAAGTTATTCATAGCTCCACATGATGAGACTTGAAACAAGAGAATTATGGTCTTAATTAGCACTCAAAGGGTATATGCCTATATGGTATACCTTTTTGTATAGAATTATGGATCGAAGAAGGATTATAATGATCGGTTGTCTAATTTAAAGATCTTTGAAGGGAAACTCGAAAAAATAATTTCAAGAACTATAGTTAGCAGTTACATATTAAACATCAATGTTACTTAAATACTAATCATCTGTAAATTGTATATGTAACTATTAATTTTGATTTGCAATAAAATGAATATTATTGATTACATACTCATAGTATTAATTATGGATACAAGATCGAACAACGTAATACAAATCAATTCTAAATGAAACATTACACACAAAGTAGATAAGCTCTGGTCCCCCTATTAGGTATGAGCTGAGGCTATAACTCATTATTTATTAATAATAATTAATAATGCATCAAGTTATTAAGCTATAATAAGATTTGTAACCCACCAATAGCCATAAATTACGACTAAACAATTCAAAAAAGCATA
Organism: Chenopodium album; assembly: GCF_948465745.1. Classification (NCBI taxonomy): domain Eukaryota; kingdom Viridiplantae; phylum Streptophyta; class Magnoliopsida; order Caryophyllales; family Amaranthaceae; genus Chenopodium; species Chenopodium album. Next base: position 36,852,798 of record NC_137853.1, on the reverse strand, counting down.
GATTAAACATGCTTTATAATGCATTTATGCTTCATGTGGACGAGGCATTATTGACCTAATATTACTAGTCTATTTGGGACATATATATAGTAGGCTACACATAGCTTTTGATAAAATTGGGTCAAACATCTTTCATCTCCATTTACATCTAACTTTTATCTAGGCTATGAACAATAAAAAATAAAGATATCGTTAAATTTTGTGTTCCTAACATAGTTACATTTTAATTTTTGACATTATTTATAAACTTTATTTTAATTATTAAATCTGATTTACAAATCATACAAGTAGTAAATATAGATTTTATTGAATTTATTTCAATATAGTATTAATTTTGCAAAATATCATTGTCATTATTAAAACGTTACCTTAAAGTTTGATATTCACAAATGTGAGAATGTAATCATTTATTTCAAAACGAAGGGATTAAAATAAACATGCATATGTGTACGTCGTGGGTAGTATTTCCACATACTTCACATATTGTTTAATTTATGTTTAGCCTTTATTAATGCGTACATGAAAATGAACAAAAGTTAAATTAATACTCTCTATTATCCCGGAATAACATATGGATAATTACTTAATTAGAATCGAATTTCGTCTATAGTACTTTCATTAGGACTCCCCAAACACAAAATAAATAAAGATTGTCAAACCTAAAGAGGAGATTAATTTTAGTGTCAGTTAAAAATTAATTGCCATTTGCAGGTAAGAGTATCTGCCAGCTAGTAAGCTTAAGTAATTGATCTGTATAATTTGTTTTTACAATGCCAACAACTTTGCATGTATAAAGACACATATAACATGGTCCCTTCACCACTTTTCTTAAGTCAAATAATTAATACTAATAAGTCTCACAAAGTATACGAAATTGTACGAATACAATAATGTATATTATTCCAAATTATTATAATGTATTAATAGTACATTATTGTGATCACGATAATATGACATATATTTTAATAACAAAAATATTCTTATTCATGTTTGATTCAACATAAAATCCAGATATACATGGTCCAAATTCCACTTTGTAGTCCCTAATTCCCGTTAAATTGCCAGGTTTTAGTAACTAATGAAAGAGATACAAGATTTATTTTGATTGATTAATATTTAGTATACGTAATTTGACTCTTGTTGTTATTTAGAAGTCAATATATGGAGTAGATGATTAAATATAGGGCAAATTGCTCTAAATTTATTCTATATCAATATGTATGTGGCAATTTGCTCTAAAAATATTTTCCTATTTCAATATAGAGCAAGGGATCCAAATTATTAATAACGTTAACAAGCTATATAAATCAATTAGTATTCCCTTGAATGAAACACTCCCTTCACCCATTAAAAGTATGCAGGTATTAAATTTGTCATACGGCTAGAAACATCAAACTTTTAACCCGAACAATCACTGTACTATATGAAATCTGACTATCCGACTTGAAATATCAAACTTTAAATCCGAACAAACATTGTACTATATCACACATGACATGAATATACAAGATCACAACTAAGGACATGTTCACATTTACTTAATTTCAGTTCAGTATTGCTCCAATCAGTTCAGTTCAGTTCAGTTCAGCTCCAATCAGTTTAGTTCAGTTCAGTTCAGCTCTTAATTTCCCTCTCTCATAAATATTCATTCTAGTTTAGTTCAGTTCAGCTTAGCTCAGTTTAGTAAATGTGAACAGGCCCTAAGACCTTAAACGTAGATATACTTGTACAATATCTAAATGTACTGTATTACTCTGTGTGATTATAACACCCAGTACATTAACATTTGACGCTATCTCAAATTACTTTCTTATATTAGTTAAAAGTAATATTATAAATTTTAGTTTAGTTCATGATATTCATTGCTTAAAATACATAATCTAGTAGTAAAGGTTATTTTTTGAGGGAATTAATTATGTTATCTTAATTAGTGATTATGTAGCCGACCTCCAGGAAAGTTCGGTTAGTTCTCTTACACCACTAAGTTCCCAGAATCAGAAAAAAGATTAATAATTGGTTATCTTATTTGAGTAATATGATTTTATAGACATTCATGGTCAGAAAAATAAAATTAAAAAATTAAAAAAAAATTCTACATTGGTGTCTGGAAAGTACTTCGTAGAAACTAAAGGTAAAAGGAATAAAGAGATATGTTTAAAAGTTTAATTATTTAGAATTTTAGAGTGATTTTATAGGTAAGATAATTAGATTTCTTAGAATCATATCCCCTTTATAAATTATTGCATAAAGTAGAATGGTTAAAGGGGGATTAATACATTTGATTGGAAAAGATTCTTCTTCGGAATTCTTTAACTTAAATTAGCCTTTCTTATGAATCTAACTTGTGTTGTGTGACTTCACCATTTTAATGTTCAAGATAAATTTAAATAAGCAAAATATAAAGATCTTAATAAGTAAATATTGTACTTCATAGAATTGAAGTTTATTGTATTATATGTAATCATAAGAATCAAATTATGTACTATAATACGCACAACCAATTTACTATGCGGAAATAAACTGCAATAACGATCATTGATGTAATAGTGTATAATGATTTTGTAAGAAACATTCATTAATGGTGTCCGTGATAATACTTTATCGCCTTTAATAAGCTCATGCTTTTATTCACAATCTTCCTCCTACACAATTGTAGAGGTGGTAATTACTAATTAGTATGGATAGATGCCAGTTTGAGAAGCAAAACACATACTAGGAAGTAGTAATATAGAGTATAGACATTGACAACATTCTCTTCACTTAAAGCTATCTAAAACATGATTTTCACCTTATATTTAAACATCTTTTTTTTTTGAAAACTATATTTAAACATCTTATTAGACCTAATCAACTACAAGTATAAAAACTTATTTTGTAAGGCAATTAAAATACACTCTTTGTATACATCATCTCATTGCTATTATAACCAATAAAATTGCTTGTCGAGAATTTACTAGAAATACATTAAAGAAATAACAAATTTTTTTCATAATGATTCGACCGTTATATGTGAATCTTCCAATAGTAATTGAAAATCAAAGCTGGTAAGAGATTAATATAAGCCTCAACTAATCATAGTGAACCACAACTTTTAAACACCAAGAAACAAAGTCTAAACATCTTCCAATATAATTGTTGCTACAACATCAAATCTGTTTGGCAAAAAGAAAAGAGCAATTAAAAGAACCAATTAAAGAAAAATCAGGATTCATTAAAATTAAAGAATATAGAAAAATTAAAATAGAATAAAATAAAATTGAAAGGTAAATCAAGTAAGCAGACATTTAGTTTAGTGGGAGATTGTCAAAAATAAAAAGAAAGATGCAATTTACAAATACAAAACGAAAAAGCAAATTCTATAAGACAAAGGTACAAGAGATAACGACGTCGTGTCTTCCTATGAAGCGTAAGACGACAATGTCCTATGTTATTTTGTCCACCACGCTTGCAAAGGTGATTTTGCATCGGTGTAAAAGACATTTTTATGTAAATTCATGCTTAGCCTTAATTCTTTCCTTTCCCTTTCCTATATTGTCTTCATTTACGGAAATATAATGTTAAATGTAGCCTTAAGAGCAACTAATGAAAAGCTAAAATCATGCCACGAATGACTTTATATTCCCAGCGTTCTATATTCATTTTCACGAATCACTTCAACACATTAAAAAAGCAGCGAGATAGAAAGCTTATGACTTATATGATCTATATAGGTTTCATGATGGGATATAGGTAAAGAGAAAATAGTTTAAATATAATTTTGAAATCATTATAAAAGTGTAACAATTAATTCAGGACAGAGTGGGTATAACATAAACAATGCATAATTTCATTAGGAATTTATAGCAAGTAGTATTAGAATATCTTATTGTATTTGTAAAATTGAACCAATTTCAATTTAAGAAACGGTCTCAACTCTCAAATTGATGGAAAACTTAGGGTATGTTCTCTTCATCTTATTTTCAGCTCAATTTAGTTCTTATCTTAATTTTTTTCTCTCATAAAATATTTAGTTCAGTTTAGTTTAGCTCTAATAAGTTCAATTTAGTTCAGTTCAGTCAATTAGAACAAACACTTAATCCAAACTTGTGAACTTTATACCAAGTCTATTTTTAGTTTTTAGCTTTTGTGCTCATATCAACTTTTATCCCCTCTATTTTGGCATATACATGCAAGATACTCAAAATATCTATGCAAACACTGTTAGTTTAATAGGTTTTCTTGATTTAAAATCTACGCATCCAATGCATTTTAATTTGATAATGCATGATTGGGTGGGTAGGTCATGAAATAATCTTCACAAGGGTGTGAAGACTATAATATGGAAAGGACAATTGTGAACGTGTGAGGATAAAAGGGCTTTCTCACATGCGACAAGCACTTATGACGAATTACACACTTTGAGGGGAAGGTGAGTGGTGGCATGTGTGAGGTTACATAAGGTCCTAATACATTTCAAACATTACGTTTTTCATGCTTGTCTAAGTAGTTGAAACATTTACTAATTGCCTTCTAACTATTACATGTTTGATGGAGTTGAATCAACAAATAAAAGAGTTATTTAAATTAAATTAGATGTTTCGAGTTTAGATACACGAAATATATATTTATAACATTATTTAGTTTGAGATCTTCTTTGAGTGTGATAGTTTGTGGTTAAGACTTAGAAATATGTTTAATACTCTATCAGTGTGCTTATGATTCGACTTGGCTTGAATTAAGAATAGTGAATTCAAATAAACACCGAATTACTCTTGGGTTGTCCTAAGTAAAGCATCCTAAACCATCATCCTAAATTATTTCATAGGATCCTCTCCAACTTCTCAATCTTTTAGTGCTTGTTTGTCACCCTCTTATATCTACCCTAAAGCTGAAACAAAGAGGGCCAAATATGTTTTATGTTTGTAACATTTTAACCCAAGTGATGATTATGTCAATTATGCTTTCATTAAATCGGTTCAACATCAAGATTACATTTTCAAGTTGACTTAAAACACATACACCTTCCTTTGATAACAGCTGGTAGTCCTTTGATGCATAGCAATGGACACGAAGCAAATCAAGATTAATCTAAGTAATCCTAGATCCAAATTTACAACATTTGTAATTCAAAAGGGAGAAAAGACGATGACTCTTTTATAGTTATCTCTAACACGATCATGATATTTTAGTGGTTGAAAGTATTGATACCGCCTCACAATTCTTAATGTTAACATCATACATAACCCCACCACGAGATAGTCATGGTCATCTGAATAGTAACCGACTAACCATACAAAGCCTAAAGACTGGAGGAGCCAAGGAAGACCCAAGATACCAAAGAAGACTCAACAACGTGATGCTATAAGTAATTAACAATAATAAAAATAATACTTAATAAATATTAGTAATAATAATTAGTGTCTAACAGAACTTTCTTGATTTGCATGTAAAAGTTCCACAAAAAATTCTATAAAATCAGTAAAAATTTTAGGCAAATTTGTCAAAAAAAAAACCTTTTAAAAGCACCATTTTGCAAAAGAAAACCTTTTAAAAGCTTTGTTGTAAAAGAAAACCCCAACACTCCTAATTTTTGTAGAAGACAACCTGGTACCTCTAATTCACTTAATTAACTTCTAATTTATTCTAATCAACCTCTAATTCTCATTTTACTACATAATAATTAAATTAATTTATAGATTAAAGCAATAATAAAAATAATAATAAAAAAAAAGAACCACCACCCCCACCACCCAACCACCCCTCCCTTTCCCCCTTCCCTCGGCAGCAGCCCCCTCCCCCAACTAAGCCGCCGCCTTACACCCCTACCGCCGGCGACCCACCTCCCTTTCCCCCTTACACGCACCCTCCTTTCTTCTTCATCTTCTTCATCAATTTCCTCCAAAAATTCCTAATTTCATCTTTCTCTCTCCTAGCTCAATCATGGTTAGCAATGGCTTCTTCCTTTCAATTTCCCTAAATTATCTCACAAAAACCCCAATTTATCAATTGAAGAATTTAATTTCACCTCGAATTTCTCTCTCCTCCTTCCACTGCCATGTCCGCCACAATTATTGTGCTCAACCTGCGATTTCTGATTATTGTTCTTGATCTCGATCTTCTTGGTGGTGGTTGACGACGGGAGTAGGTTGTGGCTGGGGTGGGCAACGATTCTGGTGGCTTAATCGGTGGTGGGGGCTGCTGTTAGGGGAGGGGGAAAGGGAGTGGGTGGTTGGCTGGTGGTGGAGATGGTGGTTTTTGGTTTTTTTATTTTTTATTTTTATTTATAAACTAATGTTATAATTAAATAAAGTTAAAGGATAATTAGAAGTAATTAGTAGTTAATTAGGTGAATTAGAGGTACCAGGTTGTCTTCTACAAAAATTAGGAGTGTTGGGGTTTTCTTTTACAACAAAGCTTTTAAAAGGTTTTCTTTTGCAAAATGGTGCTTTTAAAAGGTTTTTTTTGACAAATTTGCCAAAATTTTATTTCACCCAATAAGATAAGATATAGCATGTCAATCACTACTGCATACCAGTCACGTGACAATCACTACCACCACCACTAGGCACTAGTAACGGACCCAAAGTTTTGCTTTTTACCCCATTTATTTATTTTTAATTTTTTCTGAAGGTAGCAGGCTAGAATCTTTCCATGTAATGAGGCTATTTAAGTACAAAATTACCAGTAATAGTTACCCTAAATAGTAAGCTTTAGGTCTGATTATAAACATTCCAGATGATCTGATCTCATCTTTCTGTCCTAATTTATATTTTACAGCTCACTGATCAGTGATCACACTCACATGGAGCAGGGGCAAAACTGTAAATTCACCACATTAGAACCTCAAAGTTAAAGGAAAGAAAATCTACTGTATATGATGTTGTTATACTTACTTAGGCACAGTGAAAATTAATTCAACTCATATTGGGTACATCGGGTCGCATTAGAAATTCCCCTCGTGAGGAGGGTTTCCTAATATTTTCTTTTTTCTTACCATTATAAAAAAAAAAAAAATATTGGGTACATCGGGTATACAAGTATTTATGAGTATGACCTTATTCTTTTGAACTGAACTTAAAATGAACTTAGTAAAGTTGAAAAGAATAGAGCTTAACGTAACTAAATTGGAAATAATTTTAAACAAACAGAGCCTAAGAGTTACTCTTAAAATGATATTAGTGTCTGTATTAGGATTATATTGGTATACCATATGTATTTAAGAACGGTTTGATGAAAAGATAGCTCAAAGCATCGAAACGCCAAGTTTAAAAATGCTAATATTCAAAAGTGTGCGTATTTACGAATTAATGAAATTTGTTGTTAGCGACTATAATAAGGTAATACTAGTATGTATAAGAATGGCGGATTTATAAATAAAAGGGTAGCTCAAAGTATTAAAACACCAACTATAAAACGCTAAACTTACATAGAATAGAAGTAGGAGTGGTGTGACACGCAGAAACAAATAGTGTGCACTTGGCGCACATGAGAGATGTGATATTATTATAAACACATGGGGCAAGCCTTGTAATTAGTAAAAAAACAGCTGGGCATGCATTAACTTCTGAATTACTACTAAAGACTCTTGGTGGGTGCTGACTATAAAGAGGGGAAGGAAAGAGAGAAAAACAGGAAGAAGAATTAGCTACTTACAAAACTGCTGAAAAAAAATACCCTACTTTTCCTTGTTTCTGGTGTTTTGAAACTCTCTGAAGCAGGAAATAGGAGAGAGAAAAACATGGGGAATTGCCAAGCCATAGATGCAGCAACACTAGTAATCCAACACCCAAGTGGTAAGGTTGATAAACTGTATTGGTCTGTTTCTGCAAGTGAGATCATGAAACTCAACCCTGGTCATTATGTTGCTCTTCTTATCACCACCACTATTTGTCACACCAACAACAGCAACACCAACAACCAGAAAACCAGCAACAACAGCCAGAAAAATAACAGCAACAGCAACAACAGCCAGAAAAATAACAGCAACAGCCGCAGCAGCGGCGACAACAGCCAGAAAAACAACAGCAGCAGCAAAGGCAGTAACAATAAGAGTAGCAGCACAAGCACAGAAGCTGTTGATGGGAGGAATACGGTGCGGATTACTCGAGTTAAGCTGCTTCGGCCGACGGATACTTTGGCTTTGGGTCATGTTTATAGGCTCATCAGCACTCAAGGTTTGTGATAGTTTTTTAATCTACCGTTTTCTTTATTTTGGGCAGATTAGTGTGTAGGAAGTAAGGTGAATTAAGTATATATGCTGATTTTTTGGGTGTTTTGCAGAAGTTATGAAGGGTTTGGTGGCAAAGAAACAAGCAAAGTTGAAGAAAAATGGTATAGAATTAGCAGACTCAGAAGGACTCAAAGATGCTGAGAAATTTGCTAAAAGATCTCAACCAGAGAAAACCCATCAGGTAATTAATCCCTCCAAAATGTTTTTTCAATTAATTTTGCTGTTTATTTTTGCAAATTTTCAGTGGAAAATAATTGTTCATAAACACCAGGAAAAAAAAAAAAAAAACAGAATGCATCAGTTGACTTTACTCTTTCTTGTTTTTAACTTTAGAATAATTTGAACTTTAATTAATCTAGGCCTTAACTTTTTTTCTTGCCAAAATCCATTAATTCCATAACCCCTGTTTTCCCTGTTTTTAAAATTTTCAATTAGGAAAGAAAACCAGGACAATAACAATAAATTTCATTAAATTGATGGGTAATTTATTAGTTTTTCACCATTAAAATATTTACTTACATGAATTGAACTTTAATTTTTCAGGTTAGTAGTAGACATGTGAGCCGATCCAGAACAACATCAGCTTCAAATGGAGGAACAGTAAGACCAAAAAACTGGCAGCCTTCTCTGCACAGCATATCTGAAGCTACAAGCTGATAATGGTTTATCAATAAAATCACATTTCATCTAGGAGAGAAGCAGAGGATAAGGATTGAGCATCCATCACATAAACCCATAAAATCTCAAAAACTCGAAAAATCGAAACTTTAGGAGGTTTGGATTTGGGAGATTAGTGAAGAACAAATCCGGGTCTTGAAGATGATGATCCGGGTCATGCAGAAACTGTACATATTTAACAGAGGAAAATGCAAATGACATTGTTGTATCAAAGTGATCCTTGTTTCTCATAATTAGGCTTTATTTTTATTCCCATGACAAGTTTTCAACAATTGTGGAGGATAATTACTTAATTTAGTTGTTATTATTATTATTATTAATTTTATTTTTTTTTTCTAAACTAAAAATGATGCAATAAAAAGAGTGATGGTATTAGGATGCATAGTCCTTTTCCTCACACAAATTATGCTCCACAACTTCAAACATAAAACAGCTAAATGGGTGTGCGTAAAGCATGGACCATCTAAAAGTGAGACAGAAGCAAAGAAAATAAAAATCAAGGTATTCCCCAAAAAAAAAAAACAAAAAAAAAAAAAAAAGAAATAAAGGGAGAATATTTCGGTTACAGACCTTAATAATTGGTTGCAATGAGCATTTTTTCAGTTTTCATACTTTATTGATTATTATTGAGTTTGGCATGCAACATGAATAAACAGTTTCCAAAATTTTGAACCCAAAATCAGAAATTTCAGAAAATGTATGCTTTAAGCAATACATAATTCGTGTCATAAACTTAAAATAACAGTAGTTTAAGTCCACTGGGAGTTTTCAAGTGCAAAAATTGCTGTCAGAAAACTTATGTTTCAGTGATCTACTTCAACAAAGAATAAGATCAAGAGCTTTACTTAAGTATTTGCAACTTGCTGGTATTGCTTCATTAAGGTTTCGCTCTTTTCACCTTAGTTTACTTTAACCGAGATTTTATAGAACTTATGTAAATGTTACATGAGTTTGTTTGAGCAACTATAAACATATATACTTGTATCTAACTGTGAAACAAATATGATAGTTCTAATTTGAACTTATCATGCTTCATTCGAGCTATACAACCTTAAAGCTATACTCGCATAGGAAGAAGAATATAGAAATTAAAACAAATCATAATACTACCTCCATTTGGATTAAGTTGTCACCTTGCTAGTTCAAACTACTGAGTACGCTGTGATAATGACTAATTGTTGAGTAGAGGCAGTACTAATAAAATCTTCAGCACAAGAAATGAGGAGCCTTAATATTAAATATATTCAATTGGGCTAGTTATCAGTTGGTAGATCTATGTTCCAAACAAACTAAGTTGGTTAACTTATAATTCTCCAAACAAGTAGCAGCTTCATGTATACATTTCTGGAGGGGGAATCATATATTCATATAAGAATAATCATTCATTCCCAACATTCCATTTTTTACATAAATCTTATACTAGTATACACTAGATGCAACTCCGGGTTTCAAAAATAGAATTTGCACTAAATCCGCATCAAACAACTTGTGCTAGGCTTAGTAAAGGGAAGATCTTACAGTGGGAAGAAAATCCATTATATAGTAGTATAAGAGATTCTAAATCAAGAATATATGCAATCATCATGCATGTGCATTTTTGACATTCGAATAGCCATCAAAACCGAAGTTATAACGTTCAAGTCGTTACTTCACTCTCGCTTTCAGTATTACAGGGCATCTAAGGCAACAAAAGCAGAGCTTTACTTTCGCTTTCTGCTATGGGTTAACAAAAATAGCTCACTTTTATGAAGCTTTAGAAAGGACAACCACAACCAGCTCATTTAAACACTTTGTAAGCATGAACAATTAGGTGCATAATGGTTGATGCTTTTAGAGCCCACAGAAATAAACAAAAATCCTAAATGTGGGCCATTTAATCATATTCCATTACATACCATATCTTTGTATCATTAAAAATTTGTCCCTAGCTATACTTAGGAATATGTTATAAGAAGAGCATATAATATAATTAATAATTATCAGCTGACTAAAATTGCAATCATTGATGGTACCAAGCATGATATGAAGTTGATGACCATGCACATGCAATCATAGTTAGGAATCTTTGCTTTTACCTGATGATGGGCGTGGCTCGATGGTGTTCATGCCTTCAAATGGGTCAAAACAGCTCCAATTTGCTTGAATTTCATCTTCATATTTGTAAAAACATCTTGGTCCTCGTTTCGCCGAAAAGGGTTTGTTTGTAATGAGTATGCCACTTTGTAATGCTTTTAAAGGTATGAACTTCTAGATATGCAATGATATCATTTGCGCCTGCTTTGTTTTTTATGTCCGCGATTTTGCTTATGCATTGACTAATGACTACCAATAGTCATTGCAAGAGCACTTCCCATTTTTAAAGGCGTGGAAACGAGACCGGTCTCGAACAATCATTTCTCGGTCAAAAACAAGAGATATTGCCTTCAAAGCTAAGTGGCAGTCCTCACAAGTCCTGAGGTTTTTCACTATTCTGATCAAACTCCCAGGTTAGTACTCAAGAATCCGAATGCAATAGCTAACTTTTCGCTGTGCAATGATACTGCTCGCTCTTTATCCTCCTCGCTCAAATCAAATGTGACTGGGGTTGTATTAGTGACATATCCCCCCAACAACTTTGCCTTCTCCAAGATTTCATCAAGCTTTACTCGAATCTCTATTATTCGAGGATGTAGTTGATCATCCACACGAAACTCATGAGTAATACCATCCACCTCGATCCAACTGCAACCAAGCTCTGATGTATTCCTTCTGCCACCCATTTGCTTCCTCATTGAAACAACACTCTCCCATTTACCCATATAAGCGTACAAACTCGACAGCAAAACTTGGCCACTTGAACCAAGTTGTCGAACATGATTCAAAATCTGCTCCCCTAGAACAATGTTGCGATGAGTTCTGCATCCACTAAGCAAAGCCCTCCATATAGCAGCATCAGGTTCTATAGGCATGGTTTTAACTACATCGAATGCTCTTCCCAAATGGCCAGAATGAGCTAGACAATCGACATAGCATCCATAGTGTTCAATCTTTGGAACAATCCCCCATAAAGTTTCCATGTCATTGAAAGTAGAGGTGCTTTCCTCTACTAGCCCTGAATGGCTACAAGCATTCAAAACTCCGAGCATGGTAATCTCATTCGGTCTAATACCCTCAGCCAGCATGTCCGAGAAAACCCTCATAGCATCCTTTCCAAGACCATGAATTGACAAACCAGATATCATGCTTGTGAAATTATGAACATCTCGCTTTGAAATTCTGTTAAAAACTCGAATTGCACAATCTATCCTCCCACACTTGGCATACATATCAATTAGAGCTGTGCATATATTTGGAGTCTCTAATATATTGTTTCTCTCCATATAAACATGAATCCAATTTCCTTGATCAAAAGCCCCAAACTAGCACAAGCCGATAAAGCACAAACAAGGGCAGCTTCATTAAGCTTCATCTTCTTACTGTCATTTAACATACTGCGAAAATAATCCAGGGCTTCAATGTACCTCTCATTATTAACAAGACCCGAAATCATAACTACCCACGACACATCACTACGAACCAGCATTGCACGAAAAATGTCACAAGCTTTATCAATATCCCCATGTTTGGCATACCCACCTAGGAGGCTAGTCCATGAGAAAACATCCCTCTCAGACATTTCATCAAACACCTTACGGGCATCACCCACTTTAGCAAAAACAGAGTAGAAAGTAATCAATGAGTTACCAACAAACAAATCAGACCCAAACCCAGATTTTATTATCATCCCATGAACTATTTCTCCGTACAAAGAAGAATCATAATGCGAACACGACGTAATTACAAACGTATATGTATAATCGTCAGGTAAAACCCTAGAATATTCTTCATTCGAAATCGACAACATTCGACCCAAATACTTGATGGGTTCTACACAATTTCGAATTTTGGAATGAGCCCTTATCATCAAATTCCATAACAAAGTAGGAATTGGGGGAGAAGGGTAATTATCAAACAAATAAATTGCAGAATTTAGACGATTAGAAGAGAGATAAGAGTGAATTAGAGATGAAATCAAGTGGGGATTAGAGGAGAATGATTGGGTATAAATTTGAGCGTGAATTTGCTTCAAATGTGGGAGAGAAGGACGTTGCTTTAGTAGATGAGAGAATGTGGTAAAATTGGTTGGTTGGAAATTGGCGGGAAATTCAGTTGATGGAGTTAGAGAGTGAGATTTACGAATTCGGGTTTTGGAGAGAGAAAATGAGAGTGCAGATTTGAGCATCTTGAAAATGGCAGGGGAATTTATAAGTTTTCTTGGAAAAAATTGATCTATAACTATAAGCAAGCATTAGTTTTAGGCGGGAAATTGGCAGGATGTTGTTTAGTTTGAAGTTTCAGGCTCTGGAGTTGTTGATATCATACTACCAAATTACTATTACTATTATTACTCCCTTTGTGTTTTTTTTTAGTGTTTTAATTTGACCGACGTATTGTTTTAGACAATACAATTTAATTAAGTTAAATAAAATAAGAGGTAAGTGGGGTAGTTGAAGTATTAAAAAATTGTAAAAGAAAGATAGTGAAGTTAATAGTTTATTAAAAAAGTAATGAATGTGAGAGGAAAGATATAATAAAAAAATAGTAGTGGGTTTGGATGGGGACCATGAGAGGAGAGAGATAAAATATTTTAATGTAACTTTTTGCTAAAAAAAAAAGAAGTGTAACTTTATTAAAACACGGCCGGATTTGATAAGTGTAACTCTTACTAAAACATGGATGGGGTATTACTAGATGAAGCCCGTGCGATGCACGGTTTGTTTGAATATTCCATTTTTATATATATATATATATATATATATATATATATATATATATATATATATATATATATATATATATATATATATATATATATATATATATATAATGTTATTTAATTTCGATAAAATTCCTGATATCAAAAGAAATATATAATTTTTAATTTATTTAAACTGGAAAATCTCATTCGCCAATTTTGCTTACGTGTCATTTAAATTATTTAATTCTAAAAGTAATTAATAATCTCGTATTTAATCGGCTATCACTAAAATTTATTATCCTATGTGGCGCGCTGAAGAAATTAAATCCTATGTGGCTCTCTAAAAACTCGGGAAAAACTCCCTTTTAAATATTAATTTTATTATTATTATTATTATTATTATTATTATTATCATCATCATCATCATCATCATCTCATCATCATCATCATCATCATCATCATCATCATCACTATTACTGCTATTATTATTACTATTACTATTACTATTATATCTCAAAAACATCTCCCTATGGTAGAGTGTCTCCCTATAGTGGAGTTGTTAGTTTTTGTTAGTTTAGCTGTATGTTTATGTTTAGGGTTTGTTTGTGTGTTAGGGTTCATCAAAAAGGCAATCATCTTTGGCCCTATTGTCAGTTCTTTGGTAAAGATTTATTTGGGATCGCAACAGTTGTCAAGTTTTCAAATGCGTTTAGGCGAATAAGATGAAAATCATCCTTTCGTCTACAACAAATTGTTAGACCGTCTCTTCGAAAAGACTGTATATTCCAGCGATGTGTGCGAGAGATGTACCACAGTGCAAGATCTTTTCAAAGGACGTAGCTTTTTTAAAGGAACCTAATTTGCTTCAATTTTATGTATTTGTTATTTTTTTTTTTTTTGAGGAAAAATGTACTTCGTATTTGTTAATTTAGATTTCATTGTAAATGCCAGATGGCTTTTTATTAATGAATTGATTTATTTAAAAATAAATAAATTATATCTCAAAAACAAACAAAGTTATACAACCTATAGAAAATTAGTGGGAAGCCGATGGGTCCCCACTCCTCTAGCTATAGAAAAGTCGATCTTAGTAAAGATATGAGCTGCAGCACGCGCCCACCAATGTCCAGAATATTCGAGAACTTCTGGATCCGCTTCAGCAATGAGAAGAGAAAGTAAGGAAACCATATTTAATTGCTCGACAAGTGGATTCGTACTTGACCCGCTTCCGATTGGCCGCATCAGTCACTACTCGTCCAGGAACAAAAGTCAGAAAGTCAAGAATGTGTTAATGAAGAAGGCCCTGTCAAGTCAACACATACATCGCGACCACGATCCCATAAATAAAGTAACATATTTGCGGGTCTGTCAGATTATTATTATTATTATTATTATTATTATTATTATTATTATTATTATTATTATTATTATTATTATTATTATTATTATTATTGTAAATCTCAAAAACAGATAAAGTCATACAACTTATAGAAAATTAGTAGGAAGCTGAGATACAATATGGGCCCCCACTCCTCCAGCTATAAAAAGCCGATCCTAATAAAGATATGAGTTGCATCATGTGCCCCAATATCCTGAGTTTTTGAGAACGTCTGGATCTGCTTTAGCAATGCAACAACCTTTTTTTCCAACTCCCCAAGAGAAGAGAAAGAGAAAGGAAGGAAGCCATATCCAATTGCTCGACAAATGGATTCGTACTTGACCCGCTTCCGATTGGTCGCATCAATCACTACATGTATAGGAGCAGAGTCAGAATGCCCAGGCTATGTCAATGGAGAAGACCCTATCAAGTCAACACGGACATCGCGACCATGATCCCAGGAATAAATAAAGTAACACATTTGCAGGTCTGAGAGTCTCGTCGTTCCCTCCAGATAACCCAATGTCCACTTCCTTTCTAGTTGAAATCCCTGATCAATGTCAAACATCAACAAGGGTATATCGAACAACATTATGCCGATATTTAATGCCCACAAAATTAAGCAGAGTTATCTCCGCATTTTCGCTAATCATTTTTACATGGGTAGATTAACATGATTGTAACTTGTAAGATTTAGAAAACCAAAATTGAAACTCAATTGCACAATAATCACGGACTATATATTGCCCCTAATTACATTTATTAAAGATAAAACAATGTAAAGAAAGATAACAAAACCTACAACATGTAAAATGCTATGGATTTTTATAATAATTTTTTTTTTTTTTTTTTTTTTTTTTTTTTTTTTTTTTTTTTTTTGTGAAAGGATAATAAAGTTATTTTAATATTGAAAATAGGGGCTAAATTAAGATAAGACCCTTTACTCCAACTCATTCAGTTAGTTATTCAGAAAAGACTGAAAGAGGTTAGTGAGAGTGATGATGCGAACCGACAATATTAAGCTACATAGAAAAATATTTTAACTTGCAAACGCTCCGTAATCTTTATAACTTCCCTTACCAAAAATCAAAGTTATGTAAAACAATACTTCATAACATCACTAAAGTTGCAACTTGCAACGCATATATCCAGGCTGGTCAAAAGCAAAGTTATCTAAAACAAACAATTACACCTAAATGTTAGGTCTTTAATTCAATAAGGGTATGTTCTCTTCACCTTAATTTCAGTCCAGTTCAGTTCAACTCAGTTCCTATTTTTCTTATCTCATAAACAATTCAATTCAATTCAGTTTAGTTCAGTTCAGTAAATAAAAACGAGTCCTAAATTTGCATAACTCTTCCAAACAATTCGTTACCCATATCTAGCATATAAGGGTTGGTTCAAATAGAACTCAAAATTACACAAAGCCAAAATATACACCAAATATAAGAGGTACAAGGGGTAATTTGGTAAATTTAGAAGGTACCCTAAAAAGGTAAGGCACCTGCCCTTATAATCCACCTCAGCTCCTCCTCGGCAAAGAACAACTTTTTTTTTTCTTTATTTTTGCGTATTTTCATAAATAGCCTTTCATATTCTTTCTTTTACACTCTCCTGCAAAATACGAAAATCCCCCAATTTCCAGAATTAGGGTTCATAAATTGCAATTTTTTTTCAAACCCTCTATCTAAAATGGAGAAAAATTCCAATTCTTGTTCTAACCCTGATGAAATTCAGTCTAATTCTTCGCTGGAGATACTATGCGACGACATAATAGTGAAAATTCTGCTCGAACTCTCAGTCGATCAGATTATGCGAATAAGGTGTGTGTCCCACAGTTTAAAGTCCATAATTGATTCTGATCATTTTTGGAATCAGTATGCTATACGATTTTGTGGGTACAATTCAATTGTCGCGATTAATAATAACGATGTTATTATTGTTAACAAGAACACTCTTGATGAGTTGGTTAAGTTGAAGGGAAAATTTAAATTTCTTGGGATCTCAGGTGGTATTTTATTGATTAGAGATAATAATTGCCTTTCTTTATTCAACCCCAGATTGAGAACTAGTTTAATTCTTCCAGACTTACCATTACATTTTAATACCTTCGAAAAGAAAAGCTTTTCCGATGATCCTTGTTATGTTTTTCGTTGTTATGCTACGGCACCATACTTGCATGATTTTATATTCAAGATTATAGCATATCGGAAGATTGGATTAGAATTGAGGTTGGCGATTGTGTCTTCTAATAACCCTATGTGGATTTATAAAATTCATCAAGTTCAACCAGACATTAGGGATTTACTTTTTAGGATCAAAGGAAGACCGTGTGACTTCTTTTGGGGTGGCCTAGCTTGTTGGGTGAAACAAGGGTTTCACCTTGTCTGGGAGGATATTAACGTTTTAATCTTTGATTTCAACAAAGAGGAGTTTAGTGTTGTGGTTTTACCAGACTTGACAGATACAAATTCCTTAAAAGGATTGTTTATTTTTGATGAGTCTGTGGCAATCTTTGGTGTATCAAATAAGGGATGTTGGATCAGAGTTTATAATCAGGAGGTTGGTAAATGGATGCAAAGGATGACTGCTAAATGTTCGATCGAAATCTTGAAGTTTTTTAAGACAAACAGAATGTCAAAGGTTATTTACGACAATGAGATACTCTATGGGGTCTCTATTCGAGATGAAAGCTTGGATATCTTAAAGTTCAGCTCTGATGCTCGGGAATTCACCGAGAAGTCTATTGCTTGGAAACGTTCTTTTGGTGCTTTGCATGGATATGCGCACTTGTATCTAGATACATTGCTGCTTCGCCAAGCTTTTGGTGCAACTGAACCTACAGGTACTCCGGCAGAAAATGGGTACTGGATGCCTGCTGAATGGGAGCCGCATTCCCATTGTTGGTTAGGATGGCCGGTAAAGAAACTCTTTGCTTTCTTTACTATTCCTATAGTACTTTTCATTTCCGATTTTTTATTTTCTTTTGTTAGCATCATGCTCCCGAGTATATGATCTCATTTGGTAACTATGCATTTTATATCACTAGCTAAGTTTTTATTTGAAAGTACTATGTTAAATATTCTGTTGCTTTTGATGTTTAAGCTCATCTAGTTAGTATATCGGTGCAGACTCAAGTTATCAAATTAAAAATTAAAAAAAAAGGAAGATAAATTATAGTGTACTGAATTGAATAATTTATAATCTTACTGATTAGCTCATGTATTCAGTTTTTATGTGAAGTCGGAAATGGATGTTACTATCGGGTTTAGTTTCAATTGGAAACCTTTGTTTTTATTGTAACGCTACGGGTGAATGGTGTTGATATTGTGCTAGTAAAAAGAAGATTTTTCAATTTTGAATTAACTACCAGCATGTTGTTCATTTATGTGCTCATTGATGATAAAATTGTTATGGATATTGGCTTTAATAGGAACGGCCAGATAATTGGCGAGATAATGCAGTCCCTGCTCAGAATGTATTTGCGAAAGTAGCAACTGCAATATCAAAATTTGAGCCAGTCACTGTATGTGCTAGCCCTGCTCAGGTCAGCTGGTGTTTTGATTCAAGTTATGCCTTTACTATGAATAATTAATAGTTGATGCTTTTTTGCATTGCAATTGAGAGCTGTTCTGTATGAACTCTACAGTGGACAAATGCAAGGAGTCAGTTACCTCCCAATGTCAGGGTTGTAGAAATGAGTATGAATGATTCCTGGTTTCGTGATTCAGGACCTACTGTGAGTTTTATCATCTTGCCTTTCAGCATTTGTCCTTTTTCATTCAAGCCTTTGATTTTTCTTTCATTTACAATTTCTTTTATATTCAAGCATTGAATTTAGTTTACATCTATTTTGATTCAGTTTGTAGTAAGGAAGAATGTATCAAGTTCAGGCGGTCCCTTGAAAAGTTTAGCTGGAATTGATTGGAATTTTAACAGTTGGGGCGGTATGTACAATTGATTTTTAAGCAGACACTATAAGCTTCTAAATTCTATTTTTTCTAATACAAGTTTAGCTTAGTGTCACAATGCAAATTCGCGATAAGTTTACATTTGCCAGCTTATGTGATAGTGTAATGTTCAGCTATTGTTCTTTTCTGTCTTAATAGCGCTGGAAGTTGTGGCCTTGTAGTTTGTATCCTTAGGGTCTGAATTGGCATAGAAGGGATTGCTATTTCAAAGTAGTTGGCCTTCCCCCCCTCGGCCTGGTTAACATATATTCCGTGTACATAATACATTGAAGTTTGTTTGCAGTCAATTCTGCTCATTTTAAAAGTAAAATCATTGAATTTTTTTTTTTTTTTTTTTTTTTTTTTTTTTTTTTTTTAATTTTATTATTATTTTTTTTTAATAATAACTTTAGACATTGTGTTATCCTGAGTTTGGTTTTTTTCTATAATATCTTATAGGAGTTGATGATGGCTGTTATACGGATTGGAGTCATGACATCCTTGTTTCAAGGAAGGTTAGTTTGTATTTCAGTAATGTCACATTGTCAGGATCCCTGATGATTTTCACCATTATTCATCTTAATGCTTCCCTTATCTTTGCTATTTCTTGCAGATTTTAGAGATTGAGAAATTGCCAAGATTTCCTCATTCCATGATTCTAGAAGGCGGCAGCATCCATGTTGATGGGGAAGGTAAACACAATCCCCCCCCCCCCCCCCCAAACCCCACCTACCCACCAAAAAAATATTAAATTAGCTGTTAGAGGGGGGAGAAGCCTTTTAGCGGCACTCTTCTAGTGTTGTCCTCATGTTTCTTTTAGGGGATTTGGATGGTGGTTGGTAAGGAAATTGATCAATTGACTATTGAGTGTGTTATGTATCAATGTTTGTGAGTCATTGCTTCTAGTATTATTACATTTTATTTGTTAATTTACCATTGTTTTAGATTCATTTGATACTAACTAGAATTTAACTTGTCAGTCACGTATCACCAATTGTTTTAGATTTATTCGATACTGCCAACTAGAATTTAACTTGTGAGTCACGTATCACCAATTCATATTTTTCTTTCTTTCTTTAAATATTTAATCTGTGATGAACGGAAGGGGGCAAGGGGATCCTAATTCCTTTTTTCTAACTGGAATTTCATTTGTAATGTGTTTACAGTACTTATATTTTTCATTCTTTAAATCCTTTTCCAATCAGGAACTTGCCTCACCACTGAGGAATGCCTCCTAAATAAAAACAGAAACCCTCACATGAGCAAAGAACAGATAGAGGATAATCTTAAGGAATACCTCGGGGTCCGGAAGATTATCTGGCTTCCACGAGGATTACATGGTAATGTATTTTCTTTGATGTATTACGTGATGCAGTATTACATATTTTTATTTCTGTATTTTTGGATTTAATGCCACCATGGTGTTCAGAATTTAGTAAGGTTCTCGTTTGTCATTTGAGGTTATATAGATTCTAGACTTTTTGAAAGGTTGTGGCAGGCGATTTAACAATTAATGAGAAAATTCCAATCTCAGTTGAGTTGGAATATTTACGTGCACATTATAGAATTATACTTAGTTATCATCACATTTACTCTTCTATTCTTGTCTAGATCTTTGGGCATGTTGAAATACCATTCAGGGCTTTTCTCTTTTATACTCTTGTTTATTGTGTGTGTTCATGTGTTGGGGGAAGGGGTCACAAAAAGTAGTCTTGGCTTCTTGTGGTGAATTTTCTTTTTTATCATCAAATGGAGGAATGGATTTATTGTTGCATATCCCATGACCATATTCATTCAATAACCCACTTATTTTGCTACTTATAGATTTAATTTTTTTGATATCTTTCTACTATCTTCCATGTGAGGGTGGTATTTGCTGATATGATAAACACTCTTTGTTGTGACTTGAGGGCTGTTTGCATGGCTTTCTTCATGTCTTATAAAGGTATTTAATTGCTGAATCTTACGCATTTTTTTTTGTGCAGGTGATGATGATACTAATGGTCATATAGATAATATGTGCTGCTTTGTGAAGCCTGGGGTGGTGCTATTATCCTGGACAGATGATGAATCTGATCCACATTATGAACGAGCCCTTGAAGCCTTGTCAATTCTCTCCAATACCACAGATGCCAACGGTAGAAAACTAGAAGTACTGAAGCTTCATATCCCCGGTCCATTGTATATGACAGATGAGGAATCAGCAGGTATCATCCAGGTGAGTAGATTGGGTTCGTATGTAGACAGGCTCATAACTCTGTTTCTTGGTCACCCTTTTAAGCTCTTCATTATTCTGATTAGAAACACTTGGTGTGTAATGCTGAAAATTATTCTGAGTTGCTTGAAAATAACATGTGACTCTGGATTTCTGTCAGATGTTAAATGTAATTGGTCTTTCTTTAACAATAAAGACGTTTATGATTTCCTGTTTTGGATGATTTTTTTTTTTTTTTTTTTTCCCTAATTGTTCTACCGTGCAGTATGATTTTTCATAATGCTTTTTTTGTAGGCATTTGAATCCCATTACACCGTCCCTTGCTTACAGTGAACCTACCTACATAATTATGAATTTATCCTTTGGAAGGTGGCTGCAAATGATGATATCCCCTTATATTTGCGCTTGGTTCTTGTGCATAAACTGTGGTTGGGCTGGTTGAATTATATTGCTTTCTGTTTTTCTTGATCATAAGATTCGTAACTATCAACCAAGGCCCGAATCGTAATTTTATCCTAGTGGATAGAGACTAGAGAGCTAAGCCAAAGGGATCAGCATGTATACACGTACATGTGCAGACTTTTACATATGAAGTTTTGATGATTGTACTTCTCTTGTACTTACATTGAGTTTGCTTGTCTAATGTGTTAGGATGGTGAGGCAAAACCAAGAGAGCCTGGTACTAGACTTGCTGCATCTTACGTAAATTTCTACATTGCCAATGGAGGGATTATAACTCCTCAATTTGGAGATAAGAAGTGGGACAATGAGGCTGTTCGTGTTTTATCAAAAGCCTTTCCTGATTACGAGGTAAATATGCACGGAAATACATGTTTTTTTTTGCTTCATTATCCAATATTTGTATGTTTTTCATCTTTATTTTCCTTCTCACACATACTCCCTCCTCCGTTCTGTCTTTATGTTCGTTCAGATTTTCTTATGCCACCACTCAAATTGTGTTATTGAGTTTAAGAGTAATTTTAGTTGATGTGTCCGATGCATTGTGATCAAGGTATGTTATATGTGGGTAACAAAGCCAGATTTATGTGAAATTATGGGACATTTTTAATCTTCTTGGGATGTTAGAGATACCACTACCCTCTGGAAGAAGAATAGATTAAAAGTTCATTGGAATTTGTGTTTGCATCCTTCATCTTTTACTGTCTGCTTCTGTTTATAAATGGTCTCCACCCATATTGTCTGTCTCTGTCAGTAAGAATCCTGTCTATTAAATTAACATCTTCGGAAGGCCTTTGTTATTGAAGCAAAAGCTTGTATGAGATGCAAAGGGACAATCAAATGCTAGACTTATAGCTTCCTCCCTCTCTCCTCATGTCTCGATAGACTATAGACTACTCTAGTACTCTGTATTTGCCTTTTACCTGCCTCATTTCTCCTTTCTGAGGTCCAATGGCCAATAAAAGTGTACCCTTGCATGAGGACTGCTTCGATTTATCATTTGAGTTTGCTAAAGATGATCACATACTAAAGTGGCTGATTTTGCATGAGGATTGTGTTCAACATTTTTATAAACTTTCTAATATGTATCCTTCTAAAGCAATTGTCTTTCGAAGAAAACTAACTATGGCAACGGGTTTCTACAGGTAGTAAAAATCGAAGGCGCAAGAGAAATTGTCTTGGCAGGTGGTAATATACATTGCATTACCCAACAGCAGCCAGCTATGAAGTAAAGTTGAGCAGGAGAAATACGAGCTGAGAGCCTTCCATTACCTGTTATTTTGTTTAACTCTTCAGCTTGGCTTCAGATTGTTTCCGTTCTAATAACAGCGAGCAAACAATATCCATTGTATAAGACGATAATCTTAGGATGGATCTGGCTGATTTATAATACTAGGACTAACTTTTTTTTACTAGTCCTATTACTACTCGAATATGCATGCGATATTACCTCCTTAGGATGCATCTTTGTTTTAATCACTACATTTAAGATGACAAGGAGCTTTAACCAAAACCAATACCCAACAATTTCAATCTTTGCTCTCAATTTCAACCTGTTGTGATAGTTTCATATTTTAGTTATGATTTAGAGAAACTTGTGTTGTTCACCCATACTACTAGGCTAAAACTTCGAGCATTGCTTACGGCTTATGTTCTGGTATAAATTATAAAACTTGTGTTTAGAGCGGATAAGTGTCTTTGGTTAGACCTAATACTTACAAAGTCAATACAAGTATAAGTTAACTACTCCGATTTTTGTTCGAGAGAACTCGCTTCAATGGCATAAAATTCAAAATTATAATTAAGGTGTTTGTAAAATTGTAAGTGTAACAAAATCATACATTTGTTATATGATACCTATAATGATGTGTCATGTCAAGGTGCCACACAATGCTTAACTAATGGGTGATAAATGTCTGCATGGATAAAGGTGGTTGTCTACATGCTTCTAGATAATAAGTCGTTAAGAGTAAACTTCTTTTTAATCATGGTTTAAGGCTAGGTGGGGCCTAGCCTCACATTTGCACCAAAATTGATTTAAGGTAGGCTTAGTTAACCATAATGTCGGTATTGTCGATATGACATCCCATACCATTTCTAAAATGAAAGATGTATAATAAAATGATCCATCCTTTCAACTTTATTTTATTACAGTTTTTTTTAAAAATTTTTTTTTGCAGTGTTATTTTCATTTTTTTTTTTTTTTTTAAAGAGACACAGTGTCAAATTAAGTACACCCGAATATAAAATAGATAGTTAGGTCGACACTTGAAACTCGATTCGTTGACCCCTTAACTTGCCGGGTTAGTGGGACTCATTAGCCAGGAAGAATGGGTGTAGTAATCGTGCATCGTTTAACCCATTTCACACACATGGTTTATGCGTAGATCTTGGTACTTAATATTACATCTACCATCATTTTGCAATTATAATATTCAATCAGTACTCCGTATTATACATATACCCCATGAATTAGATAAAAAATTGCAGAAATTAACTCCAAACCCAATCTGTACATTGTCATATATTTGTCAGAGTGAGGTTTAGGAGAGGAGAGAGAAACTGTGATCTCAACTGAAACTGCAAAAGAGTAAAAAATTAATAAAAATGGGATGTTCATTTTCTGGGTTAAATGCACTATATGATGCTGTTAATGGAGGTGGAGATGTTTGGATCAATGAAAACAGATTCAAGATCGTTAGACAGCTTGGTGAAGGTGGCTTTGCTTATGTCTTTTTGGTCAAAGAAGTTGTTACCGACGCTTCTGCTGCTTCTGGGGGTCTTTCTAATAAGCTTAAAGATCCTTCTTTTTTTTCAGGTCTCTTTCAATTTACTCAATTTTTCAATTGTTTGCAATTTTGATCTTTTTCTGAAATGGGGTTTTGGAGATTGTGGGTGTGACTGATTTTGTATTGTGATCTTATTCTGAAATGGGGTTTTGGAAATTGTGGGTGTGATTGATTTTGTTTGTGTCAAACTGTCAATTGTGTGATTGCAAAGAGAGTTAGTAAGGGCAATGATGTAGACGAGATTCGATTCGATTCGAATCCATCTCTTGAATTATGTGATTTTGGGGGTAATTTGCTGATTTTTTGATTGATTTGAATTTTGATTTTTGGGTTTATGACTTATAGGAATTTTGATCTTAATATGGTTAACAATGTATGAGTTGTGTTGAAAGTGTGATTATTTATTATTTGTTGTCTGTTTGATTTTGATTCCTTGATATGTGATGTAAATTGGAATTGTTTTAGAGGATGGGACTTATGCTATGAAGAAAGTATTGATTCAAAACAATGAGCAGCTGGACTTGGTGAGGGAGGAGATCCGTGTTTCGTCCTTGTTTACACATCCCAATCTGCTTCCCCTACTTGATCATGCTATCATCAAAGTCAAGGTAATCGACTGCTTTTAGGTCCTTCTCTTTTACCCTCCCTCGAGCTTTATACTTGTATATGTTGTTAATCCGGATTACAAGTTGTTAAAATTTGAAAGCATGTATGCATGTATGTAAATAAATAAAGTATTTTGAAACCACAATCAATCATAAATCCACTTTAAGGCTTTTTCAATACTTCCTAGAAGTTGTTTTAATCTTGTTTGGAAATTGGAATAGAGTTGGGGAATTCATCATATCTATTGAGCTAGTAGGACTGTTGTTTAGGTAGAAAATATATTTGTTAATATTGTTTTAGAAATATTACCCGCTAATTACCGATCAGGCCTAAGAAACATAACACAAAATCAGGCTAATTCTAGGCCTATGAATAGACCCTCAGCCCAATTCAACAAAAGCCAGCCTCCTAAAACCTTTGTCTTCCACCTTCTATAACCCCCTTCTTTTCATCCCCAAAAATCACATAAACCTCACAAGGAGAAGAAGAAGGCCATTGTTCTCGCCCCCATTGCTAAACCTCTTGCCGGCAAAAAGCTCTGCAAACGCACCTACAAACTTATTCGTCGAGGTATTTTTCAATGTTCCTCGCAATTTTTTTATTTTTTGTTGATTATTTTGTTTTTATTATTTGAAGATTTAATTTTGATTTTGTTGTTGTTGGTGTTGAATGGTTTCAGCTGCTGAGAACAAATGTTTGAAGAGAGGAATCAAGGAAGTTGTTAAGAGTATCAGACGCGGTCATAAAGGGTATATTTTTGCTTTAATTGTATGACTAATTAGTTTATTTCTTATAATGTTGATGTTAATGAATTGATTATGTGGGAATTAGTATGCTCTTGCTTGAATATGGTGGTTTAGGTTTTGTGTAAATTTACATAGATTGAGCTGTTGTTCATGTGCTGTATTGCTGTGGAGGAAGCTCAACATGTTGGCTTTCGAATCGAGTTTGAAGTTATTTAGTTATTGCGTTGTTATTGGCATGGATTTAGCAATCATCAACTGTGCTGTTTTTTGTTTATTAAAGGAAAGATGACATTGTGTGGATTGTGCATGTTGTAAGGATCGGAAATGAGCCGGTTACACATTTGATGTGGTCATGTGGGTGGGGTGTTGACAATATGAATTGAAAATTTTGTTTTTTGTTACAGTGACAAATATTTTGTATTTGAAGTAGGTTAAAACAGTGTGATCTGGGTTTTGCTTGGCAGCTTGGGTAATGTTGCTAGGATTGGTTATTATTATGTCTATATTTGCCCTCAGTTCTCTTGATCGAATATCCGGAATTTTAATGTCAGAAAACATTGTAAAACTTCCCCATTTTGTTTTTAAATTTTATTCTGGTTGTAGTTTTTGTAAAATTGTAAGTAATTATTTGATTGTATGTCTTCTCACTTTTCATGGATGATAAACTTTTTGTAATGCGGTGATCCCAACCAAACAGGTGTGAATGATAAAATGACAGTAATTCTGTTAGCTATTATATACTTAAGTTATCAGATTTCTAGTTCAAGAATGCTTGCTTGTCTTGTTGCTGCCGGCAGTTTGTGGTTTTCTACTTGTTGTGGGCACCATTTTAATGATAATGTCTCAGCTTTCCCTGGGTTGAACAGTCCTCAGTATGGTGGTTTTAACTTTTTTAATTGGGTGGATGCAGAATATGTGTGATTGCTGGAAACATATCGCCAATTGATGTCATCACTCATGTTCCAATCTTATGCGAAGAATCAGAAATTCCTTACGTATATATTCCTTCTAAAGAAGTAAGTTGTAGTAGACCATTCTTTATTACTCCGTATTTTATATACTATATGTTATCTTTCTTAATGTTGCATAAGTATGCTCTTTGTCTAACTTAGTAACTTTCCCTTATTTCACTTGCTTTTGTTTTGTTGTTTACTTGTATGTTGCCTGGCTTGCCCCTCTGGACCAGTTTTTGGTTTTCCTGTTTGCTTTAGTACAATCCTTGTTATTTATCATCATTGCACTGTATGTACTTAATAATTAAAATACCATGCATTTAGGAAATAACACCATTATATGCTGCATGGCTAGTTGCTTCCTGCATATCACCCAATATGTACATGCTTTTAGTGGCTTCTGTTGGAAAATTGAGGTTGTAAAACAGGGTCTTCAACTGTCTCTAAGACTGTGGAAAAACATGAGGAGAGAGTGAGAAAGGGGCACAAGAGCAGAGGGCTAAGTAATTGTTGGGTAGGAGTGGTAGTGAGACAAGTCAATTTCCATCTTGCATAGTTTTGATTTGAGGCTGAGTGGATCTTAATTATTGATATTTGATGCCCTTCCACTCATTTGGCACGTAACAATTCCTTTGCATTCTTTGCTATTGTATTTTCTGTAAAATCATACCAGTTTCAAGCTTCCTGAAATGCCAACTCTGCTGCCCTGCTGTGTATGCATGCCCCTAATTGTGATATTCCAAGGCTTTCTTCTGTGACATGATGATCTATTTTTCGATTTTATTTTATGTTGTTATATCACTTATAGCTGTCTTATTTCTCTGTTTTATGCGTAAGAAAAGCCTCCCCCCTCCCCAAATACACTTGTGAGTGAAAATAAAAAAAACTTTTGTTTATCCAATCTCAAAATAGCTCTATAAGGATTTTCCTTGGGGTTCAAAGCTCAAAATTAATCTTCTTAGGATGGCGATATCAGTTGGTTGATTTCCCCAATGAGCAGCTACTCTGTCATATAATCGTAGTTTGGGAAAAGTATGTTCTTTCTAATGTATGTTTTCTATTTCAAGGATCTTGCAAGCGCCGGGGCTACTAAGCGACCGACCTGCTGTGTTTTGGTGCTAAACAAGCCAGCAAAGGGGGAACTATGCCAGGAAGATCAAGAAAAATTGAAGTCAGAATCTGAACAAGTTTCATCAGAGATTCGTGAATTGACATCATCTATGTTTTGAAAAATACATTTGATTTAATAGAAAGATGATCTGAGGAATGCTTAGGATTGTTTTTTGTACTCTTTTCTGATGTAGTAATATAATCAATGACCCAAAACTTCTCTCTGTATCATTTTTATGTGGTAAGATTATGCCAGTTGCCGTCTTGTGCGTTACTCCTGCGCAAGCAGGCAGAGATATATAATTATTTACACATGAAACATGAAGGAACCCATTTCTGATTAATTATTGGATTCAGCTCACCCCAAAAAAAAAAAAATAAAATAAAATAAAAACACCTAACTACAGAGGCGTGGGATAGATTCTTTTAATTGTTGACTCCACCTACGGCCACCCCAGCCTACACTTTCAGATTTAAGGAGCTTCTAACTTTTTACAACGAACGTTTATGTTTCTGGAATTTTGTTTTATTTTCAATTTACTTGATTTTCTTAATTGAGAAAAATTTATTCTGATTTTTGTAGCTTAATGTGATAATTGCGTCAAATTTGGTTGCTAATGTGTTGGTGGTAGTTGTTTACATCGTTTACTCTTTCCGTTTGTAATAACCACAATTCACGACATTAATTTTTGCACTATTTATATGCTTACTTTTGACTCTTATTATTATTTTTTTAATCAAATTTTAAAAAATACATATTATAGTGTCAATTAATTTTGAATTTGTTTTTATGTATATATTACAAAATTTTCATGTGGTTAACTACACAATTTGGCTGGGTTACTCGGGTCATGAATTACTCAAAAGCGTTGTTCAAATAAATGTGATGAAGGTCGATTTTTAATTAAATCAACTAGTGTGTGTCCCGGGCGATGCCCCGGATTGCTAGTTTGTACTTCTTTAATTTGATAATTATGTTTAATTGTTGTTTAGCTAGTGTGTGATTTGGGTGTTGTCTCGGTTTTTTTTTTCTTCATATGTATTTATTTTCTAATTTTGTGAAAAATAAATAAATTAAATAACCTCTAACATAAAAGGAATATATAACGTTAAATATGTGAAATTTATAACACTAATAGAAGTTGGTTGAGTTGGTAAGTTTGTAGCATTTATTTGTTTGAGGTTGAGTTGGTAAGTTTCTCATTCACAACTCTGTAAGATACTCCAAAAGAAAGCTATTGGGATCTGACTATCTGCTCATATTGTATCATCTGCTCAGTTCCTCATTTAAATTGATTTTGGTTTCAATTCTTTCCTGCAGCTGAGAAGGATACTAAGATATTTTATTCTTGTTACGTGACACATAACTTAATGTTTTGTTGATTTCAGTGGGATTGCCAAAATTGATTATTTTCAGTTTTAAATTGGCCATTCTTTTTCCTGATTTTTGCATGGTTAGCAGTTTTTACTGGGATACCCAGCCTGCTTAGTCCTTGATCCTTGGCAGTTCCCATCATTTATAAGCCTTGTTACCCTGAGATCATATATGTATGGGTTCCTGGACCCTGTTAAAGGTTATGGCATAGGTCAAAACTTGGTGAGCCATTGTATAGAATCCATGGCCATTTGTTATATCGTAGAGTTTGTTGCTCCAAATCCCAAGATGTCCTAGCTTGATGTTACCTTAAGACGATTGAACCCACACTGTTGGATTGTTCTTTTATTAGACTCTAGCTTGGAAAGGTGAAGGTCTTGAGCACTAATCTTCATCTTACAATTCCTACCTCTAGCAAAGCCTGGAAGGCTCAAGGGGATGGGAAAGCTTTGGAGCTGTAGGAAAAATGATAGATTTGGGATAAGTAATGAGGTCAATTTATTATAAAAAGTTTAGATGTATTTTTTAAATGACCTAGCCATGTGATGTTCATATAAAATACAAAAGTGATTGTTTTTTTTGTATTTGGATTAAAATAGGGGCACTTGAGGTTGGGACTTGAGAACATATATTTGCAGTTAATCTATGCATCTAACAAGTATAGTCGTATAGTTCATCAATTACCCCTTTTGTCCTTTTTTTTTTTTTTTTTTTTTTTTTGGGTGTGTATTTTAGAACGTAAAATGAAGGATCCTATCACTCACAAGTTAACTCGGTCTAGGTTAATGGGTTAGACAATTTTGGAGAGTGCGTATAGTTTGATATAAAAATTGTACGCACTCTACGGACTGACACGGTATATTTTATTACAGAAATTTAAATTGGGCGGCGATTTGCTTTGCGTGTGGACTCAAAGCAAGTTGCAAAATGGACCGCCCCATATTATACCAATGGGCGCCCATAGCATAACAAATTTCAGCTGCGTATCATTCTTGCTAAATCCTGTGATTGGCAGAATCTTTACCACCTTGGGAATTGTAAAGTCTGACCAACAATTGTACCAACTAGCAACTGCATTCCTTTCTTACAAATTCATCCTCCCTTCAGCTCAATTTGCTCCATCTCCATTCTCTCCTCTAACACTTCACCCGCATTTAACTTTCTCTCTCCGACGATCTAACCGGAAGTCATTACCCAAGAATGGCCTCTGTCAATCGTTGGTTGAGACCTGAGGTTTATCCCTTGTTTGCTGCGGTTGGAGTTGCTGTTGGTATATGTGGTTTACAACTCGTTCGTAACATCTGCATCAACCCTGAAGTCAGGTAATGTTATTCCTACATTTTTTTTTTCTTGTTACGTGACATATAACTTAATGCTTTGTTGATTTGTTGTATACCTCGGAGTTTTGTTAGTAGCGTACTTCTTTGTCTCATAATAATACGTAGTGTATTGGATATTTAAACTCTTAAGTGTAAGGATGTTTAGAAATCTATTGAGAGTTTGAGACGATGTGACAATACGTAGTGTTTGTATGTATGTAAGCGTGTGCATGTGTATCTGTATGATTACTAATATCGTTTTGGTTGAACAAGGGTTACCAAGGAGAACAGAAGTGCTGGAGTTTTGGAGAATTTCTCAGAGGGTGAGAAATATGCTGAGCATTTACTGAGGAAATACATTCGTAACAAGTCTTCAGAGATCATGCCTTCGATCAACAGCTTTTTCGCAAATCCTGATCGTAGCTAAAACTTATAAATAAATCTGTTTCTAGAAAGACTGCTTTCAATTTCTTTATATTGATTTTACTATGATTTGATAAACAAATTACATTCGAGTTTTCTCTGTTGTATGAACTAAGTTGGAATTCAAACCCGCTTGCTGATTGATATGAGTAGTTC
The DNA here is from genome assembly GCF_948465745.1 of Chenopodium album. Taxonomy (NCBI): domain Eukaryota; kingdom Viridiplantae; phylum Streptophyta; class Magnoliopsida; order Caryophyllales; family Amaranthaceae; genus Chenopodium; species Chenopodium album. Next base: position 36,821,655 of record NC_137853.1, on the reverse strand, counting down.
TGTTTATTTCTTTGAGCTTATTTTGATAATTACAAATCAAAGATAAAATTAATGTAATTAAATTGATGGAACTTTATGATTTAAGGGGAAACAATATGCATGCCAAAATAGTTGTTATCCAACTCATAACGGGGCGAACTACAATAGCTATCAAAATTAAGTAGGTTTGGGAAGTGGTGATGGCCACACCGGGAAATCAAGACCATAAATTTTCCGACTGCTTTCAACATTACAAATTGGTTCTAGTGTTCTCTGTTGCAAGTTACATTCGACAACAACTCGTTTAGCTAGCCATAACAACACGATATTGGCATTATTTGGGTGGAAACATACAACCCTTGTGTCCGGACATCCCCGATGAATATAACCTGTTAAGACAGAGGCTTCAGAAACCAAATCGCGTAGATAAATGGTATGCTTCAAAGACCATTCACCAGTATTGTAATTCTTAAGCTCCCAAACCTTTATACCATATAAAACAGTGGGTTGTGGTTCAATACAAGGATCAGCTAAATAGCACTTTGCAACAAGTATTTGTCCTCCAAAAACTTTAATGCACACACTGATCTGCCTACAATAAGTATCGGAAGCATGATATGGAGGTATTCGAATTAAATGGCCGTTGATGACACCATTCTCATCCATCTTTTTAGCATCAAATCCAACAATGTTTACACTAGTATAAGAATGCAACACCCCTTTGTACATAAAATTTTTGAACCCAAAACCAACTTGTATTGGTGATGAAAAGATTACTTTCCTCCAAACTCCCGTTTCAGAAGATAACATTTGCCATTCGAAGAAGTTCCTCTTGGTTGAACTATAGAATACCAATTGACGAAGAATTGAGAGTAACTAGGCCAGCTTCTTTATCAAACACATAATGAGGATCCCAAGTAAAACCTACCAAACAAGACTGTTTTCTGTAGGATGGTGCAGGGTATATGATAAGGAAGTTGGTAAAGCTTGCCTTTTCTAACATATAGAGAATACAAGAATGAAGAATAGGACTTTTATTAATGAATCAAACAATAAACTGACATAAAAAATAAACAAATCATGTACAATGTTGAAAGCATGCTTACTACTGGTGCGCAATTGGTGGAGAATGGCAGTGCATTGCAAAGACTGCATTACAAACATCCCTGAAAATTGCCACGACTTGTTTCTCTTCAAAGTAACAAGTTCCCCTACTCTCCAAGACATTTACCAGAGATTTCTCACAACATTCCATCACAAGAAGGGCTTCTTTTGTCCTACCCATGTCCAATAAAGAGTAACTACATTGGGATGTCCATTGAGAAATTTCATCACTTTAATCTCCTGGTCATTGCATATAATATGCTTTAGAGCACACTGCCTTGATGCATTTGTCGGATCCTTAGCCAAGTAAACACAAGAGAATCCTCCCTCAGCAGTGACATTCTTGATTTGAACTTTAATGTCATCAATATCATAATAGCGGCCCTCAAGTCCTGTTGGTTCTTTCTGAGCAAAGTGCTTAAACTTCCACATGGTTCATTGCTTGTGATTGTATTTAGCACACTGCAGGCATACACAAAAGTTAAGTTTGAGGATTAAGTGATTAACCATCCAATAATGCTGTAAACTTCTTCATCTTAGAAAAATTTACAGACTAAATACAATCACAAGCAATGAAGTTCATTGCTGCTGCCCAATCAAGAAGACTGTATATATATCAAATAGATCAACACCAACATCAATATTTCACCAAAGAGATATATAAGAAAATGATGACATATGAGAAGTGAAAAGGAAATGTTATAGAAATTATGTTCACCTATCTTGGGAGCCTAAAACGACTAAATCACAGACTGTTTATTGATAAGCCATTTCCCAATGCCAACTGGCCAAGTTACCATATCTTCCTGGCATTCTATAATTGAAAGTTACTCTGAGCAAATGTAATTTAAATACTATTTTTCTGATATATATAACTCAGTACTTTTTATCTTTATATATATATACAAAAAAACCCGATTAAAAATTCAGCAAGTAGCTTCAATCCACATCAATATCAATATCCAAAAGATCTGACACAAATAAATCAAATCAGATGCAATAACATTCTAGCTTACTAACTATTTTGATCGGATAGTTTACATTTACATATTGCAATTAGCACCAAACAAACATTAAGAACTAAAAAACACTATAAATTATAAAATTGAAGAATAAAGATAAGCTAAGAAATTAAATCAAATGAAAATATCTTTCTGAAGTGGCCATAGAGCAAGCCTTTACCAGAGGGGGCACCTAAACAACAAAAAGAGCCGCTTTTTTAACAAAAATTTGTACAATAACACATCCCACAAAATCAAAATGAGCATAAAACGCCTTGGCCTTATCTGAATAGAGAGATGATTAAGCAATTGATGATGCCAAATTAATGTGGACATTGCAAGGCATACCTGCAATGGTGGGTTTTCAACCACGGATTCAGGGGTGGCTGTTGGACATGAGAACACTAGTTTGCTTTGTGACTTCAGAGTGCTACAAGGAGTCAATTCAGAATTTTGTGAAGCAGACACCTTTAACACAACTTTAGCTAGCTGCTTATACATTTTAATCCTCTTAGCGACCCTTGGATGGCTAATGTGCTGAGGAAAATACATTTTGCAATCAACATGGCATTTGACACAAACAAAAATACATAAGCAGAAAATAGTCACCTATGGCATGCTGACAGACTGACAGTATAAGATCAGAACACAAAGTTGGACTGTTGGAAAAGGGCCAAGGAGTCTAGGCAGAGCAGCACTTATGGCCGCATCATGCTGGTCCGTGTGAACAAATTAATAGGCACGCAATTTACTTTATGCAGCTTAGTTTTAGTTGGGAGAAAATTCCTATTGCAACATAATACAGTGTAAAAGTTTAGATATTAAGAATTCGTGATCAGGTAAATTGGCCTATGTTGATGGGTGAGGGCTAGATCCTTTTCACAATTGATTAATTAACGCAATTCAATTGTAACATGTTATTTTAACATACAGATACATCTCTCCCTCTATGCTGACTTGCTAAGCTACTCATAAGTTAGCCAGAATATAATTGTAATAGTTTATGATTATCATTCTAAAGTAACCAAACAACTACTCAACGAAACAAACAATCGATTAAAGTAAGTAAGTACATATAAATGATTAAAAGGAAAACGTACATATGAATGATTAAAAGAGAAATAAAAAAAAAAAACTAATAAATTCTCGGTTTCAAGCTAAGGGAGGGGAATCAAAGTCTGGCCTTGGGATCCTTTGTGAAGCACCAAGCTCTCGACATAATTAGAGCAGTTTGGTATATACCTCATAGTTGTAATCGGTTGTAATTGCTGATTTTTAAAGTCATAAGAATAAATCATATCTGAGAATCCAAACAATAGTGTACCATTCTTCTCGTCATACACACCCTCTAGATTAAGGTATGGCCACGAATCAGACTCAAGAACCTCATTAGCATCTAAATAAGCAGCTCCTGAAAACCACAACCTCCATGACTCCTTACGGTCTTTCTCCATAACCCATATTCGGGTGCTTTCCGAACATATGCTCATCACAGCTATTGAATCTCCAAGGATGAACATTACTCTGGCAATCTTATCTTTCCCTGCATCAGGCAATTCCACGAACCCAAATTCCTCAACTTCAAAATTAAAGTAAACAACACGAGTTTGAGTCCAAGGCTCGTCAAGGTAACCTCCAATCCAATACGTAGCCCCTTCAAAGTAAACATAGACGCACCGATGAATCAAATATTTAAAATCAACTGGGAAATTGGTGTTCTTACGCTTCCAAAGGTGATCATTGACGGAATAAATAAAAACAAGATCCTTATAATTATCGTCGAATTCAACCACCTTATAATCATTACTAAAAGGGGCAAATCCCACAAGATATTTACCATCTATCCATTGAGGAAGACGGTTATTCCAAGGATTCGGGGGTAGTATCATTGAATTTCTAGTGGAAGGGTTCCACAGTACGTAAACATCACCCTGTACCTGCCACTCTAACATCAAACCTTGACAATCTCCAGCATACTCGTACAGTTGATTAGTTGAATGCAGATTATCATCATACATATCAAAAGTGTAATTATTAAGTAGACGGAAATTGCATCCTAAATCTATTTCATAGCCAACAAAGCCGAGATCCTCTTCACGTGATACACGATCCTCTTGGAGTAATACAAGAGTTTTGTCGCGATTGTTTTTGTATAATTGAAGATGCATAGACATGAAATCAGAGGAATCAATTAAAGAACACCATGTTTTGCAGACACACCTGAATCGCAGAAGGGTCTTCACCGGCAGCCTGGCTAAGATTTCTGTCCATAACTCCACCGGTAGATGTTTGTCTTCTGCAAAATCCATCCTTTTTATTGTTTTGTTTGGTTTTCAAAGTACAATTGTAGAGGAAGGGAGACTGACGGCCGAAGGTTTGGTTTTTTGTTCAAGACTTAGGGATTGTACTTTGGTAATCAACGGTTGTGCTTCTGTGGCCAAATTTAATAAGGGATTGGTTATTTTATAAGAAAAATTGTCAAGATTTTTTTTTTAAGGGAAAAAAAAAAACTTTCACATGAATTTTCCATAAATAAAACTTAACCTAATTGATTTAAAATTGGTGGTTTTTATAATTGGTAGGTTTTTATAATTGGTAGGTATTGGTATTTTTTATACGATCTTGCTAACGAGCGTCCCGGGGCGTTAGATAAGGATTAATTATATTGGTTGAAATATATTAAGTTAGGAATGCATGACAAAATCACGCGTCGTTCGGTGTAACTAATGTAAGTTTTACTCTAATATTATCACTTTTAATTCTCTTATCTAACGCCCCGGGGCGCTCATTAGCTTTTGTCTTTTTTATATACCGTCCAGTTTTCTTGAGGTTAAGTGTGAAATGTGTAACTTTATAATTAGTAATTTTTAAGTTAAGAAGTGTGACACGTGTAACTTTATAATTAGTACTCCCTTGGCCCCGTGTAACTATATAATTAGTACTAGATTAAAACCCCGTGCAATACACGGTTGCTAAATATTTATAACGACAATAAATTTGACCAAAAATAAAGCAACTGTATAAAATTATGAGTAGATTCACCTAATATTAGTAAATATGAAATATATATTTAAAAATTAGAAATATGCAAAAGAATATAATTAAACACGTATATCAGTATATGTAATATTTATAATGGGTCATCTGATTTTAAGGAAATTTATTTAAGATGTTGTACAAAGTAAAAGTCATAATTTAGATAGAATTGTAGAAACCTTCTTTTTTATATAACTAGTCGTTGGAGCACGCGCGTTGCGCGTGCCCCCCGACGGCAAGATAAGTAAAATTCGTGGTTGTGTTCGGTTGTTATGATATTCGTGGTTGTGTTCGGGTTTTGTAATAGCAAGGATACATGAATTTATAAGTGTCTATGGGGAAATATGTATGAAAAACAATTGTTATAAGTGAAGTTATCTAGAATTTGCTATAATTTAAAGATTCTTTAAAAAAAATATTACTCTCTCCTTCCCTTAATACAATTCCTCTTTTGAGCATTTATTCCTCACATAATAAAGAGAAAGAGGCATTCTATTAAGGGACGAAGGAGTATTGGTTTAGATATTATTTTAGAATGCAATATAGTTTCTTGTTGATGAGTACCTAAATAATTTTCGAATAGCTTCGTTTTAGCATAATTGTGATAATAAGGAGTAGTTATAAGGAAATGCAATAATAAAGGATAAAGTTATGAAACATGGATTAAATGTAAAATATACAAAAGTATTGTATATTTGTTTGTTAGAAAGTTGAAAATTTTCGAGTGGTTTGAAATTTTAGTATTTCTTGGTCACTCTGTTTCTCTATCCTTTTAACTTTCATTATGTCTTATAATTGAGTATTTTAGAAAGTTTTTAAAAAGTATTTTATCCTCCTTTCCTTTTTTTAAAATTTCCTCAAACTCTCATTGTCTCTTTCTCGATCCCTATGTCACTCTTCTCCTTCCTCCTTTTAGATGACCTTTCATTCTCTTAGCCACCCTCTCTTCCTCTTGACCCTTCTCTCTCTCGCTTACTCTATCCCCCGACATGCACTTTACTCTTAACTTATGGCCTTGCTTTTCTCTGTTCCTCATTCAGTCCACCTTCCCTCTCTTTCGTAGCACTTTTCTCTCTCAGTCTTGCCTTTGCTCCCTTTCCTTGCACTTTTGTCTCTCAGCCCACCTTCTCTCTATCTCTCTCCGATTTCTTTTCCTCTCTCTCTCTCTCTCTCTCTTTCTCTCTTATAGCCTTTTTCTTTCCTAGCCCCCTCTTTCTCTCTCAGCCCCTCTATTCTTCCCCCCCCCCTTCTTTTTTTTTCTCTCCTTCACCTCCTATTTATTACTCACTATATCTCGTTCTCTCATCTCTCTAGTCTCTCTCACTCCGTTTCCTTCTCCCCCTTTCTACCTCCTACTTCTATCTTTCTAAAGTTATCTATAATTATGGTTGTACAAATATTAAAAAGATCAACGCTCTCTCTCTCTCTCTCTCAATGGTCATGCAAACCCCAAAAAAAAAATTTGTGTATGGAGCGCGCGCGTTGCACACCCCCAACTTTGTCCACGTAACTTTGTAGATGTGTTTTTGCACACTGGCTTGGTAAGATTTTTTACTTTGTATGATTTTTTTTATTGTATTATGTGAATTGAATTCAGTTAAATTGCAAGAAGCCAAGAGCTAATCGGTGAAATGTGATTGAGCATTATTTTTTTTTTTTTAAAAAAAAAAAGAAAAACTGAGCAAGTGTTATCATGTTCTTACTCTAAACCGTTTCTCCATCCTTCCTTTATTTTCCAAAACCCTCTATTTCTCATTCTTAGAGCCTGTTCACATTTACTGAACTGAGCTGAACTGAACTGTCCTGAACTGATTGGAGTTGAACTGAACTGAACTGAATTGAGCTGAAATGAATATTTTATGAGAGAGGGAAATTAGGAGCTGAACTGAACTGAACTAAAATTAAGTAAATGTGAACAAACCCTTAGTCTCTATCTCCTTCTTCTCCATTCTCCTTTTTTATGACTTCAAAACTTATAGGTCTCCCTCTAGTGTATGAATATTTATGCAAACTAAAGAAAGTAACTTCTTATGAATCTAGCATTAATCTATCTACCTTAAGGTTGATTTTTTGTTTAAAATGTAGTATTAACTAATCAATTTGAATTTCTACATAAAGTATCTCAATACCTTGTAAATCTTAAAGCTTACAAAGATATGATTTCTCTACTAACTACTACAATCAACTTGAATTTCTACACAAACTATCTCATAATACCTTGTAAATTTGTGATTATTTATTTTTTATTTTTTTCTTTTGTATTAAATGTATTATTAATCAACTTGATATTAACCTCTTTTCTTAAAAAAAAAAAAAAAAAAAAGGCACCAATTTGATACCTAGCCTCAAGAACAAAGATATAATTTCTCTACTAAAATCACAATACACATATTGAAGTTGAAAACAAGTACACATTATGCTCATATATTCACTTATATGCTATTGCATTACTTCATCATTTACGTATCTAATTCTACCCATTTCTACCGTTTAAAACTATAAATTAAATACTACTCGTACTACAAATGAAATTAAATCCCATAACCTCAACCTATAACACTATCACCATCTCACACATGCTTCATCTGGTTGTATCCTTGTCTTCTTGGCGCCTTTAAGCACGTGCTCCACTCCTACAAGTAACATCTTGGCCCTAATATTTCAGGCTTGCTCACTTCATCCCAAAATTATCTGCATAAAACAGAAGAATAAAAAAATAGATCTAATCACATATGATAACAGGATAAACAATTAGTTTGTGTTTTATGTGAAGCTCATATATATACCTGAAGTTCATACAAAAGAAACCTACAAGTAGTTTCCTCTTCTGAAAGAGGAGCATTCTGAATGTCACCCATATTAAGAGATATTTGTAACCACCAAATTATTAACCTGCAGATATATCAATTACATAGATAAGCAAACAAAAAAGAACAAATGTATTAACTTGCGGACATGTATTTAAGATATCTAAATGATGATGAAGGCATATGCAAAAGCTGATACTTTAAATTCAAGATACTTAATTCTATTATTCTAGCTGCCTTTAACAGCTTATACACTTAATTTGCAATAGATCTATGGGGAAAAGCATGGCCTAGACTTATATCCACAAGGCACAATATAAATATATAATGCAAAAAAAAAGAAAAAAAAACACTAAGCTGCATACACGTCTGATCAGAAATCAAATACAAGAAATCTCACAATAAGCTTTCCATAGAAAATTGTGGGTCTTCCCATGAGAGCCTGTACAAGCAGCCATCAACCAAAAATGCTTAACATATACAAGCAATAACCAATTTCATTGTCTATCATGTTTGACGAAAAGATTAATGTGCTGCCAATTTCTCTAATCTAAATATACATGTACTGTATAAGGCAAAGCATCATAAGAAGATGAGAGGTTTTACCAAAGCAGTATATCTTAAGAAATAAACCCAAAAACAATTCATAGAACCTACTATTCATTCAGCACCATTATTCTGGAATGCCAATGATGCCTTCATCCCAAGCCTACTCAAGAACAAGGCATACAGGATGTGCAGAAGAAACACGAAGAAGCAACAATTTAGCAAGAGCTGCCAGAAAAAGAGGGTGTAATCTTGATGGCTACATTATACAAAAATAAACTAATAAAGAATTGATTTTTTTTTTCTCTATTTATAGTAACAAAGCCTAAATGTTCAGAAATTTGTAAGTCAATAAAATCTTTCTTTAAAGATTAATAAGGATAGTTATAAAATACAGTTAAATTCATACAAGCACAACAAAGAAAAAAACCCTGCAAAAATCCATAAAAGCAAGAAGTCACTCACAGATACTTATTATGAGGTTCGGAGCTCCAAAAGCATTTGAGCAGAGTGATTGAGAACTTCTCTGAGATTGTCTTCCTCTCGATCTTCTCCTCTTTTCCCCCTGGAACTCAACAAACCAGAGCGAGCGAGTGAGAACTACAGCAACTTTAGAGTTACTACAACTCAGTTTTTGTATCAGGGCAAGCTGACAGATTCAAGGGGTACATTATTGCTCACAGATCATCAAGATTTTATACAAGAAGACCTGTATAAAAACACACAAAACAAGTATGAATAGCAGAAACATTGATGTAGATAGTTGCAACTGAAGTATAAGTGAGCGATCTAAATAATCAAAGAAACAGGAAGAGACGTACGCTTAAACTCATTAAGACCTCCGACCAGATTTTGAATTTAGGTAATGCCCACCTGCGAACGCAATCATGCAATCATAGTAGGGTGTCCTTTTTTTTTTTTTTTTTTTTTTTTTTTTTAATCTATGCCTCCTAAATTAACTTTGTTATGGGAAAGGTCATAATGTTTCTCTTATCTTATGACAAACTTTAGGCAGAAAAGTCTGCCTCCTTTTCAAATACTTTAAGAACATGGAACCCGTCTTCTTCACAAGATTACAAGAGGAATCTTCGGAATATTAAGTCATCTATTTCCTTATGTGCACTTCAGAAACTTCTGTCAGTTTTGTAGCACACATTATGTGTTATAGGAGTAGATAAAGTCATAAATGACAAATGACATAAACAATATTCAATTTCGGGTCATGACTACGTTGTTTGGTGATCGTGATGAGTTGTATTTTCCTAAAGTAATGACTACTCTCTCAGCTTTAATGAGTATTGGGGGGCCATTGGCAGGCTTTTAATAAATACAATCAAGAAAATAAAGTAAGCAAGCAGAGATGTAAAATAACTGAAGTGCTCAAGAACAAAAAGTCTAGAAGAGTAGTATATTGTAATAATCTCAAACAGAATAGCTCCATCGCCTCACAAACTCATGGAGATTCATAGAAATGCAAGGTCTAACAATGATCTAACTTTGCACATCTTTTGAATAAAAAACTAATTATTACTTCAGATACAAAGGATCATGATCCTGCTCACCATCATTAAATTTAAGCAGGAAACGGCACACATAGTTGCCATACAACAATAGGAGATAAGAGTGAATATATTTGAAAGACTAACCTCTTTACTCTAACAAGGATGTCCAGGCTGCTTTCTCGGTAGTTAAGTTGATATGGAATCAAGGAGGGCCACGCAGTTGAATTTTCTTTTTTGTTATAGAAGCACAAGACTAACTTCAAGCACTGCATTATTTCGCACCAACCTGCAATTGCTGCTAATATTACAGTAGAAAAGATAAAGGATTCTCAAGTTATCAGTTGTATGGTGTAAATTACTCTCATGTATATATTAATAAATTATAAGGAGACTATCATATCAAACATAACTTCTTTGTCGACTCCTTAATACTTCCCAAACTCACTTGATAAGTTATTACATTCATATAAGTAGAACACAACCCTTATCTAGACATACCACATGTACAAACCTTTACATATATATTTTCTCACCTCATTTAATAAAAACAACAAAAGGCTCATGTAATACGAAATAAGAAATTAAGAGTGATGAATAAACTTGGGGAGATTAGTGTTCGTTCATCAAATCTATTTTATAAACATTTAATCCCTTCAATACATTTAAACTAATTAACTTCAGTCACTCACACATTTGAAAATTTAACATACACATTAATCCCTTATCACTTTGGCAAATTATCAATTAGTCATCATCCAAATAGTCATTAATCAAATTTGCCCACATTTTAACTTTATAACTAATGTGTAAATAAAGGAAGAAGGGAAGACAAAATAAATAAGAGAAGCCCAAGCATTCATTTTAGCACCCCAACTAACTCAACACAACAACACCACATAGGCATCAAATGAGCAATAACAGCCCGCTGCGATAGAACCAAGGTAGCAGACCGTAGTAAATTCCAGAAGGCATAACTCCTAGCACACAACTCCAAATCGAGAAATTCTTGAGCCTAGATTGAATAACTTTTCGAGATCTAAAACATTGATGAAGGGACTATGAGCTAAAAACAACTTCAGGTCGATGATTTTTGGACAAACAGAACATCAGTAACAGGGCAGCACCAGAATCCACCAAACCTGGGTTCATCTTCCTCCTTGAAAAAATTAAATTTTTAACATCTAAAACACCCATATAATGTAAAATAGTGAAATTAATAATCAAATAAAGTCAATCTCTTGAAAACTTATAAGACTAATACCTTAATTTTGGTGGGGTTGAATCAAAGATCCAAAGTAATCTCCTCTTTCTGGAAAAATACTGAAGAACATAAGGAGTGACCCGAATAGCAACAACCCATGCTCCGAACATCAATCCGTGGGATCGAAGCTGCGGTAGAGCTTCTTCCTTGCTTGGTTTCTTCTGGAACATTCCTCCGAACATCTTTGCTTTAGGAAACCATTTGAAATCAAATTCAATAAAAAAAAACTACATGAAAAGCCTAGAAATAAATAAAACAACCTTCATATAAAAGGTAAAATCTAATCGAGGAGATGAACATCAAAGTATCGAACCAATTAGAACAAGAAAGGTAAATGAACCTTAGCAATTGCGTCGCCAAAACTGATGAAATTGAAACACTGAGAAGAAGCGAATCCCATCGCCATGGTTTTTCAAGGATGATCGGTGATTTTGAGCTCATCGCCATCATTGTTGAAGGGGGACATATTTTCTCTCTCTAGGTTTCTCTTTCCTTATTTTCCATTAAGAATTCTGAGCTTTTTTTTTTAGAAGAGAAGGAGGAAAGAGAAGGAAGTCTGTGAGGAAGAAGGTGCAGAAGTCGGTGAGAGAGTAAGGGGCAAGTAAAGGGGCAAGTAAAGGGGCAAAATTGGCAATGCATTAATTTTAGGGGCAAGACTGTAATAGCACCACAAAGTACTATTCACCAGCTACAGTAAATTCTTTTGCATGTTTTATAATGGTTATAGACAATGAATTTTGGAGGGAAAACTTGTAATAATATGCTGACAAGTGTCCTTAAGTTTCGCCTTTAATGTTATGTAATTGATTGATGATTCCCTCCGCCCCTTTATTGAATGCATATTTCTAGTAGTTATTACTCACATAATAAAGAATAGTAAGCATCTAATTAAATTACGGAGAGAGTGAATTTTTTATTTTTTCAATTTTCTTATCAATGAAATTGATTTTAATATTTTTTATAAAAAAACTCTACCAACCCCCATCTACCACCCCGTAAAGAAACACCCACCCCATCAACAACCTCTACCACCACCCTTATCCCCCACACCTCATTCCCACCAGCCACAAAACCCCACCCCCACCGTCACCAAAAAACAAGACCCATCTTGTAAACTAAGACCCATCCACCAAAAACTAAACCCGCCTGCCAAAACCCGACCACCTCCAAAAAAAAAGCCCCACCTACCCCATTTAAAACCCCTAGTATAGCCGAACAGCCCCACCCATCATCGAAAATTACCACCCTAGCCACAATGGGTGTACAGAAGGGGTTTCGAGGGGCAAAGCGAAAAGGTGGTTAGTAGAGGACTTAACGGTGAAGGGGGGGGGTGGTGAATAAGGGGTTGGAGGGGATATATATATATTTTTAATTAAGGGTTTTAAAAAGGATGTCAATGGGGCAGGTTGGGGCGGATGTTGGCCTTCCCATCCCTATCCCCACCTAATATATTCATCCCATCCCGCAACGGGTCTAAAATTCATCCCTATCCCCGCCTTGCGCGGGTATAATTCCAAAACCATCCCTGCCTCACCCCCCACTTGGGTATTCATCCCCACTTAATCCCACCTAAGATCCACCTCTCAATACACAATCCAACATATTTAATACTACGTGTAAATTGCAACAAATAAAATAATTATTAATATTACACACTTTTTTTTAGTTATAAAATAAGTGTATTACACATAATTATATCTATTATTTTATTTTACATAATTATTTTTTATATAAAACATTATTTAATTTTGTTTTATACGAAGTACAATATATAGATATGAGTGTGAGGTAGGGATGCGGGCCCATGCGGCGGGTACGAAGTGCTCAAGTGGGGTTTAATTTTGGTTTTATTGTGAAATTGAGTTATAATTTTGGTTTCCTGCATCTTACACACAATCATGTTAATCCATCAAAGTAGGAATGATTAGCGAAAACGCGGAGATAACCTAATTCAGATCTAAAATCTCTTTCTCTCTCCACCTTTCTGATCACTCTTTCTCTCTCCTCCATTGCTTTGCTTTCCAGCAATCTACCCATCAACATCTACTAATTCCGATCTATTTCTTACTTGACGAAATTCGCAGTTTACACACTTCGATTTTTACTGCAAAAGGTTAGATTTAATCTCTGTCATTTTTATCTGATTTAATTTCTTAGCTTATCTTTATTCTTCAATTTCATTATTTATAGTGTAAGTTGCTAAGTTGCTCATAATGTTTGTTTGGTGTTAGTTACAATAAGTAAATGTGAATTACTGAATCATCGAATCAATTAGTTACTAAGCTAGAATGTAATTGCATTTGATTTGATTTGTTTGTGTTAGATCTTTTGGATATTGAAATTAATTTTGATGTGGATTGAACTTACTTGCTGAATTCGTAATCGGGTTTTGTATCCCGACGACCCATTTGGTTGGCGGTAATAAATCATAATAGTACTTGGTGTTATATATGTGTAATTTTGTTAGGAAGAACTTGTATGTCAGTATTCCAAGGTTAGGGTAAGCTTAATTGCAAATTTGTATTTTAGATTACCTTTCATTATCATTTCGGATGTAGTATTGAGAGAATTATTTGAAGATGGAAACTGCATTGCCCTATCTTGATGGACTTATTTGGAGATGGAATAATGCAGAAAGTTTTCTTGGCGAAATTACACGCAAAACCTAATCTCATCACGGTCTTAGCAAGCGACTTATATGTTGCAGGGTAGTAGACCAAATTATGATGGAAATTGAGGTTTAACTCTTAAGAAATGAATTATGCTTTTAGACAAGTAGTTTACGCTATAGGAAGGGAAGTGCTATTGTTGTATGTTGTTGTAATGAATACGTGCATTTCATAGGACTTGTACCACTTAATTAATGGAAAAGGGTGTTTTGGATGAGTTATTGGTTTCAGAAAAGAAAAGGAGAGTACATGAAAGGTTGGTTTGGAGTCATCCTGTCTGTATGTAACTAGATGGATAAGAGTGTGAGGAAAAGGAATGGGGAAAGGCTTATTAGGTCCACCATTCCACAAAACCTCCACGGCGAGGGGAAACAGGTATTAGGCTGAAATCATCATATTGGATATTGGCTGCTATTCGATTTGTGGGGTTTAGAAGGGAGGGGAAAGAGAGGAAGATATTGTGGCAAAATGTTATAATAGCTTTCACGTGGACCAATCGGTTAAAACGGGATGCACACAATTTTAATGGAGGTGCTGCTTCCTGTGTAAGATTATGGAATGAAGTTTCTTTGTTAGCAACTTAGCATCTTTATGGGCAAATGGAGGTGGGGCTTTTAGAAATTGTTTCGTTGTGGAGATACCAAGGAACTGGGCTAATGTACGACTAAATTTTGTGAAAGTTAACATTAATTCATACAATATCAGAAAAATCATGTAAATATTACATTTACTCACATAACATATTAACATTTTCTTTCAAGTAAAGAATGCCAGGATGATATAGTAACTTGGCCAGCTGGCCTTGGGAAATGGCTTATCAATAAACAGTATGTGATTTAGTTATTTAGGCTCCCAAGATAGGTGAACATAATTTCTATAACATTTCCTTTTCACCTCTCATATATCCTCATCATTTTTTATTTATCTGCCTGGTGAAATATTGATGTTGGTGTTGATCTATTTGATATATGAACTGTCTTCTGTCTTGATTTGGCAGCAGCAATGAACTTCATTGGTTGTGATGAATTTGTATCTAGTCTGTAAATTTTTCCTAAGATGAAGAAGTTTACAGCATTATTGGATGGAAAATCCTCAAAATTAACTTTTGTGTATGCCTGCAGTGTGCTTTGTTTCACTTTGTATTGAGCATCTACCATGTGGAAGTTTAAGCCCTTTGCACAGAAAGAACCAACAGGACTTGAGGGCCGCTTTTTTGATGTCGGTGACATAAAAGTTCAAGTCAAGAATGTCATTGCTGAGGGAGGATTCTCTTGTGTTTACTTGGCTAAGGATGCATCAAATGCATCAAAGCAGTATGCTCTAAAGCATATCATATGCAATGACCAGGAATCAATGGACCTAGTAATGAAGGAGATTAAAGTGATGAAATCTCTCAAAGGACATCCTAATGTAGTTACTCTTTATTCTCATACTATATTGGACATGGGTAGGACAAAAGAAGCACTTCTTGTGATGGAATGTTGTGAGAAGTCTCTGGTCAATGTCTTGGAGAGTAGGGGAACTGGTTACTTTGAAGAGAAACAAATCTTGGCAATTTTCAGGGATGTTTGTAATGCAGTCTTTGCAATGCACTGCCAATCTCCACCGATTGCCCACCGGTAATAAGCAGTGTATATGATTGGTTATGTACTTATGCCAGGTTATTGTTTGATTCATTAATTAAGGTCATTCCTGTATTCTAGCAACAAACTCTGCTGTTCCTGGTAGCTAGCCTGGCTCATAAACTCTTGCGTGGCACCTAAGACTCAAATCTGAAACCCTTCCGCATCGCATGGCTATTTGTGGCTCTTAAAATGAATATTGTGATATGCTTACATGTCTTCTCATAAAACTTATCAATTTAATTTTTTTTGTGAATATAAATAATTTATTGCCTTTTAAGTTTTTTTTACTTCTTTTCACACCCAAGGTTGGTAATGCGGGAATAGTTTCTTTTCTAGTGTCGGAAAAGAAGAATGCAGTTGGCCAGATTTTTATTTTTGTCATTTTTTACACTGTAGTGCCCAACTGCTAACTGTTTTCTTTTCCTTCATTATGTAATTCAGTGACTTGAAGGCAGAGAATCTTTTGCTGGGCTCAGATGGGCTATGGAAATTGTGTGACTTTGGAAGCACCTCTACCAATCACAAGCGCTTTGAAAAACCTGAAGAAATGGGCATTGAAGAAGACAACATAAGGAAGCACACAACCCCTGCTTATAGAGCGCCTGAGGTTGAAAATACTTTCATGCATTCATACTTTGCGTTATAAATCAAAATCTGAACTTGACATTTTCATGTTTTCTTGTCTGAAAGATGTGGGATCTTTACAGAAGAGATCTCATTAGCGAGAAAGTGGACATCTGGGTAAGTTGATATTCCACATGTTTGTCTATAAGCATGAAACTGTATCATCACAACTTCACAAGCTTGTACAATTTATGAGTTAGCATCTAATATATATCTCCTTGCTTTTGCTAGGCTCTTGGTTGTTTGCTTTACCGTATTTGCTATTTCAAATCAGCATTTGATGGCGAGTCAAAGCTTCAGGTTCTGAATGGAAATTACCGTATCCCGGATTTACCAAAATACAGTGCGCCTATCACTGATATAATTCGAGACATGCTCAACTCTTCCCCAGAGTACAGACCAGATATCACACAGGCAAGCACTTAGCTTGATTGGCATCTCCATGAACTTAGGTTAGTTTAGATCATCAGTATCGATGATATAGGTACTGTTTTCTTAATAGTTAGCACTATAGTGGTGTTAAGGGGCTTTTCTGATTGTGGTGCTCATGGTTATAGGTCTGGTTTCGTGTCAATGAGCAATTGCCTGTCGGATCACAGAAGTCATTACCTGATCGGCCGCCTCATATGCGTGAAACAGCTTCTGACATAACTGAAGGTATTCAGCTGTCACTCACGTAGATGTGTTAAAAGATTGGTGTTAACTGATATGTTAAGTTTATCGTTTTGAGATTATAGAGTTTTACGTCAGCTCATATTTTAAAATTTGAACATAATTCATTGAAGTTTTAAATTTGTGACAACCCTTTTGGTTGCACTAGGTATCTCCAAGATTATGTCGAGGACTCCAAATCCAGTGCCTCGGAGAAGCCCGCCACCTGTACCATCATCAAGTGAAGCAACTAATTTGTCGACTTCAAACACTGCTAGGGGTGGGCTTGTAGGCGGTGCTTTTTGGTCCACAGAGCATGCTAAGGATACTCTTGTCCAAGAGGAAAGAGGTGCACCGAAATTTGATGATGAAAAGCCGTCCCAGAAAGAAGATAGGAGCCGGTCAGAGAAATATAATTTGCATGGTAAAGCCAGTCCTTCTGGGAGGGAAAATAGTCAGGCTAATCCAATGAAGTCTAGTAGTGCCTCAACTTTTGAGAATGAGGCTTTCAACAGCTTTGTTGCTGATTTTGACACATCTAAACTCAGTCCTACTGGCAATGACATGAAATCAAAGAAGGATAATTCCTTGGAAGCTGAGATAGATAGACTACAGGAGCAATTGAAGCAAGCTAATGCAGAGAAGGCAGAAATTACTTCAAAGTATGAGAAGCTTACTGCAATTTGTCGATCACAGAGACAAGAACTACAGGAGCTGAAGCAAGCGTTGGCTTCCAGAACTCCTTCACCTAAAATGGAGTCTACAAGGAATCAACCATCCGCCAGCAGTAAAGCCGCTACTTCTCAGGTATAACCCCCCACCCCTCCATACACAAAAAGAACTCCATAACAGTGTGGAGAGCTTTATTGGGAATAACCTTAAAGTATCAATTTGTCTTCCAGAAAACGTAAACTTTCGACATACTATGAGTCACTTAAAAGCTATAAAGGCTACACATCTTGTTATGAAACATCACATCTTTCCTTCATGGAGATCTTTCGTATAATTAGTTGTACTAAAGGTTTAATTTTTTTGTTTTAACATAGTTTACTTTGATCATGTCAGAGAGCAAAAAACGAAGGCACAGTGTTAGAGCTCCAACAAGGTTTGCTTGACAAAAATTCCACAACCCCAGAATTGAAATCATGGCAAGCATTTGCCCCTTCACCGACATCTCAAGCTGATTCATCTAAATCTGTTAGGACCAGGAATGGTCACTCTAGCAAGCAAGGTGCTTCAACTGGATCAACCCAAGATGGATGGGGATTTGAAAATGAAAGATTCACTGCAGTTCCTGCTGCTAGCTCTAGGATCTCTAGATCTGGCGAAGGTAGTACTTCCCTACGTTTTGGGGATTCAAATAAGTTAGCAAGCAAGAATACAGCTTCTCAACCAGCTGGCTGGGCTGGGTTCTAAATCTTCTAACTCAAATGGAAGAATACATATTTTCTGTAAGCCTGTAATACTTTTGTTCATATAATTTTGCATGAGAAAACATCATTTCTCTTATTCTATGTAGCAACCGTCTCTTAGCCAATTGATGATTTTGTGTTGGCTATTGACTTGCAGTTATAATCTACTTGTAATCAATGTTGCTTTCATTTGTTATATGATCACGCCGAAATTTTATTGAATTACGTATCTATCCCAAGTAGGTATACCATTATAGGAGAAATCCTCTGTTGCAATGTACTCTGTATGTCAGATATTGTATTATCCTCTATTTGGAGGTGTAATTATCAGGTATAGCTATAATGTGATGCACAAATAGTTGTATGTGAAATCTTTTCACATTGATAGAGTTTCCTTACCCCGACTACCTGATTATTTAAAGCACAACTACCACATTCAACAACAGAGCTAACATGTACAGGATTCGAGAAATGAAAAGAGCAGAACTAATGAAGTTTCAGGTAATACATATTGACATTCTTCATTGACTATTGCCATCTTCCTATCAGGTGAAGGATAAACCAAGCAGCCCAACTCAAGGACTGAATATCTGAATTGAATCACCGCCCTGAATAAATAGGAGGTGCGGGCTACAGTTCGGAATTACTAAGAACTGATACTGTCATACTGATCAGCCAAAAAAATACAGTGATGTGCGGTTTGAAGGGAAAAAAAATTTGGGTTTATAAAGGCAGAATATTCATTAGAATAAGGGGAAGCAATAGTAAAAGCCACATTTATAATAAAAGAATTTCAAGTTTTATTTTCATTTTCATTTTCATCTACATGTAAGACTTAATATTAACAATATATGAAGTACAAAATATACGGATCAAACATGGCCTATTCATGAATGGAGGGAGACTGTATAATATTTTGAATCCTATAACACTAATTGTATACTACATACAATCCCTAGATTTCATGACTTGTCTGAGAAGTTCAATAAGCTGATAAACAAACAGTTCATAAACAACCTGACAATCAAGTGCTGATGCTACAAAATTCACTCGAGAAGAGAAGAATTCAAAGGCGAGAAATACAACAGTAGTATACATTCTTTATGCTTGAAATATGTATAAAACACGCGTGGGAAAATTCTCTCAGTACTATACTCATTACTCAGCAAGCTGCATTTCACTCTGGAATTACAGAAGTAGCATCTTCTGAAGCAAAGATTACATTATAAAGATAAGCATATAAGGCTTTTTCAGGCCGAGGCCACTGTGTTCTCAGTCACCCCTTCAGCTACTCCGTTTGCAACACCATTAGTAACCTCACTTGTAACCCCATTAGAAACTTCATTTGTAACCCCATCAGAAATTCCATTAGCATGATGTTGAGTTGCCAATTGACTGAAGTTACCCTTCTGTTTGAACAGCTGGGAGTGATGGTGTCGACAGTACAGACGATGCTCATGGGCTACATAATTTGAAGGGCTGATAACACATCCTCCATGACAGCATCTGAAGCATCCCTTGTGATAAGAACTGCCATCAACTGCCACCTGAAAGCCGAAATATATATACCAATTACCATTCAATGCTCAGAAAGCTTTAGATATGATATGAAATGTAGAAATTACAGTAATTAAATTCAAGTCTCACCTTTTCGATTGGATAAACTGTTTTCTGGCAAGAGACACACTTCTCTTGAGTACCACCAAACATGCTAGAGACTTTGCTACTGGTTTGAACCTGCTCAGATCATCAATTTAGACAGTATAATTGGATAAAGACTATAAACTTACTTCTGCTACAATTTTTTTTCCTCCTTTTAAACCTTTTCTAAGATTAGAGGCAGAAGGCCTTCCCATAGAGTCCGGTTAATTGCATAACAGTTTGTCAAATAACAGGTGGTCAAATGATGATAGTAGGCTAACTTGTTTAGCTACGTACAGTTCGCTTACTAAAGGTTTTCAGGATGGTTATCTCTAGTTAGTCTCCTAATTAATTAGAAAAATTGACTTCTTTTGAAAAAAATAAAAAGAGGAAAGGAAACATCAAGAAATAAGCCACTTTAAGTTTAAGCATCTTACCTGTTCAGAAGATCTTTCTCTTACAGCTCTTGGAGCAGCTGCAAAGAATAAAAGCTACAAAAGCGTTACTAAAGTGTAGGTATCGCGATGCACATGAGAAACCATAAAGAGGGAAGAAAAGATTCACCTTCAAAACTTTTGTCCAAACTACCAGTCATCTTGAAAAGCTGATCAAAGTGAGGCTTGCAATATAACACCCCTTCAAAGGAGCTATAATTGTGCAGCTGCAAAAGGAAAACAAAAGAAAATTAAATTGCAGCTTATCAGGCAAAAAATATAATCCAAACTAATGAAAATAAGTTTGTACGAAACAATATGAAACAGATAAGATCAATCATATCAAACTTGGCAGTGTAAAGTTTAATGGCATTGTCAATGTTAACCTCAAAGTTTTTTGAAATATGCTACTGTCTCAGACTTATTAGAGTAAAGTTGATCAAGTATGGTTCAGCCTGGCCTGATTATACCGGGCTTGGGTGCACCTTTCCAGCCTCATGCCGAAGCAACAGGCTGACTTATTAAGCCACCTCCCTGTCCATGATCAACTCTATTTTACAAGTCCGCGCTTAGTTAAGACCATCATAAAAACTAATTTATGTATTAAAATTAGTAAATTGTAAAAAAAAAAAAAAAGGTGGAAAGGGTACTTA
Source organism: Chenopodium album (assembly GCF_948465745.1). Classification (NCBI taxonomy): domain Eukaryota; kingdom Viridiplantae; phylum Streptophyta; class Magnoliopsida; order Caryophyllales; family Amaranthaceae; genus Chenopodium; species Chenopodium album. Next base: position 36,800,710 of record NC_137853.1, on the reverse strand, counting down.
ATTGAACAAGAAGTAGTGTCTATAGTACCAAATACAGTACTTTATTGAGCATCCAGTATAATCTAGCTGTAACAACCTTAAATTACATTAAAAACAGTAAAGTAACTGTCATTATTACAGAGAATTTCAAAAACTGAACACTCCACCAATCTAGAAATCTCTTATTGATCCACAATCCTCTTTGGAACCTAATCAAATTCAATCTAGTCAATATAAATAGTGTCTTTAAATTCAAAAAGATCCTTTTTTTTAGTAAAACCCAAACAAATTAAATTCAGGGGAAAAAAGGTCTAATGATCTTATTTATTCACCTACCCCAAAACACTCAAATAATGAAAATAAATCAAAACATTAATCTTGACCAAATAAAATAAAATACAAGTTGGTTTCAAAAAAAATAAAATAAAATACAAGTTCAAACAATATCAAAGAATACATGATCAACATCTTCAAGAGATAAACTTTGAGTTATACAATACCCTTTTTAATCTATTTAACAAAACTAATAATCGAATTCGAAAGGGTGATTCAAGTTGTTCATCTAGAAAATAATTGAAAAACCATTCAATAAACACTAACAATCAAATTCGAAAGGATGAATCAGGTTACATAAATAACATAGAAATGAATGCAAATTAAAGTTTTCATTAATAAAAAGAAATAAACCTTGAGGGTGCTCTTGCAGTGATGACATCTGAAACAAGCTTTATGATAAACTTTACAGTCAGCTGTAAGTTGATCAACCAAATATACAGTCTTTTCACAGGCTTTGCACTTCTGAGTTGTTCCTCCAAAACTTGCCATTTTTTTTTTGTCCTGACTTTTTAATTCTGTGATTAATTTCACAAAAAACCCAGAAGATTTGAATTAGAAAACTTGTAAACTTTTGTTTCTTTGATGCTTTTCTTTTGTTCTGCCTGTTTTAATTTCTCTCTCTAGAAATTGTTGAGTTGGAGGACTTTTTGTTGCTCTGCTTTTATGTAAAAATATGACTTTGGGTGTTTATGAGATTATGATGACAAAGTTTGCATATGTTGGAGTTACAGCTCAGACTAAACTTATTTTCAAAAACTGCAAAATTTAATTTAATGCCTCTCAACCTGGGGTTATTTTTGTCATTTCGCATAATAGTCATAGGCATACTGTACATTTGTACTTATCTAGCAAATCGGTGGTCGGTTGATCAGGTTGGGTTCGGGTTGGGTACTGTAGTTTGTATGCCTATAGTAGTATACAGTATGATAGGTTTGTGCTTTTAAAATTAATACTTAAATTTTTGATTGAACTATGTACACGTTTATGTCATTATTTTTAGATCGAAAGTGGGTTAGGAATATGCAAATTAGTCTCAATCTTCGGATTTTAAGTGCATTTTATGAATAACTTATGCATAATGAGCCAAAACTTTGTGCTCGGTTTACATTTTAACTTCTAACATGTGTTTTTATAGCATCAATAATATGAATTGAGTGTTTTTTTTATGAATAGTACTTAATGTGATCTATTGATTAACCTATACTAAAAGCAAATCATTTCATGACACTGTTCACTTTGTCATGAAATAAAAATAAGCAACAATTTAATAGAGTATTTTTTATTCTTTGAAGGGTCTCATTGACACAAGGATTTTATAATAACTTTTACTAGGTCTTTAAAAAAAAAAAAAAAAAAAAAAACCGGAACTTTTACTAGGTCAAATGGCTCAAGTAAAATAAAACCCAATTATATAGGTTTGTTGGTTTATGTTGACACTATTATTAGGTCAAATGACGCAAATAAAATAAAACCCTAAACCCCCTATACTTCTAAACCCTACAAGATTTTCTTAATTTCAACATTACTCCTAGTCTCCTACCATACTTCTAAACCCTAAATCCTAAACCCCTAAAGTCCTCACTTCTTCTCACAGGCAATTGCTTAGCAACAGTCTTCCGGTAAGCCAATATCGATCACAATTTCACAAAATTAATTTTATTTATTTTATAGCTTACTAGTGCCTGTTAATCAGTTTTATTTTGAAATTCATATTGATTTTTTTTTTTTTTTTTTTCAATTTCTCATGTACGAATCTAATTTAATAGATTGATCAGAAGGAAAATTTTGATGGGTTTTTTTGTTTTTATCACTTAGCTCTTACTGAATGATAATGATACTTTTTTAAATATTTGTCGATATTGATTAATGATTTGATCCTAAATACTGTAGTAATTATGATTTTGCAGTTGCTAGTATGTGTGATCAACTATTAAAGGATAGTTTAATCACTTTTCTTTAGTGATGAACGGATGATGATGTGATGTACAAGAGTGCTTTAAACTTGAAAAATTGTAGAATATACTTTTAAATTTGAAAGTATTGAATGTTTTAATCATTTTTTTTTTGGTCTTATATTGGAAGTTTGGAACTAGTCCGATTATTGGTCAAAGATTTGGGTCTATGATTGAGACCTTCCAAATGGATAAAATAAAATAAAATGGAGGGAGAAAGTATAAAAGAGAGTTAGGGTCTATTCTGTTCACCTTATTTTTCACTTATTAGGTTAAGTTTAAATTAGTTTAGTTTAGGAAAAATAAGTTTTAATAAGGATTTTTCAAGTACAAATTACAACTAAAAATAGTTTTAATAAGGTAAAATAAGTTCAGAATCAAGTGAATAGAATTCATCCTTACTTATGTATGCATTTTGATTAAAGCTTCAAACCTTCTGCTTATAATGTACTCCCTCCATTTTTTTTATATGTTGAAAATAGGATTGCGCGGAGTTATAGAAGATTTAATAAAATAAGATGATAGTGGGGGCAGATTAGGTTATTATTTTGTTGAAAAGTAAAGTGGTGTGAGAGGAATGAGTATCATTAGAGGAATGGGAAATGATAAAGTAAAAAACAGTGAATTAGTGAGTACATTATTGGCTAAAGATATTCTAGTATTATTAAATTGTACTCCCTCCGTCCCATAATTACAGACAAATAACTCTAAAAAGTATGGTTTTTAAGGAGGATGGAAAAAGTAGAAGAATATTGTATGAAAAAGATAAAAAGTGAATAATGTTGTATGGGGATAATAAAAAGTAGAGAATATTGTATAGTAAACTTTAAAAGTAAGTAATGATTGTTTGGGTATGTGTGTACTTTGTATGAAAAAGAGAAAAAGTAAGTAATGATTTTTTAGGTATGTTATTTTTAGTAAAAGGAGGAACATTCTAGGACACCCAAAATAGTATATTTGCCTGTAATTATGGGACGGAGGAAGTACGAGATTTTCAAAAAGGAACTATTAACTTATAAAAAACCCTAAGAAAATAGTAATTGTATAAACAATGTATCTGTACAACTGTAATAAGTGTTCTAGCTTGATGAAAGTTGTAATCTTGTAAATATGTTCGTTCTCTAGGGAGTAGCGGAACTTGGGAAGTTAGATGCTTGTTGAAGATTATGCATTGTGTTGTTTGTTTAATTTCGTGTTTGTACTAGTTTTTCATTTGAAGGTGAAGATCGAAGTACTTATGTATGGTTTAACCTCTAATATCGGTTAATTTTGAGTTTAGTGAGATCAAATGGAAGCAAGGTATTTCCGAATTCTAAGGCTATTAGGAAAAGGTAACAGAGCAAGAGCTGAAGCAGATGGTCGCTTGTTGCGCCTAAAACTGGGTTACAGCCATGAAGTTGAGTTGCCAGTTCCGCCTGCTGTTCGTGTGTTTTGCTTTAAACCTGACAAAATCTGCTGTGTTGGAATCGATAAGGCAAGAACGCTTCAGTTTGCTGCTACTGTTAGGAGTGTTAAGCCACATGACACATACAATGAAATAGGTATGCGTTACAACGATGAAGTCGTAAAGATGAAGCCTGGAAAGAGGGACAGATTAAAGAAAAAAGGTTACATATACTGAAATGGTATATGTTACTGAAATGCTGAATCTGCATGAGAAATTTAGATCAACTCGAATAATGTCTATCTTTGAATTTCATGTACTACCTCTGCTACATATTATTTGCAACTTTGGAATTTTTTCTCTCTCAAATAATACCAACGGAGGTAGTAGCATTTTTTTCAAAAGCCCTTTTAGATAAGAGCTGTACTAAAATGTTGCTAGGGATCTGCTCTCAGAGTCTCAAGGTTGTGCTCTGTATTTTGAAGACACAACTGTTAATTTAATCAGACTTTACGACTTTCTTCCTTCCTTTATCATTTCTTTAGGCTATGCTGTTAAAAAAAATCCACTTCATTTTCGATCACAAGTTTATAAAAGGCTGTTTGTAGCTCTTCATTTTGCATTTGATCAATTAATTTTCTGTTGAAACTTGGGTTTACGCCGGGGTGTTAATCGAGTTGTGCAACTCGCGAGCAACTCGAACTCAACTCAGTCAAAGCTCGGTCAAAAGTCAACTCGATTTGGCTTGACTCGAGATATTAACAAGCACGAGTAGTTGAGCTTCGATAAGCTTGTGAGCAACTCGATAATAAATTTTATTATAATTTACAAATAAAGTTACCATGTTTAAAGAAATTTGCAACTCAAAAATTCATCATTTGCAACTCAGAGTAGCCAAAAATCTTACTCGTATAAATAATTATACATCCACGTATACAATTGATAATTAGTTTGGCAAGCAATGAGGTCAAATTAGATAATGAGCAAAATATGTTGTCACCAGCAGTATTTATTTCAAATATCACACATTAGGCATTTGTCACGTTCCACATTTCAAATTTTATTGGCGCAAAGTTATGGGCTCCAACCAAAGTACCACTTTTAGGGCTTATTAATATGGTTTGATCATTTAAAAAATTTAAAACAAAAGTGCCTTGCTTGAACTTAGCTAAGGAGAAAACAAAATGTCTATGAATGAATATTACTTAGTAAAATACGAAGTACTAGCTAATTTGTTGCACCATTTCCAATTTGGGATGTCTCAATTTATCTGCACCAATTCCTTTTTAAGAATTTTTCTCTCTCTATATTTTCTCTCGAGTTAGCTCTCACACTCATCTACCTATATATTTTCTCTCTATATAACACAGAAGAAATCTTGTGCAAATGGACAAAGAGAGTAACCACAAACAAAAGTTCTACTCCTTTATTTCATGATCGAGTTCTTTTGAGCTTAATGTAGTTGGAAATTGAAAATTGAAGAAGATGATTTCAAGTTTAATGTAGTTGAGGAGAGAGTATATATAAAAATAAAAAGTGAAAGCATAAAAGTCGTATTATCCAAAAATTGAGATCGAGTTCCTTTTATAGCATTTTACCCCTTCGTAACTCTCTTTTTACTTATAAAAGAAGAAGAAAAAAAAAGTCTAATTAATCCTACAAAAGTGGGAATTGACCTAACCACAGTACCATTTAAACTGAATTAATTTCCTAAACTTTCGATTGCATTATAAAATATAATCCTTCTATAAATAGAATACTCTTAGTAGCCAGATTGGACTAATGCCACTTTACAATAATCTAGAAGTGTGACTAAAAATTATAAACTGCCTACCACACCCCCCCTTTATAAAGCCGAAAGTAGGCCTATACTGTATATCATTCATATGTCCTAATTTATTTTTGTCATTGATTGCTTACTAGTAAGCAAAGACATAAATCAGAATTCTTGTCCAATGAAGTATAGAATGGCTAACTAAAGGTCTGTTCTCATTTACTGAACTAAGCTGAACTAATCGAACTGAAATTAAGCCGAAAAGAACATGCTTTAAATCAAATACTTCATACTGTTTCCAAAGCATACTCCAACGATTTTTAATTGGTGACCAAAATTTTTTGAAAATTGATCATATATGAAAAACTTGTTTAGTTGTTGGTTAATCATCTCACCTAACTAGTTTAAACAGTTGGATTTAAATTAGATGTTTTTATGGTTGTTTACAAAAAATGTTTGATAAAATGATATACTAATGATTTATGTGTTCCAACACAACTACTTGTAAAAATCAGCTTTTAATAAAAATCCAAAACTTTGGGTTAGGAATTTAGGATTGAGCATTTTTCGACCTATGACCCAACCCGAAATGACCCGTGACTCAAAGTGACCCGACCCGACCGACCGATCCAATTGACAGGTCTAGGCGCAAGTAAAATAAAACCAATGATATGGGTTTGCCGATTTGGGTGATTTTTGTTGATACTTATATTAGGTCAAATGGTGCAAGTTTACAAGTAGTTGTGTTAAGGTATTTGCTTAATTACAAATTTACAATATATATTTCTCCAGCCATACATCTAAACCCTAAACCCCTAAAATCCTCACTTCTCCTCACCGGCAATTGGACACTGCTTAACAGTCTTCCGGTAAGCCAATATTGATCACAATCTTACCCTTTTATTTTATTTTTTTTAAAAAAAAAATTATTTTTATAGCTTACTAGTGCCTGTTAATCAGTAATTCTAGATTTGGAAATTTATATTGATTTTTTAACTTCTCATGTATGAATTGCCATAATTAATTTGATTTTAGATTGATCAAAAGGATAATTTTGATGGGATTTTTTTTTTTGGTAGCACTTAATTCTCACTGATCGATAATATGATACTTTTTCAATTTTTTGTCGATATTGATTAATTATTTGATCCTAAATACTGTAGTTGTTATGATTTTGTAGTTGCTAGTATGTGTGATCAACTATTAAAGGATAGTTTAATCACTTTTCTTCAAGTTAGTGATGAACGGATGATAATGTGATGTACAAGAATGCTTTAAAGTTGAAAAATTGTGGAATATAATTTGAAATTTGAAAGTATTGAAGGTTTTTATATTGGAACTAGTCTAATTATTGGTCAAAGATTTGGTTCTATGATTGAGACATTCCAAATGGATAAAATAAAATAAAATGGGGGGGGAGTATAAAAGTGAGTTAGAGTCTAATCTGTTCACCTTATTTTTAGATAAGTTCAGTTTAGGAAAAATTAAGTTCTAATAAGGTTTATCCAAGTATAGATGACAACTAAAATAAGTTTTAAAATTAATTAATTGATAATCAGATGATTAGAATACACCAATTAAGACCTTAAACCTTCTGCTGGTAATGTACTCCCTTTTTTTTATAAGCTAGATATGAGATTGTGCAGAGTTTTAGGAGATTTGATAAATGAGATGATAGTAGAGTAGATAAGGTTATTATTTTATTCTTGTCAAAAAAAAAAAATTATTATTTTATTGAAAAGTAAAGTGGTGTGAGAGGGAGTATGGTCCATTGAAGGAGTGGAAAAAGATAAAGTAAGAAAGAGAGAAGATATTAGTTTGTAAAGATATTTTATGAAATTGTAAGAGATATCCAAAAATGGAACTTTAGTTTATAAAAAAAGGTCGAAAATAGTAATTCTAGCTTATAAAAAAAAGTAAAGGGAGCATAAATAATGTATTCGTACAAGTGTTCTAGCTTGATGAAAGTTGTAATCTTGTAATAGTGTTTGTTTGGCATTGTTTTTCGTTTTTAGTTTTTAGGTTTTATAAAAACAAAACACCAAAAGAAAAAAAACAGTGAAAAAAATGTTTTTCCTTTTCTGTTATCAGTTTTAATAATCATCATGGTATTAATAAGTATGATTAATTATTGATTCATTATATGTACTATTCAATACCAAACGAACTCTAATATGTCCGTTCTGTTGTGACTGGTGAGTGGTGGAACTTCGGCAGTTAGAATGCTTGTTTAAGATTATGTATTGTGTTCTTTCTCTAATTTCTTGTATTAGAATCACAAAAAGTGGAACGAAAGTATAATATAAAATAAAGTTAAACTTTGTTCAAACTTTTGATATAGAAAAATTTTAATCTTTGATTAAGTTTTACAGGTTTTTGAAAGTGTAGTAACTCCGATTAATTTTAGCTTGGGAACCTGACCAATACCCATGTTTAACCAATATGCACTGGTTGTGTTTGTACTTGTGTATGGTTTGACCTCTAATATCGGTTAATTTTGAGTTTAGTGAGATCAAATGGAAGCAAGGTATTTCCGAATTCTAAGGCTATTAGGATTTGGTTACAAAGCCAGAGCTGAAGCAGATGGTCGCCTCTTGTGCCTAAAACTGGGTTACAGCCATGAAGTTGAGTTGCCAGTTCCGCCTGCTGTTCGTGTGTTTTGCTTTAAACCTGACATAATCTGCTGTGCTGGAATCGACATGGCAAGAACGCATCAGTTTGCTGCTGCTGTTAGGAGTGTTAAGCCACATGAAACATACAAAGAAATAGGTATACGTTACAAGGATGAAGTCATAAAGTTGAAGGGGCCTTCTCTCAGGTTGCCTGCTCTCAGTTAAAGACAAAGATCCACTTGATTTCCGATCACAAGTTTGTAGAACAGGCTGTTTCCACTTTGTAGCTCTTCATTTTGCATTTGAATTGATTTCTAATCTTCAAATTTTCGTTTGAAACTAGGTTCTATGCCAGCAGTCTAAAAGAGAGAAACTTGCTACTTCTGGACCTCGTGTCTAAGATTTATGACCAAAATGACAAGGCGGCATGATATGAACCTAGTTTTAGCAACAATGTACTCAGTATCAATTTATGTCTATAATTATGGTTATAGAATGGCATCTCAAGCTAGCCAAAAAATCATCATTTACAACTCAAAATAGCCAAAAAATTATACTTGTACGAAGAATTATATATCTGAGCGCGTTTTGTAAGCCACACCAAATGGCCGGACAAAGTAACCCCTATAACATTAATAGAGTAACCCCTGTAATACCGACCTAGTAACACAAATTAGATGTTTTTATTAGTTGTTTACAAAAAATGTTTCATAAAATCAGATACTAACGATTTATGCGTTCCAACACTACTCGTAAAAAGCAGCGTTAAAAAAAATCCGTTAATCTCTTTCAAAATGGATGAAAAATCGTGCAGAGCAATACCAATGATACGCTTTTTTTGTTGTTTGAACTCATGAAAAACCCAAAAAATCAAATTAAGGTACAATAGAGACCCTTCAAGACAGTGGCACATACCAGTATAATTAATTAAGGCCAAAGTACTCAAATGTACTAATGTTACCCATTTTGCAATTGAATAAGATCTTCACAGATAGAAAGATATGCAACTCAACAGAAATGTACTCCACTACTTTCAAAACAAAAAAAAAAAAGAAAAAAAAGCAAAGATTTTAGTCTGAGAAATTCTTTATAAATACTCGTAGGACTTGGTGACTTGAAATTTTATGGTTAAGACTTAATATGCTGAACAATTGAACATAGCAAAATAGATTAGACGAAAAAAAAAAAAAAAAAAACATTCAACATGTATCATGAGTTCACCTTTTAGCATGTAACACAGCTACAGCCAACAACATAAACCTTAGTTTGAAGCTGTGTTCCAAGCTGCGTTAAATTGCTAGCAACAATAGAAACCAGAAACACGTTCATTCTGTAATTTCTTTGGCAAACAAGCAGTAATCAGTTCATCCAATACTTCAAACCGGAAAACTATTTATGATTGATGTTGGAGAAAGCTGTGAATTTCAGAATACAGAAAAGAACCAAAGTGCCAAAGAATTATGTATGCTACAAGCAGTTGAAGATGACTTAGTTGGGCCTACTTATTCAGGTACTACTAATAGCAACCAGATAGCACCAGCCATAATCACAGGAATGTAACAAAAAAAAAACTCATGCTTGATTTTGTACTTCAGCATTACTGCTTCCTGGAGTCCTCTCGGGTAGTAAACCTAACATAAAGCTCGTAGATACAGCCTACAAGCAAGACAACAAAAGGCACTATTAGGTTAGGGTGCAAGATGAAGCCAGACCAGCAAACTCCAATGACAGCATCACAGCAACTCGCAAGAAGACCAGGAAAATGACTTTTTGACAGATATTTGAGAGTTCCTCTCAGTTGGTAAGAATGGTCCCTGATTTACATATAACTACTCGGAAATGCACAAAAATCCTAGGGAAGGGAAGCCTAATAGAACCAAGCGCCTAAACAAGCAAGAAGCAGAACATAAAAGTGAGTGTTCAGATGCCATCATCCAGAGTGGCGATTTCATCATTCCAAAAGTTTACATTGCCACCAACTCTATTTACAAGAACAAGGGTACCATAATTAATCAATTATCTAGTCTAAACTCAACCCAATCCTTTCTCCTAAGCCAATAGTCTAATAGTAACATTAACTTAGAAGTAATAATGATTAAAAAGATAACACAAGTTAAAAGGTCACAGTGGACTATATTGTTTTAATAACTTTCAAGTGTCTACAAGCTCTGAAGCTCATTAATAAAAGTCTTCGCCTTCTGATTTTACCAGTTTAAAATTAAGAGCAATTGTTCTAAAACAGATTATAACAAGCAGGGAGGGGAAATTTCAGGTGCAAGTGAAACAATAGCAATCTTAACAAGACGGAAACAGCCACACTCATTCAGATAGTAAGTAGTGCACAAGTCATTGTTGCTTATCCAACATTATTTGTCACAGGCTCACAGCAGCTAACCACTGCCCCCCCTCCCCCCCCCAAAATAAAAAAAATAGTAATAAAAATAATATGAAGACCAAAATAAAGGAAGAAAGAAAGGAAAAATCCCAAACAAAACTACAGCACGTCTCAAAGTACTTGTAGAAAGCAGAAGAATACCAGCCATAACAACGATTGTGAGAACATCTCCTGCTTTTTTGATTCTCTTTACAGTCTGTGTACTTGACTTGAACCGGCTCAATGCTGGGTCCTTTTCCAAGAGCTGTAAGGAGATTAGATAACTAAATCAGTATGCAACAGAAAGTAAATGCTCTAAAGTTCTTCAGCAAATTATAATGGATATTCAATCCTTCTAGCCATAAAACTTCTACAAATAAAATGTAGTAGGTTAATAACTTAATACCTTCTAGCAAATCAAGTTGATGTGTTATGAAAAAAGCATAGTTGTAAACAGGCTTTTATTTTTTCCCGTCAACATGAAAAAAAAAAAAAAAAAAAAAAAAAAAAAAAAAACAAACAAACTACTATGGCATAGTTCAAAGTTGCTAAATTAGGTCACTAATCAGCAACTGACAAACACAAATTCAAATGACACTTAAGAACAAATAAAAACTAAGCACAAGAAGCAGAATTTAAAAAACTATTGAGCGTCAAACAATCTATTAAAGTTGTGCCTGATTTCTTTTCCCACAAAGCTAGATTAGTTGTTTTAGTAAGCTTTGAGATACTCATAACAGTTTCCTAAGGTGTCATTGTCATATAAATAGGCAAATATAGGATTGACATGAAAATAACTGCATAAACAAGACAAACTGTGAGACTTGATCAAAGATAATTTACATCAGTGCCAGTAAACCTGCTATTCTTGTTAACGACAAGGTCACAAACCAATAACAAGTCAAACACCATGATAGTGTATAAGGTAAATCAAAATTTTCCTCTAAAGCAAATTATAAATCATATATAAAAGTCATTCTATAATATTAATGCAATAGTAAGTGTAAATTAATATATCAATTTAATATGAAGTATTATACTTCCCTACTTTCTTTTAGTTATTCCATTTTAAAAGTGCACATTTGCCAATGCACAACTTTGCCCTTTAATATCGACTTTGTTTCTAACTCCCAATTAGTACAAACTATAAAAAGTTGATTTTATAAAAATATACGTTCAGTAACTAACAAGATCCAACATCACTATTTTCTATGTACTTCATATAAAACTAATTAATGATGGTCAAAGTGAAGTATGTAAATTGTGTCAAAAAGTAGGTCACGTAGTACTATCAATGGAATAGCCATTTCAAAATCAAAGACATATATAAATCCTAGTCCACAATTCCAATTGTAGTTTCCGACTTTCCGCTAGATACAACTTACTCTTGACTCTTGACATGTACATGTACTTCATATAAGAATTGTTAATTGAGTTAAATTTGGATGAGGGGGAGGGTTAGATATTATTCTACGGGCAGGATTACTGCCTTGATTTTTAAAAAGAGAGCCTCAAGAGCCAAGACACCTTTCATGCAGTCACTTAACTCTAGAGTCTGGACCATATTAGGTAAGGGCATCAAGAAGAAATCATGTGAACCAGATCAAACGCTTCTGTTATTCTCCGTTTCCTGGTCCATATTAAAAATAGATGGCTAATTGAGGTAAAGAACTACAATTCAGCAACATAATAGCAAGTTAGTGTTTCATATTGGACAAAATGTTGTCAAACAATCTAAAAGTATACTAGTGAAACCTTTATGCCTAGAGTCAATGATCCATGCAACTATGCGGCTATGCCTCACACCTTGCACCTTAGAATTGACATAAAGACCCTTTGAGCTCTAGTGCACCAGTATATACTGTGCCTTTTAAATCGAACTTATCATTGCTTATGATGCTAATTGAATTGGCTGAAACTTGGTAATGATCTCTATGTTTAATGATCTTAGTGTTTGAGTTTCTCAAGCCCCATTGACTATAGCTAAGCAAAGGAGGTAGAAGCTTGGGTTAGCCTTACATAAAAGGTAAAATCCAACGAACCCGCCATCTAGGGCGTTGCATGGAAGGGTCTGTTCAGAATTTTTTTGGATACCGGAGAGTTAGAGTTTTGGACATACCATGGAACAAACAAGCAAGCATGGCTGTCTCTACAGGTTCAAAACACCAATTATGCAAGTACATTCCTAAATAATGGTACTGTCAAATGAGACAATATCACTAATTTTCCAAAACCTAATTTTCCGTATCCTCATCAAACCCTCCAATAAACATCTATGATGTAAACAATTTAATATCTATGCTATACTGTTAAAAATCAACAATTTCAGCTAAAACCCAATTCAATTCAATTTGAGATTCTACAATCAATAACTCCAAATAATACCCAATTCAATCAATTCCACACAGCACTCAGCAAGAAGCTAATTAGACCTAATCAATCAAAAAATCTAGCCAATTATTCATTCCATAAATTGATCGACAAATCCAAAGAGACACCAAAATTGATTCAAAATCAAAGAGAGAGAAAGACTTACAGCTTTCTCACGCTCGCCGAGGTCGATGTGGAATTTCCGGCTTGGCTGCGCGAACAAACTCTCTTTCCCCTAATTTCCAGAAAAGTTATTTGCAATGAAGACTATGAATCGCTCAACCCATGAATTGCATTTGATTATAAAAAATGAATTAAAAATGAAAAAGTAGAAAAGAAGAGAAGGATTGAATTGTGGATTACCTGAGGATGAGATCGCAGATGAGAGAGAACTGAAGATTTGAGAAAGGACGCCATTGATGTAGTTTAGCTTAAAGCTTCTTCTGGAAATCGTAGAGATGATGAAGGAGGAGTTGGTGAAAAGTTTTCAATTTGTTCTTCTTTTGGTTCGGCTCATAAATTATTACTCACTCGAGTCAATCCGCCCCGTTGGCCGTTATTGGCCCAATTCGTAACGAGTACTATTCAACTACGAGTTGGAATTATTAGAAGTAAATCGCTTAACACAATAGCATCAGCAATATAAGAATTAAAACGATTTCAAGTAGTAATGAAAATTGATCTAGAATCACCTAGAGGGAAGCTCTAACCACTTGAGCTATACCTCACTCTTACAAGAGTAAATTTCTAGCATTGATAATATTTAATTAGGTAAATGGTGTTAAAGCTCAAAAGTCTCAATTAAGCACTTTAAGAACACGGAAGGAGTATTAGCAAGTGTAAAGTTTAAACATATTCGAATGAGAGTCATGCATAGAGATCAATTTTTAATACGGGCATGAGCATAACGAGCCGACTTGATCAATTTGAACCAATTAATAAACATTTAAGCATTATTAAAGGGACTTCCTGACACAGCGTGACTTAACATGTGTGTTAGCGTTATACGCCTATGCATCATAAACCTTGTGTATGGAAGCATGGGCGAAGCTTAGTTGAGGCCTAAAAGGGCCATGGCCCTAGCGGTGTTTCGTCTTACTAATGATTTGTCCTACTTGCACTAATTGAAGTAGCATGGATACATATTATACCTGCCCCCTTCTCAATCGCACTTATTAAACCAGCCCCCCTCCTCAATCAAGTCTGACTTCGCCCCTATATGAAAGATTGGCACGAATCTAATATCGCACAATTTTTTTCTTAATCAATTTCAAATTCATCAAGGATAATATGCTCAAACTAAGGCTCTCGGTGGCAGAATACATGAGCCAAATCAGCCTTGGCCCATGGCCTCCTTTTAATTGAGCCTTTGGCACACAAACTTTTTACGTGGATCAATTGTTGCCACGTTACACAAGCAGAGGCAGCAAAAAATAAAAAAATGTTCATAAAATCAATTCATACACCATAACAATAATAACAAACCATCAAAGATCCCCTGAAAAATCAGTTTTTTCCTACACAAATCACAAAAATGGCGCTGAGAAATGCAATTTCCATAGGAAGAAGACGAGCAAACCCAGTATTACATACAGCAGCAGCAATTTTTGCAACTTCAAAAACTCCCTCTCATTTCCAACGTTCATTTCCTTTTCAACAAACCAATCCTGGTATAATAATGCAATTCCATTTTTTTTAACATGATTTTGGAATAAATTTGATCATTACCCATGAAATTTCATTGTAAATACTTACAGAAATAACTGTTTTGGTGTGTAATTTGAAGGTTTTCGACATTCGATTCGTGCTCTACAAGATACAACATTGAACCCAGTAACACCCAAGAAAGATGAAGAAAATAAGCAAGAATATGATCAAAATTGGAAGATTAAAATGTTGTATGATGGAGATTGCCCACTTTGTATGAGGGAGGTATAAATAAATTCATATTATTCATTCCATCAATTTTTAATTATTTCTATATAGTATTATATTTTGGGTTAAATGATAAATAATTGTTGTGTATTTTTATGATGATTTGAATTGAATGATTAGGTGAATATGTTGAGAGAAAGAGATAAACAATATGGAGCTATCAAGTTTGTTGATATAAGTTCTGAAGATTACTCACCTGAAGAAAATCAAGGCCTTGATTACAATACTGTAATTTCTTCATTCTCCCCTCATTTTAGTAATTGAATGTGATGTGCATCATGCTCTCGAGTGTAGGATATAAGTGCTAATCTTTGTTTCGGAAACTGCAATAAATACTCGAAAGTAACTGATGTAATGTTGTTTCTCTTGCTGTCTTACATAGGTTATGGGTAAAATTCATGCCATTCTTGCTGATGGAACAATAGTAACAAATGTTGAGGTACTTTTCTATGGCTAATCAGTAATCAAGGATGTATGAAGTATGATTCGGTATGGTAAATATCACTGATATAGAACTTCACTGATAAAATTGACTGCAGGCTTTCAGGAAACTGTATGAGGCTGTTGGCCTTGGATGGGTTTACGCAATCACGAAATTTGAGCCTGTAAGTTCTCTGCACCATATGTCTCAGTATAAATAAGACTTTAATGTGTTGTGTTAATGCTAGTTGGGGAACTCTATATCTTGCTCAGGTTGCAACTATAGCAGAAGCAGTTTACGGTGTATGGGCAAAATACCGTCTTCAGATAACAGGTAACTCATACATACTAACCTACAGAAATTGCTCCAAGAGTATTGTATAAAGCTCAGAGAATCAGTTCAGTAGCTGCAGACCTAATTCTCATGATTCTTTACATTACAATAAAATATACCGCGTATTTGTAATTTCAGGCAGGCCGCCTATGGAAGAGATCCTTGCATCAAGAAGGAAAAAGGTATACTCAGCAGCCAGATAAATGCTTTGAATTTAGTAGCTTTTTCTTTATAATTTTCCATATCTGAACCACAATGCTTTATCAATTTATCTTGCAAATTTTGTACTTCTGTATTCATATCCCAATATAATGTATGAGAAATTCCTACAAGTTTATGCCATTTGAATGCTATAAACATCCTAAAAAGACAAACTTACTGCCTTCGCTGTCTTGTTTAAGTAGCTCCTAGGGTATCTGATTTCCTGCTAAAGTAGATTAATTCAATTTCTGCACTCTGTAACTACACTAACTTCTTTTCCCTACAGGATGAAATGTGTAATGACAGCAAATCTTGCAAAATGTGAAGATTCCAAGAGCTTCAGGAATGATCAGGATGTCTAAACAACACTTACCACTGACAATTCTTGCAGTCAAAAGCAATGAAGCACCCCACTATATATTTCATACGGCGTACTTATGAAAGTAGCTCATGTATACATAAAGAAAGTTCTATATTGTAGATTCAAATGAAACTTGAGGTCCATATTGTGCAACTAATATGGCATATACGAAGTACACATTAATTGTTTACTCTCTGCTTCTAGCTTTGTGCTTCATTTTTTTCTGCAGCGTCTGCAAGAACTTGTCTATATTTATCTCAGAACTACCGCCTTTGCTTACTGTCCTAACAGCTTGCTTACTCCAGCTACAAGAATTTTTCTTTATTTCTTTGCTGCTCAACCCTGCTATAACCTCCCTTACACTCCTCTCTATTTCTTCCCTACTTACAATACCTTCACTACCCTTCTTGGCTCTCACTCCAACTTTCCAAACGTCCTCCATCATCTTCGCATTCATAGGCTGGTCACTCCATTGAGGGACTGCTAGCATAGGCACACCAAGACTCAGGCCCTCCAACATTGAGTTCCACCCACAGTGTGTGATGAAACAGCATGTGGCTCGGTGGGCTAGCACCTCTAACTGGTTGCACCATGATACAACTAGTCCGATTTCATCGTTGAGTGATGAGAGAAACTCGGGAGGTAGCTTCTTATCTGATTCCCTGAAAACCCAAAGGAAAGGGCTTTCCAAGTTTTTCAAACCCCAGGCTATTTCTTCTACCTGTTTTCCTGGTATCTCTGCCATGCTTCCGAAGGAGATGTAAATAACTGAGTTAGAGGGTTTTGTGTCTAGCCATCTTGAGCAGTTTTCTGTGGCTTGATCCCACAGACTTCCTCCATATTCTCTGTCCTCCATTTGTTGTCCAAGGTATGCAGATGGCAACATCGGTCCAACCATCATCAATGGCCATTTCTCTGACATCGCCTTTTCTATCTAGAACAAGGAACCAAAAAAACAAAAATAAACAGAAGTGAATGGGAAACTCTTTAACATCTGCAGTATCAACTACTCTACCTTCTAAATTCTACAATATTGATCAATCTAGCAAATCAGATGTCATTGTATCAGCTAGAGTCTACAGCACAACTTTTTGACTTCATAAGATAAATAAGGAAGATAGATCAATAATTTATCCTCTTCTTCAAATTAGTCATGTTACAGGTTATTGATCACTTGATCAGTAGTACTTCATTGGATCCAAAATTACTAGAATTTTTTCGATCCTCTTTTACTACTGTATCTCTTTATAATATTTGCTTGTATTCATACTTCATTATTTCCAGTCAGTCAATCGACCTATTCTATTCTTATAAAACCATGAAAATTTCTTAAAAAGTATTTCTGATAGTTGGACTAGTACAATAGAATACATTACCACAGGCATACCTCGCTTTCCAGTTCTGCAAATGTATTGATAAAAACCCAATCATTTTCCTCCATAGTAGAAAATTGCTCCATGATTGACCCAAGATACTCGGAAAACTCCAAAGGGTGCGCGATGAAACTAGGCAAGTCAGAAGACCGAAGCTCAGGAAGTCCCGGCAAAATCAGAGGAAAACTATCAGGTCTCAGAGGCAGAGAAAGTAGACCATGATGAAGGTACCAATACAAGGAGCAAACTGAAGCAGAATTAGTCAAAAAAGCAGCTTTACAAACTCCCATTTCCTTAGCCACATCAAGTGCCCAAGGCAGTAAAGAATCGTAAACTAAACAGTCAACAGGATTACAGGAGTTGCTGAACTTCTGAATCAAGTCAACAAGTGACTTTGAGCCTATGACTTTGAAAGAGTTTAAGTAGGCTTGTAGACTTGAAGCTTGCTTGAACCCACCTTCATCGAAACCATCAGAAATGGGCTCAATGGTTATGCCAGGAGCTTGGATGGCGGTGGCAGTGTAACGAGTGGTAGCTAAGGTGGCTTTGATTCCTTTCGAGGCCATAAGCTTGGTGAATTGTAGAAGGGGGTTTATGTGGCCTTGTGCTGGGTATGTTAGTACCATGACATGCCTTGAATTTTCACCCTCCATTTCTATGTTGTTTTATTTGACAGAATGAGTTTGTTTCTCTTCTTCTTGATCACTAGTAGTCCAGTACCAGTATGTATTTTATCTAAAGCACCAAACTTTAGCTCAATATTTTCTACACTTTATCTTTAAGATCTTTAACTTGACTTTTCCTTTCCTTTTCTTTTCTTATATATTTCTCGGATAACCAAAGTCACATAATATGTTATTCCTGATGTTGATGGATACTAAATTGACTGAAGCAGGCCATTTCTGACTATGATGTGTACTCCCTTGGTCTCTGAATAAAAGTCTCATTCGCATTTTTGCACACGACTTTAGGAGGAAAAATACTCCCGCAGATTGAAGGGAGAAAACAAAGATGTGAGGTTGTAGATTAAAGGTGAATACAAAAGCAAGATAAATTAGTGAATAATTATTAATTAAGAGTGAACAAATTATAAATAATGAGATTTGGTTGTCTAAAGCCAAGGTGGATCAAAAATAAAATGTGGTAAGCTAGTACTATATGATAACAATAAGAAATTTTCTAAGATACAGGGAGTGTCCATCCTATCACAGGATGTGTGGGGTGGAATCGAACCCAGGTAAAATAATGATCAAAGTAAGGATACATAACAATTATTTATTTTCTCATTAGGTTGCGAGCCTCGACTTAAACATAAAGTTTAGCGGGCTCTATTGCTCGCAGAAATGATTCTATACAAGTACCAAGTTCAAAAGATTTTGACTTCAATTGATGAAAACCATTCACAAGACCTAATTTAGCAACCTACTTTCTCAGAAAGGGGCTTCAATATTTACATAAACCCACATTCTCAAAAGTAAAAGAAAATCTACCTTAATCACCACCTCATCCATTGTCCTGACCACTCATGAGTTGATACACAACATTCATCTTACGCGATCAGGCTTGATTCATAAGTATCTAATTGTGTTGCTTTGCAATCAGCCAATTAGAGAACTGGTGACATGATTTTTCTGCACCATTTAATTGCTCCAAAGGTATCTCTCAAGAATCGCCTACAATTACAGGTGATATATACAGCCAATAGAGTATCGTACCTCTCACATATCCAACCTCCACCCAAAGAAAAAATCTAACGATATCTTTGTATCTTGGGGTAAGGTGCTCGTCTAACAAGCCATCGTAGAACACTTGAAACAACTCTCCATCTTCTGTAAGCTTGTCCCCTAACAGCTTGACTAGAAGGACGAGACCTTAAGAAGCCACTATATACACTCTGTAATTCAGCTTGCGAGTCCAAGATCATGTTCGTAGACTGCATAGCAGGGCAATCGATGTCCATGAACCCTAGATGCTCATCATCATGGAAAACTTGTGTTATGGAGTGAGAAGGGGAAAACAAGGAACTAGAGATTTGTAAAGGTATATCAAGAGTCTGGTCATATCTCAGGTCTAAGGCATCTAAACCCGGCATAGAATAATCATCTGGGCTATTCAAGCTTCCCAATGTATAGAGAGGAGAGAAACCATCAGAAGGAGATGTGCTTGGTTGTGCATAATCAATACTGCCTATCTTTTGCGATGTCACAAGCTTATTTGCATCTGAAGTCTCTGTACTCGCAGAGCTTGCCGTGTGTGAAGACATACCAATGAGGGAGTTCATATCTTCAAATGTAATCACTCCATCCCAATGTTGAAAAGCTTCAGTGGCCATTCTTTGTGCATCAATCTGGAAGGGGAGTTGATCGAAATTTTGTTAGAATTGATATACAAGTACACATGATAAAAAGAGGCATCTTACATTTATAAGTTAGAAAGCATGCCTTGTCATTTTCGGATAGCTTATCAAATGGAATGTACTGGCTTTCCGAATAAAATCCAATTACTTGTCCCACAACATTGAAGACCACACCATTCTTGTGCTGAGAAATAGGTGAATAATACAAGTATACTCTTTTGTCAAGTACACATGTCCGAGCATGCTCTATGGTTATTTCCCACATCTTGGCAGACATACCAGAGCCCAATATCTGAATATATGTCCAAGAACAACTTATGAGAGATAAACCATGTGGCCTAGCACAAAAGAAATGCACAAAGAACACTCAAAGAAGTACATATATAGGCATGAAGAGTTTCAATCACATTTGATCACACGATAGTGAGGGGGAAATCAAGAATCTAGCTTAGAGGGTGTTATATACAGTCCAAAAGATGCTTAAATGGAAATTTATGTCAGGTATATAAGTCCAAGATTCTTACATTCCTTAGCCTTGCAGGATCTAGATGGAGCAAAATCAGGAAGTCCTTCACTGTCCTCACTCTGTCTATGCTCAATCGTTTGTGGAATGCTCCATCTTTTCCAATCTTTTCCAGACGCCAAACTTCATCAGTTAAAGATGGAGGATGGTGTTTCTTGTACACTGCAAAAAGGCCCGATAGCTTGCTTATACAACATGGTAAGTATAAAAAGGTTGCTTTAATCTTCAAAATATGACACTAATAATCATGAATATAGATTTTGTGTTTAACCATCATCCAATATCAACTCAATGAGCACATTATATAACAACAATTTGCAATTACTATAGGTAGATGCACATCCAACTATTAAGAAAAAAACAATTGATCTGTAGACACAATCTCTATAGAGTAAACAAACAAAGCTGTATAATAAGCATTGCTTTTTACTTCATATAAGCAAATAAAACTCCCAGAATACTAAAAGAGAAGACAGTTACGTGTAGGTCAGTAAAAGCATATACATATATGAATACAGTCATACACTGAAGCTAATTACCAAGGTTTTGCATTGTAGCATCTTTTAGTGAAGATTCTTTGAACAGATAACATATACAGATATTTAGATTTCCCATATAAATAAAAAAAATATAGAGAAATCAAGGTACTCACATTCTCCACGATGATCCCTGACAATGAAGGATTCTGTCTTTGCTTCTCTAATTCTATACCCATCAGAGTTTCCAACCACCCTGGCCCCTAGTCTAAATCTGCGGCTCCGTGTCCAGCTTGAGTTATCTGTGAAAGATATTTCACCAACAGAACCAAAGCCCTCTTTCAGATATACATTTACATCTCCTGTTAGAAGAGGTTTCTTTCCTTCCCGTTCTCTCACAATATTGTTTTTAAATTCTTCTATTGTCCAGTTTTCGCCCTCATCACCATCAAAATCACCTTCAAGAACTACGATTTCTACTTTTGCAGAGGATTCATTAGCATACTGGACAATTTCATCAGTAGCAGCATCTATTAGAACAACTTTTATTGCTGATCCATCTTCACCTTCAATTCGGGTTCCAGTAAACACAGGCAGAGAGAGAGTGCTCAAAAACTTTAGCTGCAGGTTTCTAGACTCACAAGGAAATAAATCTTCATCGGAATTCCTAAGAAAAATTCAGAAGATTGAATTATGTTAAAATAGCCATCTCTGGCGATTAATCAATTTCACTAATACTATAGCCATCTTTTAGCCAATAATGTCATCAAAAGACAGTTTCTTACCGCTTCAATTTCATGACATGCTTCTTTATTGCTAACTCTACCTCTTCCTTGACCTAAACACATGCAAGAAAATCCATATATAATGGTATTAGAGACGAGTTTGACAGGTTTGAGCCCTCAACTATCTAGACCCACCAATTAATCTAGTGTAGTAATTTTTAGCTGTGTAGGGTTATCTAAGTTTAAATTTACATTTTTCATAATCCAAGCCAATTGGTTAAAACCACCACAATAGCAATTATGGAGTAGCATTTATCTTTAACAATTGTCAACTGGTATAGCAAACCAATATCACACAAGACAAAATGACCGAATAGTACCAATGCATTGAAAACAAGAGTAAATCAAGATAAGTCTTGTGCATTTTTGCTTGTGAATGAACTAGCTTGACTTATATTTTTTAAAATTGGCAAAGACAAAATAAAATGGTGATTCTCCGTGACATCCTAAAATCATCAAGCATATGTTCCATAGTCTACAGATAAAAATAGAAATTTCAGTGAACTTACAACTCTACGAAGCATAGGCTCCAATGCATTTTGAAAGCTCTTTTGTCTCATCACCTCCAGAACCACACTAAAATGTCAAAAGAAAGCATCGTTAATTTCTATTGCATACAATTATGATTGCTAATATTCAAAATGAATTAACAATACTTAATCTACAACAAAAAAAAAATTAGAACCCAGCATAAACCACATTCTGAATGATGCAAAAAGCATAAGCAAAGCTTCCATGGATAAGACATCAACATTGTGACAGTCTGACAGAAAGCCGATATGGAAATTTCATTTCCTTTTTTGGAAAATTCAGGCACTCCACACTCTACACTACTAGAGAGTGCTCCCTCTTACTTAACCTTCTTAAGTGCTGTAAATATTGTTGAAATTTTTTCCTTTCCCCCAACTTGAGTCACTCAAGCATTCCATTTCTACATGTTCCTTTAATTGTTAAATTATGAGCTCTCTAAAATGGATGCCAAGTAAATTCTCACAGAAGAAACTATTGCATAATTGCACTAATTAACTTCAAACTTAGGGAGACCGATTATGGCCAAGTCATATGCACCATGAAAATCCTCTTTTAAAATGCTTAATTAATTATATAAATATACTCTTTTAAAAGACTAGTCCGCTTTGACAATGTAAAATTATTGTAAAGTACTCCAATAATGTCTAATAGAACTCTCATTCTGAACAATTCACTAAATTTTCTAATCCCAATTCTCACCCCACAAAAAGAAAATCGTTTTTAACTTCACAGCATGTACAAGAATCAACTTATTGCAACCAAATTTAGGAAGTAAAACAATTTCTCATAGCAAAAAGGTATGTAATCTCTCAGCAATAACGTCGAAAAAGTAATTGATTCTCCATTCTCATCACTACATGTTTAATTACCATATTCAAGCCATACTCACTACCTCAGTAACCCCAAATTGCACAAAAAAGCCCTAAAATCCCCATATAATACTGCTTCAATATGCGCGCCCAAACCTGATAGGACGATTATTTGTGGACGGAGGGATTACTATCATACATATAATTATCAAAGTAAGGAAGAAATAATCATCTGTGCATGTTTCCTCAAATGGGTATCAATGGTTGCCATAATCAAGTCAACCCCACAACCTAATTCCACCCCCAAAAACAACCAAACCAAGCAAATTCACCATCAAAATAAACAGAAACAAAACCCCAGAAAACAAAAGAGAAAAAAGAATTCACCTTCTAAAAGAAGGAACAGTTTTATGACGCTTATCATCAGGAATATGAACACCCTCTAAATTACCCTTACTAAAGCCAGAAGCAGAAGAAGAATCATCCGGGGTTCTTTTCTGAGACATTTCATCAAACACATAGAGTGCAAACCCCAGAAAACAACATGAAACACAAAACCAATTGTGGGTAATTATATATAGCTAGAAAATTGAGGAAAAACAAATAGAATCCAAAATAATTTCTGTTGTTACTCAAACACAATCTCCATCTCCCCATATCCTGACAGAGAGAGAAAATAATAGTACTAGTTCACTCTTCTTCCTCAAGATTTGTGTTGTTGTTTATACAGTAGGGGTTGTTTTGTTTTGGATGGAAAATAAAAAAAAAAAATTTAATCTTTGAGAATTTTTACCCAGAATTTTGAAGAGAGAGAAGAAGTGGGGTCCAGAGTAAGCGCGTTAAAGGTAGGAGGAAGAAGAAGAAGAAAGGGTCATCCAAACAAACAAACGCGGCTTTGAGTTTGACGTGTCATTGGTGACTCATTTGTCTGTCCACGTCAACTTGCATTACTTGGACTTGGACGTCATTTTTTATTTGGTATTAGTGATAATAATAAATTAATAATACTATAAGAATAAGATTATAGTATATCAAATGGATTAGGAAACTTGATCATTAATAATGGAGTACTATAATTAGTATAATGGTGGATTAGGGCAATTAGGCAATTTTTATAGAGGTCAAATGTTCCATATTGGTTGTTTTAAAGATGATCTAACAAATCAGATAAGGGTCTGTTCACTTCAGCTTAATTTCAGTTTAGTTTAGTTTAGTTCAGCTTTAATTAGTTTAGTTCAATTCAGCTCAGTTCATTTCTTAATTTCCTTCTCTCATAAAGTATTCAGTTCAGCTCTAATCAGTTCAGTTCAGGTAGTGGCGGATGCAAGCCTTATTTGTGGGGTCCTTTGACCCCACTTGAGCTTGAGAAAAAAGAATTTTTACTTATAAAATTAATTTTTTTACTATAAAAATTATTTGTATTTATATCAAATGACCCTATTAAAATATATTATATGTATTTTGACCCCGTTAAATATTTTTTCTGGATCCGCCTCTGTTCAGCTCAGTAAATGTGAACAGGCCCTAAATGGATTAGATCGGTTATACCTGTACGTTTGATTTTGTGTCAATTAGTTATTAGAAAATTTATCAAATACTATGTAGGAATTATTGTAAGATATGAGAAGTTTATCTTATTGAGTTGAATTCAAGTTGAATTGTGTATGTCTTGTCAAAAAACAAAAAAAAAAAAAAAAAATTGAGTTGTGTATGTCTCATGCATGTCATTCGATTTTTCGATTACTCTAGTGCTTTGATCGAAGGAAACCCTTCAAAAGTGAATCGCATATATTATATATAGCTTTCAATGCCTAATTACAGTATTTGAAGTGATGCATCAAATTAATCACGAACTTGCGTTTTCAAGGTCGCAACCGCTAGTCCGCTAACATTATTAGTTGTTTTTTCTAAAAATTATTGATGAACAATTATCACATACACGAGTGTATACATAGAGGTAGCCATACAATTACACATATGATAAAGTTTCTAGTAGATTGTACATGCATTAACAATGTATATGTTAGATTTCGGAAAAACTCCTTTTGTTTGGATTGTGTACCATTGAATAATATATATAGTGTTACAATACTAGTCCTAATCATGTTAGGAAACCTAGTACGATAAGAATACAAACTATATCACAAATATATCCTACTCTGCGACAAATATTATAATAATCCTATAATATCTATCACACCCCCGCAGTCGTAGCGGGAGGAGGGCGTACGCTAAGACTGGATCTAAAGTCCAGAAATAAATCTCGTGGTAGGCCTTTAGTGAAAATGTCTGCAAACTGATATCTTGAAGGGACATGTAGAACCCGAACTTCACCCAATGCAACCTTTTCTCGAACAAAATGTATATCCATCTCCACATGTTTGGTGCGTTGGTGTTGTACTGGGTTGCCAGAAAGGTAGATTGCACTGACATTATCACAATAAACAATAGTAGCCTGCCGTAGAGGACAATGTAACTCAAGTAAAAGATTACGAAGCCAACACGCCTCTGAGACAACATTCGCGACGCCTCGATATTCTGCTTCTGAACTCGACTTAGACAAAGTGTGCTGACGCTTAGATGACCAAGACACGAGGTTGTCCCCAAGGAAACAACAATAGCCCGATGTGGACCGTCGAGTATCGGGACAACCTCCCCAGTCAGCGTCAGTGTAAGTAATAAGTCGATGAGAAACAGTCGGATATAAATGTAAGCCGTGATCAATGGTACCCTGAACATAACGCATAATGCGTTTCAATGCCTCATAGTGAGGTTCCCGGGGATCATGCATAAAAAGACACACCTGTTGTACCGCATATGCAATATCTGGCCTAGTAAAAGTGAGATACTGAAGAGCACCTGCTAAACTGCGATACAAAGTAGGATCCCGAAAAGGTGGCCCTGCATCTGCACTAAGTTTGGACTTAGTGTCAACTGGAGTGGCTGCAGGTTTACAAGAGGCCATACCTGCACGCTCTAAAATCTCCCGGGCATACTTTTCCTGTGAAAGTAGCAAATAAGAAGGTTTTCGGGTTACTGCAATACCCAAAAAATAACTAAGAGGACCCAAGTCAGTCATAGGAAACTCAGTTTGTAACTGAGATATGATCCCTGCACGCAACCTATCAGATGAGGTAGCTAATATAATATCATCAACATAAAGAAGCAAATATGCCATATCATCACCCTGTCGGAAAGTGAAGAGAGAAGTGTCACTCTTAGAAATGACAAAGCCCAACTTAATAAGAAAATTTGCAAAGCGTTGGTACCAAGCTCTAGGAGCTTGCTTTAAACCATAGAGAGCCTTGCGGAGACGACAAACATGATTGGGCGCTCTCTGATCTAGGAAACCCGGAGGTTGATGCATATAAACAGTTTCTTGCAAGTCACCATGTAAAAAGGCATTTTTGACATCTAGTTGATGTATCGACCACTTTTTAGCCAAGGCTAAGCTGAGAACAGTACGAATAGTGGCCGGTTTAACTACCGGACTGAAAGTCTCATCACAATCCACACCAATTTCCTGCGACCTGCCATCACATACAAGACGAGCTTTGTGCCTTTCAAGGTCACCATTAGACTTGTATTTATGCTTAAATAGCCACATACAATTGACAACA
This sequence comes from Chenopodium album, assembly GCF_948465745.1. Classification (NCBI taxonomy): domain Eukaryota; kingdom Viridiplantae; phylum Streptophyta; class Magnoliopsida; order Caryophyllales; family Amaranthaceae; genus Chenopodium; species Chenopodium album. The sequence goes on along the minus strand of NC_137853.1, from coordinate 36,774,205 downwards.
TTCACCCCCGCAGGCCTAGGCACCAATTCCCATGTCCCTGTTTTAATTAAAGCACTATATTCATCATTCATCGCCGCATTCCAATTATGGTCATTTAAAGCTAGTTTATAGGACTTTGGAAGTGGTGATTTATGAAGATGGGGACCCGAAGGTTGAACTGTGAGGTTACAATATTTCGGGTTCGGTTTAAAAATACCCCGTTGACTACGGGTGACTCGGGGCGAGGGAGGTGGTGGCCGAGTGGGTTGTATGGGAGGAATGCCACGCATAGGTGGTGGAGAGTAGGCGGGTGTGGAGGCAGGGCTGCTGGGCGTACAAGGTGGCTGTGGGTGGGGCAGCGCCGTGGGCAGAGGAGTCCGCGGGCTGGCCGTGGCTGGGTCAGTGCTGCCGCAGCCTAGCCGCGGACTAGTCTGCTGGGCAGGAGAGGCGTGAGAATTCTGCTGGGCAGAATTTGTTTGGGTGCGTTGTGGGCTAAGTGGAAGGGTAGCTGGGCCTCGTGAGTTTGGGCTGCTGATTTGTGGAGAGGTAGGTGTATTTGGGCTTACTTGTTGTGGGCTGTGGAGTGTGGGATGAAACAAGTAAGGGGATGGAGAGTCATCACCTAAAAAATCATATTCTTGGCTACGAAATTGAGTGATATTTCGGAAAGGAAAGGTCGCTTCATCAAAAGTGACATGACGCGATATGATTATTTTATTGGTGGTGAGATCGAGACACCTATACCCTCTATGGTCAATAGGATAACCCAAGAACACACACGGTGTAGATCGAGCAGCTAATTTATGTGGAGCTATTGCAGACAAATTAGGAAAACAAAGACACCCAAAAACACGGATATGATCATACGAAGGAGTTTTTCCAAACAAGGCAAAAGCAGGAGTATTGTTTTTAAGGGCTTTTGTTGGAAAAATATTTAGAAGATAAGTGGTCGTTTCAAGAGCATAAAACCAATACGAGGGGGGAAGAGACGCATGAAAGAGAATTGTACACTTAATATTATTAAGTGTGCGAATCATACGCTCGGCTTTGCCATTTTGTGAAGAAGTGTGTGGACAAGAAAAGCGGAAGAGCATTCCATGGTCAATACATTTTTGCTTAAATGGGTCATTGTCAAATTCCCTACCATGATCACATTGAAAACATTTAATCTGACGTTCAAATTGGGTTTCAACATATTTTCGGAAATTGATAAATGATTGAAAAGCTTGGGATTTGTATTTTAGAGGAATTGTCCACACAAAATGAGTATGATCATCTAATAAAACTAAATAATATTTGTGACCTTGAGCACTACGAATAGGAGATGTCCATAAATCGGCATGTATAATATCAAAAGCACAAATAGTAGTATTATTAGAATTTTCAAAGGGAAGACGGGTATGTTTTCCTAATTGGCATGAATTGCAAAACGGGGAGTCATGCTCCTTATCACAATAAATATGATTTTTAGACTTAAGATAGCTAAAAACTTGAGCTCCAGGATGTCCTAGACGGCTATGCCAGGTAGAAGGTGAAACAGCAGTAAGGGAAGTAGCAAGACAAGTTGATGGAGTGGACTTGGTGGTTCTCACTGGATATAGGTCTCCCGAACTATCACATCTCGTTATTATTTTCCCCGTACGAAGATCCTTCACAGAAAAACCAAAAGGATCAAACTCAATAGACACAGAATTATCAGTGGTAAATTTACGAACTGAAATAAGGTTTTTAATGAGTTCAGGTGCTAAAAGGACATCACGAAGAACGAGAGGTGTTTTAGGATGGGGAAGGGTGCTATGACCATAACCTGTTACTGGAAAACAATGACCATTACCAACTAAAATATGATTTTTAGTGCTTAAATTAAACAGGGGTAAGAGATTACCGGCATTATTCGTCATGTGAGATGTTGCACCCGAATCCACATACCACTGATTGTCGGGATTTGGAAGTGTCATCGTGGAGAAAGAAGATGCCAATTCCGTTGGTGTCATGGGATGCCCGTATTGGGCCGTGTATGCTTGCTGCTGCGAGGGTCTGGGCTGACCGAGAATAGACTGCTGCTGTTGGGCTGGAAATGGAGCAGGAGGCCTGGCCCATGTGGCTTGCTGAGCCCACTGCTGAAAACTTGCCCATAGTTGTTGTTGGCTTGGGCCTGATTGATTAGCAGGGATGGGCTGGGCTGCCACGGACTGTTGCTGCGGGTTTTGCCCACGCCCTCTGCCTTTGGCTTTGGGTTTGCCACCCCTGCCCTTGTTGCCACGCCCACCGCCACCACCTCCTCTGCCCTGGTGCTGCGGCTGCTGCTGCTGGTGGGTGGCTGCCGCGGAGGTGGTGGTGATGTTATTAGTTTGCGTAACAAAAGCCTGTCCAGAGTTTTCCTTAGCCGACTTGCGAGACTCTTCGAGCAAAATTCGTGATCGTGCTTCATCAAATCCGGGTAGAGGGCGAATTTGAGTGATGGATTGAGCCACTCCATCATAGTCTGAGTCAATTAAACCTGCGCAAAGACGTAACACCAAAGTTCTCTCGGACACGGGTTGACCAACGTTAGCAAGTTGATCTTTTAGTTCCTTCAATTTCTGACAATAAGAAGACACATCTGGAAAATTCTCAACAAACAAATTGTTAAACTGATTTTCAAGATAAATAGCACGAATTTCACCATTGTCTTGAAAAATATTAGCGAGCCTATCCCAAGTTTCTTGTGCCGTAGCATTCTTGTACAACACCGTGCTTCGTAAATCTGCAGAAATTGTGTTATAAATCCACTTTTTCACAATTGAGTCAAGGCGGTTCCACTGCGCCGTGGTGAGGTCCGTAGGACGGGGTGATTTTGGATCTATATGGTCGATAACATTGCAGGAATGACAATGAATCTCAAAGAGTTCTACCCAACTACCATAATTCCCTTTGTCACGATCAAGAATTTCAGGCACCTCATTCTTGATATTGCTAATAGAATTAGCAGGGTGATAGTCGTTGGAAGGTGGAGGAGGAGGAGGTGATGGGGCATGTTCATCATCTTTTGCCATTGTTAATTAAGGAAAAGAACAAAAGGCTGCTACCGGAGAAACAACAATCGTCAATCTTGCGGTAAGAAGGACAAAATAAGGTAGCAAATATGGTGATGAATTACCACGTGAAAGAAGAGTTTGCGGAAGAAAGGATCAGAATTTTTTAGAAAAAAAAAAAATAAATTTGTGGAACCCTAAAAAATTCTAGGCTGTGATACCATGTTAGATTTCGGGAAAACTCCTTTTGTTTGGAGTGTGTACCATTGAATAATATATATAGTGTTACAATACTAGTCCTAATCATGTTAGGAAACCTAGTACGATAAGAATACAAACTATATCACAAATATATACAAATATATCCTACTCTGCGACAAATATTATAATAATCCTATAATATCTATCAGTATATACAAACTAGTATATTAAAGTATTACGTGTGTCATTGTGTCAAGTCGTGTATAGTACGCATACCCTATATCTTTTCCATTGCTATCGAATATGGAAAAGTAGTTTGCATTGCTTGACTGCCCTAATGCCCTATGTCCCTTTATATACTAGAAACCACATATATCAATTAATGTATCAATAATTCAATATAATGTATGTACCCCATAATAAGGTAATCTTTTGATTCCGAATGGACAAAGAAAGTTATGTAGACCAGTTAATTACTAATAAATTTTCGGTATAATTTGATGTGACCTACCTAAAGTCCTCAAAATTCAAAATTGCATCTCTAAGCAACGAACAAGAAATACGAGTATAAAAGAAAGACATGGCTTGGTCCATGCCATTATATTGATGGGCAATTGGGCACATAATAAATATCGGCTATGCAAAGAAAGGTACTCCGTACAAAACAATATATTCTGTTCATATATACCATTTACATTAAGGTTCAAGTTTCAATATATTGCATATGTAAATGTTTGTCTATACTAATCACATTATAGGGTCTAGCTGTTCACTTTTACTGAACTGAGTTGAACTGAACTTATTGGAGCTGAATTGAACTGAACTGAGCTGATAAGAGTTGAACTAAACTGAACTGAATAGAGTTGAGATGAATATTTTATGAGAGAAGGAAATTAGAAGTTGAACTGAACTGATTGGAGCTGAACTAAACTGAACTGTATTGAAATTAAGCTGTAGTGAACAGGCCCATAGTACTATACTATATATGTTCTTTAAAAAAAAAAATTGCATTTTGTACCATGCATGTCTAATAATGCACACATTTGACTAAAAATATCATTAGTTTGACATTATTTCGTAGTGATAATTATGAAACATTGTTTTGGATAAAATAAATAGATAAATACTTAAAATAGAATGTATATTGCTTTTACGTGAATAATACTCGTATACTCCGTAATAAGATTTTACAATATAATGTTTTTGGAGATAATTTGGATCATTGTCCTAATTATATCCTACTCGGCTACTCCGTATAAAAGCTTAGCTTTGTTATTGATTTTGGGATAATTGAAAAAACATGGGCTCAATTAATTAATCAAGGATGTAGGAGAATGAGATAAACATATAATTATCTTGAAATCAATATAATAATCCGTAACATTTACTAGTACTTCATTCATAGAATATGTATACACGAGTAGTCGAGTACGTAGTAGTTAACATGGTTTCAATCCTAGGGATCTTGGGATCGATTTTCATCACCTCTCGGCTTTTTAACCACCAAAAAAAATATGTATAAAAACAAAAAAGGAAAAGTTTTTATTATTATTATTATTATTATTATTATTATTATTATTATTATTATTATTATTATTATTATTATTATTATTATTATTATTATTATTATTATTATTATTATTATTATTATTATTATTATTATTCCAATCATTAATCCTTTAGTTCATTGAGAAATGATCTACCTACGGATCTAATAAATTGGCATTTCATTAGATGTTTGGTACCTAACATTTAGGCATGCATTTAGAATTTTTTGATATTGAATAGAGTTCATACTTTTCATGGTTAAGTGATAAGGATAGAAGACCTAACAAACTTAATTAGTATATGTAGGCAATTAATGTTGATGATTTGACCTTATTGTACTATTCAAGACAACGTACTCTTCTCTATAAATTTGAGCAACAATATTGATACTACTATAGTCATACTACCAGTACTATATTGGGAGAAATGATCAACCTAGCTATACAAATTTTCATCCATTTTTTATTTTTGCTTTTTATAAAAAATACTCATATATAAATGGTGTTTTAAGTCTTTATATCAAACAAAAATATCTTCAAACTTTATTTATTTGTTTATGTTTGTTGATTAAAAGCATGAATTACAATTGTTAATTGTTTCTTGGTCTTTGATGAAAAGAATTAAAAAAAGGGGGCTAAACAATTTCATATTGTATTAGCTAGCTAATTATTAAGCTTTAAAAATTTTGTGAATAATGATACATTAATTTGCACCCAATACGGTGATAGATCTATCCTATGTAAAGACTAGGCCTGGTAGTAGGGTTTGCGCCTTACAACCTCAAAATTGTGGGATCAAATTAAACCTCATTATATGGACACTATACATTGGGTGGTGGGATTCCCTTACCCCTCCGGCCTCCCATTATTCCCAAAAGCCTTTGTCCACTTACATACGTACCCTGATTAAGTTAACCCACACTACAAGAATATAGCTCAAAGAGGGCAATTATTTTCTAACTAAGAGGGCAACTTAATTTTGCCTTATTATATATATCACCAACCACACCAACAAATAGGGCCATGAAATGTTCATTCTTGCTTAATTTATAGGGCTTCTTAGCTTCTTACCACTTTTATTATTTATACCCTTTAATAATATAATATATAGTTGGATCATTCTCATTCTCTTATAATTCATTTATACATCAATCAAATTTTCAATTATTGTGAAACATAATACAATGTATAGAATTTCATCACTCAATGTTAATACAAGATAAAATTATGCAACTACAGCTCGTATAATAAACTAGATGGATAAAATAGACACTCCGTATATCATCGTGATTGTACACTTGTGTGTGTGGGGTAACTTTATTAGACATAGATATGATTGAGGTAGAGGATCAAACAATAACGAACCTTCAACAAGAAGTGATAACGATAGCATGCAACTCATATGCAAAAGATCAGAGATTTCAGCGACCCATCCACTACATATGTTCATGTTCATGGACAGCAACTAATAGTGACATGACCTTAAAAACAAACACAAAATAAGACCGTTATACCTTTTTGGGAAGCTTCCTTCTTTAACTCCCTAATTTCGTTGTTTCTTTTCAATATTATATCATATAGTATATTTTTGCTTGACAAATCACACTATAGTGCTATATATATGTAGTCAAAATAAACTCAAATTCAAGGTAAAAGACAAAATGAGGAATTCCCAAATGCCATGATTTTTGTTAATTTGAATTTTAACATTTTGTATAAAAGTTGCCTTAATAATAATAAACTTGTAGATATGCATGGGACCATGCACAAAGTTGTGTTTATATGCTATATATTCTTTTATAGCATGCATGCAACAACATTTTTTGGGTATTTGCACGTAGGTTCGTGGAAGGAGCGAACGAGCAAAATCCATGCACATGCATTTGTGATCACAATGCAAAATCATTTTAACCTACATATAGATGATCATCAAATATAGAGAGATTCCTTCTACTATGTTAGTGACGTGTAGGTATGCATCATTGCTTGTATATAGAATAACACTTGTAAAATTATTAAAAGTGATAGAATTTAGACTTAGGGCCTAATCTTTTCAGCTTAATAATTTCAGTTCAATTCAGTTCCTAATTTTGTCCTCTCATAAAATATTTAGTTCAGTAAATCAGAATAAGCTCTTATTCTTTAACATTGTCTTATTCTTGAGACTTAAATTAAACATCACTTTAACTTTTTGGTCAAGGTGATTCTTTAATACAAAATATATCAAGACTCGGTGTGATAAGTCATGAGTTTATCAGCTTAACTTTTTTGTTCAACTAATCTAATTTAATTTCAAACAAAAAGATTATATATATTATATTTAATATAATGTTAATTATGAGTCTATAAATAAATTTATTGTTTAATTATATAATCTATGCATGTTATTTGTCATAACATTTAAACAATTGTATTTAATGTTTATTTGTAGCTCTTAGGATTGCATATACATCATTACTCGCATATAATATTATAACAAATTGTACACAAATTATGCAAAGTGATATGTATATTACTCGTACTACGTATTAGTTAATTATATGCAAAGTGATATGTAAAATGGTCACCAACACCAATTCAATTTCTTCAATGCTACTCTTGGTTGATTAGCTTGCTATCATTTTCTCTTCCCTCTACAAATTGCAATAAATAATTTGGTTAGCTGGATTGAGGGTATATCTACAACAACGACTTCAACGATGACTTAAAAGTGCAACACTACTTTAATTTGTAAGATAATAGATGCATTAAAAGTATTGTCTTTCTAATTAAACAACAATAATAATGAATAATCAACAATTCTAGAATTTCAAATACATTAAAATGTCACAAGAAAATTACTCACTATCCACAATTTATAAAAATATTACAATACTAATCTTAGGGCCTGTTCTGATTGACTGAAATCAACTGAACTGAACTGAACTGAATTGAACTGAACTGAACTTATTAATTAGTGATTTTTAACTACGGATTAGTGCTCTTTGATTATATATTACTATACCTATGTGTATATTATTATTATTATTATAATTATTAATTATTATTATAATTAATTATTGATTATTATTATTAGTATTATTGTTATTATTATTATTATTATTATTATTATTATTTATTCATGATTATTATTATTATTTATTGATAATAATAATAATAATAATAATTATTATTATTATTATTTGTTATTGTTGTCGTCGTTGTAATAAGAGCTTAAAAGAATGAAATTTGGCTTTATATCATTAGCAATATCATTAGACATAAGAGCTGAACTGAACTGAACTGAACTGAATTGAATTTCAACGGAAGAGAACAGGCCCTTATTATGTTTCAAAAGGATTGCTACATCTTTTTATATGCAACGTATTGCAACTTTAGTGTAATAGAAAAATTAAATGGAGTAATATGATAACTGAATATAAATCAAATTCAAAAATTTCTAAACTTTAACATACATCATCAACTTTAACGCTTTCTGTGATAAATGTTATTCTGTATTATGTAAGTAGTTAAATACGAATTGAAGTAATACAGTAGCAGTTAAATACTCTGTACGAAATAATTTAATTTAATGAGAAGACATTTCTCACCAAACCATCTATATACCGTACAAATCATAATAGTTGCATTAATCATGCACTAATTCATACGGAGTACTAGTGTTTGGTGACGCAAGCACTGGCATGTACTCGTACATGTTATAGGTCTTGGCCCTCTCAGCCTTTCTCTTTAATTTAAAGAGACTTTTATTTTTTGGCATAATACAAATTTCATTATATACATTTCATATTAGTCGATAAATAATTAAATATTTGCACCCAAAAAAAAAAAAAAAAAAAAAAAATTAAATATGCGAAGTATTATTTTATACTAAAAGTATTATATAAGGAGTTTATATTGATATCTTATTAGAAAAAATATATTTTACGGAGTGTATATTATTGTAATACTTTGACTTTTAACTATTCATACAATAACTTTGGCCATACATTTTTTTTTACGAGAAACTGTTCATTTTCACTACCGTAATATTCAAAGCACGCAAAGATTATATAATAAACCGTTATCATAACAATTTCATTATATATCTTCATGACATGATCAAAGTTGTACGTTGACATGCGTACTAGTCAAAGTGTTGTAGTCATTTTAAAATGGAGGATTTATTTTAAATCACTTTTCAAAGGTCCTCAACAAGTGGACAAGGTTTAGTAAATGACATTACTGATCCCATAGACATGTAAATGTGATGGACCTTAGTTGCTTGTGTTGGCTATAACCTCCTCAATCAATGACAAAAACAAATTAGGTTTACAAAAAAAATTAAAAAAACTAGCAAGAATGTGATCCCTACCATCAATAAAATCTTTATATGTGGAGCACTGGAGCGTCACACAATCTACAAATGGGGTGACACTACGCATGAACTGGAATCTCAGTGACAAAATTATGACAGTCACGCTCAAGATAACACCAAACTCACTAAATTCACTAGGCTGCTCTTTCTCTATTCGAAATTTGTCTATTTTGATCGATTGATTGCAAATTTGATAGGAAATTCGATTGGAGATCTCTAGTTTTGTGGTTAGAAATCACAGGACCTTATCACTCTAGTTTTGTCATTCTCTGTTTAAAATCTGATTAACCTAGATTTCGAACGTCAGTGTGAACACGCCACATTGTCAATTGATAGTAACGTATGACCCATCATATAAGTTAAGACTTGGGGTTTGAAAATAATTTGAATTATTAGGCAAATAAGATTAGGGTGTACATATTGTGTTAAACAAAACTTCTATTCAATTGCATATCAAATATTATTCTTCATGGTCTCTCTTAGTGAATTAGAGCAACTTCAATGGCAAGCTAATTTGACAATTAGCTTGTCATGACACATAAGCTTTTAAGCTAATTATCATTTTAGCTACTTTTTGCTCCAATGCCTAGCTATTAGCTTAGTAGTAGTTGTTGGATAGAAAATACATAGAAAGAGCTTAATTGGTGCAATGATCATTTTCATTTTGGCAAGTTTAATTCCCTAGCAAATTAGCTTGGCAAAGCTAATTTGCTTAGCCAAGCTAATTGAGTTTTCTAGCTCCAATGGTCAAGCTAATAGCTAGGGAATTATTGTAATTGCAAGCAAGTCCCTAGCTACAACCTTCTTTAATAAGAGGTTTATAGCTTAGTTTTAGCCGTTAAGATAATATCCTTCTAATTCAATTGATTTGATTATAGTTGAAGGATTGGTCTCTTATATGAACCCCTAAATATTTTTTAAAGACTTAGTTTGTTCTAAACCCGAACTTGCATAAATTCCACCATATAGTAACTAAGTTATTTTCGACCTATATAACCCTAATTTTAGCGAGCTCGGATGAGTTAAAAAAGAAGGGAGAGAGAGAAAGGCAATGGTGGCATTATCAGAGAATGCTTTAGAATAGAATATCAACCTTGTTGAAGAGAAAAGTGGACCAAACCATTTTCATCTAAAGAATAGAAATGACATGGAAGTTTCACTTGCCCCACAAACAAAGATAAACAGGACCATGAAATTATTCTTTTTCTGTCCTCTTACTTTACAACTACGAAACTTTGAGAGATTCGGCCCAAAATTTAGAAAAAAAATGACTGAAGCTAACTTCAAAATACTTGTGCTATATTCTGCTACTTCTTCATTCTCAGATTTCAGTACAATAATGCAGTATACAAAAAGTACGACTACTCGTGTTCGATCAACATAAGTATTATGTCCAAAGCTCGTAACTTCATGACCGTACAAGTGTACAACACTACTCCCACTTCATGCTTTGAAGCTGAACATTTTGTATAACTCATTCTGTATAACTTAATATATGGTAGTCAAGAATACTGTTTTACATGATTTACGGTGTACTGACAGTAAATAACATTTATCTCTATACTCAATCTACATTCAGCAATGAGGACATGTTGAAGCATTTTTCATTCTAGACTAGACTGGTAGATGGAGATAGTAATATGAATCTGTAGACTGTCATACAAATAACCACAGCCCACAAAAGCCAGCAATGCTGCATGACCGTCGCCTACAACTGGTTGCATCAACACCACAATCTTCATCACTCAAACATCTATAATCGATACGGGCATCAGCGACGTGGCATGCGCTTTCGAGTTTCTGGTAGGCTTGTCTACTAGTGCTTGCAGGACATACCTGCAGTGACATCGCACTTGCTCGTCTCACCTTATTTGCTCTCTGTAAATAAAATGGTTTCAGCTTTCAATACTATTAACCCAATTATTTCTCTCCATGCTATATTCTTTCAGTTAAGAGGGTGAATTGGAGTAAAATTTACCAAAAACGTGTACCTGAATGAAAGTATTATTTGCTAAGGTATATTCTTCTGGAAATTTATCATGCCAGGCAGAAAGCACGGGGAGAGGGTGACCTTCAGTTGTGAATATGTAGTTCCGATCAACTAAAAATGAGTCATCGTAAAGTAGATACAGGTATTTGCATCTGCAGATAAAAATCAGAAATTTTGTAAGGGGATTGATATATTTGAATCAAAAAAATTCTTTCATTGTTGAGTAGAATTATACGTCTCAGCAAGAAAGAAACTGTGCTGATGGTCTTCCAACACCATAGTTTAGACATCTCGAACACTTGCAAAACCACCTTTGACTTTGGTGTGCAAATTTAGAGAGTCTGTAATTGATTCACCCACTTCTAGGTACCATGGATCTGACAAAAAGGGTAAAATGAGAAATAATTGGAGCACAGATACATAACAATTTGTTTAGGTCTATGCTACTTTTGACTCTTTATTTTGTCTCAACTCATACATACCCAAGAGTCAAGACAGAACCTTGACACTCATACAAGGGTATGTAATCTATTTTCACACAAACACCACCTCAATTATCTTACACCGGATATTCATGAGGATGAAAAATGAAAAAAGTGAGAAAAATAAGAGATGATAATGAGACATAAGCTCACAAACAGACTAGAGAGTAGAGACAAGAATTTAACAAGAACTAGCAACCAAATTCAACCTAAAAAGCATAATTGTATCTGAAACATGAAAATACATGCAAATGTTTTTGAGATTAAAATTATATTTCATGCAAGCTATAAATGGGTGTCCAACTTTGAGACAATGTTGCCGTGTCTAAAAATATGAGACCTAACATGTCCAGCACTTGGATATGTACCTATACCTATACCTAACCCAACACTCATACTGGTGTATAGAAACATAGGTTAGGTTAAAAGGCAAGAAGGACAATTGTATGAGTATACCTGCATCCCAATCACATTAGAGCAGTGTGATAGCAATCTCGATAAAAAAAAAAAAAAAAACTGATGAAAACCAGTGCTACAGTGCTACCTATATTAGCATTGTCTGAAGGCTAATTAGCTAACCTTTGGTAGCTTGATACAAGTAGAAAGTTGATTCTGCCAATTCAGGACGTAGCGGATAATACTTTTCTGTTGGATGCAGCGTTTGATGGTCAAGAAGATATCTAAAAACAATTGAGGCTCAATTCAGTGAAAAATAGGGCATCGTCATCAGTTTAACAAAGAGACAAGATAGAGGTTACAGCTCTGATAATACCTTTCAGGCAAAACACCAAATCTCTCCCAAACCTTGAAAAACTCACGGTGTGAGGAATTCGCAGCTGCAATATCTCCAACAAGAACCTATGCACAACCGCAAAGATAAAACTCGGATTAGCCAGAATAATTTTGCTACACTAAACTGTAGCCCAGACAACATCATTTCAAACTTGCCTGTACTCCAGGCCAAAATGCTTGGAGGCTTGTAAGTTGCCAGTAAGTAGCATGCCCAGTTCTCATATCAGCTTCATGATACCTACTCAATAAGAAACAATTAACTATTATTAATGCATCGACTACCAATCATTAAACCGTAGCCCTTAAGGTCACGTATTACCTTAGCATTTCAATACAACTGAAAGCTTATTAACTTTTCAAATAAGAAAGCAGTGTAATTCATTATTATACCATGGACCATGTCTGAAATATTTCTGGACAGCTACATAAGCAGACTGAAACATTCTCCAATACTCTTCCTTTCCAAAGAGAATGTAGGCTTTGACTAAATACTCATAAAATGAGTCAACTCCTACACCACATCAAAAATACTTCAGCCATGAGAAAAAGTAAAATTCAAAATCCTTAACGCGTGCATATGAAATTACTAAAGTGATAATTGAAAAAATGACAGCTCACCAGCACCAATCCCAGAAGAATGCTCTATCCATTTTCCAGTAACCACGTCCAGTGTTGTCCCCAACAGATTCAAGGAACTTCTTAAGCTCCATAACTTACGCAGAGCACGAAAAGCTGCAGCTTCATACTGTGGGTTGCCGGTCAATTTTGATAACGCCCCCATTTCGAGAATCAGGGAGCCTGACATTAGAATACTAAGTAAGCGATACTTATCACTAAATACCCACAATTCACATGACTGTATCCAAGAAAATCTCCTCACCAGAACCAGATGTGCTTGTTTCCGTTGTCTCATTCGCCATTACTCCGTACTGTTCACATAATTTTGCATTCATCCTGAGTCATATATCTCTTCATATATTAAAAAGAAGTCTAAGCAAAACAATAACATTTCACTCAGCGCAAACTAATAACAAACTATTTTCATCACAATGTGAATGTGCCAAATTGCCAAGTGAATTCAGAAAAACCAGAACTATAGGGAAAGGGATTCTGTTACAGAAAAAGAAGCACTAAAAAATGGTGGGGAAAACCGAGAATGGGATGACTCTCCTCATGAAAAAAGAAAATGTGCTTGGCTGCACTTAAATATATTTCCTGATAAAATTCTACTCTTTACAGTCAAAAACACATTCCAGGAATTGGCATACCTTAAGATTAATCCATGCATATGGCAATCCCGTTGGTGTACTAAATGCAGGCAAGAAGCGTTGTCCCAAGTCTTCAGCTAGAGTAAGCAGCTCATTCTTGTAAGTTCCTTGAGTGAACCTGTTTCTAGAATCAATTGCAAGCATATGAGCAGAAACAAGTCCCCCAAGAACTCTTATGTTGCACTACAGATTGTCATCAAGAGAAGAAAATATCAATTATCTTCTACATAAGCTAAGTTTATATGGCTTCAAGCATCAAGTTAAGGAATGTTCATAAAATTTGAAATACATGCTGAAGGATACGCATCCTCAGCATCTATTTTTGTTTCATTTATAGTGTACTGCAAACATTCAAATGATAATAAAACATTAGAATTGGTTCCATTTCATTAAAACATGCTGCTTGTGTTTTGTAGGAATCTCTCGGTAATGTATCTCTTTGCGACCAAATTTAATTACCCTTTCCAATAAATAAATCCCTTATTGAAGATATTACTACAGCCAGCTCAGCAACTTGGCTTAACAGAAATTAGTTAGTTTGTTAGAGCTGTGTAACAAACTCTTCTAATAGTTAGCTGGTATTGAGAATTGTATATATAGATTAATACAGTTCATGATGTAAATTATTCAATCAATAATAAACAACAATTTTTCTCTTTCTTTATCTTCTTCTACATTTCTCTCTAGTTGCTTCCATGGAGTTCTAACTTCTATGCAAAAACTTCTGTTTCATCATCCTTAGTTACAAATAAGCCAAAGAGACACTAACAAAGAAGCTAAAATATACAATAGATATACACACAGGAACATGTTTCAGGATAAGAAAAAAAGAAAAATCATGCAACCACTAGAAGTCTAGAATTGCATTTTGTTCACATGAATATATTTGAACAAGATGTTTGATGCCTATAAAGTGTACCTCAAACAGATTCACCCTTGCATCCACATCAAATGTTAGGTTTTCAGAAAGCCATGACACTGCCCTTTCAAACTCTGTATTGTTACCTAATATAAGAAGACTGAAACAAAAAATGTTTCCTACAGTCAAAACACCAAGCCAACAAAGCTGAGCACATAAACGTAAACTAAATACCCACTATTACAGAATGAATACCTGGATAATGACTCAATAAGTGTAAGTGCAGAACCCTTGTAATTTTGTGGCAAGTGCTCTAACTGAAAAATTAAAGCAGTAATCAATAATGATGCAGGTGTAAGCAATGGAATGTTAATGAGTTTCTTTGCAAGATATCTCTCACCCTCAAATTTCCCAGCTCGCTCAGCGAGTCCGTGAAAGATTTTGTCAGAGGTTTCAGCTCATCATGCTACAGAATTACAAAACAAATGAAATTAGTTTAAGTATAAAAGTTCCTACAAACTGCAATAATCAACGGAATAGCATATTAGGGAGCTTGTACGAACCGGAAATGCGTATTTCATGTAATTGTCATAGGCATGATAAAACCTGAAATGGAAATGTACAAGCTCATACTGTCAAAAGATCAAGCTTAATACTTGAATTCGAAAGAGCGATGAAAGATTAGAACTTTAGGGATAAAACATTGGAGATTATATTAGTACAATTAACCAACAAATTGAAATTTGAGAAATACTGTGAACTGATCATGCTATAATGAAGGACAGAAGCAGTAAGCAACAAGGTTCTACTGATGCCTTCAAATTTATGACTTGAATATGTGCAATTGGCAACAAATTGAGGTAAATTGAACATACAAGTCAAAATTGCAATAGATTTTAAAGTAAACAGATTTAATTCATCATAAATTAGAACACTGTAATTAAATAGGAAAAACCCAGAACATGTAAATCAACAAGATTGAGGAATAATGTCTAGTCCCAATAAGAAATTGAGAGAGAAAGGATTACAAAGGAAACAAGAATTGAAGTAGAAATTGTAAAAATAGCTAGAATCTTACATACGGCGGACTTTCTCTCTCATCAAAATTTTCTTACGGCAGAGATGGGAATCGGGATCAGATAGAGAAAGCTTGAAAAGGGTAGTCGAAATCAGGAAAATTATGAGAACCCATGTTCTCCAATGGCGGATTGACATAACTTTTCAGGTCAATCCCCAAGTTACTGAGGATGGGATGATGAAGAGTTGTTCTTGTGGATGTTGATGGAGGGAGGATGGTGGTAAACTGGTAATGAAGAGAATCAGGGGAATCAATTGAGTCATGGAGATCTAAAGGGCATTTGGGTTAAGTTGACAATCTTGACCCTCCCGGGGTTGGCTTGTAACCCCGGGAGGGCTATGCCCTTGGCAATGTGGCAATGGACCACACATTGCCCATATTGGCTAGATTTTTTATAAAATAAAAAGGTAAAAGATAAAGAAATCTATTGGACCGACACCTCTTACAGGTTTAGTTCACAAAGTTATAAGGTGACCACAAAGTTAATGGGGCTCGAACTTATGACCTCAAAGTTATAAGGTGAGTTCCCCACTAACTCTACCAAACTTTGTTTGGTGCCCATATTGGCTAAATATGGTTGAATGCTATGTATATTTGTATTACTCGTGTATAGATACAATATTGATAAGGATGGTAGTAGTTATCAAAGTTAACATTTTTTTCAAGCTGTTTGTATGCAGTTTTTTGGTGGATTTTATTGAATATTTGTTCATTTTGATACGAGGATGATCAAGTTACACAGATGTTTAACATGCAAAGAAGTTATTAGGGTTAATCTTAATCCTAGTTCAATTAGGAAAATTAACAAGTTTTATTAGGAACTCCACACTCTTTCATTAGTACCTAATGTGTTGGATTTTATGTGTAGGAACAATGAGAGGTGGGGGACGGGTGGCAAAGGAAGACAATGGGGTGGCTAGGTTTTCCGATGGTGGGGGTAGGGTAGGAGGGTGGTGGCGACTAAGGAATGGAAGCAGAAATACCTAAAGGGGGTAGGGAATAAAATTGAAAAACTTTGGGGGTTTGGAGAGAGTAAAATAATAGTTGTACAAGAATAAAGTCAGTTAATTTCCTTATCCTTTGTTGAATACCCTAATATTCGAACCAAATGACCTCGTATTTTGTACTCCATACTAAAGATGGCACTGAACCAGGCCAAGCTTCCAGACCGACCTGAAGCTTGGCATGGCCCAACACGAAAAAAGTACGGCACAACAAGGACACGAAAAAAGCACGGCACAACACGATATTATGAGTGTGGGTCGTGGGTCGAGCCTGGGAAGTCTTTATTTGGGAGAAACACGATAAGGCACGATACGACAAAGCATTCTAAAATCAATGCATTTTTGCTTAGGCACGCAAACCCCACATGTCCTGAAATAATGGCACATGTGCCTGGGTTGTGCGCGGGCCAACCTTTTGAAAACTTCAGCTCAACACGAAACTCGTGGGTGAGCCATAGGTCGGGCCTAACTAACCCCAAAACACGAGGGACAATCCATGGTCCAGAACCATCTTTACTCCATACTCTGGCACTCCAAGATAAGGCGAGGTAGAGCTGGCCATTAGCTGAGCTAGTCAAAGTAGTTTGGAGTCAAAATTAAGGTCCCGCTAATTTCATTTTCGACTCAAAACAGGAAATTCATTCATTCCAATTTTGAATTCCCCTAATCTTCAAATAACAAAGTTGAGCAAATATCTCCGATAATTCGAGTGAATGATCAACCATGGAAGAAGAAAGAGTGATTAATCCAGCCGATAAACTGCTGCCGGAATTATGGATGGAAATCTTCTCAAAACTTCCGGCAAAAACCCTGCTAAAATCAAGGTCTGTTTCCAAATTTTGGCGTTCTTTAATCGATAACCCTAGTTTCATTTCTATGCATATCACCCATTTCAACAACAATTCCAACAAACATTTCGTTTTATCCTATGAAACCCAGAATACAATGTGGGTTTTGAATCAATTTGAATTGAAGATTAGGGTTCGAACAATGGGTAAATTTAGAAAACGTGAAGAAATTCTGGTAACAACTTTTTTATCATCTGAGTATCATATTGATTATAAGGGTTATGTTGATGGGTTGATTTTATTTGGTCAATTAATTGGGGATAAATATGATTTGTTCTTGTTTAATCCTTCAATTAGGAAGCGTATGTTGTTACCCCAGATACCCTATTGTCCTGGTGGTCGTGCTGATACTGTTATTGGGTTTGATTCTGTTATTAATGATTATAAGGTTGTGATGATTTTCTTTCCTTTCGTGTTGTCGGAACTTGACGGGCCGGCTTCGATTCTAGTTTACGAGCTTGGCACAGGATGTTGGAGGGTTAATGTTGGTGTTGAGGTTCCAATTATGTGGTATTTTGGAGATAAAGTGTTAGCTAGAGGGGTTATGCATTGGATATCATTTAGTCTTGATGAGCGTCCTTTGCGTACGAATTATACCCATATTGTTTCGTTTGATTTTGGTAGTGAGACGTTTAGCTACACTGAGTTGCCTGGTGATCGATGGGATGATAAGGATAAATTCACTTGGCCTTTCCTTCTAGGTGATCAATTTGCTGTCTTGGATGTTGCTCGTGCGAGTGTTTGCATATGGGTGATGAAGAAGTGTGGGGGGAGTGGGATGGAGTCGTGGAGTAAATGCTATCACACTAAAGATTCAGACACCTATAAGTTTTTTCTGGAGCACAAAGCTGTAAAAAATTTGATATATATCGAGAGTATCCACAAGTTTCTGTTCGAGGTGGATGGAGTAGTGAAATCTTATGACTTGGAGAGCCATAAGATGAAGAATCTTGAGGTCACTGATTGTCGCTATGTTATGGATCCTTATGTGGAGAGTTTATTGCTGTGCAAAGGATTGAATGATCAGTTTTCAACAATGATAATGGAGTACGGTGGTTTTGACTGAGCAGCAGGGGAAAAATTGGTATGGCATTAGACTGCTTGTTTAATTGTTATCTTCAATATGTTGGAAAGTAAATTACTTAATAAATTTGAATTTACAATGCTGTTGGCCTGTTGCATCTTCTATGCTAATATTGCAATTTTGTTGGTAGCATGAGTAGCATATACAGCAATTTTCCATCATTCAATTGGGTAATCAACATCTTTTCCGTCATTTTGTTGTGTTAGGCTTGTACACTTATGTCTTAAGATTAATATGGATGACTATCAAAATATTCATAACTAGCAAAATATTCATATAACTCTATAAAAACTTGAGTTGCTTTTGTATCTAATTCCAGACACTACATTTGAAGCAGAATTTATGTAAGGTTAAACACTTACTTGGCCTGTGCTAGCTTTCTTTAAATTATTACAGATCTATGGCTTGATATTTATAGTTGGGAATTGAGTTACATAGCTCATGGATATGATACATCTTGTGCAATTGAAAACGTACTGCATTTTGTTACTCAGCTTTTCACAATAGACATAGCTTTTGTTAACTTCTTTTGTTTATGGAAATGACCTCAATGTATCATGTATGTGTGAATCTTTGTGATGTGTATAACATAATTTATCTCAATATCTCTTCTTGTCTTCATTATGTAATGAAAAATGTAACTTGGAGAGTCCAATGCTGTGAAAGGATTGAATTGCTTACTTTTTGTATTTCCATGGCAAAGGCTGAAAATAACAGAGAAGGGTAGTTGTGATGTTATGTTATAATACCTACAGCTACTTTGTTTTAACGTTCTTGTTCCTTTTCTTTTTATTAGTAAATGAGATCTCGTTTTTTTTCACTCTATCATTACTAGTTAGCATTGCTTAATCATGACAAAGATGATCCTCTGTTTAATCTTAATGAAGATAGATTGCTGTTTTTTGTGATACAACTTGTATATTTCTTGTGTGCTTGCTTTCCTTTCATTGGTGGTTCAAGTATCTGTTTGCCCTTTTGTTATTCCTCTATAGCTTAAAATTTGTTATGTATTGTTTTAGGGGATTAACAGCTTATGATGAAGCTAAAAATTGTTGCAATCTGACCATCTGTTTGATGATCAAAGCCTACTCAGCAGAAGTTTTTCACCGCCAATTAACAGCAGATTGGATTTTGGTAATTTAATCTGCATCAGACATCCTCTTTTAGTACTATGATCATAGTAAAATTATTGATGTTTTAAACTGCTTTTCATCTTGCCTAAGTAATTCATTTTATGAGCAGACTCCTCTAGATCCTGGTACTGTTGTTCCTTTTGGTATTCTGCAGCAATTTAAGTGATGAGTATTATTATTACTTGCGGCTTTACGAGTAATATTCTAAATTTTTACTACTCCGTGTCTCCGTATAGTATATACCTACATTCTGAACTGAAATACATTTACATCTTGATGCTTTATCGTATGCTTGGTTCTTTCCAATGCACGTGCAGATGGGTTCGTTAATAATGTTTGTTGCACTTGAGATCAAATAATTGGTTGTGTTTGAAACTGTTTTTCACTAAGCCATAACGTCAGATCAGCCTACAATGCTACTGATAGAAGGTCAAATTTTTATGCTGCTGATACTAGTCTGTTTCCCTTTACTGATTTGTTTTGTTTCTGGTTTCTTATTTTGCCTAGAGCCTTTACTGTTATTCCGGAAAACCTTGAGGAGGCTCCTTAAACAATTATCAAAAGCTCAAAACTTACATATAATAAGTTATTTTGATCTCTAAAACATGCTTATACTAGTGTATTACTCAAAGATTGAAGTAGGAGACCGACTTTGGTAGTATAAAATTTCTATCTATTTTGGGAAGTTTTGTAGGACAAGTCTTATTTTAGGAAGTCCTTCATGGTAACTACGATGATACTCTGATTACGATGAAGAAATAGATGACATCGAAGATGATTTGAGGTGTTCTAACGAATCGATGCAATGAAACGATTTGGGAACTCACCCTCAACACAATGTAAAATAAATAGCAAAAACACAATAATAAAAGAGACAAGTGTTTATGAGGAAATTTTCAAACCTTATTGTTTTATTAAGTTTCTACAAAATAAGACAATAACCCTCTTGATGATTTTCCTCAATAAATCGTAAATTGATTATATTCCTAAAATCTATCTAGTTTCCTATCTACAATCCTCATCAAACTTGGAAAACATAAAAGATAGAAATAAATAATAGATACTACGTACATAAAATCTTTTCCCAAAATAGATCTCGTTGGTATTTGGTAAGTTTGGTTTATTTATACAAGCTAAAGGGGGTAACGATAACATAAAATTGCATCTCAAAAAAATTAAAACAACCCCCAAAGAAAATCAAAGCAAGCCAGCCATGCCAAGAAGAAGAGGAGGGCGAAGAAAAGGAAGAAAGCCAAGACATCTTCCTAATGATGTATTAGCAGAAATATTTCATAAATTACCCTTAAATTCCATGGTTCGCTCCAAGTTAGTATGCAAGGAATGGTACTCCATACTCTCTAATCCAGATTTTATGCAGGAGTATTTTAAGCGCATTGGTAAACATTTCATCTTATATGAGGTTATTCAGTATGGTAAATTTAACATTTACGATGTTAATTGCTCTAATCTCATCAACAACGACACAACAATATTATTATCCATACCTCCTTTAGAAGATCCCCGTAAATGGGGGTATAATGATGAAAATCTTGAGATAATTGGTTCTTGTAATGGATTAGTTGCGTTAGCTAATAGTAATAACTTAATTTTTTGGAATCCTATAACTAAACATTACAAGTCTCTTTCGGGAAATTATTGGTTCTTTGAGCCTCGTTGGGGATGGAATCGCCAGGGCCTCTAGTAAAATAGTGGCGAAACTTAACCGTTTCGTCAGTTCGACCGGTATCATGCATGTACGTGGAGGAAGAAGGCGGATTTCAGCCCTCGGTTTCTATGGGGACTTTGTTATGATGCTGATCGCCAAGAGTACAGCGTTGTGGTAGCTATAGACTATCAGAGCCCGCCCGGCTCACCCACGAATTCCTATAGCAGTATATGTTATGAAACTGAACATGTTTACATAGTGGATTGCAAGACGGGTAAAGAACGGGAGCTACACAATGGTGCTCTTCCAGGCAGCCTACTCGACGATAAACTATTTAATGGAGAAGCGGGGAAGGTTGTTTGTGGTGTACCTCACTGGGTGATGAGGTTTTACGATTATGAGGTTCCATGGGTTCAAAGAGAGATCATTTACTTTGATAGCAAGGAAGAGAGGTTTAAGCAGATGGCTGGGCCGAATCAAGGAGGTGGTGGTGGTGGTGGAGACGAGAAAACAATGCTCGGTCTAGCAACCTTGGAAGGAGAACAACAACTTGGAATCGTGTTACACCATGTGAACGCATCTACTCTTGAGGTATGGGTAATGAAGGAGTACGGAGAGCCGGAATCATGGACTAATTTGTTCATGATTCCATACTTAAGCGATGTAGCTGCTGATTCAATGGACGTGCTTGGATTTATGCCGAATGGGGAACTTTTGATTGGAAGCAATGATCTATGGGCTCATGATCTTGAAAATGGCACGTCGAAGAAGATAGAGATTAAGGATGGGGCCAAAGAATCATATTTTGTTGCAGTTGAATATGAGCCTAGTTTAATTTCGAACCCTGAATCAAGAAGGATACAATACCAAAGAACCAAAAGGATCTCAAGTGCACAAGGAAACGCTAAGCTAGCTAATGACTAGTAAGAATGATATGCAAGTTTCAAGTATGGTGTCTTAATTATAGTAATTAGTTTTTATCTACTGTATTACTCAAGAACCGTTATTATTACAAAATAAATTGAAAATTAGGTTTGTTCATCTTAATGATGCCATACTAGTTCAAACCCCGTGCCCTGCACGGTTTTACAGTAGTATTCTGTTATTCGTCGCTAGGAAAGTAACAAAGAGATATTAGAAGATAACAAAAAATAATATAAGATATATTGTAGGAAAATTTTCTTTTTTGAATTTGTCTCTTGTAACAAACTTTGTAAAAGAAAAAAAAAATTTAAAAAAAAACAAAAAGTTTGGGCAGGAAAATTTTAACTTAGAGGATGACACGTGTATTAGGGGATAATGTTGGGGATTACTTTAGTATATAGGTGTTTCGGGGTTTTTTGTGATTCCCTCGGATACTGGTCACGCTCTGCTGGCAATGAGACTCGGACACCTGCAAAATAACGAATATTCCGGTGTACGGAATATTCGCCTCCGACGCTCAAGTTAGTGAACGGAAACGGAAAAGGCTAGAGAGAGAAAGTAGAGAGAAGTTGGAGCTTTTTGATGCTCTGTATTTATGTTATGTCACAAAATCCCCCTCCCATCATAAATGATTGGGGTATTTATAGGGGTGAGAACATGTACCCCTCTAGGGTTTATACCCTAGAATTTCGTGACATGATTGGCTGCGCAATCAGAAGTCGCCACGTGTCGTAAGGGGCGCCGTTTTACGGCTTTCAAGGTTTTCTCGGGATTTGGGCCTGAGGTCATCAGGGCCCTTTTCTCTTTCTGATTTTAGCATTGGGGCATTTAGAGATGGCTGACATGTGTCACTATGACCAGTGGACACGTGTCACATTCTCATAGGGCCACGTGTCACCTGTTTATTGGGCCACGTGTCACTATGAGATTGGGCCACGTACCTGGGGTATTTTTACCCTAAACATTTGCCCCTCAGAGGGGGTGGCTCGTACACTTACTGGCCGCCTCCTCTGATCTTGCACTCTGGACGTCCTGGTACTCTGGAAGGAGTTGATCTCCTAACTGACCAGAACGGCCACTTTAGTGGGACCGGACGTTCTGGTACTCTGGGAGGAGTTGATCTCCTAACTGACCAGAACGGCCACTTTAATGGGACTGGACGTCCTGGTACTCTGGGAGGAGTTGATCTCCTAACTGACCAGAACGGCCACTTTAATGGGACTGGACGTCCTGGTACTCTGGGAGGAGTTGATCTCCTAACTGACCAGAACGGCCACTTTAATGGGACTGGACGTTCTGGTACTCTGGGAGGAGCTTATCTCCTGACCACCCAGAACGGCCACTTTAATGGGACTGGACGTCCTGGTACTCTGGGAGGAGTTGATCTCCTAACTGACCAGAACGGCCACTTTAATGGGACTGGACGTTCTGGTACTCTGGGAGGAGCTTATCTCCTGACCACCCAGAACGGCCACTTTAATGGGACTGGACGTCCTGGTACTCTGGGAGGAGTTGATCTCCTAACTGACCAGAACGGCCACTTTAATGGGACTGGACGTTCTGGTACTCTGGGAGGAGCTTATCTCCTAACCACCCAGAACGGCCATATATCTTCTTTGGGGTAATCTGGGCTTCCATGATTTCAGATGTACTTCCTGGCTTTCTAATCATGCTTTGTACGTCTGAGAACTGGGCGGACGCTTTTCCTCTTAGATTTTCTCAATTTTTGGAGACTAAGTGCTGAAGGTGTTAATTGTTCATCTGGTCTCTTTCACAAGTTAACAGAACCCTAACGTCGTCCTGGCCCTTTCTTCGAGTGATTTCTCAAGAAATTACCGTTTGAGTGTTTAGGCGGGAAAGATGGTTTTACCATTTTGCCCTCCTGAATTCACTCTATAAATATGGGAGGTGAATTCTCATTTTCACACTTTACCCAATTGTGAATTCTAGAGAGAAGTCAGAGCGTTCTAGTGAGAGAAAGTTATTTTTCCCTTAATCTTCAAGAGCGCCGCCGTGAGTTTGAGTTTTCCGGGCATTTTTGAGCTTTCCGGTCAATCTTCAAGAACTTCACCACCACCTTCAGAACTTTCAGAACGTACAGAGGTAGGCCGTCTACATCTTCTCTTTTACTCGTTTTCTTTTTCTTTTACTTCAATTCTGGATCCATACTCGGCTTCGTCCGACTCTTCTCATGAGGCCGGCCGTTCGCCTGGGACTGAGGAATCTAGAGTGGACGGAGAAGAGTTGTCTCCTCCCTGGAGTGAGTCTATGTCTGATGCGTACATACTCACCCCCACTTATTCTTCTCTGTCCCAACAGGCAATGGCGAGAACCATGCGTACGCGTGAGCTTAACGCGGCCAGGAACCCAGACGGAAGTCTGGTTCATCCTAGGGTCCCTTATGACCCTAGTGATCCAAGTACAATGGTGGAGACTGACTCCACCGCCCAAACAACGACCGCCTCCACTGGCTCTCATCACTTGGCCGTGGAGGTCACTTCTTCCTTCGAGGAACGCCTTAGAGCTGAAGGCGCCTCGTCCGCACCCGCTCCGGAACTTAGGTTCCCTCAATTTGCCAATTCAGTCATGGATGGGGCTGAACTGGTAGCCTGTATGGACAACCCTTCCAACCCGGGGGCGGACGCTTCTGGTTCGTCCGTCCCTTCTTCTCAACCTCGGCCTCAACTGGGTGGGGCGGACAGACCCTTAACAGGAATCTCAATCCGTGAACCGTCCGCTCTGCCTATTCGCAACGCCCCTCCTTCGGGAAATGGGGCGGACGCTGCCAAGGATAAAGGCAAGCGTCCAATGGTCGAGGAGGACGTTCCTTCTTCGATGGGCGTCCCAAGCTCAAGGGGCCGAAGCTCGGCCGAGGCAGCAGATTTGGACAGAGTGCTGTCTTCAGAGTTTGGGAGTGCCCCTTCTCACCAAGTGGAAGAGGAGGAAGTTGAAAAAGAGGCCGTGGGTGAGACAGCCGAGGGCGAGGAGGCGGCCGAAGAGACCGTCGCCAACATTGATAACTTTAGGGACCCGTACGCCTGTACAATTGGGGAGACAGCCCTAAAGTTTTTAAAGAAAGATTTTGAGAAGTATAAGGAGTCCCTCCATTTGGGGGAGGGATTCGAGATTCAAGTCCCCAGGAAGGCCATTGCTGTGGCTATCTGGGATGAGGAGAAGCCGCGCAAACGAGCGTTTTGCGTTTACCGGGCCGCCTTTGATGTAGGGCTCCGCTTCCCTCTTCACCCATTCGTCCGGACTGTCCTGGACGAGTATGACATCGGCCTCTTCCAACTGACGCCAAACAGTTGGTTGAACATCTTTGGGTACTTAGTGACGTGCATCGCTAAGAAATTTACACCAGACTTTGCGGTCTTTTGTGAGATGCACTCACTCACTCGGCTGGAAAAGGAGGTGGATGGTTGGCTTATCTTGAGTGCAACCAGGGATTACATGGTCGTGGTCGACCGTGTCAGTAAGTGGAGGGACTGGAAGCACCGTTTCTACCGTATCAAAACTCAGGACGCGGAGTTCAACCTCCGCATGAACAGGTGCCGTCCAGAGCCTATTCAACTCGGACGCGGAGACCTCAAGCCTGACAAGCCGCCCATCCACCCAAGCCACGAACACCAGCTCGAGTACTTCAAAGTTAATCGAGTCAGGCGGGGCAACAAAACTGAACGGGTCCCTAGCCATTGGGTTCCACTTGCCAATTGGCTTAGGGACCCTATCTTCATGTCTGCGTACGGCCTGTACCAGAACATGCCCCAAGGTGGGCACCTAGATATATAAACTTTTCTGTACGCACATAGAATTCTTCAGAAAAATATTCTAACACTTTTGCCTTCTGTTTTTGCAGCGGAGGCGTACGCTATGCTTGACTCGGCCCAAAAAGCGGAGGTTGAGATGTCCGAGGTGGACTTGGCCAGATACAAGGCTCGCTTCAAGATGTACGAGCAACTCAAAGAGGTAAACACTTAGCTTATTTTTTGAATTTCTCATTTCTTAATGCGTCCGCTCTGCTATATTGGAAGGAGCCTACTTCCTGAGTTTGCACGGACGCTCTATGTCCGTTCATGCATGCTGACAGGGAGCTCCTTTCCCAAATCGCACGGACGCCATCAAATTGTTCTGACTTGGTGTTTTTGCAGACCTCCTCTTCCACCCCGAAGGCCAGGCGGAAGCAGCCGGCCACGTCCACTCCTGATGCGAACGCATCCAAGAGGAGAAAGACGGTTGCTTCCAAGACGTCTTCTCAAGCAGCGGCCATGGCAAAGTCGCAGACTGCTACAACGCAGTCTAAAGGAGAACAACCCCGGCTGACACAAAGCGGGGCCTCCAAGCCCACGGAACCTGTTGCTGGTCAGGTCCGTGAGGAGTCCGTCCCTTCGGACGGTGGGGATAGGTTAACCCCAGAACAAATGACCGGTCGCTGGATCGGGACGGTGCTGGTCAACCCACCGTCCAGCGACGCTGAAGGGAGCCGTCCGGAAGAGGAGGAAGCTCCTTTACCGCCTCCTCCCACCAACCGTTCTCCTCCAACCTTCTCCACTGGTTAGCCATCTTTTTCCTCACTTTTTATAAGTCTGTTGTAAAATTCAGCTAACTTCTCTTACACGGTCGTCCGCAGATATATCAGAGGAGATGCAGTTGAGGGTACCCGGCCAGTCACTGACTGGCGCGGACAGGAAGGCCATGCGCGAGGCCATGGTTCGCGCGGTCCCACAAGCGCAGCGTGATAAGCTGCGGGGGATCAACGAAGGCTTCCTCGGCCCCATGCTGAACTGCAGTGCCGAGGTAGACTTCTATCTCCTTATGTTTTTGCTCTCCAACACTTAGCCAACTTTTTATATTTTTGACTGAGTTTCTTCCTTCTGTCCGCAGCTCTTCCTCCGTTTGAACGCCTTCCTAGATTGGAAGGACAAGGAGAATGAACGGTTGAAGAACGCTTGGATTGAAATCAGGAAAGCTGAGGACGCTGTAACTGGGACGGCCGCCGTCCAAAGGGTACACTTTGAGACCCAAATAACCGCGCTGTCCGACAAAGCGGCGCGGCAAACAGAGGACCTGGTCAAACTGGGCCAGGCACTCGAACAGGAGTCCTTGGCCAGGGAGGCCATGAGGGTTGAGAGGGACGAGGCCGTCCTGGAAAAGGAAAAATGGCGGTTGGGCTTCGAGGCGTCCGAGGCCCTGAAGAGCGAACTGAAGATGGCACAAGCCAACCTTAAGTCTGCGCTAGATGAAGCGGACGCGTTGAAGGCCGAGGTGGAAACCCTAAAGAAGTCCCTTGCGGACTATGAGGAGCAACTTAAAACTCCTCGGCCGATCAGCGTTGAAGAAGTCATCCGCATCGAGCAAAATGCAGAAGACAGGCTTAAGGCATACTTCTATGATGCCTTCAACTTGATGGTGGACGAAGGTGAAGCCGCCTACTACGAGGAACGCTTCAAAAAGCGGCTTCAGTACGTCTGCCTTAAAGAAGAGGCAAGGAAGGCCGGCATGCCTCCTCCAGAACTAGTAGTTACTTCCCCCGAGTCCGGAGAGGACGGGGATGAGGAGGAGGAGGAGGCGGACAAGAAGGCTGCCCCGGCCAAGGACGCCAAGATAGCGGAGGAGCCTGCCACAGATAACACGGCTAAGTAGAGCTCAGGTCCTCCAGCAGCCGTCTGCTCAGCTTTCCTTTTCTTTTTCAGCTTACTGTGTACTTAGTTTATTTTGTACTTTTTTTTTTTTTTTTTTTTTTTTTTTTTTTTTTTTTTGAGGCCGCCTGTACAAGCGGTTATGTAAGCATTTCGGCCGCCTTTGTGCGGTCTTATTAATGAAAGCTTTGTCCGCCTTATGGCGGCTCTTACTTCTGTTTCATACTTGGCAATTTTTTGCAAATTTTATGCTTTTTGCAAGTTTTCCGTACGTCTCAGTATTATGCCTTTTCGTACGCTTCTAGGGGTATGCCCCTTTATTCGGTGTTCGCCTAGTCCATTTTCTAAGTGGTTTGATTAACTTGGTAGTTTTTATGCCTTAAAAGGGCATGACGGCTAGCAGGTTAATCAAATCATAGTAATGATTGCCCTTGGGCTAGGTGAAGCACCGAATTAATTTAATCGGCCGTTCGGCTATCATTGTACGAGTGGTCCGTTGAATCTATCGCTCGGACGTACCCTAGAAATCCTGAGTATTATCTCAACTCAGAGATTCCTTGATTGGCCGGGCTAAATGCCTAGGTATGCCCTTGCCCTATTTATAAAGGACACTTGTTCTCTACACAAGTTCGGGATACCTTGCCTCAATCGTCCGCCTAGATTTGGGCGGACGCATTGATCTCTGAATTAAATCAGCTTCTTTTTTTTTTTTTTTTTTTTTTGTGTGTGGCCGAGTTGCTATATTGGGAGCAACCTTGCTTCCTTTTTGATTCGGCCATTCAAAAAGAATGATAGGCCGTGTTACTACATTGGAAGCAACTTTGCTTCCTTGTTAACTCGGCCATTCAAAAAGAATGGTAGGCCGCGTTACTTTATTGGAAGCAACCTTGCTTCCTTATTAACTCGGCCTTTAAACATAAAAACAACAAACAATTCAACAATGCCTGACTTTCATTAATTTTTGTCAAAAG
This sequence comes from Chenopodium album, assembly GCF_948465745.1. Classification (NCBI taxonomy): domain Eukaryota; kingdom Viridiplantae; phylum Streptophyta; class Magnoliopsida; order Caryophyllales; family Amaranthaceae; genus Chenopodium; species Chenopodium album. The sequence continues at coordinate 36,745,372 of NC_137853.1, read as the reverse complement.
TACATTGTTGTGGCCGTACGACTTTAATTACAAGGCTCGGTCAGTAGACCTAGCTGTATAAACAGCTTTTTGGCTAAGTACTTAAAGAAACCAAGCTCAAACATGATACTTTTTCAAGTTATCAGTGTTCCATGTCCGTGGGATCTGACGGCCATCAATTGCCTCAAGGCGATATGTGCCGTCTCGGACTTCTTCCCTGATTCTGTACGGTCCCTCCCAGTTTGGAGTCAACTTGCCGTCCTCATTGGCACGACCAACAGCTTCCATTTTTCTCAACACTAGATCCCCCATCTTGAGCGGCCGCTTAGACACTCGGCGGTTATATGCCCTTGTCATCCTTAGGCGATAAATTTCATGCCTAAGCGCCGCATTGCCCCTAGCTTCCGGAAGGAAATCTAGGGCGGTCTTCATGGCCTCCCAATTGGCCGATTCATCATAAAGCATTACCCGCAAAGTGGGCTCATACATTTCAATTGGGAGTACGGCCTCAGCTCCATAGACCAAAAAGAATGGAGTCTCCCCTGTAGAACTCTTTGCTGTTGTCCGTATGGACCATAGTACATTGACCAGCTCGTCTGCCCATAGGCCGCCTGCTTTTTCAAGCCTGCGCTTGATCCCATTTGCAATCAACTTGTTATAGGCCTCAACTTGACCATTGGCTTGTGGTCGGCCGACCGAGGCAAAGCAATGGGTAATGCCTTGGTCGCCCAGCCATTCTTTGAGTTGACGCGTCTCAAATTGGGGTCCATTGTCGAACACCATTGACTGAGGCACCCCATACCGAGTGATAATGCTTTTCCAAATGAAGGCTGACACATCCGTCCATTTAATGCCCCGGACGGCCTCAGCTTCAACCCATTTGGTGAAGTAGTCTACTGCCACCAATACATACCGTCTCTGGCCGGATGCAGGAGTATACGGTCCCAAAATGTCCATGCCCCATTTGGCAAAGGGGAGTGGACTACTGATGGCTGATAGGCTATTTGCTGGACGATGAATAAGGGTTGAAAATTTCTGGCACTTGTCACATTTTTTCACCATTTTCATGGCGTCCGATTTTAGGCTCGGCCAGTAATATCCCAACTGTGTCGCCTTTTCAGCTAAGGCTCGGCCTCCAATATGCGAACCACAATGCCCCTGATGAAGGTCATCCAACACATCATGCCCTCTTTCGGGAGTTATACATTTAAGGTAAGGCTTCACAAAGGCTCTTTTGAATAGCTCTCCGTCCTTCATCTCAAACCAGGCCGCCTTCCTCTTCAATAGCCAACCTTCTTTCGGATCGTCCGGAAGTATTCCATCCCTTAAGTAGGAAATGATTCCGTCCATCCAGGTTGAACTTCTATCTATTATATGAACGGGCTCGGCATCAATGCTCCTTTTTTCCTTTACCTCCCAATACACTGATCTAGGAGTATCACATGACGCCGAGGAAGCCAATTTGGAGAGGGCGTCCGCTTGATGATTCTCTGAACGGGGAACTTGCTTGAGAGAGAAAAGCTCTAGGCCTTCGGCCTCATTTTTAACTAGCTGCATGTACTTCATCATGGCCGGCTCCCTGGCCTCAAAGCCACCATTGACCTGATGGACTATTAGCCGGGAGTCCGAGCATACTTCAATTTTGGTTGCCCCGGCCGCTTTACACATCCTTAGGCCGGCCAACAATGCTTCGTACTCAGCTTCATTGTTTGACGCTTGGAACTGAAACCTCAACGCGTACTCATACTTGTCTCCCTCAGGAGATTCACATATAATACCAGCGCCACACCCGGTCGCTGTTGCACTACCATCCACAAACACTTTCCAAACTCGGTCCCCGGCCGGCTGAAGATCAGGCCGTGTCATTTCAGCCAAAAAATCTGCAAAGGCTTGCCCCTTGATTGCCTTCCTTGGCTCAAATACAAGGTCAAAACCTCTGAGCTCTAAGGCCCACTTGAGCATGCGGCCGCTTGCCTCCAAAGTTGAGAACGGCTTCTTCAAGGGTTGGTCTGTATAGACCACGATTGAATGTGTTAAAAAATATGGCCGCAGCTTCTTAGATGCCATGTACAAGGCCAGGCCAAATTTTTCAATTGGAGGGTACTTCAGCTCAGCATTGTGAAGTACATGGCTGATAAAATACACTGGGACCTGATGGCCGTCTCTTTCAGCGAGAAGGACGGCACTTAGAGAGTGTTCAGAGATGGCAAGGTAGATGTATAGTTTCTCATTCTTGAACGGACTGACGAGGCGAGGCAATGTATGCAAGTGATTTTTCAACTGTACAAATGCTTCCTCGGCCTCCTCTGTCCACTCGAACATGGCTTTCTTCTTTATGGTTTGAAAAAAGTAACGGCACTTATCCCCTGACCTTGACAAAAATCTTCCAAGGGCTGCTAAACAACCGGTCAGTCTTTGCACTTCCTTGACTGTTCTTGGAGACTTCATGTCAAGGACGGCTTGAATTTTTTCAGGGTTGGCCTCGATTCCACGTTGATCAATCAAAAATCCGAGAAACTTGCCGGACTCAACACCAAATACACACTTCTTTGGATTTAACATCATCTTATGCCGCCTGAGTTCGGCGAACGTTTCTCGTAGATCCTTGAGATGGTCGGCCGGCTCTTTTGACTTGACAATCATGTCATCAATGTACGCCTCCATGTTACGGCCGATCTGGTCTCTGAAGACTGTATTAACCAGCCTCTGAAATGTAGCAGGGGCATTCTTGAGGCCGAATGGCATAACCTTGTAACAGTACAACCCCTGCTCGGTCACAAACGCTGTTTTCTCTTGATCTTCTTCCCACAAAGGAATTTGATGGAATCCGGAGTATGCGTCCATGAAGCTCATGAGGGCGTGTCCGGCTGTAGAGTCAACCAAGCGGTCGATCTTAGGCAAGGGGAAACTATCCTTAGGACACGCCTTGTTCAAGTCCGTGTAATCCACGCACATCCTCCAAGTCCCATTCGGCTTTTTCACAAGAACTACATTGGCCACCCAATCTGGGTAAGAGCATTGCCGAATGAAACCGGCGTCCAGCAGCTTTTTTACCTCTGCTGCGGCCGCCTGATTCCTTTCTTCTCCGTGATTTCTCTTCTTCTGGCGGATAGGCTTTATCAAAGGATTCACGGCCAACTTGTGCACGGCCAGGTCAGGGCTTATTCCTGGCATTTCACCAACTTCAAATGCAAACACATCTTTGAATTCTCTTAACAGCCGCACTAACTCATCCCCAAGCAATTCCAAGGCTATAGTGCCGACACTAACTGTCCGTTCTGGGTGGTTGGAGTCAAGCACTATATCCTGGTGGCTGCCGGCCGGCTGGGGCCTCAACTCATCTGGCCGGCCGACAGTCATTAGTTGCTAGGCTTCCTCTGTCCTGGTCGCCTTACGCTTCTGGCCGACCTGGTATGCTGGGAGTGAGGCTCCTTCCTCCTTTACCTCGGACAACTTTGGGCCGCGTGCTGTTGGCTTCACGGCCAGCTGATTACATTCCTTGGCCATTTTCTGACTTCCTTGAATTGTTCCGATTTTTCCGTCTGACCTTTCAAACTTGAGCAACATCAAGTGAGGCACTATGACCGCCTTGGCTGCATTGAGAGTAGGGCGGCCAAGGATTACGTTGTACCCAGTCAACTCTTTTACCACAAGGAAACGGACGACCATGTCTCTTCCTTCCCCCTTCTGCCCGAAACGGATGGGAAGGTCAATCCGTCCGACTGGATGAATGATATTCCCCCCAAATCCTACTAAAGGATGAGTTATATCTTGGAGAGCATCTTCTGGGAAGCTTAAATTCCTCAAGGCAGAGAGACTTATGATATCGGCCGAACTGCCCGTATCAATCAATACCCGTCCCACCTTCAAATTTGCTATTTTCATTACAAAGACCATGGGATCATTGTGCAAAGCTCTGACCTCACCACGGTCAGCTTCACTTATGATCACTTCAGGAAATGGCTCGGCTTTAACAACGTCCATTTGCATCACTTTTGACAGGTTTCGAGCGTCCTGCTTGATTCCTTTCATGGTAGGGCCGCCTGAGGCAAAGCCTCCTGATATGACGGCCACAAAACCTGAATCAGTGCTATTCCCATCATCTTCCTTGTCATTTTTCTTTTCGCTTTGTTGCTTTTTCTCGGACGTGTTGTCTGTCCGCTTGAAGGTGAATTTGGATTTGGTCACATAGGGTTTCAGTAGACCCTTGTCGGCCAACTTATCCAACAGTCTCTTCAAATTGATACACTCATTCGTGTCATGACCCACATCCTTGTGGTAATGACAATACTTGTTTTTGTTCCTGTACTGGGCTGAGCCTCTCAGAGGCTGAGGCTTCTCAAACTCAAACTTGTCTTTTATCTCCATCAAAATAGAGTACCCATCCTTGTTGAACTCATACTGAGGCTCGTATGTCTTGGTTTTCTTTGACTTGGGTTGCTGGTCATCAGCTACCCAGATTTCTTTTCTTTTGTTTCTTTCTTTCTTTCGACCGGCCGAGTCTTGCCGAGAAGATTGTTTCTTCTCAGCCCCCTTGGCCGGCTGTTCTGATTTGGTGAGCGAACAAAAATCCGCGGCCTCAATATAGGCTTCGGCTTCCCGCAACACACCTGCGTATGACCGAATCTTTTTTCTTACCAAATCAAACTTAAAACCATTATGCCTTAATCCCCGGAGAAATTCTGAGTAAGCCATTTCGTCCGGAAGATTATGAATTTGGGCTTTTTCTTGGTTAAACCTTTGGACGTACGAACGTAGTCCTTCATTCTTTTCTTGGACAATTGTAGCCAAGTTGAGACTTGTCTTTCTTGGTGGGATGTTGTATGAGAAGTTTCCCACAAACAACAAACTGAGGGTGGTAAAGCAATTGATGCACCCGGCTGGGAGGCTGTTAAACCAATCCTGAGCTACCCCTTTGAGAGTGGCCGGAAAGCATCTACACCATGTAGCATCATCTACACTTTGCAAGTACATCAGATTCCTGTACGAGGTAACATGCTCTTCTGGGTTGCCCGTACCATCATAGGCACCCACTAGTACACTCTTGACTTTTGCTGGTTGAGGAGATGCTAATATGTCTTGCGAAAACGGAGGCGGCTTATCTCCCAAATTCAACAAACGCATCTGCCAGTCAATGGGCTGAGGCTGAGCGGACGTTCCAGCCAGGTAGGGAGTCTGGCCGAACATCTGACCATACGGCCCATTTTGCCCAAAAACTTGGGGAGTTGGTTGCATCCACCCATTGAGTACCTGAGGGGGCTGATATGGCAACGGCTGAACTGGTCGGGGAGTAATAGTATGACTCTTGCTAGAAGCAGCCGTGTTGGTGTATTGGGAGAAAGATTGGTTGGAGACTCCCTCCGGCATGGTTGGGGTAGAGGCCGTGTCAGAGTATGCGGCCCTCTCCCTTTGTTTGTGCCGAATGTAATCCCTTGCATCCTTAAAACGCTGGGACGGTTCAGCCTCTACTCTTTTTGGCTGTCTGCCCTTCCCCCCAGCCGACTGTGTTTTCGCCAGCAGGTCAGAGAAATTGGTCCGAGGGACTCGGGGAGATCTTCCGTGCGGACGACGGAATGGGGTATTACCAGCATCGGTTGCATTGGTCTTGTTGTTTGCTTTCTTAGAGATACTTCCTCCCCCTTTTTGCTGGACAGCCGCTAACTCCTTGCGGAGCTTAGTCAGCTCGGCCATTAAAGCAGCCGGGGAAGGTTGTTCGGCCTCTTCAAATGAGGCGGTCAAAGGATTGCTTGAGTGTATGGTAGTATGTATGTCCTCTACATATCCATCTTCGCCTGGACGAGGTCCAGAATTAGGTGCCTGACCGTCTATTGCCATAACGGACGAGTATCCCCACAGACGGCGCCAGATGTTTCGGGGTTTTTTGTGATTCCCTCGGATACTGGTCACGCTCTGCTGGCAATGAGACTCGGACACCTGCAAAATAACGAATATTCCGGTGTACGGAATATTCGCCTCCGACGCTCAAGTTAGTGAACGGAAACGGAAAAGGCTAGAGAGAGAAAGTAGAGAGAAGTTGGAGCTTTTTGATGCTCTGTATTTATGTTATGTCACAAAATCCCCCTCCCATCATAAATGATTGGGGTATTTATAGGGGTGAGAACATGTACCCCTCTAGGGTTTATACCCTAGAATTTCGTGACATGATTGGCTGCGCAATCAGAAGTCGCCACGTGTCGTAAGGGGCGCCGTTTTACGGCTTTCAAGGTTTTCTCGGGATTTGGGCCTGAGGTCATCAGGGCCCTTTTCTCTTTCTGATTTTAGCATTGGGGCATTTAGAGATGGCTGACATGTGTCACTATGACCAGTGGACACGTGTCACATTCTCATAGGGCCACGTGTCACCTGTTTATTGGGCCACGTGTCACTATGAGATTGGGCCACGTACCTGGGGTATTTTTACCCTAAACAATAGGTATTGATGATATGTGTTTCCAATGATAGAGCATTAATTATATACTCTCATGTTTCGTAGGATGTATATTTTGCTTTCTGATAGAGGCGGCAAATAGCCCACTTGGATATGATTTGATTAGGGTCGAATTAGTATATAATCATTTGAGTAAGTTGCCTTAGTTAAAAATACTAAAATTAGTCATATTTAAGTGTGTTGCAAAATGAAAATGAGCTTTTCAATTAAACTTTAATCTTATTTAATTATGACAATAACTTATGGAAATGACCTCTTGATATTACATAGATGGGGATTGAGTTACATAGCTCATGGATATGATACGCGTCTTGTGCAATTGAAAGTGTAGCGCATTTTGTTACTCAATCAGCTCACTTGCACAATAGACATAGCTATTGTTACAGAAAAGAGTATTTACAACGACCTCAATGTATGTGTGAAGTGTGAAGCTTTGTGATATGTATAACATAGTCTATTGATCTCAAGATCTATGCTTGGTTCTGTCCAATCTACGTGCAAATGGTTCGTTAAAAATGTTTGTTGCACTTGAGATCAGATCGAGTTATGGCTGGTTGCGTTTGATACTGTTTTTCACTAAGCTAAGCCATACCGTCAGATCAGCCTACAACGAGGAAGCCCCAGTTTCTCACCGTGAGAAACAAATTCGTTTCTCATGGGGGCATTTTTGTGAATAAATCAACAACTTTTTCAACTTTATTCAACTGTGGAACCCACAACATTGAAAAAGTCGTTGATTTATTCACAAAAATGCCCCCATGAGAAACAAATTTCGTTTCTCACCGTGAGAAACAGGGAATTTCCCGCCTAGAATGCTACAGATACAAGGTCAAATTTGTATGTTGCTGATACTAGTCGTCTGTTTCCCCTTTTCTGATTTGTTTTGTTTCTGGTTCTTATGAGCCTTTACTGTTAACCTTGAAGAGGCTCCCAAAACAATGTTCAAAATCTCAAACCTTCCATATTATAAGTTGCTTTATTTTATCTTTAAAACATGTTTATATAATAGTGTATTAAAAAGATTGAAGTAGGAGATTGACTTTGGTTTTATGAAGATTCTATTTATTTTGGGAAGTTTTGTAGGACAAATCTAATTTTAGAAAGTACTTCATGGAAACTACGACAATATTTTGATCACGATGAAGAAAAAGATGATGACTTTGAAGATAATTATGAGGAAGCTTATCAAATCTAGCTATACTTAGTATTTAAAATAACAACCATCAAAAACATTTGTGAAATCCTCTTGTGATCTCCCAACCCACCCTTTTTTAAGTGCAATCCTATTTATCAAACTCTATAATGAAAGTAATGATGTTATGTTTTTTTTTTTTTTTTTTTTTTCACATTACCCACAATTAGGATAGGTCAACACTCACTTCTATTATTCCTCTTAACTTTTCATATCTTATTTAATTAACATATATAGAAGAAAAAAAAACATATAATTTTTTGGTTTTTAGAGAGCCACAAGACCCTAAGGATCTTCTAGAACCAGAAGGAAATCTCTAACCACTTGAACAATCCCTCACTCTCAAGGAAAAAAAAAAAACACACACACACACACACACACACTGACACACACACACACACACATTTAGTGTATAGTTTTTATCCCAATTTTATTTTCAACAACCCGTGCATTGCACGGGTCAAAAGCTTGGATTATAGCCTTCGATTTTGTATTTTTTTAACCTTTTTTCGCCCGAAAATAAAAATTGTCAAGATGTTTACCAAGGTCCCTAATACCTTCCAGGAGTCCAATTGGGTCGGTGGAACCATCTCATATGTCCTAAAAAGGTCATTTTACCAATTCGAAACTTGCACCGATTTCGTAAACTCAAGCCTACCACGGACGTTTATGACAACATTTAATGATCATATATGGTTTCAAATGGCATTATATGAGCCCGAAATGTATCCCTTATGGTTTCAAAGCTTTTTGCAACCGGACCCCCAAACCTCAAATTCCTCAAAAAGCGTGGATTATAGCCTTCAATTTTGTAATTTTTTGACCTTTTTTCGCCCGAAAATAAAAATTGTCGAGATGTTTACCATGGTCCCTAATATCCTTCGGGAGTCAAATTGGGTCGGTGGAACCATCTTATATGCCCTTAAACGGATTACCCGTTCTCAACTTGCACCGATTTCGTAAACTCAAGCCTACCATGGACGTTTATAACAACATATAATGATCATATATGGTTTCAAACGGCATTATATGACCCCGAGATGTATCCCTTTTGGTTTCAAGGCCTTTCGCCACCGGGCCCTGAAATTTCCTCAATAAGCGTGGATTATAAGCATTTGATTTTGTAATTTTTTTTTTACCTTTTTCCGCCCGAAAATAAAAATTGTCGAGATGTTTACCATGGTCCCTAATATCCTCCGGGAGTCAAATTGGGTCGGTGGAACCATCCAATATGCCCTTAAATGGTCATTTTACCCGTTCACAACTTGCACCGATTTCGTAAACTCAAGCCTACTATCGACGTTTATGACAACATATAATGATCATATATGGTTTCAAACGGCATTATATGACCCCGAATGTATCCCTTTTGTTTTCAAGACCTTTCGCCACCGAGCTCCAAAACCTCAAATTTTCATTAAAAAGCATGGATTATAAGCCTTCCATTTTATAATTATTTGACCTTTTTCCGCCCAGAAATTAAAACTGACGAGATGTTGAGCATGGTCCTTAATACTCTCTGGGAGTCCATTTGGGTCGGTGGAACCATCCAATATCTTTAAAATGGTCACTTTATCCGTTCGCAACTTGCACTGGTTTCGTAAACTCAAGCCTACCACGGACGTTTATGACTAAATATAATGATCATATATGGTTTCAAATGGCATTATATGACCCCGAAATGTATCCCTTATGGTTTCAAAGCTTTTCGCAATCGGACCCCGAAACCTCAAATTCCTCAAAAAGCGTGGATTATAGCCTTCAATTTTATAATTTTTTGACCTTTTTTCGCCCGGAAATAAAAATTATCGAGATGTTTACCATGGTCCCTAATATCCTTCGGGAGTCAAATTGGGTCGGTGGAACCATCCTATATGCCCTTAAACGGATTACCCATTCTCAACATGCACCGATTTCGTAAACTCAAGCCTACCATGGAGGTTTATGACAACATATAATGATCATATATGGTTTCAAACGGCATTATATGACCCCGATATGTATCTCTTTGTGTTTCAAGGTCTTTCGCCACTAGGCCCCAAAACCTCATTTTAACAAAAAGCGTGGATTATAGCCTTTGATTTTGTAATTTTTTGACCTTTTTCCGCCCGAAAATAAAAATTGCCGACATGTTTAGCATGGTCCCTAATACCCTCTGGGAGTCCAATTGGATCGGTGGAACCATCCAATATGTCCTGAAACAGTCATTTTACCCGTTCGCAACTTGCACCGATTTCGTAAACTCAAGCTTACCACGGACGTTTATGACAACATATAATGATCATTTATGGTTTCAAACGGCATTATATGACCCCGAAATGTATCCCTTAGGGTTTCAAAGCTTTCCGCAACCGGTCCCCGAAACCTCAAATTCCTCAAAAAGCATGGATTATAACCTTCAATTTTGTAATTTTTTAACCTTTTTTCGCCCAGAAATAAAAATTATAGAGATGTTTACCATGGTCCCTAACATCCTCAGTGAGTCAAATTGGGTCAGCAGAACCATGCATCCAATATGCCCTTAAACAGTCATTTTACCCGTTCACAACTTGCACCGATTTCGTAAACTTAAGCCTACCTCGGACGTTTATGACAACATATAATGAACATATATGGTTTCAAACGACATCATATGACCCCTAGATGTATCCCTTTGAGTTTCAAGGCTTTACGCCATCGGGCCCCGAAACCTCAAAGTTTCATCAAAAAGCGTGGATTATAGCCTTCAATTTTGTAAATTTTTGACCTTTTTTAGCCCGGAAATAAAAATTGCCGATATGTTTATCATGGTCCCTTATATCCTCCGGGAGTCAAATTGGGTCAGTGGAACCGTCCAATATGCCTTTAAACGGTCATTTTACCCGTTCATAACTTGCAATGATTTTGTAAACTCAAGCCTATACTATCACGTACGTTTATGGTAACATATAATGATTATATATGGTTTCAAACAGCATTATATGACACCGAGATATATCATCTAGGGTGTCAACACATTTCGCCACCGGGCCTCGAAACCTCAAAATTTTCTCAAAAACCGTGGATTATAGCCTTCGATTTTGTAATTTTTTTTTTTACCTTTTTTCGCTCGGAAATAAATATTTTCGAGATGTTTACCAAGGTCCCTATTACCCACCGAAAGTCCAATTGGGTCGGTGGAACCATCCAATATGTCCTGAAACGTCATTTTACCCGTTCGCAACTTGCACCGATTTCGTAAACTCAAGCCTACCACAGACGATTATGACAACATATAATGATCATATATGGTTTCAAACGGCATTATATTACCCCGAAATGTATCCTTTAGGGTTTCAAAGCTTTTCGCAGCTGGTCCCCGAAACCTCAAATTCCTCAAAAAACGTGGATTATAGCATTCAATTTTGTAATTTTTTGATCTTTTTTCGCCCAGAAATAAAAATTGTCGAGATGTTACCATGGTCCCTAATATCCTCCGGGAGTCAAATTGGGTCGGTGGAATCATCCAATATGCCCTTAAACGATCGTTTTACCCGTTTACAACTTGCATTGATTTCGTTAACTCAAGCCTACCATGTACGTTTATGACAACATACAATGATCATATATGGTTTCAAGCGGCATTATATGATCCTGAGATATATATATTACCTAGGGTCTCAACACTTTCCTGAAATCTCAAAATTTCCTCAAAAAGTATGGATTATAGCTAGAGCTGTCAAAAACTAACCCGACCTTAACGGACAAATTAAAGATCTGAACCCAGCCTATACTTGAACAATAGGGTGAAATTAGTGACATGTAACCTGACCTGGACTTGATCCTAAACCCATTTGATCCAATACTTTATGACTTGAACCCGAACCTGCCCCGACCTGATAGTAACCGTTAACCGATTTAATCCGTCCCGTAAACAATCCGAACTAGAACTAGTACCCGACCCAATTAAAACATGAACCCGAATCATGGAAGGTTTAATAAAATTTTATATACCTTTTATTCAGCTTATATACTTGTATAATTCTATAAACCCTCAATCCGATTTAATAAAATCTTTTGTTCAGCTTATATAACTTTTGTTCTCTATTACTCGTGTATAGGTTTAATAAAATCTTGATGATGCTTTATTGATCAAATTATGGAAGGCATAATTATATCGTTCAACTTGGCCACATTGGTATAGAATTGAACTTGAACCTGAACGAGAACCCGACTTAACACTAACCCGAACCCGAATGTACCATCTTGTTAACTCATCCAAACCCAACTCAACACCACCCGAACCTGAAATTAAACCCAATCTGATTTTAACTCGAATTGAAACTGACTTATATCCGAAAAGGTCAACGACCCGTTATAACTTGAACTGAAATTGACCCGACCTGAACCTGATCTGAAACTAGATTGACCCGACATAACCTTATCCTGATTTAACCCGAGACCTAATTTGACCGACTCAAACCCGACTTGAATGCCCGAATTGACAGCTCTAGACTAACGATAGATTTTATTTATCCGACTGCCTCAAGGATGCATAAGACTATCGTGGAGTGGAACAAACTTTTAGTATTCAATCAATCAAATAGAACATGAGAGAGTAGGCAAATAGGCAAGCAACTAATCTAAAACTTTTACTTGTAGTACAGAAAACAAGTTTAGCACTTCAGCGATGGAAACTTGACTTGGATTGTGATCCGCATCTCTACGAGTCGAGGCAAATATAACCAACGTACAAGATTACAAAACATAGGAGTAGGATCAAACTATATGTGATAAAGTTAAGTCATATAGATATCATACAGATGGTTTTTTTTTAATGTGTAAACAAAGATATGCTCCAATCATTCTAGCCCTAATCCATAGAAAGATTGTACTCCGTAACTATTTTGTGGGTTAAGCATGATTGTTTATTGTACGTGGCCCAGTGTTTTATATTATCAACTCTTGCATTGTCTCTACAAAACTAAAACCCTAGGAAGCAACATAAAACCCTAAAACTAACCCTAATATAAGAAGCAGCAATTTGCATCTCAGAAAAATTAAACCAGCCCCGAAAGAAAATCAAATCAAATCAAAGCAAACAAACCAGCCATGCCAAGAAGAAGAGGAGGGCGAAGAAAAGGAAGAAAACCAAGACGAAGGAAAGTGAGACGTCTTCCTAATGATGTATTAACAGAAATATTTCACAAATTACCCTTGAATTCCATGGTTCGCTCCAAGTTAGTATGCAAGGAATGGTACTCCATAATCTCTAATCCCGATTTTATGAAGGAGTATGTTAAGCGCCTTGGTAAGTGTTTCATCTTTTTTGAGAATGTTATTTCGTATAGGGAATTTAACATTTACGACGTTAATTGCTCTAATCTCATTAACAACAACGACACATCAATATTATCATCCATACCTCCTTTAGAAGATCCCCGTAAATGGGGGTATAGTGATGAAAAACTTGAGATAATTGGCTCTTGTAATGGATTAGTCGCGTTAGCTAATGGTAATAACTTAATTTTGTGGAATCCTATAACTAAACATTACAAGTCTTTTTCGGGGGAATATTGGTTCTTTGAGCCTCGTTGGGAATGGGATTTCAACCCTCGCATTCTATGGGGACTTTGTTATGATGCTGATCGCCAAGAGTACAGCGTTGTGGTAGCTATAGACTATCAGAGCCCGCCTGTCTCACCCACGAATTTCGCTTGTAGAATAGATTATGAAACTGAACCTGTTTACGTAGTCGATTGCAAGACGGGTAAAGAACGGAAGCTAAACGATTATGCTCTTCCAGGCAGACTACTCGACGGTAAACTTTTTAATGGAGAAGCAGGGAAGGTTGTTTGTGGTGTACCTCACTGGGTGGTGAGGTTTTACGATTTTCGGAATCCATGGGTTCAAATAGAGATTCTTTACTTTGATAGCAAGGAAGACAAGTTTAAGAAGATGGCTGGGCCGAATCAAGGAGGTGGTGGTGGTGGTGGTGGTGGTGGTGGTGGTGGAGACGAGAAAACAGTGCTCGGGCTAGCAACCTTGGAAGGAGAACGACAACTTGGAATCGTGTTACACCATGTGAACGCATCTACTCTTGAGGTATGGGTAATGAAGGAGTATGGAGAGCCGGAATCATGGACTAATTTGTTCATGATTCCATACTTAAGCGATGCAGCTGCTGATTCAATGGACGTGCTTGGATTTATGCCGAATGGGGAACTTTTGATTGGAAGCAATGATCTATGGGCTCATGATCTTGAAAATGGCACGTCCAAGAAGATAGAGATTAAGGATGGGCCTAAAAGATCATATTTTGTTATAGTTGAATATGAGCCTAGTTTAATTTCGAACCCTGGATCAGAGAAGGAACACAAAACCGAAGAAGAGACGAGATCGAAAGGAGCTCAAGTGCACAAGTAAGACTAAGAGATGTGCGCTAGGAATCACTAAGCTAGCTAGTGACTAGTGAGAATGATATGCAAGTTAAGTATTGTGTCTTAATTTAATTGTAGGAATCAGTTTTTATTCACTGCATTAGTCAAGAGCTGTTTGATTATTTTTTTTTTCTTTTCTTTTTTGCACCTTTTGACAACAAAATAAACAGAAAATTAGTGCTTGTGTTAGCATTTAATTATGACTATTCACTGATGTTTTAATCTCTATTAGTCTTGCTTATCTTAATGATGCCATATGTGTTTCTAAATGAATAAAAACATTAATTAATTATATATTCTCATGTCTTGTAGGATGTATTTTGCTTTGTGATAGAGGTGGCAAGTGGTTGATCGATCGTTTGAAATAGGACTATCATAATGTTTTAATGATTATATACGTAGTTCATAATTGACATATCTTTCTCCAAGTAATTAATTATACGTAGTACTTATATTACTTTATTCACTAAGCCATACCGTAGAAGGTCAAATTTTTATGTTGTTGATTCTATAGCTAGTCTGTTACCCTTTTCTGATTTGTTTTGTTTCTGGTTTCTTATGAGCCTAGAGCCTTTACTGTTAACCTTGAGGAGGCTCCCAAAACAATATTTGAGCTTGTCCATTATAATTAAAGATAACTTTTAAGTTAAGATTAAGTTCATGCTACTTGCCTAATCCCTAATGTGCAGGAAAGAAAACAAGTGCCCTTAATCTTCTGTTGTGAAACACATAATTTGAAACTTTAATCAAAACAATTGGATAAAAAAAGGCGCAAAATGAAAGAAACAATATCTGGATTTCTTGCATCTTTTTAGACGAAACAGCAGTGGAATACCTTTCTAAAAGCACATTTGACACCTTATCTTAAGATATACCATACTTTTGATTCACTAACATTTGCTTGTCATACCTCTTTTTTTTTCATGATTATGCACGCAAGAAAACTTTTGTTTTAAATTGCAATTAGCATACATAAGACGTATTAAATTCAAAGCTCACCAGCTTAGTGGAACAACTTTAAACCATCTTTTGGCATCATAAGGTTGGACGCCAAGCCGAGCCACCTATCTCCATTTCATATTAATCTATTTTCGCTACGTTTAGCCAGATCAAGTAATAAAATCTCAATTCCGAATAATAAAGTACATGTATAGACTAACGTTAGAGTATGAGCCACAAGGATGCATAAGACTATTGTGGAGTGGAACAAACTTTTAGTATTCAATCAATCAAAAAGAACATGAGAGAGTAGGCAAATAGGCAAGCAACTAATCTAAAACTTTTACTTGTAGTACAGAAAACAAGTTTAGCACTTCAACAATGGAAACTTGACTTGGATTGTGATCTGCATCTTTACGAGTTGAGGCGAATAAAACTAACGTAAAAGAAAAAGAAACATAGGAGTAGGATCAAACTATAAGCGATAAAGTTCAGTCATATAGATATGATTCAGATGTGTTTTTTTATCTGTAAACAAAGATATGCTCCAATCATTCATAAAGTGCAACAAGTGCTTTTCTATCTATCCTAGGGACAACCATGAGAGAAAAATAGTTGCTCTCCCTTTTCACAACTTTTTGAACTCAGGTAAAAAATGTGTGTGGCTCCTATTTTAAGCTGTTTTGAGCATCTTCTTACAAGCCCTTGGGTCACAATAAAGCAAAAAGATCTTCCTAAAACTTCTGCAGAAAGAAAAATTAGCACTAGAAAAGGTCAAGAAATTTGAAACAAGATTCGATTGGGTTTGATGTTTAAGTTCGCTTGATACACACAGAATTGATTAATCAGAAATTGACCCTGAACACTCTGTTATATACAGCACTCCCATCCGAAACAATCAATATTGCCCCCCACAACCTCACTTTCTTAGCTAAAAAGTACTCCTATCCGAAACAATCACTAATCTCCTAGGTGAAATCATCTCACATTAATTTTTTGTGAGAATTACAGCTACCCCGTCCGAAATTAATCATTAAACTCTTAGGTGAGACCGTCTCACATTAATTTATTGTGAGACTTACAGCTATCCAATAGGAAAAGTAATAAGAGAAAGCCAGAGTCTCATTATAAAGCTATTGCAAGATCAGTAGATCACCCATAAATATGATTCGCAATGGTTTAAGTATAACAATTACCGATTATGTTGCAAATCTTGTAAACCAAGTCAATAGTTTCAGAAGCAACCTCTCTACTAGTCTCGACTAATTTGGAGTTAAGTCGTATTCACCTATGCTAAGATTACTAACCCAGCAAAACGGTGGGACCTATACAAGGTTCTCTGCTGTTGTGACCATGTGAACAGGGATAGAATGACATAGAGATATAACTGAAGGAAGTTGCAATGTACACATGCATCTCTAATCAGACTTCTTACAGTGGTTTAGTAAAGGACAGGGCTTATTGACTGATTCTTTCTTCTCATGTTTTACGGTTTTTGTAGAACATCTATTGCACATCTTACCATGTGTAAATAGAAGGCAGTTCAGATCAAATTTCAGTTCATTTGGAATTCTACGGTTTAGGTGAAGATACGTCTTCTTCGCATCAGCTCCTTCTGGTACCCAACCAAGAGTAGTTGCAATCTGCAAAATCTGGATTTATAATTCGGTTTTAGAGGATCTTACAAACATGTGATAGTCTTTTCACCAGCACAAAAAACTCAAAACTTACATGTGTGTCCACTGGAAAGTCATCTAGCTGTAAATGGAACATGAGAACACAAGCTACCTGAAACCAATTACCAAATTATCATGAAGCCATCAAAAATAATACTCATGTGTTTTATCTATTCCACTTATTATTAACCATTTTTTTTTTTTACCAAAAGACGTCACTAATGAAAACAACTCAAACACCAGGAAGCTTATAAGTAATACGCAATTAACATAAATGGGCACATATCTAGGTTTTTGGATAATTAGGCAGTATTCACAATTTCACATATCCACATTTTCTTTTAACCACAAATCCTGCAAAATTGCCTACCACCTAGTAACAAAATTTAGACACATAACGAAATATATTCCTCCTTCATGACATAGCATCCTACAAGCCAAATCAAATGTACAGACATAGTGAAACATAAAACAATACTCACGGTTTTAGGTCCAATTCCTTTGAAAGAGGAGAGCTCAGACTTGATTTCGTCTATGGACAAATCCCGCAAGTATTCCAAGCATAACTTCCCACTCCTCTTCTTGAGGCAGCTCAGGATGTTTCTAATGCAGGAAGCTTTAGTTGGAGCTAAACCTCCACATCTGATGGCATTCTCTAACAAACTTTGTTCAGCAGCAAGGACCTAATATGAATACATTAAGTTACTAACAGATTACACAGACACCTAACAGAAGGAATAAGATTTCAAAACTTTTGAATCTCAGCGAAAACTGATACACCACAAGCTATTAACTACCAGCCTACCACTCATCATAAAATCAACATATAAGAAAATTTCATTCCTCCAGAATGATTAACCATAAAAGGAACAATGTACGAATACTCGCGACTCTTATTGATGGAATGCTACACAATAACAAATTAACAATGACATTGCACATAAAAAAATCAACTTAAAGCTAAAACCTTATTACAGAACCTTCAGTAGTATTGTATATGTGTCATTGAGCAATATGAACCTAAATAATTCCCCTGTTCCCCATTAAACATAATATAGCAGAACACATTTAAGAGCCCAAATAATCAATTACTACTTCAAAAACATACTAGTTCAACCAAAAATTAGAGGCAACTATTGTCTAGCATCTTACATTCTTAATCAAACATGCATGATATTTACAAATTCCAAAGTATACTTTCTAAACCAAGACATAATCAGAAACCTGAGATTTTCCACCAGAAAACAGCACAATCAACACCCAGTCACCCACAAAGGCACAAAGGATAGGAGCAAACTTTGTAAATTTGTATCCAACAATTAAACCATAAATCTTAAAATAAAATTGTATGAAATTCTGAAGATTAAACTTACAAGTTCCCAAGTGGGAAATGTAGCTTTAAGAGAAGCAAAAGCCTTTTGAGAATTAATATCAGTAGTATTCTGGGAAAGAACAATGCTCACTAAACCATCCAAAACGCTCAATTTCTCAGCTGAAACCTCTGATTTCACTGACCCCTTACTCAAATTTGAAGAATTAGGTTCTGGGTTTTCTCTCTCCTCGCGATACTTGGCGAATTCTTCAGGAAATCCTTGAAATTTCAAGAGTTCATCTCTAATGGCTAAACAATCTTCTGGGGTTGGTCTTAGGTGAGATGGGTATGGTTCAATTGCATCTAATTTTGGGTTCTTCTTGGTTTTATTTGATTTGATTTTCGTAGTTGTAATTTCTGAATGTTGTTTGTTGTTTTTGGGAGAAATTAGCTTCCTTTTTCTGGTGTTCTGCATTTTTTTCAGCTGGGTTTTAGGTTTGCAATTGAGAAGGAGATTTTAAAAAATTGGATAGATTAGAGATTTACTTCTTGTTTATTGTATTTTCACTTAATTTTGCCCCTTTCTTAATTTTTTCCCTATTTTTTCTTGGTCTAAAAATATACATTTTGTTGGTTGGTACTTTCCACTAGAAAGTGATTGCAAAGTAATCTAAATCTTAGTATGATATAGGTTTAAAAAATTTAAAATTACATAATGCAAGAGATTGGCTAATTATTTACAAGTTTGATTATTTACAAGTTTGATAACAATTATTGTTTGTCAAGATGATAAACTCGTATTTTCTCTAAATACACACAAGTTATCAACAAGGTCTTGGGTTAATGGTTAAGGCTTAAGATTGGGGGCTTTGTATACGATAAGTTGCAAGCTCAATTCCCTTGATCCTTACTGTGTATGATTATCTATCATTGTGCAACGGAGGACTATTTATTTTAAGCTCATGAGTTTAAAAGATACACGAGTACAAGGAAAGAACTAATTTACTACTAAGGATTTTCATTGTGTAACGCAAGACCATTTTAGTTCATATATCAACTCGAGATTTGTAGCAAAGAATTAACATTGGTTATAGACCTCATAGTGTTATACCATGCATAGAAGTTTCCTTTTTAAACCCTCTTGAGCAATATTGTAGAATAAACATTGACTATACCATGCATTAACATTGGTCTCCCGAGTCCCCCTTTTTTAGATCCTCTTAAGCCACCGCCGCTTGAGCATTATTGTACCGGAGTATGTTCAGTGTTCTAATCAAAAGGGAAGAAGTTTCCTTTATATTTTCTATGGCTTTTTATTCCAACAAAACCACTTCCCTCCAAAAATAAACAAACAAACCAACAAAAACTTAACCAGTGAAAATGACGATCTACATTGTCAAAAAGTGGTGGTTGTTGGTAGAGTAGTTGTTAATAATATAGTGATTAATTGACAATATACGAAGTATAACATTTCCTAAACCAACCCCAAACTGTATGTTGGGGTCACATACTACATTATAATTTCATGCTAAAAAGGTAGCTATCATTATTAATGCACATTACTTGGTTTAAGATGGAATTAAGGAAAGTGGCTTATCCTAATTCCTATTTTTAGTTGATCTCTTGCGCACAGTTTTACTTGCGTGGTTCAAATGTTCAATTCATGCATAGAGGAAGCACATGAAACTGGCTAAAGAAAGTAAAGTTGCTAAATTATAAAGTAGCTCACATAACCAACCCGAAACGAGTATTGTGTTATGCAAAGGGTAACGAGATACGAGTACTTAGGATACGCTATGTTGTAGACTTGTAGTATTGTAAAGAATGTAATAGTGTAATGTAGATCGAGTTAGTCCTATGCGAATATAGTTGTTTTTAAATACTGTAAAAGACTATATGTACATTATATACGGAGTATTACGTAGTGTTATTTTTATTTATTATACTTTGTATTGTATTAAATTAAAATGTGTTGTACTTCATAATTAAGCATCGTTATTGTAAGATAAGTTATAAAAAGTATTTATAACAATGACACTCCTAGGCCTACCACATCAAATTTTATTATCATTCTGACATTCTCATGTAGCATCATATACTTCCTATATAGAAAACAATTTGGAATATAATTATCCCATAAAAGATGGAACGAAATCTTCAATGAAGATAACATCTGATATTATTAAAAATTATTCAGCATTCTACTTCAATAAATAAAATATCAAATTAGAAGCTATTATAAACTACATATCACTGTCTTGAAATTTATTCAATAGGTCTTCCAAATTAAAAAATAATACAGTCAATATCATATAAATTCAATTCTGCGAGTAATAAAGTATTATAGTCCTGTAGTCAACTTTGCTGGATGTAACAACTTCTCATAAGTTAATCTTAATGGAAATTAAATTAATAGTGCATCATAAAATTATACTGAAAGGGTTAAAAAAATGGCAGTCGTGACATAAAAGATCTAGTCAAACCAATGAGAACGAGGAACCTTAACATTTAAGAAATCAGATTTCTTCTTTCAATATCTTCTTTGTTTGTGGTCATCATCTCATTCCCCTGCTACTTCTATCTAGTTTGTAGTACTCCATATTTATTTTATAGCTGCCAAAAGAGAAATTAAAAAGTTAATTTATTCAACAACTTTAGTTACACGTACATTTCGTTACGCTACCTTCACTAGTGATGAGACTATGAGAGTATAGCGTAGGGCTTGAATTAAATTGGACTAAGCTGAATATATTATAAGAGGATTAAATTAGAAACTAAATTGAACTGAAGAGAACATACCCGTAGTTTGGATTCGAGTTAGGTCATTGCTAATGCTATATCCTAATTAACTGAAATCTAACCTATATTGCTGTATTTGATCATTTCACGATACTGGATTAGCTAATGGCTTATTGTCATATCACCTTATAGAGCCAAAAAAATTGATGAATACAAAAATACAAATAAAATAAACAAAAACATCCTAGTAACAGAGACAAAAATGTTGCATGAGAATAACAATGAGAAGAATAAAACGTGTTTAAAGAGACTTTCCAAAACCATCCATATTTCCAAAATGTAACACTAATTATTTACATAATCCACAAGTATTTATAGAGAGAATCCACAATAAATATAAATCAAATCCCCTAAAATAACAAAAACCCTTGACCAACATCCAGCAATAATAATTACATTCTGTACCTAAATTTAATACCCAAAAAGATAATTAATCAAAATCATCAAACATTAAAAAAAAGTCAAAGAGTCAAAACTCAGCCGTTTTACCAAAACCAAGACCATCCCCAACTCGGTTCCGAGTCCGACTCAACCCACCACCCCCACCATCCGACTCAAGAATCGCCTCCCAATCAATACACTCCCCTAACCCATCCTCACTCTCCCTCCTCCCCTTCAACACCACCATTATCCGCCTCGCCTTCTCCTTCGCTCGATCGCTACCGTCCTCCTCCACCTCCTTCAACACCTCCATCACCCTCGCCTCCTTCGCCAACGCCTTGAACCTCATACTCCCATGACTCAGCGCGTACAACGCGGCGACACAGTTCTCCCGAGTCGACTCGGACTCGAACTCGCCCTTCCCCTTTTTCAACATCCACACCAAATGCGCCACCGCATTCCCGTCCAACATAGCCGCCTTCCCCTCCGAACTCGCCGCCAACTGATACAACACCAGCAACACTCTCCCGGCGATCGACTCCTTCTCCTGCCGGAGCACCGCCAGCAGCGGCGGCACCGCGTTGAATTGCTTCACCAGTTTCACTCTATTGCTATGATCAAGAGATAAATTATACAGCGCTAAAGCTGCGTCACTCCGAGTTCGCTCCGATTCCGACCTTAACAAGCAGTTCAACAATGGCGGCAAAGCGCCGAGAACTCCGATTGCTGTCCGATTCTTCTCTTCTAATGAGAGAGAAAATATCAATCCCGCAGCATGTTCCTGCGCTTCAGGTAATCTCCCTCTCAACAACTGAATCACCGTCGGAACGATTCCTGACCGTACGATCTTCACCTTGTTCGTCTTCTCAAGCGAGAGGTTCACCAGCGCAGCAATGGCGTTTATCTGAACCTTCTCGTAACCCGAGATAAGCAACGATCCAAGCGCAAGCAACAAACGTGGCGTACACGCTGATTTCCTTGCTTCTTCATCATTTCTCGTCGCTTTTCTCAGCGAAATCGCACCTTGCTCCTGTTCATACGGATCACAACTCTTGAATTTCGCGATAAACTCCTCATCATCGGAGATATCAAAGCTAGGGTTAGAGTTCATCGCATCGTCGGAAACTAGGGTTTCAGACGACGAAGTATGAAACGGTGACCAACACGAAGCAGGTCGAGTGGTGAACGGTAACGGCGTGAGCGGACTCGCCGCCGCAATCACCGACTCCTCCGAACTCGTCGACGAGTCGAACCGGTTAACCCGGTGAGTCAACTCGGTTACAGCGTGAGACGCATCCGGGTCAGCCTTATCCTTCACCGACTCGATTAAAAACCTTTCCGACGGCCGAATCAAGTCGTTTTCTCTCTCCTCTTTATCAATCATCTCCTTAACAATCTTCTCGATTGCAACCTTATCATTTTCCTGTGGCAAAGCGACGCCGTTTTTGGAGCACCAAGATGGGATAGCAGAGCGCAGGGCCAAATTGGGGATTTTGGTGGAGAAATCGGGTCGGGTTTTATCCGGGAATTCGGGTTTGTAGTTATGGGTTTGGCAAACCTCGGCGCAGAGACGATCGACGGTGTGACCCGACCCGAGAACAACCGGGTCGGAGAAGAGAGAATTACAAACGGGGCAAATATACTCCGGAGGTGGTGTTGAAATGGAAGGACGTGAAGGTGAGTTTCTGTGAAATGAGAATTTTAATTTGAGGAATTTGCCATTACCTTTACCTCCCATTTTTATAATTGATTGGGTTTAGTTTATGTTGTTCATTTGGGATGAGAGAGAAAGAGTGAAGAAGGAGGAGAGAGAAAGAAAGAGAGGAAGATATTGAAGAAGAGACTGAGTCGTAGGAAGAAGAGGGAAAGATGTAGTTTAGTATTGAGTAGAGATGACTCGAGGAGAGTGATGAATGAATTGATGATGAGGTTTTTTGAGGTGAGAGTGAGACAATAGAAGGGAGAGAGAAGTGTGGGAAGCAACTACTTTCTTTTCCTTTTTTTTTTTGGAATTTAATACTAGTATAAGAGGAAAAGTAATTAATGATAATGACTTTATTTATTGTTTGAAATTAATGGTCATGTATGTGTGAGAGATTTAGCGAAAAAGTTTATAGGAGAATTTGATTATTTTCTTTGTAATTTAATGGTTTGAATTTGATTGAATGATAACAGATTGAACTAAATTGAAGATATTGATGAGCTGAATGGAGTTGAATAAACACAACTTAAAAGAATAAAGCTAAGTTGAATTGACCTAAATTTTAAATAATAAGTTTAAATGAATTAATTCTTAATGTGATATTTAATTAAAGTTTTATGATTGATATGTACTCGTATTCTTTAATCTTCTACTAGTTTGTTTTTGCCATGAACCCTAAAAAATTATGTTACACTATGAACAAATTAGTAAGCAAGTTTTGAAAAACACGATTATTATCAATTACATAGTCACAAAGTAAAATTTATAAGATTAAAAATTTGCCAACAAAGTTTGGGATGAGGTTTTTTTTTTTTTTTTCCTTGTTAATTAAGGGTCTGTTCACATTTACTTAATTTCAGTTCAGTTCAGTTCAGCTCAGCTCCAATCAGTTCAGTTCAATTCAGGTCCAATCAGTTCAGTTCAGTTCAGCTCTTAATTTCCCTCTCATATAAAATATTCATTTCAGCTCAATTCAGTCCAGTTCAGTTCAGCTCCAATCAGTTCAGTTCAGCTCAATTTAGTAAATATGAACAGGTCCTAAGAGTAAGATTTTGGTGGAACTTTTCCCTTTAAAAAATGGGAGAGATAGGAAGAGATTTTGGTGGGGACTTCTTATTAAAGTAATAATAAAATTAAATATAAAAGATATTTGATAATTAATAGGCCTCGTACATTGGGTGATGTTATGTTTATGACTTTAGTGGCAATAAATAAACAATAGGTCCATTCTAATTTGTCTGGTATTTATGTGGGTGTGTGTTGTATGCTTGGAAACTATGGAAAGGATGCTAAAATTGACCAAATTATAGAGTGGTCAAGACTTAATCACAACAACTGTATTGGGTAAAGCGTTGACAGATGAGACTTGAAACAGGGTTCAAGAGTAGAGTACTTCTTAAGGTTATCAATTAGACGGCTAATCATAACATCTAAGCATTTCTTAATCATGATTATTATAAATAGTGTGCAGTGTGCGTTATAATGCCGATATATTCCATCATTTTCTATTTTAAGCTACGATTGAATATGTCATTTTCATTTATGCAACAAACCTTATTTTCTAAATAATCGGTATCAACAATGTCACTTGAGAATCGCTCAAAGTTAAATATATTAGTTTTAGATGATTTAAAATGATTTGTTTTAATTGTAATATGTGAAGAATATAAAAAATGTTTTTCTCCTTTGAACTTGATCATTACTTTCTATAAAATTCTATGGAGTATATACTTAGTAGTTAGTACTCTTACAGTAGTAGTTAGTCGTATATCACATTGTTTTGATGTAATCACAATTAATTTCATAATGTTGGAGTGAATGCATTAATTGCCTTATCTATGGACTATGGTGTAGAATGTGTGTGTATGATATACCTTAGATTTGATCTAAGGTCTTGAATATCTCACATTATGATTTTAGGTCTTGAATATCTCCCATTAAAATTTTAATTTTTAACTAATTAGTTTAGCTAACATCCACAATAATTATTCTTTGTATTCTATAATATGTCACCTTAGCATTCACATACCCCGTATTATACACTTAAATCATTCTTTCTTTTAGGAAGATAAAAATATTTGGTTTGCAATTTTTCTATGTATGTGGGTGATAAATTGAAAAAAGAATAACATAGTGCTGCTAATCTGCTATGGCTTGAGATGTGTGAATGTAAAATTTGACATGTCACTATATATGGATATTTTAGAAACCACCAAATTATAAACTAGGGTTTAAACCTTGCCCGTGGTCAAAAGACTGTAATGTTAGTATCTATATTTTTTTTTTTGACGGAATGTTAGTATCTATATATCTATGCGTAAGTGAAGGATTTTAGAGAAAATTTCCCTCCTAAACTCTATCTTATTAATTTGTCTAGGAGTTTCATTAATTTGTGTAGTATTTATTTTTCTATTACTATGATTGGCTATAAAGTTGCATATCTCTAGAAACTTTTATATATCAATTAAAGTACTAGTTAGTTAAAATCCAGGTTGGTTCGGCAACAATCTAATTTAATAATACTCCGAAATATCTAGCTACTTTATGAGGGTTTAGTAGTATAAGTACTAGTCAAGTAGTAGCACTCCTAAGGTCATGTCTCATAGTTTAGACCGTTTTAACACTCAGAAAAACCCTAGAATAAAAGTAACTAATTCAACTTCACCAGGAAGTCCTCATCTAGAAAAATGAGAAAAGATGCGCGCTAAGTTGAGTTTATAGGTGAGCCCTAAAAGAAACAATTAATAGGAACTTCAAACTATAAGAACTATATACATCGTGAAATATAAATCTCTAGCTATATTAAGTGACGATAATTTGAAGCATTCAAAGCAACTTAAATATAAAAATGAAAAAAAAAATAATAGGAATGTGTAATTTTAATATATATGAGTCATCTCGAATCAATACGCTACTTTAACATAGTCCATAGTAGGTGCTCTCCTAAGACCACGGAGTAATAAGAAAAACACATACATCAAGCATTCAACCAGTTTTAATTGTAGACACTTGAACAAACTCAAATCACTATATTATGGAGTATATATTATCCACATATGCATATTCAAAATAAATTAGTCCTTTTATGCATCTAAGTTAGTAACATAATTATTTGTTTTACTTGCAACTTTTGCAATTTAAGAATGTATTTGCATATAATTATTGGGATATCCATAATTATTAATTTCTCCAATATCTAAAATTGAGCATAAAAGTAAGGTCCACTCTTAGGCCTCGTTTAGTAAAAGGGGGTTCAACAATTGTTGTGATTTTGGGTAGGGACAAAAAGGTGGAGAATCATGTGGTTGGATTAAGATGGTATGCTCAGATATACCAAAAGGTTTACTTCTTTATTGAGGCAGGAATTGTTTGCCCTCTTATTTGATTTGATGTTTCTTGTTCTATTTTCTTGGCATTTAATACTCATTTTATCATTAATATTCTTATATTGAGAGAAACGTGATATTTTATCTCATATAACTTGTGATGTATATTTATGTTTAGAACAAATCCCTTTCTTGCTACTTTGCTAGTGTTTTTATTTTCATATTATAAGAGGATGGATCTTATTATAAAAACAATATAAAGATGATAATATTCAAAGAATTGCATAGAATGTATTAGAGTATCTTGGATGAAAGCTGTTTATGCTCAATTATTGTAAGAGTCAAAGAAATTTAAAAGTATGTAGTAGTTCATTTAAGAATGAAAATGTAAAAACAATTAAACTTGATATAAGAATTGAGGTAAGAAATTAAAGCAATTAAATAGCTCTATAACTTTCAGTCCTTAGGTCAGTAAGTTCACAACACAAGTTACATATTTTGAGTAATATACTATGCAAAAATTCAATTAATTCATTATTATTATTGAATTCAAGTACTCTTCAAGGTCAAACTGTCAAAGAATGGTTAGGAGAATCAACAAGTTAAGTTAGTACTTTAATAGAGCATAGTTTAAGTTAAATTTTTTAAAGCTATGATCCAGCTGTTACTTAAGAAAGACAAGCTTAAAGCCTTAAACTAGTACTATTAATTTATTTTTACTCACATACAATTAGATTATCCATGTAAAAGTCAACTTAATTGGTGGTTAAGATTAGTTAGTGGATGATTTGGTATTGTGGAACATTCTTGTGCATATTCTGGACCTTCCCACTAATTGAACATATTTTTTTTTTTTAAAAAAAAAATGGGTGGCCCAATTGGCCCATATATCATTAATCATGTTAGTTGTTATCGGGCCATGAGTTTGTGTCACTAGTTAGTAGGCCCAATAATAGTAGCTCTTACCTATTTTATTAGAGGTCCACGCATTTCACGCTCTAGAAGATCCAAACATAATTGCATATCAATATCAGCGGAGTACTTTTGTTTCGTGCAGAGTTTGATAATTAAGCATGATAAATTTGATTAAACTCTTATAAAAAAGAAATACATTGTTCCATTTAGCTATCATTAAGGCTTTAAATAATACTATTGTATTAATTTTGGACAATGTGAAAAAAACCTTGTTCTTATTTTAATGATATTTCTATCAAACTCTTACAAAAACGTACTTGCTATGGACATTCGTGCAAAACATACTCCTAAGGCATGTTGATCATAGTTTCAATTGGGTTGGCCTATGATTTTGATATCAGTGGAGACGGGTTTGCTTAGCTGCAGGCTACTCAACAACAACAAAGTCGTAGTTCCAAAAGAATTTGGGTAGTTGTATGTAGGGCTCTAGTAGGGGGAAATTTTCTACTTCAGCTCTGGCCTCACGGAGGTTGAATTGCTTCTGCAGTACCTCTTGGAGGGGTTAGCGGTTGCAGTCTTGAACCGTGGCCAAAGGCCAACATAAGGGTAAAGGGTTCAATCGTCTTCCTAAGATTTAAATCTTGCAACTCCACCCAACCCTAGCTAGCTTGGTGAAAGAACAAACTAGCTTAGTTTGTACATTCTAATTAAAACTAGTAGTCCGGCACATATCAGTAGCATGACACAATAATTATACTACGTGTTTGGGTCCAATTTAGTCCAATTGGGCCAAGTCATTAAATGATCCAATTAGAAGCCCAAGGTCAAGGTTCAACTCTCCAAATAGTGCTAAAGTCAAGATCAGTCCACAAGGCAAGTCAATTGGGCCCAAGCCCATTTCTCCCATATATGCCAAGGTATAAAAGCCATCAATATTACATTTTATGAACGACACAACAAAGCCTCAAGCATTTAATTCTCTTGCATAGCCTTTTCTCTCTACACACTGTACTAACTTTAGCATCGGAGGGGCCTTCCTCGGCAACACCCCCGGGGCTAGTTTACGTGTGTTTGTTGTGCAGGAAACCCTCGGTCCATCATCACTTGGATCGAGCCCAGTCTTCGCCACCTTATTGGACCTTCGGCAAGGTCCCATTGTTTTTACCCGAAACAATTTGGCGCCGTCTGTGGGGAAGACTTCTAAAAAATCTTTAAGCCAATTCCAATCGTTCTACCTAAATCTTAGTTCCAATGGCTAAGAATCGCAAGAACAAAAACGACGGGGCTTCTCCTCCGAGAAAGCGCCGAAAGTCACTAGGGGGGGTCCTTCGGAACGCCCCACTCCTAGTCTAACTCCTCCTCGGGATAGGAGCCCCTCCGCGGGACCCGATTCTCACGAGGAGCCAAGGGAGAGATCCGAATCTCCTATCATCCAGTCCAGTCATCCGCCGAGCCCGCCTCGGTTAAATGGGGACGACTGGTCCAGTCAAAGGACTCAATCTCATGCCCGGAGCCAATCTCGGAGCATTCGCACCAACTCTCGCTCTCAGCCGAGGACACCCTTGACGGGACCCAACTCGGAAGAGGTAGTGAGAGCCCTAGCGGTCCTCATGGAAGCCATGAAGGCCCAAAATGTGCCACCTCCACGCGGCCGAACACCTCCGCAAACTAGAAACCGGCGGAGATGCCTCGGCCAGGAGGGGGGAAACTCTCCTCTTTTAAGGAGCTTGGCGAATGGGAAGAGGATACTTGGAGAACCGAGAGGGAGAAAAACAGGAACTCTCATTTCTTCAGGGATTCCTCCCTCCAGCTCACCACGAGCCGAACCCATAAAAGCAGCAGTTCTGCCTCTCGGCCAGAAACTGCTCGCCGAAGCGTTCACGACCGGCTCGGCGATAGGGAGCGGAGTGTGCACAGTCGCCTCTCCTACCCTGCAGCCGAGGCCCAGACCTCCCAGCCTGGGACGAAAACCACTTCTACCTCTCTGAGAGGGCGGAGCGCGGTCCCTTCGGCTGGGAATAAGGGCAAAGCCGTGATGCTGCCTTCCAGTTCTCCATTCGAGCAATGGATATTGGAATCCCATGTGCCGACGGTCAAAATCCCGTCGCACATTACCTATGATGGAACTTCGGATCCGAAGGACCATGTTGCCTCGTACGAGGCTCATATGCATCTTTGCCCC
The DNA here is from genome assembly GCF_948465745.1 of Chenopodium album. NCBI lineage: Eukaryota > Viridiplantae > Streptophyta > Magnoliopsida > Caryophyllales > Amaranthaceae > Chenopodium > Chenopodium album. Next base: position 36,716,123 of record NC_137853.1, on the reverse strand, counting down.
AGGTCCGAAGCAACTTGGTGCAAGTATTTCCCAACCACTCTCAAGGGGGTCGCGCAAGCGTGGATCTCCAAGGGAGTAAAAGAGGGCTCAATTACTGGGTGGGACGATCTGTCCTCCAAGTTCAAGAGCAAGTTTTCCACGGCAAACCGCCGGGAAAAGACTACTGCAGAGCTCATGGGCCTGCAGCAAGGTGAGGCCGAGAGCCTCCGAGACTACCTGACCCGCTTCAGCAATGAATCATCCAGCATTTCTCAGCTGGAACAAGGGCTGGCAGTCTTCGCCCTTCAGCACGGTCTCAAAACTGGGCCATTCTCAGACTTCATGGTCATGAATTCACCTCAGACCTTGGAGGAGGCAATGAGCGCCTCGGACAAGTTTATCCGAGCTGAGGAGTGGAACAAAGCAAAAACCCAACCCCAATCTGGGGGAGGGAAACAAAAACAAGCACCCTCGTCTGAAGGCCAAGGCCAAAAGGCAAAGGGAAAGGCGAAAGCCTCGGAACAATCTTCGGCCAACGAGTTGAAGAAGGAAAAATCTGCTCCTTTCCAGGGCAGATACGAATCTTACACTCCGCTCTCTCTTCCGCGCGCTAAGATTTACAGCGTGACGAAGGAGGAGCAGAGTTACAGAAAGCCGAGACCGCTCCCAGAGTGGTATCAGCGTAAGAATAAAAATCAGTGGTGTGAGTTCCATGAATCACCGGGACACAACACCGAAGAATGTATCCAGCTGAAGGACCAAATCGAGGATATGGTCCGGAGAGGGTACTTGAAAAAATATATCGCGGATCACCGCGAGAAAAAAGAGGCCGAGAAGCTTGAGAAAGACTCTCGGCAAGAAATTGACTTCCCCCGAAAGAACAGCAAAACTGCGGAAGGAAAATTCCCTCCAATCCATGTTATATCGGGAGGAATATGCTCTCGGAGGGAGCACAAACGTCACCTCAGGGCACTGACCCATCAGGTGAATCATGCTGATATACAGCCACCCCAGTCACCGGTGCCGAACATGACGTTCACAGCCGCTGACTGTCGGGGGGTGACGTACCCTCACGAGGACCCGTTGGTGATAATCGCCACGGTGGCCAACCACGACGTCAGCAAAGTCTTAATTGACGGTGGTAGCGGGGCAAATATTTTGTTCCGGAAGGCCTACAATCAAATCAAGTTGAAGCCCAAGCACCTCACGCCGGTACCCTACCCGGTATCCGGATTCAATGGGGCTTCAACTTACCCTGATGGGAAAGTCTTACTTCCTGTCACCATCGGCTGCGACGAAGCAGCTAGGAATGTCATGACCGAATTTTTGGTCATTGATGCTCCTTCAGTGTACAACGTGATTTTGGGGAGACCCATAATTCACGAGATCCAAGGGGTTGTCTCAACTTATCATCAGCTGATGATATACGTTTCAGACGCCGGCTTCCCTGAAAGGATCCAGGGCAGCCAAAAGGAAGCCCGAAGGTGCAACTACCTCAAGCCATCCACCAATCGCCCAGAGGACGATGATGAGGATGAGGAGGAGAAAGAAAAAGAAAAAGAGCCGAACACGAAGAAGCCGAAAGGCCTAAGTGCTTCAGCGCAAGGTTCTGTACCCAAGGAAAAAGGATCAGAAAAAGAGACGGCAAGCTCTTCATCTGAGCCGAAAGACTCAGGGAGCCAGCCGAAGCAAAGAAAGTCCGGGACGCCTGCTGATATAGACAGCAGGCCGGATTGTGAAGAATCCAGTCCATCAGCAATGGACACGGATCATCATACTGAAACGGTCGAACTGACCGAAGGAGATGCTGAGAAATGTGTAACAATCGGGATGGACCTTGATCCGAACATCCGTTGTGAACTTATTCAACTCCTTCGGGACAACAGAGATGTGTTTGCTTTCTCGGCAGCCGATATGCCCGGGATAAGTCCAGACCTCATCTCCCATAGGCTTAACGTCGACCCAACGTGTCGACCAGTTAAGCAAAAGAAGCGGAATTACTCCGCAAATAAGAACCGAGACATCGCAGCCGAGGTCAAAAAATTGCTGGACGCAGGTTTCATCGAACCTTGTCAGTATCCAGAATGGCTGGCCAATGTGGTGATGGTTCAGAAGTCCAATGGTACCTGGAGAATGTGCGTTGACTTCACGGACCTAAATAAGGCTTGTCCGAAGGATTTCTATCCCTTGCCGAGAATCGATCAGCTAGTCGACTCGACGAGCGGACACGCCTTGCTTAGTTTCATGGACGCATTTTCGGGGTATCATCAGATCTTCATGCACCCCGACGACCGAGCAAAGACGGCATTCGTCACGAACGCCGGGGTGTACAATTACAAAATGATGCCCTTCGGATTGAAAAATGCGGGGGCAACATATCAAAGGCTGGTGGATCAGATTTTTGCCGATCAAAAAGGCCGAAACATGGAAGTCTACGTTGACGATTCAATTGTCAAAAGCAAGAAATCCGAGGACCATGTTAAGGACCTGGCTGAAACCTTCGCCACCTTAAGAAAACATCAAATGAAGCTGAATCCGAAGAAGTGTGTCTTCGGGGTGAAGTCAGGGAAATTCCTTGGATTCATGGTCAGCAAGAGGGGGATTGATGCCAATCCCTCCAAAGTCAGAGCAGCTCTAGATCTTCCTGAGCCGAAAACAAAAAGGGACGTTCAGCGGCTCACCGGAAGAATGGCAGCCCTCTCGAGGTTCATTTCAAGAGCTTCGGACAAAGGGTTACCCTTCTTCAAAGCCCTGAAACTTCCAAAAACAAAGGAGCTCATTTGGGAAGAAGAGCAAAAAGAGGCCCTCAAGCAGCTTCGGGAACACCTGGCTCAGCTCCCAACTCTGGCTAGTCCAGTGGAGGGGGAAACTTTATATCTGTACGTGGCTGTTAGCCCGGCCACCATCAGTGCAGTGCTGCTGAGGGAAGAAAATAAAATTCAGCAGCCGATCTATTTCGTCAGTCACACTCTGACAGATGCCGAGACTCGTTACCCTCTACTCGAAAAAATTGCCTTTGCAGTAGTGGTAGCCGCTCGGAAGTTGAGACCCTATTTTGATTGCCATCAGATAGTGGTTCTCACTGATCAGCCGCTGGAAAAAGTTCTCGGCAAAGTAGAAAAATCACGTAGGCTGGCCAAGTGGGCCTTTGAGCTCACTGAATTCAGCATCAGCTACCAGCCGAGAGCAGCCATCAAGGCTCAGGCTCTGGCGGACTTCCTGGCCGAATGCTCGTACCAGGAGACGTTGGACGATGAAAAGAAAATCTGGACCGTGTTTACGGATGGATCCTCCACCGTAAATGGTTCGGGGGCAGGGGTAGTGATAACCTCTCCAGAAGGCAAATCCTTCGAGTATGCACTAAAATTTTCTTTCAAGGCTTCGAACAACGAAGCTGAATACGAGGCAGCAATTGCAGGCCTAGAATTGTGCATCTCTTTGGAAGCCGAGCATGTCTGTCTGAAAACAGACTCTCAGCTAGTTGCATATCAGATTGGTGGCAGTTATGAGGCCAAAGAGCCCTCCATGATAAGTTATCTTGCCAAAATCAAATCAGTTATTGCAAAGCTGAGAACCTTTGAAGTGCAGCTGATCCCAAGGGGTCAGAATGCTCAAGCCGATGCACTCTCCAAACTTGCCAGTTCAACTCTAACTGAGCTGAACAGATCTGTATACGTGGAGGTGCGCCGAGAAAGAAGTGTCGACGAAGCACCCGAAGTGTGCTGCGCCGACCCAGAGCCCAGCTGGATGGACCCCATCTTAGCTTTCAAGCTTCGGGGAGAAATTCCCGAAGACAAAATTATGGCTTCCAAGCTGAAGAGAACTAGCTCAAGGTTCATCGTCTTCAGAGGAGAGCTTCTGAAAAAGTCCTTCTCAGCCCCATTGCTGAAATGCGTGGGACCAATAGATGCAGATTATATTCTTCGGGAAATTCACCTCGGCATCTGTGGAAACCACATTGGGGGAAGGACCCTAGCCCACAAGACATTGAGGGCTGGATATTACTGGCCCACCATGATCTCAGACGCTAAGGAACTGGTCCGAAAGTGCGAGAAATGTCAAAAATTCGCACCAGTCATCCATCAGCCAGCTAGAAACCTTCAGCCGATCCTAAATCCGCTTCCATTCGCCCAATGGGGGCTGGACATTCTGGGGCCATTTCCAGATGCACCTTACCAAAAAAGATGGTTAATAGTCGGCATCGACTATTTCAGCAAATGGATTGAGGCTGAAGCAGCCTCGAATATCACAGAGCAAACTGTCAGGAAATTCATCTGGCAGAATATTATTACTCGCTTTGGTATTCCGAGAGTTTTTGTCTTTGATCATGGAAGGCAATTTGATAATCTTCCGCTGAGGCGGTACACAGATCAGTTCGGCATCAAACTGGCATATTCAGCAGTGTGTCATCCACAAAGTAATGGCCAAGCCGAAGCTGCAAATAAACAAATCCTCAGCGCCTTGAAGAAAAGGGTTGAAGATCAAAAGTCTAAGTGGATAGAGGAGCTTCCAGGAACTCTCTGGTCACTTCGGACAACAGAAAAAGAGGCAACGGGCTATTCACCTTTTGAGTTGGTGTATGGTGCCGAAGCCGTTCTTCCAGTGGAAATCGGTTCTGAAAGTTTAAGAGTGCACCACTTCTCGGCTGAGAACGAGCAACTCATGAAGGAATCCCTTGATTTCCTTGACGAAGTGAGAGACTCAGCCCGAGACAGGATGGCTGCTTATAAGCAGAGAATCAGCAAATTTTACAACCGAAGGGTCCATGCAAGGCCCCTCAAAGTTGGAGACCTTGTCCTTCGAAATGCCGCTGCAGTTCAGAAAGGCCGAATCCATGGGAAACTCTCAGCTGCATGGGAGGGACCCTATGAAATTCATGATGAGCTTCAGCCAGGGACATATAGACTTCGTCAGTTAGATGGAACTGAGCTGAAGAATCACTGGAATGCTGATATACTAAAAAAGTACCATGTGTAAACCCTTCGGGGCAGAACAATCTTTGTAAGTACATTTTGAATTATTAATGAAAGGCCTCAGAGCCACCATTTCTATAAAATTCTACAATTTTTTATTCTTTCAAGTTTTCTTCATTCTATCTACTCTTTAAGGGTTTTTATTCAGCCTCGTCTGAAACCTTCGCCTTTGGGTAACTGGGTTTCAGATTGCTGACAAACCCGTCTTTTTAAAGAACCCTGGTCTTTTAGCTGAAGCTAAGCTTCAGCGAGACTTGTTCTCCAAAGACATGAGTCCATGGACAAGTCTGGGATATTGCCTTAGCTGAGCCTCGTATCCCAGAGAGCCATTATTTGAAACATTGCCTTCAGTTGGCCCTGTGTTTCAGATATCCATTTTTAAAGGTAGAAAGAAAACCAAGGATAAAGGCAACCGTTAGAAAATTTTTATTCAGCCCCGTCCGAAACCTTTGCCTTCGGGTAACTGGGTTTCAGATTGTTGACAAACTCGCCTCTCTAAGAACTCTGGTCTTCCAGCTGAGGTTAAATCTCAGCAAGACTTGTTCTCCAAAGGCATGAGTCCGTGGACAAGCCTGGAATATTGCCTTAACTGAGCCTTGTATCCCAGAAAACCACGATCTGAAACATTGCCTTCAGTTGGCCCTGTGTTTCAGATACCCGTTTTCAAAGTTCGACAGGAGCCCAATTCAATAATCCAAAGACATGAGTCTTCAGATTACTGAGGGAGGCAAGAAGCACTGTCAGCGCAAGTTTATCTTCAGCAGAAGTTCTTCAAGCTAAAAGCTTTGTGCTTGGCAAGTTTTTGAAGAAAAAGTAAAGCATTCAAAATAAGGCGAAGTAATTGAAGAAAAATGCATCAGATAAAATTCAAAGGCTCAGAAAAAGAGCTACAGAATTCAAAATTCAGAATGGTCTAGGACATAACGAAATATCGGCAGCCGCCCACAAGCGGAAAAATACAGCTGCCGAAGTACAGTACAAAAACAAATAAAGCAGTTTGTACATCAAGGCAAGCTGAAGCAAAAAACAAGGCAAAAATACTTTTCAGAAGCGGCAAGTCTAAAGTTGAGCGCACGATGAACCGCAAGATTCTGAAGACGACTGCCCGAGTTCCTATGCTTCAGCCCGAGGATCAGACTGATCAGCAATGCTGGCTTCAGCTCCAGCAGCAGATGAAGCAGGCTGTGCACCCTGCTGAGCCTCCCTCTCTAGCTGTTCAGCTTCGAGTTCCCTCCTCTCTTCTTCTTCCTCAGCTTCTTCAGCTGCAAGAATTTCAGCTTCGGCTTGAGTAGGGAACTTCATATGGGGATCTTCTGGATCCTGGCCCCATTCAGCACACTTGGACCAGTCCAGATTCGGCTCAGCATGGAGACAAAGTCTTCGGCATACTCTGAACCCGTTCTTAAATCCCATTTCGTACTCTTCTTGAGTATAAATGCGGGTCTTGAGCAGGGCTTCAGCATCTGCTAGCTTTTTCTGTACCTCCTCCAAGTTTTTCTTGGATTGATTTAGCTCTTCAGCGAGCTCGGAAGAGGCACCCTTCTGCTTGTTCAGCTCCTGCTGAACCTCTGAAGCTTCAGCCTTCAGTTGAGTCAGCTCGTCATTTTTGACCCTTACCTGATCCTCAGCCTCACTCAGCTTCGCTCTTTCAGCCTCGGCAGCAGCAACAGCCTCTGAGAGTTGGACGTTTTGGGCTTGGAGCTGTTCTTCAACAGCCATCCTACTAGCTTCTGAAGCTTCCAGTTTCTGCTGCACCTCAGCTTGTGCAGTAGCTCCATCCTTGATTCGGCTCTCAATGGCAGCCTTGAACTTGGATACGTCCACTCCCAGGTGGTCTCGGAGAAAGTTCTCCCCTTCTATCAGTGGGGGGAAAACCTCCTCCTCCATAGCAGTGCAAAAGGTCCGGAGGGCTTCAGCAGCCTTCTTTTCGTATTCCTCCCCTTCCTTTTGCCTTTCTTCAGCTGCTGCCAGCTTCATCTGAGCAAGTTTCAGCTCTTCGACAGCCACCTTCTGGGCGAGCTCAGCATCGTCCACCCTATCTTGTAGGGTGTCTATCAGCTCTACAGTGAGAGTCTGATTGTGCACAAACTGAAAGCAGAGGCACAACTCAGTAAAAAGAAAAAAAAAAAAAAAAAAAAAACAATATAACTTGGAGCTGAAGAGCTGAACAGAAAAATAGAAACAGGAGTAAGGATTTACCTGCATCATCAGCAGTTGATTCGTCCTTACAGGGTCTGGGACAGATCTGCTGGATTCACCCATCCCCGCAGTGGCCTTCAGCGACCAGGCCCTTGCCCTGTCTACTTCGGACATTCCAGCAAAATTGCCGAAGTAGGCTTCTGCACCTTCTCGGTTCTGGCCCCATATGACGTCCCAGATATGATCTGGAATTGGAATTCGGGAGGCCGAGAACCCCATCTCTCCAGAGTGCAGCGTCTGGAAGGAGGGGAAGGAAGACTCAGGAGCTTCATGAACCCTTGGAGGTTCAACTTCTTCTTCTTCAACAGTCTTCTCTTCCTTCTCAGCAGAGTCGATGACAATGACCTCTGCTTCCTCTTCGGGATTGAGAACGAAAGCCTCAACCTCCCTAGCAATGTCAGCTGAGAAACCCTCAGCAGTGGGCTTCTCAGCACTCTCAGCATTGTGCCCTTCGGCACCATCTGCCATTCCCTCGGCTGGGACCCCTCCCTTGGGATCGGGAGTCTTTTGGTCCACCTCCATCTCAGGAGGTGGGGAAGGGGTCTTCGGTGGAGATTGTGGTGGTGGTGGGGGAACCCTCGGCAATTCGCCGCCTTCTCCAGGCTCTCTGATGCTGATGCCGGCTGGCCTCGGCCCCATTGGGAAGTCATGAGGGCCGATGATGGCCATTCGTCTCCTCCTTTTCTGAAGGGGATGTTCATCCATATCCGATTCTTCGGATTCTTCGGAATCTTCAGGAGGAGCAGGAGCTTTTCCTTCTCTATGCTTTTTGCTCCCTTCAGACTGCAAAAAACAGGGGGGGCAGGAAGAGTGTGAGTTCTCTCAAAAAAAAAAAAGAAAAAAAAAAAAGAAAGAAAGAAGAAAACAAATTTCAAAGCTAAGTTAGGTGTAACTCACCGAGGTCTCCAGCAAAGCCTCGTCTTCTTCTTCAGCTGCCCTCGCTGCTGCTCTTTCTTCAGCAGCCCTGGAGGACCCTTCTCCTCCTTCGCAAGCTTCAATAGCCCGTACAACTTCCTCGGCTGTACGGGCGGCTTCAAGTTCCTCAGCTAGCAGTTGAAGCCAAGGATCTCTCTTCTTCCACCAAGGCTTCTGCCTTTGATAAAGGGCAACAGCCTCGATTTGGAGATGATGCGGATCTAGATGGACCTCCCTATGCTTTGAATCAGTGATAGCGGGGGCCCGATCGATAATAAGTCTCTCTTGGCTGACGCCGAGACGATTGTAGTCGATGCCAACGTTTGTCTCGTTCCGCTCTGAGCATAAGAAAAGAACAAAGGTCAGTTCAGCAAAAGAAAAATGCTGGATCAGCTCAGCAGGAAAGTGCAAAAAACAAAATTCCTGCTAAGAATAAATGATAAAAGCCTCGGCCCCAGCCGAAGATACTTACCATCCCTGAACTTTCGGCTGAGGCCGACAGCTGCTAACATGTGCTCTTGGAAAATGTAGTGGTTATCCGGGAGCCAAGTCTCCGGGATATACTTCATTCGGCCTCCAGCACCCCCAGGGTTCAGCATTCGGCCGAAGATATTTTGCTGATTAAGGTGCAGATCTGGGCCTCTATCTTCGGGAGGACCCAGGCTTCCCATTTCAGGGTCAGGCTCAGATAGGTACCTGGGAGCGCTGAAGACGTAAGGATGGGCAGGATCTGTGGGCGCCCTAACCCAGATCCATTGACCCCTCCATTCCTTATCTGAGGAATCATTCGGCCACATGGTTAAATACTGAGGCCGAGACTCAATTCGGTACCACCCAGGACCATGATTACCGTGCCCACTTTGAATGTTCGGCATCAGCCGATGAAGCTTTTTGAAGCAGTGGAGGTTCGGCACATATCTAAAAAACTTGCAGACCCACAAGTACGTCATCACCCTTCGGATGCTGACGGGAGTTAGCTGGCACAGGGAGACCCTGTAGTGGATCAGCAAGTCTCGGACAAATGTGTCCAGAGGAAACCTCAGCCCATACTGGAGCTGTCTTGTGTACACCCCCACATACCCCGGGGGTGGACGATGGATTCTATCAGATGCAACGGGCATTCTGCACCAATACCCATCAGCCTCCATTATACCATAGTGCAGCTCTATTTGTTCAGCAAACCGATACACCTCGGCGTGCTGTACCCACCAATGGTAGGGATGGTTCTTTATCATGGCTGAAGCTACTCCGGCGTCCTGCCACTCCTGAAATCCAGGAAGGACATCCCAAAGTTGAGCGGGAACTACTTCGTCCTGCCCAGAGACGCTCGGCTCCTCCGATCCTTCAGGAGGCGCCGATGAAATTGGGGTCGCCCTAATTCCTTCAGCAGGGTCAGACCCCACTTCTTGTCCGTTCCAGGTCCCAGTCCTATTCCTGGGATCGGGGAATTGCCTTGCCCTTCTTGGAGCACGGGCTCTGCCTCTAACTCCTCTCACCATTGACGATTTTTTGAAGAAAAGTCGAAGGAAGAGGGGGAAGGAGTTCAAATTCGAAGAAAATTAAACAAAAATTAGAGGAAATTACCTTTATCTGAAGCGGAATTCGCCGATCTACAAGTTCGGAATGACGAACTTCGGTTTCTAAGATTATTTCTCGGGGATTCAGCGAAGTTTTGATGCGGATTCAGGGATTCTTTTGCGGGGTTCAAGCTCGTGTTGGTGAAGAAATGAGGAAAGAGTGCGTCCCTTTTGGTTTTATTTCCGGAAATGGGAATTTTGGGGGGTTCACGCTTAAATTTGCTCTTAAATTCCTCATTAAGTAACCGTTAAACACGTTTCCCCGTAATTAGTGATTAACTACCCATTATCCGTCCAACTTCCACAAATTATCCACCCAACAGCCGTTATCTCACTAATGGCGGTTTAAATTTAAATCTTTTTGGATTAATTAAATCATTTACTTCCCTCCTTTTTTCTGGTTAATCAAACCCGACCCGTCATTCTTCCAAATCGGGTCTGGGGGGCAAGTTGTTTGGGTCCAATTTAGTCCAATTGGGCCAAGTCATTAAATGATCCAATTAGAAGCCCAAGGTCAAGGTTCAACTCTCCAAATAGTGCTAAAGTCAAGATCAGTCCACAAGGCAAGTCAATTGGGCCCAAGCCCATTTCTCCCATATATGCCAAGGTATAAAAGCCATCAATATTACATTTTATGAACGACACAACAAAGCCTCAAGCATTTAATTCTCTTGCATAGCCTTTTCTCTCTACACACTGTACTAACTTTAGCATCGGAGGGGCCTTCCTCGGCAACACCCCCGGGGCTAGTTTACGTGTGTTTGTTGTGCAGGAAACCCTCGGTCCATCATCACTTGGATCGAGCCCAGTCTTCGCCACCTTATTGGACCTTCGGCAAGGTCCCATTGTTTTTACCCGAAACACTACGTATTATTTATCTTGTGATCTTTGTCACAAGCTAAAGCAACATGGTACAAGAAAGAAGTCAAGATGATAAAATCTTCCACTGATGGATCGTTGTTACAAGATTTTGGAGTATTTGTACAGTTAGTTGTACCAGCAATTCTATGTGGAGTAGCGGGTTAAGACTTATCAACAACAGCCATGCATGACACGAAATAGTGTAGTTCAAGCCTAACACATCAAATTTTGTCCACGGAGATCAACTAGAACTTCACTACTTGCACTTAGGGCCTGTTCACATTTACTGAACTGAGCTGAACTGGACTGAATTGAACTGATTGGAGCTGAACTGAACTAATTGGAACTGAACTGAACTGATTGGAGCTGAACTGAACTGAACTGAGTTGAAATGAATATTTTATGTGAGAGGGAAATTAAGAGCTGAACTGAACTGAACTGATTGGAGCTGAACTGAACTAAACTAAAATTAAGTAAATATGAACAGGATGGTTACATTTCTCGAAAATAAAAAGGGTTGCATTAGAATTGGAAGGTTTATACTTGACACTAATAGGGTTACATTTTGGAATTGAATCCTATGCAAAATTTGAATACAACTTATTAAATGAAGAAAGCTAAGAGACTCCTTAAACGAGACTGTTAGCTGCTAAAGTGATAAGCAGATATGGATGGATAAAATATAGTCAAATATAATTGATATTGATTACACTTTTGATTAAGCATATTACTTGTCAAAAAAAAAAAAAAAAAATTAAGCATATTAAATCAACTTTTTTTTTTGTCTTAATCATTTGAAGGAGCTCAACAAGGGTTACTTAAACCGTAACCAAATTAATTAACATTAACCTTTAAAAACAAAATGGTACTCCGTTTCTATACAGTATACTTCGTATATAGTAATATAGTACACTAGTGGTTGACACCGAGATGATTTAGAATTTCTATAGTTAATTAAACCATGGTTCATCATACGTCGTCTCTACCACAAACTTGGGTGCATGAACTATGCTATATATGGTGGTGCGCGCGACTTGCATGTAGCCATTCACACGTCTCATATCACATGCTGATAATCACTAATCAGGTCATGAATATGTCATAATTAAATGCATCGGTATGTACCTAGATTAGGTTTGCAATTAATTTGTGACGGATGATATAAAGTTGTAAACTATAAAGTATTTGAGTTTGCGCGTTAGAGGGTTGTTTAGAGTGTTAATTTAATGGAGTTTACTTTGTGAAGTGATGCCAAAAATAGAGCTTAAAAGATATGGCAATAAAACATGAAAACAACTTACCATCTAAACTTGTCCTTTTTCACTACTTAGTTAGGTTTTTTTATTAACAAGTACTAATAACAATGCTAATTAGAAAGGAGGAAAGGAATAGGGAATATTACCACCGTAAACACCGGGTTCAAATATTCAACCATATGACTATAAAGTAACAACGCAACCCTAAATCACTCAAAAAGACTTGACCTTTGGAATCTTTAACAGTTTATAACTTTACCAATAAACTTTTTGATTAAGAAATAGAAAAAAAAACAAGATGAAATAATCAAGATGAGAGAGCCAACAAGTACATTCATATTTCATACCATTTGTTGCATATAAACTATAGTTTACATTTTTGGGTTTTGAGGGAACATCATAGTAGGCCTTTATAACAAAAGTGACTTCGTTTGTTGCAACAAATTTCAATATTGACAGTAAATTGCATAGGAAAAGATGAAATGTGTCGCATCATTTTAGAATTTTATGAAGTTTGAAATTATAGAACATATAGAAAAAGGATCCTTAGCTTTGTTGATATCAAAACACGGAATGATATTATTGTCATTTACTTAACATTTTTTACTTCTCGGTATTTTGACAACATACAATAGTTAACTTATCTACTCCGAACCAAACAAGACCACACATGCATATTTTTAGACATGTAAACTACGAGTAGTTTATATATATCCTTTGTAATTGAACTATATATATATGTATGTGATGGTATACATGAAATACGGTAAATTTATACGAGTTATAGACTTTAGAATAATAAAATTACCTTCTTATTTCATGTGTTAACTACATATATATGAAGTATATTTTTTTTTTTTGGTGCTTAAAGAGCCACAAGGACAGGGGTGATGAGAATCTATCCCAGGATCTCTTGAAATCGGGAGGAAAGCTCTAACCACTTGAGTTATTTCTCATTCTCACATATGAAGTATATTGTATAATAAATCAACCTTGATAGATTATGCATGCATGAAGATACTGATCTGAGCTAGCTTGCTTAAGGATCCAATTTAAAAATATGCTATTTCTAATTCTCATATTTCTTTCTGATCTCTAATATATATTCCTTACACAATTACAGTACTTATATTCACATGTAACGATTGATCAAAAGTCAAGAAAGTAAACCAAAACTCTAGAAGCAACAAATTAGAATCATAAAAGAGTTGAAAAATTAGCAAATTTTATGAATCTAGCTATCTTTCTAGTACGTCATTATTTCAATCCTTAAGAATTTTTGGTATGATTAGATTGGAGTACTATGCTCATGATGATAGACAGCTCATTCATAGCCAGGCTGCATCATCGAAGATCCGGGTGACCGGGTCGATAGGTTTTGTATACATCGATTTATTGTTTTACAACATGTTTAGTCACCTAAACCGCAAAAAAAACCAACAATCATCAAATTGTTTATACATAGTATGTTATTTGCGATGTATAATATACAATACGCTCATTGTATATAAGTTTTGTAGAGTATCTACGACACGATATATTTGATGACTTGATGCAAGCAATATTTCATACATAAAATCATACGTACAGTGCAAGTATATACTTCCTCACATACATAACTTCATAGACTTATAACTTATTAGATTTGTTCTCGTACTGATCTGAACAACATCTAAGGTAAGACATTAAGCTAGATGCATAATTATTAATTTATATACTTCGTAGATTATCTATACAAACCCTAACTTTTAGGTCAAAGATTATGATATAATATATTCTTAATTAATGAACATGGCATCATATAGATGGATTAGACTTGCCAATATATGTTTAACATGAAATAATAATAAATTATAAAAAAAAAAAAATATCAATTCATTAAGAATAAATGGTTTATTGAGATCAAGTGCAAACTATCTTTATATCACACAAGAAAAAAAAAAACTTCGCAATAATTCCACAAATCAAGGGTAAAATCAAAGAAAATTAAACAAGCAATAATTAAGAGTATACTTATCAAAGAACTTTGTTTCAAATTAATACAAAAAAACACGCGAATACAATTAATTAAAAGTCACACGACATAAAAACATAGTAATAGTAATAATAACAATACAGAAAATTAAAGAAGATTAAAACTTAATTTTGATGAAGATCTTGTGAAAAAGATTTAGATCTACCTAATTAAACAAAAAACCAAGTTAGCTAGATGAGTAGCTAACTAGGGCTAATTAACGTACAAACAATCGGACCAAGATGCTTGATTCCCCGTGATGAGCAACTAACAACTCAAAGGATAGAAAGAAATATTTGAGAGAATAAACCTCTATTTAATTTCTTCAACTTTGTTGTGTTTGTTGCCTCAAATAGTAAGAAGAATAGTCATCATGTTGTTGTTGTTGCTCTTCTTCTAGTTGTTGTTGATGATAATGATAATAAGGTGTCGTGTTGGTGTGCTCGAGGGGGAGGTTGAAATAGCGATAATTCCAATAATAAGAGTACAAGACGAGGGAATTCGACGAGAGGAGGATAGTGGTGGAGGAAATGATGGTGATGATGAGAGATGGAAAAAGGAATGAGAAGAGGAGTGAGGATGTAATGATGATGATGATGAACAAGAGTCAGAGTGTAGGGTAATAATAATAAGAGACTACTAATTTTAGAGGAGGAAGAAAACATCATCATGATATGATGAATTTTTTTTTTTTTTTTTTTTTTTTTTTTTGGGTAGGTGTTTAATTGTGATGATAATTTGTGTGAGAATTTAATTTTTGGGGGATAATCAAGAAATATTCTTTGTAATTGAGTAGGAAAAATGAAAGAGGCTAAGAAGAAAAAAACAAGAATGGTTTGCGTGCACTCACCATCATCATCATTTTCATTCTCTCTCTTTTAATTTTCTCTCTCATCTTTGTTTCTGACTCTCACACATTCTATCTATCTTTGAGATGGAATGATGATGATGATGGAGATAATTATGAAGAGGGGAAGGAGACTCTTTTTGGTGGGTCCATTTTTAGACCCTTATTCTCTAAAGTATGTGCCCTAGCTAATTTATCACTATTTTTAATGGTTTCTTCCTTTTTTGTATTTGTGGTGGACGTATATCATGATGCATTCAACATTTGAATATTGATTTTTTTTTTTTTTTCTTTATGATGATGAGAATAGTCACCTTACTAAATTGAGACTTCTTATAAGTCAATTCAGTCAAGCTTTGTACGTGATGAGAATAAGTCATTATGAATTATGATGATAAGAATAGCCATCTCACTAAATTGATAGTTCTTATAAGTCAATTGACCAGTCAAGCTTGTACTCGATAATTATTGAAAGTGAAAGAGAATAATAAGATTATTCTCATTCTTACATAGTTGTAGAATTCTTAGCGAAATTTGATTTAATACCATGATTTTTAAATCACAAGGCAAAATTCTTAAGAAAATGAAGAATAATGAATGGGGGATAAAAGTAACCAATTTATAACAAAAATAAGTTTAACAAAAGTAGGTGTAGATTAGCATGCATGCAATTGATTTTAGCATTTCTAAAGTCTGCATATCACTCCACTTTACAAGAAGTGTATTGAATCTTCTCTCAAAGTCTCACATTAGCATGCAGTGCAATTAGCAATTGTAAATTAGTGTGCCCTTAATTAGTTATTACGTAATTTACCTTAGTTCTCTCATGGGATTATATAGAAAAGAATGAAAGGAGTGACAAATTGAAACTTAGTGAGGTAATTAGGTTGGGTATTTCTTACCACAGTACAACTAGCTACATTGTAATAATTAAGGTCAAAAGTAGTCCTCGGTCAATATTTGGTAATCTATCTTGTTCAAGTTTAGTACGTTATTATTATGTGGTGTAGGTAATCATGAGTGTATATATCATTGTAACAATATGATGCGGTGCATCATAGATTCATAGATAACAAGCAAACATACAAGCTATCACTATGTGAATGAATAGCTATGTCCATATAGAATCAGAGAAGGAATTCGAGCAGCAAATTAATTTAATACACTCCAAATCTCCAATCTCAATCATTAGATACATGTAAAACTATCTACGGAGCAGGCCCTGATCTTTTGAGTTGCTCTGCTCTTTTGTTCTGATCTGCTGACACTTGCTCTGCTTTGAAATCTGCTCTGCTCTAACTGCCAGAAGCTCAAATGAACGGGTTCTAACGTAACTCATAGCCTCATAGGTGATCCATTGAGAAAATGACTCCCTAGCTAATCTATGTTTTTGCTACAGTAACATTATTTTTTTTGTACTCCGTAAAATAAAGATAGCCACTTGTCCTAATATTGGTGTATAATTATTGGATAGTCTAAGGTGCGGTTGCAGAGATGAAAACATTCTTTTTAAGTGTCTCAATAATAATAATCTTGTTATACAAATATTAATTGTAAGAAAAGGCTGTTTATGACTGTATGTGCATGCTTTTATTAGAATATTGTTGGGACTTGGGAGTAGATTAGATGCTTTGGTGCTTTATTGGGTTTAGTTTTGAACAACAAAATTATGGAACTTAGGAATCACAGAGGCCTTAACATACATAAATATATATTGATTGGAAAGTGAGATATTAGAAAGCCTCTTTTTGGTTGTCCTCCTTAATCAACTTATTTTATGGATTCTAGTTTGCTACTGTACTTCACAATTAATCTTGATACAGTCTAATGGTTAGAAGATTGTGTACGTTTTTCATCCTTCACTAGGGTTACCGTGTCTTGGGAAATTTTGTAACGCGTAACCAGGGGCGGAGCCAAGGGGGGGCTGGCGGGGGCCTTGGCCTCCCCCTTGGCTTGAGATATTTATTTAATTTGCTCTCAATTGTCATTGATTATGGTGTAGAGGAGTTGGTTTTTTTCATGTGGTAGTATACAAGATGTCAAGGGATCAAATCTTGTAGAGTAGCTAACAATTTTTTTTTTTTTTTAAAAGTAAATGTAATCAATTCAATAGTTGCGATACGTAGGTATAATCTTGGCCCCCCTCACTTAGAAATTCTGGCTCCGCCACTGCGCGTAACTGTGTAACTTAATCTAGATCTAATGGTAAAACGGTATGTTTGTCATTATGTGTGTAGTATAATCTTGATCTAATGGTTCAAAGATATGTTTGTGATAGTGTGACTTGAAAATCACGAATTTGATTCTTAGTTCTATAATTAGGGACACGAATACACAATGTCTTGTGGGAGCTAATGATTTTTCCTCTTATTTATATTGATTTATATTTTTACATATCTATAATCCATTAATCAACTACTTCTCCCAAATAATTGAAAAAAAAAATAATAATGGCGAGATAGCTCTGTCCGTAGGACTAATTATCTGGCCATTAAATGTGCTTACTTCAAGACAAGGGCATGTATTTCAACAAGCTTTATTTGACTGCTTAAATGTATGAGTGTGGCCTTGACTTCCTAAAGCATGATTAAGCTATTATTATATCTTTATTAACTTTATACTTCGTTATTTGAGATTATAACACAGGTACACTTTACTCTAAATTTATTTTAATATATACTTGTATTATATACAAGTATTTAGTTCACCTCTTCCTAGTTACATTTGCAACCCATTTCATTGATGTTATGAATGGGAATAATAATATGTGATACAATTATTATACAAAGATTAAATAATCAACCCAAACTTTTAAGAAAGCAAGCTTTACCTTTTTATTACTATACAATGCAGCCCTAATTAGATGTATGTAACTGTAAACACAAATTTTGTAAAATTTCCATGCCTACAGTAGCATTATTCTTAAATTATGATAAGTTACATAAAATTATTGTAACCCTAATTGGTCGGAAAAAATCTAAGTCGATCAAAAGAAAAGTCATTATAACAAGACATGGAGGACAAAGGACATAATTAAAAATTCATGTTTTGAAAATTTGCATTAAAAATGCTCCGTTACATTGATAACATGGTAAAAAAATTGAATTCAATCTTCAATATGGTATGATCGATCACTTAGGTTTATTTGTATTCTTTAGGCACAACAAGAGAGTTTAGGATCCTAATCTCCCCACATGAAATACATTATTAATTAATTGCTTGGAAGATAGAAATTTATTAGGTAATTAATTATAGTATGTTCAAAAAAATTCACCTAACTTAATTTGACATTTAGGGTTTGACTCTGATAAAGTTTGATGAAAATTCTAGCCTTTTTGATGAACTTTTTTAAGTTGGTTAGCCAAAAAAGTCATTTTAGTGGAAAGACCACAAAGTAGGCATAAATGTCTAAAGATAAAGAAAAGTTGAGGGATTTTCTAATAAAAGAAGGTCTTTAAACTTACATTACTTAGAGATCCAAATTTTTTTATACATCAAAACAAAGTCTAAAACCTAAAGAATAAAGATGATTAAGAAAGCTCACCCATTTTTTTGTTCATCAATTAAAATTAATTTAATTAACTTAAATTAGCATTTGTATTAAAAATGTAATTAAAAAAAAAAAATAGTCCCAATGGAATCTTGAATAAACCTGATGATATCACATGGCCAATGTGCCAATTCATCTGATCTGTGTAAAATTTTGCTTTTCTCTTTTGCAGGGGTTCCCACCAAAAAGATCCATATCTTATGCTAAAAGTGTTGTCATTTGCATCACAAAAGAATATTTCTGTTGATTAGAGTACATCTAAATGGATTTAATCTAGCTAAGATTAGCTCTTGAACAGTTTAAAGAGCAGTATGGTTGAATCTTGAATGAAAATTTGAACGTAATTCTCTAACGGTAAAATTTTGTATAAGGCAAACTAATAAGGGAATAATATTTGCTTGAAATTGTTAATGGTTAGTACGGAGTCAAATTTAAGTAAAAGAAAGAAATAGTAAAATACGGTACAAAGTTACCAAATACTACGTATAAAACTCATGCATTTAAATAAAAAAAAAAAACCCGAAAAAGTAACAAGTAAAACATTAAAAAAAAATTAAAAAAATAATAAAAAATAAATAAATCATGTGCTAACATTAGGTTGGGCTGAGCTGGCTTTTTTGTAGAAACATTTCGAGTTGGACTCTGCCCTCAAATGTTGGGCATTTGTTGGGCCAGTCCAGGCTACTTCGTTTAAATAACGCTCTCTCTTCTTATCTTAATTTGTTTGCATATTATATAAAGACTATAAAGTATAAACTCACTTTGCCATTCCAAAATTAGAGTTAGCATTAATTTAAAATGGTATACACCAAATGAGAAATGAGTCAAGTTTAGGGGAGGAAAAGCATTTGTGGTGGATCCATACATAATTCATAAAATTCTTGTCTATAATGATTGCATATGAGAAAGTTGGGATGGTGGGTAGTGATTAGTGAATACCCATCATATTTGTCAAAATATAAACCACAGGTCAAATAGACAAGCATTGGACACTTCCTTGTCTTCCTCCATGCAAGATAACCACTATATTATGGAGTGGTATATTCCCACACGGTGCGGTTTGGATCTCAAACCGCACCAAACCGCAAAATTGCGGTTTGTGATTTTTTTCAAAGCGCACCAAACCGCAATTCTATAGTAAATGATATTTATGCTAGTTAAACATAGTGGGATCTCGTTAGATTCGTCTCATATATGTTATACTTGCTTCTACCTTTTATTTTTATTTTCACAAAGTTTCGTTGAAGTTTAAGGATGGCTTTGCTTGGAAAATAGGATCGGGTGCATCTTACGAGCTACTAGTGAATGGTGGATGCAGGGAGAAGTTCCGGTTGTTAGATTGAACCAGATGTTGAGGCTAAGTAGACTTTGGGTGGTTAAGGATTTGAAAATTTGATTGATCAACAGGCTAGAACTTGGAAGGTAGATATGATCTGAGAAAGGTTTGTGACAGATTTTGTATGATCACAAAATCTCGAAAATCAGAAATAGGAAGAACAATTCAGGAAGAAAATGTAAGAACAGTTCAGAGAAAAACTTGGAGAAAAAGTAATCAGAATTTTATGTGTTTGATTGAATGAATAATCTTACATCATGTTTGGGTATATATACTACAGCTATAACTCAAAATCTTCTAGAGAAATCTAGAGACTAATAATAACAGAATCAGGCAACTTGCTGCAGCCTGTAACTAACTCTGTAACAAACTCTAACAAACTCCAAGCTGACGTGGCAGGCAGGCTTCAACTCTGGTGTCCAATAGTTTGAGTGGGAAAGTGCGGCAAAAATTATAGCAATAATGGAAATTCCGTTGACAGAGGAGGATGATTTCCGTTTTTGGCATGGAACAAATTAAAGTCAGGTATTTTTACCACAAAGTCTGGTTATGCATATCTCACTAACTTGAGCAGGGATAAGGAGCCTTTGCATACGACGAAAACATATGATTTTTATAAGTTGATCTGGCACTTGGAAATTCTGTCGAAATTGCGTATTTTTCTATGGAAATCGGTAAGGAACGAGATTGCAGTTAAATCAAATCTTTTAATTCGATCATTGTAGGTGGATGGAAACTGTGACTATTGTGATAATTCTGAGGAAGATGCTAAACATCTTTTTGTTTCTTGCTCATTAGCGAGATATATTTGGGATCATTTTCCCATAAACATCCGTTATGAAAATAGTGAGTCTAATAACTTTGCAGAGTGGATTCAAACATGTATCCTGCTTTTTTATAGTCAGGATGGAAGTGATGGTACAAAAATTCGTGTTTTTGTGGCAAATCTATGGGGTTTGTGGGTCACTAGGTGCCAACGGGTTTTCAAAGGCACGAATGGATTGATAGAGTATAAAACATATTCCTGGGCCTCAATCATAAGCTTAAGCTTTTGGTTGAGTTGGTCCAATAACATGGTATCAGAGCCAGCGTGACACAAAGGTCACGGGTTCGAATCTCATCCGCCCCTCCTTCGAAGTGGAATTAATTCGCACCAGGTATGGGTGGGCCTGTGTTGCATCCACATTTCAAGCCCAAAGGGCCTTTCATGTGGGGGGGAGTGATAGAGTATAAAACATATTCCTGGACTTCAACCATAAGCTTAAGCTTTTGGTTGAGTTGGTCCACTAACATGGATATCTTAGGGAGTTGTTCTTGAAAATCTCAGAGGCTTTGCGAAACATGGAAGAATTGGGAACGTTACGGGTTTATGAGGACGCCACGGAAACAAGTTCAGGCCAGGACCACCGCCTGGTTTCAATCAAGTCTACTAAGGGAAGCTACAACAACCTTGTGGTATAGTAACTTTAACACGGGATTGATTATTCAAGTTGACGGTTCTTGGGACAAGCGGAGAGGACGTTATGGCATAGGGTGGACAATGACTTTGGGGGATGATGTGGAAGTGGAGGGTGGGGGTGATTTTGGTGCAGGCATTTCGGCTATACATGCAGAGGCTTTAGCAGTTTTGGAAGCGATCAAGTGGGGAACTCACAAGCAGTTTACAAAGATATTGATCTTCTCGGATTTTGAAAATCTTATTTCAATTTTGAGACAAACGAGTCAAGGAGACATCAACCTTCATTGGACGTTTATGGAAATAAGAAATTTGGCAAAATAACTTGATTTATGCAATATTCTCAAGGTTCATAGGAAGCAAGTTCAACACAAATTGATTTACTAGAGGTGTTGTTTGGTTCACTTGGGAAACTTCCCATAAATTGTAAATTTATGGGAATTATTTTCCTACAATCAGATTCAACACAAAGTTTGTTGATTATGAAAATCAATATTTATCTCCATATTAGGAAAATGGATAATTTCGAGAATCCGCATTGATATTGATATTCTATTTGATATACGGAGTATTAAGTTATAGATTTTGACAATCCACAGTTCTACTTCTACACTGATCTCCTATCTTCACTGGAGCTTAGCTCTGACTACATCCGGATTCAACTTAGGTAGTGCAGGTGAGTCTCCCAACAAGAGCTTCTGCATACGATAAGGCTCGAACCTAAAACCTCCCTTAAGGTTAATTACTACTTGAGTCGACTTTTGTTGGTTCATAGGCACTTATCATGTTGGAGTGTTTATTATAAGTTCTCAAATGTATTGTCATATATCTATTATACTAGATAATTTCCAAGTCATGCTCGGTTTTAAAATCAATGGTAAATAGGTTGGATCTTGTGTCATGAACACGATTATTAAAATTCCTCCATATTTTTTTATAAATTAATTTATAGCATAAAAAATATAATAAACATGGAATATTACGTGAAATTAATTTAATATTCTTTGTTATTAATGTATAAGAGATATATTATCTTAATATAGGGAAGGGTAAAATTGTAATTTGTTCTACAAAGATTTGCAAAATAGGAATTTTTTTTCTTTTTTTTTTTCAGGAAAGAATAAGAATATTGTGTGTTTAATGTTATTTTCAAGAATTTGAAATAAAAAAGAATCACGACATTCGTTGCAATTTAGACTTTTTGTAATTATTGTTTGTAAATAAAAACAACTTAATTTTTAGGAATCACGTTGCATATATTATTTGGTAATGAAATTGTATATAAATTGTTCGATTTTTTAGAGCAAAAAAACTAAAAAATACACAAGTATATAAACTCTTTTATAATCCGTATAAGGGATGGCTTAAAGCTCAGATTATAAAAGAAAAACTGAACTATTGATGTCGATGGACGATGACAACCCTGCAACCTCTGTCACATTGCATCTTCAACAAGAAGATGAAGCGCCAATTGAGAAGTTTAGACAAAAGTTCTAATAAAAGACTATGATATTGATCGACCATGAGATATTAATTAATTTTTGAGGTGTTGTAGGAACTTAAAACTAAAGGGTTAAAAAAATCCGTGAAAAAATCTCTAAAAAAAACAAATGTGGAGTAAATTGCAGGGTCAATTGTGTAACCAAATCCTTCACCGATTTATCACATTTATTCATATGGGCATAAAAATTTTGTGAGGCACTTAAAATTAGAAGCTCAAGATTAAAGTTTCATTGACTTCCATCCCTTTTTAACTTCACCTAGATTGGACTTCTTTATTATAATGAGTGTATATTAAAGTGTATAATGTAGATTAATATCTATCTATATTTTAAAAGCAATAAACTTTGGGCGCACAATTTCAAATGGGAAACTAAATAACTAATTACATCCCCAAAATGTCATTAGTGCGAATTGAACCTCTAATCTCATGGTTAGAAAATACTTTTCTTTTCACTGGAACAAAATTAGTTCATCTGGGTGATTGAAAACTATTGACTATCTTCAACTCTTCATATGATGCTATCTCACCACCTCCCCGCATAATTAAAAAAATAAATTAAAAATCCACAACGCGGGAATACAATATTATGCTTGCGTAATAAGTTCATATCATTAGACACTTTCCTCACACTTTATGTTAGTTCGTCGTAAATAATACTTCGTATACAACGGAGGCATTATATTTCTCCATTTCCCTCACAACAAAAAGAAAAGAGTAACAATAATAATACTTCGTAATAAAAAAAAAAAAAAAGAAATCCTCAGCGCGGGAACACAATGCTGTGCTTCCGTAGTAAGCTCATCCTATCCCCATTTTCTCTCAGGACTTTCATCGAACACCTTCCGTACCACAAACCCAACTCCTTCAAACTCACTGCAAACACCCGCAAATCCCTAATTACTGCAACACCCATCAATTCTTCCCACTTTGAAACCCTAAATTCTCATCAAAAACACCAGATTTCTCTTTATGTTGATACCCTTCTTGAATGGAACCAGGTCCCTTTTCCCCCTCTTTCTTCTTCAATGTTCAATGTATTGCTGAATTAGTATTAATTATTTTGTTTTTGTAATTGAATTGTGCTTTAATTTTTTTTATTACAGAAGATGAATTTAACTGCTGTTACAGAGAGGAGTGAAGTAATGGAAAGACACATTGAAGATTCACTCGCAATTCTTCCGCCTATGAATGAGTCTTACACTTCACATTGTGGTTCTTCGTGTGAAAGTTTGAGTCTTGTTGATGTCGGAACCGGTGCCGGGCTTCCGGGTTTGATCTTAGCCATTGCTTGCCCTGGTATTTGTTAATTTTTGCTTACAATTATAAATTGTTGTGAAATTTGAGGAAATTAATGAGCTTTTTTAGTGTTGAGAAGTTAGTGCACACTTAAATTTCTCTCTTGTAAAGTTTAATTAGTGTAAGGAATGCTACGGACCGAGTAATGTAGCCGTCTAGCCGGAAAACCCGAATTTGAACTTAAACCAAGCATATTGCATATGGTCATTATGTTATATATATAAGGAATTAGATTATAAGCTCATTGTTTTCAAACTGATTGTTCTAGTTGGTCTCTAAGTTGCATCTTTGAAACATTTTATATTACGCAAAGTATTAAGTAGTTAAACACTTTGGTTATGTTAATATGAGACTTTGAGTTGCTACTATTAGAATTTTATTAATTATAAGTTTTCATATATTGGTAGAAAATTGTGTCATAGTTTTGTAAGTTTAATCTTGAATGGTCAAACTATAGAATAACCTGAGTTCCTACATAATAATGGATGGTTTATAGCTATTAGGATATGTTATTGTGTTAGACTGATGCTGATTTGATTGCCAACTAGTTTTGGGTTTAGATTAGTCGTTTTTGTGTTTTGTCTTATTACATTTTGATTTAGTAGTGTTACTAATGTATAGGGTGGAAGGTTACACTTCTAGAGTCAATGAACAAGCGTTGCTTATTCTTGGAGCATGCAATTAATGTAACCGGTGTGTCCAACGTGAAAGTTATTCGTGACAGGGCTGAGGTATTTCTTTCGTAATTTCTTAGAGTTTTTTTATTTTTTTTTATTTATTTTTAATTATTATTATTATTTTTTTAAGATATGAGCATTTGTGCTTGATTGATTTACTTCTTTATTTGCACACTAAATATCCTTGGTTATAGGGCAGAATTTTGGACAAACATTGGAGTTCAGAGAATCATTCGATATAGCTGTTGCTAGGGCTGTTGCAGAACTGAGAGTTCTAGGTGCTGATTAGGCTCTTTATAATAGCTGTTTATTACAATTGTGAAGCCCTTTATATCTTCTCATGCAATATTTTGATTTTCTTTTTATGGTCAGCTGAGTATTGTATTCCTTTGGTTCGCATGGGTGGTCTGTTCGTAGCTGCAAAGGGTCATGACCCTCAGGTATCCAATGTTTCTTTTGCTAATATAGCCCTATTACTAATATTTTTGTTAGTTAATCCTTTTCATAATATGGTGTGCTACTCTTGACTCAGGCAATAGCTCCTTTCTCTAGGATAGGGAAATGAGCTAAGTATATAACTATGCTCACAAAGTTAACTAAAACAATCTCTATGTAAAAGGACTGCAACATTCAATGCTTTTGTTGAGTATGTTAGCATGTTTGTGTTATGGCTGTTACCACTTACCGAAAAAACTGAAAAATGAACTATATATCAAAAGCTGGTAACCTTAAGATAAGACTATCCAGACATCCAGTAAAGCCAATTGTCAAATTTACTTCTCAGGAGTTGTAGATGTTATGAACACTAAAATTTCAGATAGATGACTGTCTTTACTGAATATGGATGAGAAGGGATAAATCATTTTGGAAGGAAAAGAAAAACTGCATCTATATAACAGTAGTATGTAGGCAGGAAAATCTTGCTACATAGCAAGTAAGATGTTGATTATTTTATTTTATGGTCAATAGCACTCACAAAAATGGAGTTCATGGCTTGAAGTTACTGTTACTTTTTCACGTGCTATGACTATGTTTGAACTGCCATTTTGTTTGTGGAACTGTTATAATTTGTTATCACATAAAAGCAATATAGAGCAAAATGCAAAGCCTGTTTATTATGAATAATGTGCTAGTAAATTTCCTGGCTTTGCAATTATGTGTGTTTGACAACAATACTGTACTGGTATGTTTAATTTGTTTTCTATTCTATCTGGTTGTTATAAACAAACTATGATTAAAAAAATACTGCGTAGGCTGGATGGTGGAATTTGTTGAGTGAGGAGAAGCCTTGTGCTTTATTCAATAAGTTCACAACATGCTGGGGTACAAACTCTAAAATGCATAATATGAAGTTGTCTTTCACCCAAGAAAGTATTGTGTCAATTAAGCTTCTGTTCATCTGATGTCAAAATGGAACTACTCAACACCCACTTTGTTGAGCCTTATTTTGATTTGATAAGAGTTGAGACTAATCTCTTTTGACCTCTGCACATTACCTAGCTAGGATTAATAATAGTGGGAATCATTTTGTTTAATGATCTGTACTAAACCAGCAGTCTAACAGTAGCAGAGGCCATAGGGTATCACTGTGTCAGCTTCTGACATGTGGCTTCTCCAGGTAAACTGATCCAACTTACAATGAAAATCAGGGGTTGAAGGATCGTTGTTCATCTCGTTTGTGTGTTAGGTTTCCATTTCTTTCCTCCCCTTCCCAACATGCACATCCCTGAGATGGTGGAATTATTGTTGGTTTACTTCTACCCCCCCTCCCCCCCCCCAAAAAAAAAAAAAAAGAAAAAAAAGATGTCGCTCTATTAAATACATAATATCTGAGTGATAAAGATCTAAATGGTTCTTAATTTAGCTCCTGCCCAATCTTGCTGACTTCCTGTAACCCTTTGGACATATAGCCGGACCAAAAATTCTCCTTTTTAGTTGGCCCTTATACTATTCAATAAAGGCTTCATATATAAGCACATAACTGACAAATACAGCATCTAATTGTGAATATGAATGTTCAGATTTGATACAGCACACATAAGACTTATTAAAAGAATAAATAATTGTATTAGCCTTCGATCGTTAATGAATATAAGCCCTAGTTATCTTACAATGAAGCTTATGCAATTGCCAATGCTGCAGTACTCTATCTCAAAGCTTCAAATTCTTGTTAATTTGTTATGGTACCACTATTAAAATACTACCTATCCTGAGGACAAAACTAATTGGTGCTTCAACTATAGTCTATAAATAAACTTATGCGAAATATCGACTATTTGATTTATGTCAGCTAGGTGTAAGTAGAGCTAACAAAGGCTGCTAGAGGCTTAACTAATACTCCACAACAAGAGCATACTTTAGAAATGCTCACACCTATGTTTGTCTACTATATGTCTTTGGTTAGTGACTTATTGTTTGAGCAGCAAGATATCTACTTTTCAATGTCTCTACTTCCCAGTCAACCAGTTTCCCTGTCATGTTTTTCTGTATTAATCTGCTCTTGCTTTTCTATTCTTCCTGTCGCCATAGATACAAATACGTCAAACAGCTTTATCCATTTAATATCCTTTTATAAGCAGTGATTCGATGACATACCATTAGATTCTAGAAGGATTTTGTTTTTGCTCTTATGCTGTTGTATGCAGGTTGCAGCCGTCTCAGCTGTGCTAAGATTATTTTGAACTTTACCTACTTAATTTAAAATTAATATAAATATCTTCAGAATTAATCAACTGTAGTTGAAATTTGACTTTCCATTCCAAACATTAATCACTTTTCAAAACCACTGTCCTGCTCCCAAGTGGTAAGGAATTTTAAAATATGATAGATGTGTATACTAGGTTACTCTGACCATTGGAAAGTGGGCGATGTTTGACTTTCAATAGATTTATAGTTTGTGAGGGGATGTTTATATATAGACGAGAGTTTTGAATACGTGGATGACAAGTGTGAAGTTTGTGTTCCGAATACCTCCCCCCTCTCCTCTTTCCCAAGGAAAGGGACAATATAACATACATCAAGAAAAGTGAAATTCTATGCTGTTACATATTCTGCAATCTGATCCATGATTTTGTCCTTCGTGTTTTGGGGGCAGTTGTGGCTGCAATCCTTTCAGCATGACAGTTGTATAAGTATGACATGCCATACAATGAGCTCATGCTATAAAAAATATGTCCCTTTTCAAATGCCCTTTTAGCTCATATACTTTGCTTCAACAGCATACATCGATTACTACATGCTTTTTTTTGTAGTTTTTTTAATCAACTGATTGTAACATTTGCTATTTCTGAACAGGTGGAAGTTAGAAATGCTGAAAGAGCAATAAATTTATTGGGTGCTTCTCTTTTGCATCAGCATTTAGGTATGCTTTTGAGAAAATAATCTTGTCTTTGTAGTTTGTATGCACTGTTGCTTATCATTATTCATTCTTACTAAAAAAAAAAATCGCTGATATAATGTTTTATATAAAAAAAAGTTGTTACTATTTATTGATTCAAGAACTTTGTTCATCTGCACTTCTATGATCATCACCACAATTTTATTGCTATAACAAAGACCATAAGTAAATTTTAAAGATTGACACAAACTCATATATGATTAAGTTTACCGATTTAGTCAAACTTTTAGTTTTGTATAAGGAGCAATTTAGCTCAGTTTGACTAAGCCTTCTTATACGTCTTTGATTTAACATGCTTAAGGTAGCCTTTTAAGTCCTCTTAAAGATATACTTTATATAATGCTAATAAGTATAACTTGAGTTATTTATGTCAAAAATGGGAGATTACAACATTCCCTCTTATTATGCAAGAGTAGGCTATTGTTTTGGCTAACATCCAACTCGTGCTTTATTTCATCAGGTTTTATTAAGTTTTGTTCTTTGTTTCCTGCCTATGTTTGTGAGGAACATGTGGCGATGTTTCTTTGACCCTTTCTATGACGTACATAGCAATATTGTATATTTGTATTAACATCAACATTATTCCAAGGTAGGGTGACTGGAAATATGCAGTCTTGCCTTCTTATAATAAGAGGCACTGTACATAAAGGTTAGGATGCACCAAGGTTGATACAATAGGCAATAGTGTTAATACAATATGTGTAGGAATGCCTCACCAAAATTGCCTCACCTAAGAATTTGTTTCCATGCGACTCTTGATTGATATGCAAAGATTGTTGCTCCTACTTAGCAACTCAAAAGCTGATTAATAAAGAATCTTTGTCTCCTTTTGAACTTGTCATATGATGGTGTATACATCAACTTGAAAATTGTAAGGCTGGTTGAAAAATTCTTAATTTGTCACAATGCAATTAATAGATAGTTACAATTAGTTGGTTTTTAAAGGATTTGGTATCGAGGTTAAATTTAAAACTGAAATTAAAATTACAAACTCCATGTAAGGGGCACAAAAAGTTTCCAACTGTTGGAGTATGCTAACTAGTTGACTAGAACTCAGATTTGTTGGGTTATGTGAATGCATGTTTCTAAATTGATATTGTTTTTAATTGATAAAACCGGAAGAATTAAAAAAAATAGAACACATATACGTATGTCACGGTGTTTTATATATCATGCCACATATTACCTTGATGACTGCCTCATTTTTCCGCGTTTATTGAGATGATAACATCTGTCCATAGATACTATGTTTTCTATTATATTTAAAGCAGATGCACGCTTATGTGTAAACAACTTTTTAGCTTTTTTATTAATAACTGATGAGAAAATGACAATTTATTTTTTCCTATTCAGTGGAATCACATGGCCCTTTTGGACAGAGAACTGCTATCATATGTTTCAAAGATCGACCTACCTCTAGAAAGTATCCCCGCTCTCCAGGTACACCAGCAAAAATGCCCTTATGAGTGCTCCAGATGAATGACTTGTATTTGTTTCTAATATAGTCTAGCAACTTGCCTCTTAATAACTGTATTGCATCTTGGAGTTTTTATTATCATCCATACTGCATAATGTAGCCAGATAATATACAGTCTTAGCGCTATACAAAGATGTTGGCAAGAATCAATGTATCACAAACTCAAATGCCGGAAATAGGCTTGGTTTGATTTGGTTTTGAAATTCCTATGTTGCAATGCATATACAATCCGTGTCTCTTTCCCTCTTCTTTAGCTGCTTGTTGAAGTTCTGTTAAGCAAGTTAGATAGTGAAATTTTTGGAGTAATTTATTTCAACAATTTCAACCATAATGCATAATGTAACATAACTCATATGCTGGAGCAGAGCTGGTTTTATTAGCTCTTTGAACTCTTCGCAATGTTGCATGTCATGCGTGATTTGTATTTTTCTAGCTCTTCTTTCTTAACTAATTATTGGGTTCTGGTAGGCCAGTGAGATTTTGTTTCTCTCTGGGGAAAGTTAAATTCATTTGTTGATGAAATAGTGTCTAGCAACATCTCAAGTAGCCATCTTGTATGTAATACAGTCTTGTGGTCTCTTGGAGAATGCCTGATACTAAATAAAATATTAATTAGAAGCTGAGGATTCTGCTTTCTCCGTTTCAAAAGATACCATATAATTCTCACAAAATTATTGGTTTAACCTAAAAGAAAATAAACATGAAAGTGCTAAAAAATAATCATACAGTACAATAAAAATTATGATTTTTTTTTTTTCAATTAAGAGGGTTTAATTTCAAAAGTTTGACCTTCACAACATGCAAGTGTTGGAGTGTTATATTTCTTGATAAATTAGGGTATTTTTTTTTTTTTTTGAAAGAATAAATTAGGGAATATTATTCAGAGAAGGGTTCCCTAATTTTATATAGTACCTTTTTGAAAAACAAAATCTAGAAATAATTTAATCGGAAATCTGTCAGTAGGAATGTAGAGCCATACAGAAAGTGCTTGGACTTCACGTATTTAATAAAGTGTAGAGCATTATATTGATTGCATTAGAGGGCTGCTGCGAAGTGCTTCTCAGCCTGTGCAAATAATATCTACAATTTGCTAATGCATCTGCTATCTAGTGCAAACTTAGCACTATGATCGGCATAATTTTGTTAATCATTGAGTAACTTTTCTGTATTTGTGCTGAAACAATTGGCCAACATGCTTTTTGTCTGGATCTTTGAACATTATACTATAATACAGAGCTTCGTAAATTTGTTATAAAGTTTGTTCACAGTTTTTAATATTTTTATAATTCCCGACTGTTAGAGGTGTCTTTTTTATAAGCAATGGTTTGCAAGTGCTTAGAAGTGCTTAAGGGATCATATTATTTTTAAAGGCTTGATTGCTGAAGTGTTTCTTATTTTTTGTTGGGGAAGGGTAGGGCTTTGCGTTTGGCTGCTTCCCTAATATATTGCTGGTTGACTTAACTCTGGTTGTTGTGGACAATGAGTGTGGTTATGTGTCCAAACTATGTCTGGCACTTCAATATAACAATTTTAGTTGTGGCTGTTTGAGTTCTAGCCACTAAAGGTGCTCCCATGAAGGGGGTAAAGTAAATTGATGAATTACACTGTTAATGGTACTAGTAAATGTGACCAAAGTTTTATTTTTGGAAAACAATCAGAAGTTAATTTGTATAAGATGAACTATGAGAACCAGACACCCACGGGGCCACCTGCTAAGAATGGTGTACCTTAGAATGGTTTTGTATTGCAAGCAAAACATCATTTTTATAGACTGATCTTATCTTTCAACCTTCATAGACTGATCTTATCTTTCAACCTACATAGCTGAGATCTGACCTGTCCTAATCTTCTGCTCATCTCCGATAACTGTGAGAGTCAGGTCTTACATATGTTCATGAAATATTGGTTGCTTTTTTGTGAATTGCGTAAATGATGTCCAAACCTGTAAATTTTAGGTGGATTGCTGTAGGTAGATGCATTTTCCAATTTTAAATTCTAATTGGTCGAAAAATGTAGAAATTGCTGATATAGATTAAATGGATTGCTTCTGGAGACATTGGCCAGTGAACACATTTTTTCATGTTTTGCTTGAGAAACCTTTTTGTTTTTTCACTTTATATGTATACTTTTGTACCTATAATATATTAATAGGTAATAGTTTTAATGCTTTGGTCAGTCTAGATGAACACAATTATGTTCTGTAAGTTTTGTATGTTCAACGTCTCACACTCGCACCTAAATCTGCTAGTTTGACAAACTGTTAGACACCGGGTAAAATAAAGAAAAAAGTTGTGTTTTCCTGAAACTCAAGTTTTTAGCCTGTAGTTCATTAAGCAAGGACAAAACTAGCAAACATTAAGCTTTATAGAATTTCTAATCCTATGAATATAGTATTATTTATCTAAGTGACATCACATTCGACCTGACTCCAGGGCATTTTTGTCATATCATGATTTAATGTTGATCTGGTTTAGTGCTTGTTTTTCTCCTCCCCTTTCCTATAAATGATCTAAGAGTATATGGTTAGCTGGAAAAACCTCCTAAGTTAAAATAAAACAATAAGCATGCGACATGTTTCCTTAATTGGGAAGAAAGTAGATGGTTGTTGCATTCTGCTGTGAGGCAACAATTGTCCTCACTTGTATTTCCTCTATATTTGGAATTGTCAAAATCTATAGACTGATAATTACCCTGTTTAGGAACATGGGAGATGTGCAATATTAGAAATTTGCAATATTATCTTAAATTTATGCATCAAACACTAAAGTGCACATTGCAAATCTGCAATTTGTGGAACTTAAATTTATAACTAGCTGGGAGATACTTTGCTATCTGGTACTAGATTTTTATGCATAGATGATGAATTAATTAGATACCAACACCTGCCATACTCGAATATCACAATCTAAACTGCCACTATAGACAAGATAATTAGAGGATGGCATGCTATTATGAGGATAGTAAGCATCAGCTGCTGCAGTCAAGCACTTGACTGGACCCTGGTGTCCTTCCAGTACTGCCAGACAAACATAGCTTCCTTCAACCCTTCTCCAAACTCGTACAGTTTTATCAGCTGAACCACTGAAAATCAAGTCATCAACGGTGGCCAAGCACAATATGGCTTTGGTATGGCCCCTTAGTGCTCCTAAAAGTTCCATGCTATCATCATCACAACTCTTTTCCCACACTAATATTGATCTATCACACGCCCCTGAGTACAACAACAACCCATCAGGACTAAGTGCTAAGGCGTTTATTCCTGAAATGTGCTTCTCCAGCGTGTTGACCAGAGTATGCTTCTTGTCTCCTGGGAGTTTCTTCCATACTTTGATTTTCTTATCTGCTGATCCTGTGTAAATATCTCCATCAAAAGACACTGCAATTGCATTTATTGCATCATCATGTGCATTCGTAACTGACTCCAAACATTTGAAGTCAGATGTTTGCCAGATTTTTAGTGTTCTGTCCCATGAAACAGAATAGAGCAGGGACTGGTCTTGCGATAAAGCTATCGCAGAGACAGTGTCAACATGATGTACCCATGTACATTTCTTATGTCTACGAATCTCAACCTGGTTGTTTGGGTTTAGAAGTTTCTTAGTACGATCACCAAGTGTGGGTAGGGTAGCAACTTTTTCATATTTTATGTTCTTAAATGGTTCCTGGGCTTTTATCTTCCATATCCGGATTTTGCAATCTTGATGTGCACTGAAGAGCTGGTTAGCTAAAACAACCAGAGACTTCACTGCAGTTTTTCCAACTGCCACCACGTTATTAGCTAGGCTCTCTTCATCAGCGTCATAGCTGAAGGGGTTACGTTTCCATACTCGAATTTCATTGTCCGAGGAGCCTGTGTAGAGATATTTCCCAGCCAAAGTAAGAGAGAATATGTAGGAGGTATGTCCTGTGAGAGTGGTTATGCACTGGCTTAAGGCGCTGGAAAGATGGCTTAGTTGATTGGGATGCACTGTAAGGCCAGGAACTCTTGGGAGGCTTGGGAGCGAAGAGAAGGAAGCTGACCTTGAATCATAGTGGTCATGCTCAGAATCTTCATTCGAGAAAGAACTTGAATGAGATGTTGAAGTCTGCATTTTATTGCAGACAGAAGGGATTAAGGAAAAGATTGAGAGCAAAGATGGGATGAGTTTGTGGAACTAATAGCTGAATGTGAGAATTTTAAATGATTGAATGTGAGAAAGATGAATGATTGAATAGGTTAATATCTTTTGGAAAAGCATAAAAAAAAAATTGAATATCTGTTGGTGGTAAAGAGTGGAGAGAATAGATATCCTGATAGAGGGAATGCCTTATATAGAGGTAGCAATTCTTTGGGTAGAGGGGTCACGGAATTACTAGTTTTTGACGTAGACTATTGATTTTGATTAAGTAATTCACACCAAACTTAAAAGTTAAACTCATCTATGATTTGTAAGTCCATTTTTTAAAATATTAGTTACAAAGCTTAACTTATTATCCTTACACACGCCAGAAATTAATTTTAAATTTCAAAGTGTATAAAAAAAAACCATTTAAAATATCGGTTTTCTTATATGGATGATCAACTACCTTAGTAACTTAGGGTCTGTTCTCTTCAAGATTATTTTCAGTTCGGTTCATTTCATAATTTTCTTCTCTTATAAAATATTCAGTTTAGCTCAGTTCAGTTAATTAGAACAGGCCCTTAGTTAAACTCTTGAGGAGCAGTATAAGATCAAAACTCGTTTACATCATTTGCCTTTATTGCTCTCATTACACCCGAAGAAAAAAAAATATATATATTGGTCTTCTTATTGGGAGTACAAAAGGCATCCTCCACTATTCTAGTTTACAAATACACAGTTGTATATTTCTACTTGCCAATGTTTTAATAGTTTTTCCATGTATTCTAAACCTTTAAGCAGATTATCCATATTGTTAAATTGTAATTGTCTGATCTATGCCTGCTAATCAGTTTTGTTTTTATGCTGTGCTTTCATTGGATGATTGGTTGGCACAATATATTAGTTGCTAAACAAAGATTATGACCTTGGTAATTGGATAGAAGTTCGACACTTTGCTTGGAGTAGTTGAAACCAATGGTTATTGAAGGAATCTAATCTTTAGTTTAGTCAGATGTATTCTTTTATCTTTTTGTGTAATCTAATTTTATTACTCTGTATAAGACTTGGTTTGATAGTTTATATCTACTCAGATACGAATATATCTTTTGTGTGGTATGACTTTTTATTTTACGTTGAGTTATGTGGTTTGACTTTTTTAATATATATGTCTAGATAAAATATGGTTAGGAAACAAATAGCCAATAGGCATCTTCTGAGATTATAAGGCTGAGTTCAGATTAATTTCCTTAAAGTTTGTGAATTGGTTGTTTTTTAGTGGAGTACAATTAGCATCAAAGTCGATGTCACATTGTTGATATTTGATAAATTCCTTAGCAGACTACTAGAGGAGCCTTTAGGCGTTTTGGAGTACCCTAAACCTTGGCATCTCCATTAATTCAGGAATCTGCTAATTGATGGATTATACTGTAACAGTATACTATTCATTCTTCCATGCTTGTCTACCACACTCATAGTGCCATACTGCCATGATTATCCTATTAGTATTGTTTGTAGGCAAAGTCTCTTATGAGATCGTCTCATACTATTTTTCGGTCTACTAGGCTTGTACGCAATGTTGTGTGATTTTGCAAGGGTAGTATGCTATCTAAGTCTGGTCTAACAACTTAACCTTTCAGTATATGTTCTGATTTATACATTTCTATCACCATTCACCACCGCTCAGAAAAAATGATTTAACCAGCAATGGACACTTGTGAAGAAAGGAGGGTTAATATTATTATAGACAGTCAAAATGGGTGTTTTCTTATTATTACCCATGATTCTATTGCTTTTCATTACCACTTACCTAAGAAGCCATTAGGGCTACTTCCTATTTTGTTTTGTGGCTACTTTTAAGGCTTCACAATAAGTTAATGTGCTCGTATGTGTAGACGGTAATTTGTTACATAAAGGTATGGCCTATTATTTGAATTTATATCAGTAGTGTCTGGCCAGTTTGCTATAAAGATCTAGGTCCCTTTTTTAATGTCTTGGTGTTGAAGGTAATCTTTTTTTTAACCCTAAAAACCCTTAGGAGTTGACCTTTTCTATGGTGCTTTGACAGAATAGTCAGCCATCTGAGCACTAACCATTAGGGTAATGTGGCCAGTTTTATATTGTTAGATATTTCTGATTCAAGACACATGACATGAAATCAAGCAGCTAATATTCTGCATTTGTTAAGAAGAAAAAGGTAGGAGTTTCATGGATGCCATGATGGCTAAGTGATGCTTTTTAAAAATTTTGTCCTAGCTCTTATTAAGATGTTCTTGGAATTAGTTATTGAAACTGCGGTCCTAATTGCTCCTCTTTTCTTTTTGCTTGTTTATCTTCCTTACTAGTCTAAATACATTGATGTTAAAAAGGCAATTAGTGAGCTTGGAGGATGTTATTTTGAAATAAATTGTAGTTTATTTTTCCCCTATAAACTCTTTGCCGGTCATTTAAAGATGACCATCAAAATCTAATGGTTGAAAATTGGTTCTAAAATGTAAATAGAGTCCTGGATCATTTACAGTTATTGAGTTTTGTTGGTTATTTCCAAAATAATTATCATCAAAGAAGTTGATAAAATTTAAGTATAATATAAACCTGTTTCTTAATTCAATTTTTAACCATTTACTTGACTTAAGTACCCTCAAGAGTGTATCATTTTGTCCAATATCAAAGAGTGATACTCTGTATGTCATTTTTTCATCCCACCCCACATGTCTAAGCCATGCCTACTTTCTCTAGGAACCTTGAATCCAGAAAGACAAAAATGGAATCTTTACAATGTCATTGGTTATATGCCACTCAAGTTTTAACCAATGTATCTTTTCTTGATTATATTAACATGGCTACTTGTGAATTATATCATTCCCTGTAACAGTGATGGCTATTCTTGTTGTTTTCTCTGATTTATGTTTATCTGTGATTAGTTTTAGTTGAACAAATGATTTAGAAATTGATTGTGTTTAGTGGTTAGAAAGTGCGCCAAAAATAGCAAATAATTTAACTAAAATCCGTTCTACTTATATACATACTATTACAAAATTAGATTAGGCCGAAAGCAGCAGCCGTTGTCACTTATGATGGTCGGTAAAAATTCAATTGGCTACCTTAATTTGATATCAAAATTTCACATTTCTTTGTTTTATTTTGGTAACTGCTGTCTTGTGTTTGGTTGCTCATAAAGTTAACCTTTTTAAGTAATTATATTGTGTTTTCTTCTGTCCTAATTCAGAGCAAATAGGCTATATGAAGGTAGTGATCCAAACAGCAGCTTTTCTTAAGCTTTATATTCCCTTTTTTTTTTTTCCTCATTTTTAATTTGTTTGTTTACATTCTAAACTGTTACTTTAAGATCGAAAATGCAATGTGATATTGTTACACCTTCCAAGATCTTGGCATTTGGACTAATAAATAATTTTTCCAGGGATTGTCTTGCTTATCAGTCAGCATGACAACATGAATCATCATAATACTCTCACATTATAGAACTATAGATTGTTGCTACAGTTAAAAAGGTGACAACATTTCTATTCTTCCTAAATGGCACGAGTGACTTTTCATTCCGGACAAAGAGAGTATGTTTAAGCTTTTGATTCTTCCTTAAGGATGGTTTTCATTTATTGTGCAGTAAATGCTTTGGATCAGTAAAAGGGTATTACCATATTGCACGTTTTATACTTTTTTAGAGTTATTTGATCACATTCACGCTTTTGATTTGGTGGGTGTCTCTTTCTTGAATAGTTTCTTTAAAAATAAGATGTTTATAGTTTGGCATCAACGCGACAATGTCCTTAGATTAGGCTTTAAGACCCCTAGATGGAAATTTGAATCGACCCATGTGCAAATGTGCAATGTAGATTCACAGACCTATTTTTTTACGGTCTTTTTGTTTCGTCCTTTAATTCTATTTTTCACAAGATAACTGTTTTTTTGCTAATTTCTTGCATTTGGTGAGAGTACCATCATCTTGACCTCACTTGATTAAGTTTCGGTTGGTTTTGGCCGTTGGAAAGTGATCAAATATCAACCGTTGAGGAGTCTTTGAGCTGGTACAATTGGTTTCGAAGTCTGACATCTGTAGCACTCAAAATAGCATGGTAGGAAACACCTAACCTGAAAGTCTTATGTCCACAACTAGAGAAATGAATTCTGATGCTGCATCTGAAATCCTTTCTGTTATGTTAATGGTAACATTGTTGTTGCATGTTCTTTTGGTTCATTATTTTCCTGCAAGAATTCGGAAGATTTTCTGGAAATACATGTGTGGAATTTCACATCGCACTCTTAAGCCCACAAGGGCCATGACTATAAACAGCTAGGTTTGGTTGCAGCTTTCTGCTGCAATACTGATAAATGTGCGAGACTGACAGCCATGTTTTTGTATTATGTTAGTGTACATCACAGTAAGTATGTTTGCCATTAGATCTTGTTAAACTGTTTATCTTCAATTCAGAATAAGGGGTGATAAATGAGTTGACCTTTGTTCAGCATGGTGCAACTTGTCACACTTGCATGTTAGCTTGAGCTGAGTTTAGGAACTTTTCAGACTCAGAATATCAAGTTTAACTTATCTACTCAACTTGAGCTTGAAAATTGTGACAACTTTATACACTGCTATATGTTAGAATTTTCCTATGACTCAGATTTTGGCTAATATTTTGAACTAGTCCTGCTTGACTCATGAACTTCTCAGGTTGAATTTTAAATAGTTCACAACCCTGCTAAGCTCATTACCAGTTTATCACCCCATGTTTAGGGAAGGCTTCTAGAGTCTGATTGGAAACATAGCCAAATATCTTGCTGTTAATCCATCCCTTTCGCTTTATTATTGGTTACTTGTCGTCATGCAACATACAAAATACATCTGGTAGATTGATATTAGTGACAGGTAAATCACCTTATTATAGCCTGAATCACGTATTGTAATTTAAGGAAACTTGAAAGCAGCTCTCTTTATGATGATGTCTTTCCGTTTTTACCCTCTCTTTATCCCATACAAGCATTGCAGAAAGTAGATGTTGAAGTGCTCTTAAACTTCTGATGGATTTTTTTTGCTTCAGCTTACCATTGTAATGCTCTGGTTGTCTCTAGAAAGCCAAATTTAGACAAACTGTGTATACGTGCGCGTGTGCTTGTACGTGTACTCCGTACATGATGAATTGACCTTGAATCTTTTATATCTGCTGGTATTTTTAAATGCTACTTGTATTATCTTGTTTAAGATCTTTGTATGGAGAATTTTATATCTGGGACCCTGAAACTCATTTCATGGGAAAGGAAAAGCAACCAACTTGGTCTTAATTTAAACATTAGTTGTCCAATTAGTTGTTAGCTCTCTTATTATATGGGTGCATTAAGATGATGAAAATTATTAGATTTTCCAGCTTTGCTAATAGAGTTGATCTTCAAGATAATTTTCCCAAATCCTATGTTACTCTTGTGGAATGGATCCAAGTGTCGGCCTTGCATTGGTTATTACTAGTAGATAACTTCTCATGTTTTTGGTTCAAAATACATTGTCAAGGGTCTGACATATCGGCATGGACAAGGTGGTGAAGTTAGGAATTTAATTTCCGTAAAGGTGTCACGAAAATATTAATTTGCCAATGTTAATTCACTTTTGTATCCCCTAGTTCAACCTGCATTTCTGATGTTTTTTATGTTAAACATACATCAAATATGTTAGTTGTCTAATATGTATATGTTTATGTATAATGTGTTGATGCTATTTACTCCGTGCATAATTTACTTGTGTATTGAGAATTGTTTGGTACATAGTTCATGGAAATAAACACACTGTACTTGCTTCTCTAAGCTTTTATGGAAAGAATTCCTTTTCATTGTTGCTTGCATATGGAACCCTATCCTCCTAACATGTTCTGGACAGCTTTTGTTAAAGGTACTCTTCTGTTTTCAATTTTTATTTATTATTTTATGCGTAGTATTTTTATGATTAAAAGTTACTTCTGTTTTAATATTAATCGCGGAAAGTTTTGTCTTTTACAATATTCATATGTTTACATTCATTATCGAAATTTTTCAACTTTTATAGTTTGCCAACATGTTATATTAATGGTGGTAGATCTACGAGTAACTTTTAATCCACGTTTTAGAGTTTTAACTTTTTACATTGTTTACGAATATGTACTTAAAAATATTAATAGTCAAACTTATGTACTGACAAGTGTTCCAATCAAATTGTCGCAAATACTATGAAATGAACGGATTAATAAGGGGCAATAATGTGTATAGGATAGGAGTAGGTGTTGAATTCATTGATGAATGAAGATAAAAAAAAATGGGAATCACTCCATGTGCTCACTCAATCATGATTTGATTTCTTAACACATGTGTTGAAACTTCTTTTCAGTTTATAAGTTGTATGCTTGTGTATATTTGGCCAAGTTTCAACTTTCTAGAGATGGTGCATCATTTCTTCTTTCACCTGAGTTCTGGAAATAAAATCTTAGGATTCATGTCATGTTGCCACGTCTCAAACCTCCTCCAATCATCTTGCAACAAACCTAATTATTAAGATCATCTTACTTTTGTATAGATTTTTACTCATTTTTGTTTAGATTCTTTTGAATGTGCATGAAAGTTGTATGTTCTTTACTATAGTATTATGTTTTGAATTATAATGTTTTCAAGTAATTTCTCTCCCTTTGTTCTTTGTTTCCAAAACCCAAAATTTATTTCCAAATATTGCACATATAAGTACGATTTAAAATGTTGAAGAAAAGTTGTACAATTTTTAAACTAATATGGACAAGCATTTATCGATATACGATAGATTTAATAGCTAAAGAAATTACATAAAGTATTTTCTAGAGTAAATTTGATTAATATCAGCAAAAATCAATTACATAAGTTTCAAAGAGCTATAATAGATTTGAATAAGTTAAACATGAGGATGATACTTTTAACAAGTTCATGTTATAGGTTTACACACACAAATGTAAATAATTTTTGAACAAATCAATTAACTCAAATTTAGTGGAACATATGTAGAGCACGCTATAAATGTAATATTTCGCTTTGTTGTTGTTGTTAGTGTTGTTTTTTTTATTAAAGGTACTCTTATGATTTGGTCTATTTATTTAGAATTAATCATCTAATAACCGATTAATATTTTGTAATTATTTGTTGTTTGATTAGGAGATTAGTGTATCTTTTGTAAAGTCACAAACATTGATCATTACAAACATTGAACATGTATAACTTGTGACATTTTTTTTTGTTAAAGTAGTGATTTATAAATTGATTTAGATTATTGTATTAATTCTGATGAAATTATTGTAAAATTTAATATCGATAGTGTATGCGTGTCAAATGCAATTCATGAAAGTTTTTTCTCTTTATTTTTTTTTAATATTGAAAACTCATAAAGTTTTCGATGGTTGATGATTATAGATTGACTCTCTATTATGAGCGTACCATGATTTGTTTTTATTGTTACAAGTGTTTAGAATCTTATGATAATGGATGTATACTTGTATTCATTCAAATTTGTGTACAACATTCAATAGATAATAATTGAAATCTAGTTTTTATGTAATGAATGTTTCTAAGGTTATGGTTGACTAATGCATATTGCTAATATTATTAAGACTATTTTTGTTTTTTTTTTTTAATAATAATGTTTAAAGTTAGGTATTCCATCCATTTGATCATAAATCATAGAAGCTTTCTGTCAAAAAAAAAAAAAAAATTTATTAGTATGTCTAAGATTAATGTAATTGTAAAAAAATTATTAGTAAAGATGTATATGTGTTAAGGTGTAGATTGATTATTACACTGATTAATCATCATGAAAGATATGTTGTAAGATAAATGGCATGATATGGTACTGTAATATATATTAAGTATTTGTACTAACTTTTTTCATGAATTGAGAGTGTTGATACTTAAGGCAACTCGTGTAAGATGTATGAGGATTAGAGAGTGCTCAATGTTTTTTTTTTTTTTTTTTTTCCTCTGGTTTTTTTTCTTTTTTTTTGTCAAATGTTCCACTTACTTTTTATGTTTTTAGAATAACATTGTTGAGGTTTATGCATGTTACAAACCAAGAAAATAGAATTATATGCTTGTTTTTTATGCAAGAGTGGGGGCTAGGGAGTGGGCATGGTGCACATGGACATGTACACATAAAACACAAAATCATATGAACGATTACAAACCAAAGTTAATAATAGATCGTCAAATCAAGTTTGATTAAGTATTAACTATAAACAAACCACATAAATGGTAGTATTAGGTTGATTAACGCTTTAAAATACTCAGATTTAATCCTAATTATAATTAACAATTCCTTCCCTATTTCACAAATCACCCTATAATTGCATGTTTCTACTTTAGGGTGTAGTGGAAGGTTGAGTGTTGCAGCCACTTTTTATTCATGGGAAAGACGTAGTGCAACTTGCTTAGGATTGCACCTTTTATCTATTTGGTGGGATTTACGCAGACAAATTAATTTAGTTGAGATCTTATAATACTTCGTATATGAATGAACTCAATGAACAAATCATGTTACATGACATCAAAAATATGACATCCAACATGAAATCAATCTTAAAGAATAATTATTATGGATGAGAAATAGGTCTATGATAAGACTCTCCTCGTTTGTTAATGAAGGTCTAGGTCTCTAGGGGAATTCATGTGATTATGTGATGGTTGGTCGAACATGAATGAAGCAATAACAAGGTGACTCATTGTTTCACGTACAAGCTAAAGAAATTATGGGGTGGAGTTGTGGAGAGGGTACATTTTCTTAAAGAGAGCCACATGTGTCTGTAAATAGAAGTCGTACATCAAATGTGATTTCAAATTAAAATAAAATTGTGATTTCACCTTAAAATAAGGATATGGGCGTGGCATTGATATCATGTTAAGTATGGATAGGTGTTGTACATGTTTTTAATCAAGAGAAAGAGAAGTAAACTAATAACCAAATATAAGATCGTATGAGATTTCATTGTAAAATCATATGATAATATTAAGATGTAACCTCACTAAGTATTTAAATTTTTTTAAAAAAACATCAACATAAGAAACTCGCGTGTGATTTTTTATGCTGCAAAATATTAATTTTATTAAGTCCCAAGACTCCCATGCATCCACATGTGAGTAAGAGAGTTCGTTTACTTTTTTTTTTTTTTTTTTTGGTTTATTTGTTCTAGAGTATATTGAAGTCATTAAAGTCTCAACCTAGCTCTAATACCACGTTAATTATAGGATAGGTCACACCATAATATGGCTTGATTTCCACACAAATATTATGCTAGTATTTAGGAAAATAGTACATACATCTTATGAAATTATAATATTTGTGTTAAAGTATTTAGTGGTTGTAAGAAGCATATATAGTTTCTTTATTGTCATAGGTTTGCCTTCTACACAAGAGTGTGGACTCGTCTAAGCTTATGTATATTATCAAATAAGAACTAACTTATAATCTCCTAACTTACAAGTTACAACTTAATATAACAAGAAATTTTAAAAATCTAACTTAATTATTAAATGATATTAATTAGAATAAAATTAAGTAAAAACTACAATTT
Organism: Chenopodium album; assembly: GCF_948465745.1. Lineage (NCBI taxonomy): Eukaryota > Viridiplantae > Streptophyta > Magnoliopsida > Caryophyllales > Amaranthaceae > Chenopodium > Chenopodium album. The sequence continues at coordinate 36,673,152 of NC_137853.1, read as the reverse complement.
GTTGGATAGAACAAAGATATTTTTCATGTGTGTTGGACTGTTAGTGTGTGCAGTATTCTTGGTCCTAACCCATTTTCTTCAATTGGTTTAGTGGTTACTGAAATGGGTCAAAGACTTTGTGGGCTTACAGTGATAATCAACATGACCAAAATTAACAATGTTACTTGAACACAAATTACATTCAATGATATTTTTTGGAAAGATGGCTAGGTTTTGAGTCTTTTGACAAGAGCCCATTAGTGGGTCATGAATTATAAAGTAAATTAATGAAGAAATTATGCATCTTGTATGGAGTTTCATTACCATGGACATAATAGTTTATGTATGAAAATAGATGTAACATCATTTTATAACTACTTGTATTTATCAATGTCTTGCAAACAAGCTTAACATTATAAACTAGTGATGTTTGTTTATTTTTTTGGTGTATTTTTTTAGTGAAAAAGAATAAAATGTTTAGACTACTCGCTCATTTTTCTTTGATTATATGCTGTGACTTTTAGTGAGATAAAATTTTGTTAAATTTTTCTCAATATAACTTTCATAATATTTCTAGTAATAAACCATTTGTAAGTTTGTAACAACATTGCTTTTGCTAACTTCACAAAAAGTGTTGAGCTTCTCTTTTTTTTTGTTAAAACAGGTTTATAGGCTTTTTTCGAAAATTAATTTTGGCACACCCCTATGTCAAGCATAGAAAATTATGCTCTCACATAGGGGTGTGCCAAAATCAATTTTGGTGTGCCAAAATCATTTCCCCTTTTTTTCGGAGTGAGTTTAGATTTTTAACTAAAATTATAAATTTATCCAAAGTCGTAATTTTATGGACCAGATCGAATTAGCGGGCTGGAACAAAACATAGTTGATCACCTCATATTATTATAGGGCCTGTTCTCGTTGACTGAACTGAACTGAACCGAACTTATTAGAGTTGAACTGAATTGAACTGAACTTATTAGAGTTAAACTGAACTGAACTGAAAATAATCGTATGAGAACATGTCGTTAAAGCTAGAATTTCCATTGGTTGCTGTGGTGAATTTTTAGAAAATTGATCAGTGCGACTGAGCGCATGCACTAACATGTGGACTGCACGAACAGGTTAAGTTCAACTTTCAAGGTGTCGTTTTCTTCAATCTCGCCAAAATTGGCCCAATTTAAACAGATTTCGGTCCATTTGGGTTATGAAACGTGTTACTGACCTTACTGCTTTGATCCATTTCATACAATTACTACATGTTTCTCAACTCTCAAACATGATAGGCTTATCTAAAGGTTTGTTAATGAAAGTATTGATTATCTTTTGATTGAGAATAAATATCAATTTAAATTCATGATAATAATGGTACAAGAGGTAATTGGAGCTGGTAAATATATCATGTCATATTGTGCTCATATTTGTATTTGAAAATGAATTGTTTGATTGAGTAACCTTAATATTAACCCGGTCATTTAATTAATAACATTAGTCATGTTGTTTAGCCATATAATGTGTATAGTAATGGGCCAATGTATAAGCTCTAATCTCTAATCTTAGTTTGTATAAATATATTGTGCATACCGTAATACAATACACAGAAAACTATTCTCTTTATTTATGACATGGTATCAGAGCCTCTATACTCTAAACGTTGAATTTGTGATTCTTTTTTTATAAGTAAATATGACGGAAATTATTTAGCGCTAACCTTTTGTTTTTCTTGTTTGCATCATGGATCGTGATGTGTTATACTTTGCATTAAAACTAGTCTCCCTCCATTTTTAATATTAATGTATTATACTTTAACTTTTTTCACCATTCATATAATAGTTTTGACTCAGTTATTTAACAAACATATAAATTACAAATATTATTTAATTGTTGGATTTTTAGTAGCAATGTAACATGCATCGTTCATAAGTTATACTCCCTTCTTTTCATATGATCTTCCTACTTTGACCAACTTTGTTTCACAAAAATATTCCAAGTAGAAAGAACAATATGATATGGTGGAAGTATCATCAATCCCCTAATTAGATGTGTGCGTCAAATGATCGTATCGTATTGTGTCAAGTATCGAATTATTTAATTAAACATTATCCTCTTTTCTTTTCTTTTTTGTGGTTCATGTCGTGTTGTCATATCATGCAACTACCCTAGAAATATGTCCATTGTCCAACATTCTAACGTCATAATCACTCCTTTGTCCAGAAGTGTTTGACCAAATAAAGAAAATTCTCAATTTTTCTACTGAATATGTCAAAAATGTTTGAATTTAGTTTAAGATTTTAACATAGTTTTAAAATTAATTAGAAAAGGAAAAAAAAAAAGGGAAATTATCAATGGTACACCCAAGGTTCGGGCTTTTATCAATGGTACACCAACTTAGTTTTTGTTTATTAACGGTACACCCAAGGTTTAATACACTCATCTACAGTAACCCCAACGTTAATAAAACGTTAATTAAAGGTTAATTTTAGGTTAATCCACTTAAAATGAAATGTCTAATTTGCCCCCCTACTCCACATAAATTAAATCGCTCCTTTAAAACCACAACTACCTATATTAAAAACTCCTAAGTCAGAAGATCGTTCTTCTTCTTCTTCTTCCTTCTCTCTCCCCTGTTTCTGCTGCTGTAAGGTTCCATAATCGACGGGCAAATTGAACAAAATTCAAGCAAATTCCGCACTTCATTGTTGATCGCTTAAGGTAAGTTTTCATCTAGTCTTAGATTTTCTGACTTTCACTTAGTTTTGGTAGTAAATGAATTTTTTGTTTAAATGGTTGAATTTGGGTTTCCATGTACAATTGTTAGCAAATTATGGTTTAAATTATGCACAATGTGCCTGTGATTATTATTTGTTGCTTTATTGTTGTATTTTTTGCACAAATAATTCGAATTGGGTGTGTTTGAGTAGATATATGTATGTTTGTGTGTGAAAAGGGAAAATCAAAAAAGAAGGGAAATTATATATAGAGGAAGAGGGGGTGGGTAGGGTAGAGTACATAAAGGAGGGAAAATGAAGAGGGAAAAAAAAAGGAGGGAATTTTTTAAGTTAAAAAAATCAAATTAAACCCCAACTTAACCTTTACTTAACGTTTGTTTAACGTTAAGTGTATAGTTGATAATCGTGTGAAACCATGGGTGTACCGCTGATAAACAAAAACTAAGTTGGTGTACCATTGATAAAAGCCCGAACCTTAGGTGTACCATCGATAATTTCCCAAAAAAAAAATAGATATTGATCTGATAAGGTTTTTTTCAATGTGTTGATGGGCAGGTCATGCAGGGTGAAGTTTCTAGAGACGTCTAGAGTGTAGTTAGACGCTATTGTATTCTGACTGTTTAGTTGCCGTTGGTGGACTTTTTATGCCTACTTCTAAACTTGGACCAACAGCTTCTAGATATACCAATTTCTTTTACATCATGCTCCAAATTTTTTTTATTCAATTCAGAAAAATATAAGTCAAGTTTGGGAAAAATAAGTTCATTTTATAAAAGTATGATCTAGCTCAGTAACTTACATATAGCAGAAAATCAATTTTTTTTTTGAAGAAATTAAGTTTTAATCAACTAAAATAATTTATATTTAGTAAAAATAAATTAAATTTGATAAATATTAGGTAAAGAGAAAGATAGCCTACTACACTTAATTTTTTGTATTAATTATTCTGTAATGATCAATATTACTCCCTCCGTGTTTTAATAAGTGTTACAATTTTTGACTTGATTATTTTACTTATATATAAAACACAAATGTTATTGTATAAGACATTGCAGGATTCATTGCAATATATACTTTCATATTATAAAATTTCCTATAATTTTACTAACGTATAATTAGATAAATTGATGGTCAAAATCATGTTTCGATATGCGCGATTGATGAAAGTATAACACTTATTAAAATACGAGGGAGTATATAAGAATGACATATTATTGACACAAATATGACAGTTAAAATTACTAATTTACAGAGTGATGAGTTTTTCGAGTTTTTTTAACCTCCAAACAAACTACATAACATTCACATGAAAGAAAAATAGTACAGTAGTATGGAGTAATAATCTTTCGATCTAGATCCGTAACTGATTACGTACAAACCCTGGTCATATGGCATTATGGCCAATATTAGAAATTAGAAATAACATGTAAATTAAAAAGTTGACAAAAATGGAAAGCAGCTTTCATGCGATCAGAAGGTTCACATTAGGTGGTCTAACTTCTACTCGTAGTAGACATCTCCTACGCGCTACATCATAATCCACTCGTGCCGAATCTCAATTTTTATGTCAATATGACAGCTATTCCATATACATGTTAGGAATATGATATATAATAATCAATATCGAAAAATATATTCGTGTAGAAGATAATATCAAGTTGGAAGGTGCTAGGTTTGTTTCCTATAACCGATATTAACTTATTGGAGAAAATAATCAGAAATACAATACACGAAGTAAAGTATAACGGCGGTCCAAGCAAGGCATTCAACACGGTTGAAATATTCCACATTTGCACCATATATTTAAATACCAATCTCATTGAATTCTCAAACCATTTCTTAGAAAAGTGTCCTAAAATCTTGAACACAAATATTTGTCTAACAAACAATTCCTTCTATTTATCCTATCTTCTTTTTCCCATATCATTATTTTCGTAAGATCAAATATTTTCAAGTAAACAATGGCAGGGAACTCTAGTTATGAGACGTCGTGGGCGGATCAATGGGATCCGCAACCAGCTTATGGTAGCCACGAGTACGATGGTAAAACGACTAAGAAGAAGAACAACAACAACGACGGATCAGGAGGCGCGAAGAAGAAGGTCGAAGAAGGGCTTAATAAGACTAAGGAAGTTGCTTCAACGGGTTTTAAGAAGGTCAAGCAGGGTACTTCTATGGGTTTCAATTGGATCAAAGACAAGTACCAAAAATCTACCCAAAAACATTGATTATAAATTACGTATGTTACAACTTACTTTCATGTAATTATATGATCTTAATCATCATCTTGGTTATTCATATATGTCTATAACTTTATTCGATTCGATTTGTTTGGTCAAGTTTTGTGTACTTGAGTATCCTTGACTCGTCTCTTTTATTTTATTTTATTTTATATTTAGTTTTTGTTTGGTTTAGATGTGCACCTACTTTTGCATATGATTATATGGATGTATATTATACATACGAAATATAGTGTAAAAAGTTCGATTTTGTATATATGTATTTCTATTTTTCTCTGTTTATTTTTGCTGCAAATCTCTATCCCATTATTCTTTTCTTTATTCTCGTGAATTCGCGATTTTACTCATCTGTTTCGTAATAATCACAACACTTTGACTTTTGCACTATTCTTATATTTATACTTCTTTCTTTCAAAAAAATGGTTCAAGTTCAATCTTTCCCACTTTAACTAATTCTATCTTGTCTCACCAAAAGATGAAGCAGAGGGAGTACCGAAAAAATGTCCATGACACTTATTTGTTGTTTGAGATTGTAATTTGTTTTAAAACTAAAGATTTATAAGCATCAAGGTTTTAAATGTAAATTTAGTTTATTATCTATCACGTTTTGACTAGTTATTGTACATATGATCAAATCTTTACTTTATTAAACAACTCTTAATCACAGCCACAACAGTCACAAAAATAATAGTCAACAAATATTAGTTTGAATCATTAAATTAAAAGGTAGTAACATTTAAAAAATAAGTTTTAATCCGTAAATGCATAATTAAAAACACAGAATTAACATGCTTTAGTTGTCCATTGTATTGAAAAGTTGTGATAAAGATCAGCAGCACGCCAACAACCACCGTCTACCTTGATGGGTCAACTGCAATTACTTATTGGTTATCTTCCTTGCCTCCATTTAAAAGGGAAGTCTGTATTCTCGAAGTATGAAAATTCGTATAAATAAAAATTCAAAGGAAGGTTTAATTATTCACGCTTTCATTTTTTAATATCATAATAATAATCATCATATTATTAGGTGAAGAATCTTTCTACAAAGACTAATTAGGCCTCAATTGATTTGCAATTATATATAAAGATTAGGTAATAAAGATTCGAATTTCGCATGCAATGACAAATTATTCATGAATTTTGATTTCACATTATAAACTAGTTGTGTCAATTTTATGTACAATTGATTTTGTCTCATTGTAGTTGAGCAATTATAAAGTTTGTGTTGTTGGTTGTAGGAGATGCAACATTAGTTCTCGGTGTTTAAGCAATTTTTTTTATATATTTAATGAAAGTTCTTTTAATGTGTTTTAAGGCCTATTTTGATTTACTGAAAACAACTTAAAAGTATATTTTTCTTTTCTAGGCTATATGAAAAAGTAGACATGACTATCTTTTTATGGATGTAGTCATGTAGTCCATGTTATTGTTACTCTTGTTAAAAAATTGTTACTTTGTAGTAAAAACGTGATATATCTCGCATCTTGGTTATTGCGGCTATTAAAGTTTTTTAAAAAAAGTATTAAATTTTAAAATTATTTTTGTAGAGTTCCTCTTTATGATTTCATTTAAACACAAGCTTCCTTTGTCAATTATGAAGCGGTTTGGCTATGATAATGTGTGGGTGGGAAAGTGATACACTCAAAGTAGTTCAAGCTGCTAATAGTTCAATTATTGGTTGTGCTCCCATCTATTTATATATATATGATGACACTAGAAGGCTTTCATATTCTTTTAAAGTAAGTTTATACGAACTCTTTCCTCCAAATTATTATTAACTCATTACATTGGCTGAGCTGAGTTTAGCTTAATTTGCAATATTATTGCCTGTTAACCCTGCTTACCTACTTTTTTTAAAAAACATCGATTTTCATATGAACAAAAAGTACTTGTACTTCGTACTCCCTCCGTCCCCTATTGATGGTCACTTTTGCTAAAAAAAATCACGGGAATTAAGGAGAAATAAAGAAAGTACATTGAAAAAGTAAATTTACCTTGGGTATGCAAAAAAGTAGAGAGATAAAGTAATTAAAGTACATGGGAAAGTAAAATTTACATGGGAAAGTTAAATTTGCACAAATATTTTTGCAAATGTTAGAGAATTTTGGTAAAAAAATAATATTAATGGTACTTGAAAAAAGCAAATGTGACTAACATTTTGAGTCACCAAAAATGGCAAAAGTGACCATTAATAGGGGGCGGATAGAGTATTTATTATTATTATTATTATTATTATTATTATGGACTTTGAATGTTGGAGTTTGTGGTTTTTTTTTTTTGGTGAAGAATGTTGGAGTTTGATAACAATGTTGTTTTACGAGGTCATGGAATTTTATTTTTTTGTTAATTTTTTCCTTATAAATTTTGATATGCTGAATATTGATCATAACTTCATGAGGGGGCCAAGGGGCCTCTCAAATTTTTTTTTTAAATCACCAGACTAGACAATGACATTCGATTATTTCCAACACCAAACACGTTGCTTGTCGTCATTTGTCCATAAACTTTCTCAGAAAATAAAAAAGAAAAATAAACAAAAAACAAAACTAAAAAGCATTTTGATTTATGGTTGTAATTTGTAATAAGCCTTGACGCCAACATAGATTGCAACCACTAATATAACCAAAGAAGGTATCAGCCACATACATTAGATATTTCGTCTAAAATCTATTGCATTCAAACTAGTAACATTTTACTCGACTCTACATAATTATCTCACTAAAAAAGTGATTTGGAAAAAAAAAATGTTTATTTTTTTATTATATATATTGTAACATTCTCATAAATCATAATGAATATGCATGCTTTTATGATATAATGAATGTTTGTTCATATGGAAGTTTGAAAAGAAAATCAAGAACAATTGATCTCCTCATAATATATGAGCCGATTAATTGGATAAGGCAAGACAATTGATTCCTTCTTTATATCGACATTGCTATGTTAAAATTGTAGCTTTAGACATTGAAGAGTAGAAAAGTATAGTTATAAAGGTATTTGGTATATGAGAGGATAAATTAGCTTAGATACACATACATGTACTCTTTAAGCTAGGTCATATAGGCATACTATATATCAAAGATTTACATTCTATAGTATTGTGAAATTGTTTGATGATCAAAACATTCAACATATTTATCTAAGACTAAACTAATTTAAGCTGACTATGGGCCTGTTCTCATTGACTGAACTCAGCTGAACTGAACTGAAATGGATATTTTATAAGAGAAAGAAATTAGGAGCTGAATTGAGCTGAACTGAACTGAACTGAACTGAATTGAATTGAACTGAATTTCAACGTATGAGAACAGGCCCTAAGGACATGTTCACATTTACTAAATTTCAGTTCAGTTCAGTTTAGATCAGTTGAGCTTCAATCATTTCAGTTCAGCTCTTAATTTCCCTCTCTCATAAAATAATCATTTCAGCTTAGTTCAGTTCAGTTCAATTCAATTCAGCTCCAATCAATTCAGTTCAATAAATGTGAACAAACCCTAAATAGTTAATACGATATGTATATTTGTATGATACTATTATTCCTTTCTTAGGTACATGTTTATAAATTTAACTATAGTTGTAGCTTGTAACTTTCTTTGAATATTAATTCAAACTTGTTAGGTATTTCTTCTTGTAAGGGGTATAAGATGGATCAATCAAGCCTATATCACTATACATATACAATCTTTTCTCGTATAGTGTTAACCAATAGGGCAATAGATGTGTTACATTAGAAAAATACAAATTACCACATCAAAATAACCTCCGTCCCTAATATTTGCAAAAAGCAAAAAAAAAAAAAATAGGGACAGAAGTAATACTTATTAGGAAGTATATTTTTCTTCTAGTTTTGTTACCTTAGCTTAGTACATATACTTTCTCCTCTGTCATTGGTTTTTTTTTTTTCCTATGATAAGATATAGGAAATTTTGACTTTTACCACCAAAAAATTTGGACAAATTGTTTTTTACCACCTACTCTTTTAAAAATTGTATTTTACCACCAAATAAAGTTCTAAAAATTGTTTTCACCACCTACAGTTAAGAAAACCGTTAAATCTAACAGTGTTAAAAAAAATTCTTCGATTTTCGTGCCCGAAATATGTTCTTTATAAGTTTAGGGGGCATTTTGGCCCTATGAGTCCAATTTGAGGTCAAAATTGATAAAAAATCACCCGAAATACCTCGTTTTGCGTGTTCACGCAATTCGATGTATTTTTAAACACGCAAAACGAGGTATTTTCGATCATTTTTTATCAATTTTGACCTCAAATTGGAACCAAAGGAACAAAATGCCCCCCTAAACCTATGAAAAACATATTTTAGGCACGAAAATCGAAGAATTTAAAAAAATTCCGTTAGATTTAACGGTTTTCTAAACGATAGGTGGTAAAAAACAATTTTTTGAGTTTATTTGGTGGTAAAATACAACTTTAAAAGAGTAGGTGGTAAAAAACAATTTGTCCAAATTTTTTGGTGGTAAAATTCAAAATTTCCTAAGATATAACTTAACCATTATTATTCATTCATAATCAGAAGTAATTATCTAATAAAATCGCACATCAATAAAAGAAGAGTGTATTCATTAATACATTATAATAGTATAAAAAGTCAAAATGTGTCAATTAAACAATAAAAAAAAAAACGAAACCGAGGTTAGAAAAGTTCCATTATTAGGACCCATGAAAAATGGACATATATGCAACGAGTAGCCACGTAGAAATTCATCCCCATCCTAAGAGTCAATTCATCAATGTCCATAAACGTCAGGGTTAAATTAAAAAGTTGGTAGTACCTTCAATTCAATTATATAAACAACACTATTATACTCTCACTCTTTGCTTCCCACTCTTTCTCTCTCCTCCCCTTTTTCATCAACTCTTGTTTAATCACCTAAAATGGCGTTTCCTATGCCTGTTCGTCAACTCTTCATCGATGGAGAATGGAGAGAACCCATTAAAAAAAATCGCATACCCATCATTAACCCTTCCACTGAGGAAATCATCGGTTAGATTTTTATTATAACAAATAAATTTCTCAATTTTTGTACAATAATTGTGGTTAATAAGTTGATGTTTCATCATATATAGTAAATACCCAAGTGGGCATTTTAATTGATTGTTTAAACCAAACATTAGTAACACCGATTGACATGTGATTTTGACACGGGTTTGTAAATCAATGTCCGTTTAGAAAATGTATTTAATGCTTATACGTAGCGGGTTTGCTAGAGTTCATGTTTAGTGATGTGGGTATTAATTGAAGTGTAATTTCAGGTGATATTCCGGCAGCAACTGCAGAGGATGTTGAGGTAGCAGTGGTGGCAGCTAGAAAAGCGTTTAAGAGGAACAAAGGCAGAGATTGGGCTGCAACTTCTGGTGCTCATCGTGCTAGATACTTGCGTGCTATTGCTGCTAAGGTTTTGAGTTTAATCTTTGTTTTTGTTTGACATTATTTATTACAAACTAGTATGAAAATTGTACAAGAATGACGTTTTTTTGTTTTTGGTTTTGATGATGATAAAATTGTGTTGTTGGGTATTTTTATTGCTGAATTATTTGTGGGTTGGTGATTTTGGCATAATTTGCATGTCATATTTTGATTTGGGAATTTGATCTGTAAGCTGTATAAACTGAGAATTAAGAAGTGTTTTGAATAACTGATTTCATTTGGTTTTGAAATGAGTTATATGTACAGTAAGTGTTATTATTGGGTAAATTTCCTCTTTGGATTGAATGTGGTAAATTAATGCTTCAGAGTTCTTTATATAGGTCTAATAAGTTCATCAGATGGACATTTCTGGGTATAACGGTTGTTTTCCTGAATTTAGTCTCTTGTGGTAGTATGGACAACCAATTTGGATTGTATGAGCAAATGGGCAGTCATGTTTTGTATATTCTATGATGCTGGGGTGATATTTTTGGAGTTATATTGTTTCGAGTTCATCTTAGTTATTGGGCCAAAGTGTGCAATTCTGGTAGTATATAGGTAATTCGACATAATTTAGTTTCATTTTCCATTTTTACTGTCCAATTGACCCTTCTATTCTCTAAGACAGGGCGGCATTGCTCAAATATGGAGCAATGTTTTCTTATTCTATACACAAAAAGGGTGTATTTCTCTTGATCTGAGTTTCACATATCTGAACTGATTGTATTTCATTTAACTTACCTATACTTTTTGTAGATTGGACGCCCCATAACATTACTTATTGGCTCATATCTGAACTTATTTTCATGCCTTAAGTGAGAATAAAGTGAGGACTATAGAGTTTAACTTGTGAAAATATCATGTTCATTTATGCCTTTTGGACCCAAGGTTATCTAACACTTGCAGTTACAGAGGTATGATAGTGTACAGTACATGTGAGCAGTGAGTATATGACCTTTTAAACTCTGCCATATGTTATATAGTTATCAAGGGGCACTGGCATGTCAATGTTTGTATGTTCTAGTTTGAGTTGTGGTTCCTGGTATGGGTGAGCTGCTGGTTTTAGCAGATCAACAGAAGTAGGATATGTGGTAGTTTGAGATTGAGGTTATTATCTACCATGTGTTAGTCATTAAAGAATTCAGTGTTATCCGATCTTATTCATTAACTATACTTCTTGGACATAGCAACAATGGGTCAAGGGCTAAATATTACTGAATTTGGGGGTACTAGGTACTACTGGACCCTTATAAGACTTAGTTACTTTCAAATTTGGTTTGAAGTATTCAAGTTGTTTTCTATCTATGTATATCTGATTCAAGTGTATTTTTGGTTGAAAGGTTTATTTCTATGAGAAATGGGGATAAAATTGATGCTTTAGTCAAATATATACCTAAATCTGACTTTTATTTTGCAGATAACAGAAAGAAAAGATCATTTCGTTAAACTGGAAACCCTTGATTCTGGAAAACCATTTGATGAAGCAGTGTTGGACATTGTGAGCGAACAATTTGAATATACTCTTTTAGATTCCTGACTCCGCATTCCTATTGAGTTTCATGCTTTGATTGCATTTTTTTAGGATGATGTTGCTTCATGTTTTGAATATTTTGCCGGTCAAGCTGAAGCTCTGGATGCCAAACAAAAGGCTCCAGTCACCCTGCCTATGGATAGATTTAAAAGTCATGTTCTCAGGCAGCCCATTGGTGTTGTTGGATTAATATCCCCATGGTAATTCCTTCTGCCTAAAACTGCAATGCTTGGGGCCTTCGGCTGTGCCATGCTTACTGTTAATTTGTTACTGATCCTTTTTTTTTTTTTTCCCTTTTCTTTCTGCTGAAGGAATTACCCACTTCTAATGGCTACATGGAAAATTGCTCCAGCACTTGCTGCTGGTTGCACAGCTGTACTTAAACCATCAGAGTTGGCATCTGTGTATGTTATTCACCAAAGCTCTATAATATAAACATGCTTTCTCTATGCAACAGTCAATGCTAATGTCAGATAACAAATTGTATGGCTCAATTTCAGGACTTGTCTAGAATTCGGTGAAGTTTGTAACGAAGTGGGACTTCCTCCTGGTGTGTTGAATATTTTGACAGGATTAGGTCCTGATGCTGGTGCACCAATAGTATCTCATCCTGATATTGACAAGGTTTTACCTTGCCCCCCTCAAACTTTACCTTGTAAAAACTTTTGGTGATTCATGTTGTTTTAAAGTTGACCATATTTTCGAATAAAACAGGTTGCATTTACTGGGAGTAGTGCCACTGGCAGCAAGATTATGGCTTCTGCTGCCCAACTAGTTAAGGTAGAGAAGTTCAGCCAAAATTTCAATCTTCTTTCTATGTTTTGGGTGCCCCCATTTCTAAAATCAACTTGATTGCAGCCTGTTACATTAGAGCTTGGAGGTAAAAGTCCTATTATTATGTTTGAAGATATTGATATTGATACAGGTTAGTTGATCTAAGATCAAACAAAATTTGGTCCTTTTAGTATCTAATACTACATACTACCTCCGTTACAGGTTATGTGCAACGATTTGACATAAAGCAGAGAGGGAAAATGTCTAATCGTTGCACATAATCTGTAACATAGGTAGTATAACTTTTCATTTCAGAATCAATTTTTTCTGACTTTTTTTCATCAGAGAAGCTTAATCAATTCCATCTTTAACATATTGAAATTTGTAATTGAGCAGCTGTTGAATGGACTATTTTTGGCGTTTTCTGGACAAATGGTCAAATATGTAGTGCAACATCTAGACTTCTTGTGCATGTAAGCATCCTATTCTGCAAGAAATTTGATGAATTAACGTTATCTAGTTACCGAGATTGATTTCATCACCAAGTATGTACAACTCTGCTAAGAAGGATCCTTTTCTGACTTTGGAATTATCTGTTCAATAATCAATTTACAGGAAAGTATTGCAACCGAATTTGTTGATAGGATGGTAAAATGGACGAAAAACATAAAAATTTCTGACCCGTTTGAGGAAGGATGCCGGCTTGGCCCTGTTATTAGTAAAGGACAGGTATTATTGATTATTTCTTAATTTTAGCTTTTACAATTCTGAGCCAGCAGAACCATCTAATGTTTACTTCATTTGCTTCAGTACGACAAAATTATGAACTTCATATCTACAGCAAAGAGTGAAGGGGCAACTATTTTGTATGGAGGCTCCCGCCCTGAGGTAAAATAAATAACTATTGTTTCTGAGTACAAAATTAGAATTATTTGGTGAGGCACACATCAAATTAAAGAGAATATAGTTTATTTGGAATCTGATAAGCATCTTGACCAAATTGACTTGCTAATATGATGTTTGGAACACACTCATGTAAGCATATTACCCCTTATAATCTAATCTTCAGAATGTTACCTTTTTTTTTTTTTCATTTTCATTTTGGGTCTAGAAGCAAAATGGTTTACATGCTACATCCCTATGCATATATATGTAAATGCTATAATCTTGTCAAACTTGCAAACCCAACTTATTTACTGATAATTTAATAGCTAATATTATTGCTTCAAGCTAACCGCGCAATGCTAATACCTGATGAGGCCTGAATCTTTGATGTATGTGTTGCAGCATTTGAAGAAAGGGTATTTTATTGAACCCACCATTATTACTGATGTCTCCACATCCATGCAAATATGGAAGGAGGAAGTATTTGGTCCTGTCATATGTGTTAAAACATTTAGTACTGAAGATGAAGCCATTGAATTGGCAAATGATACACAGTAAGTTTGTCGAATAATGATTCTGCCTCCTTAGAGACATATCTATACTCGTTCTCGTGTTGATCATAGTTGTGTTATTTCCAGATATGGTTTAGCTGCTGCTGTGTTTTCTAAAGATCTTGAAAGATGTGAGAGGGTAACTAAGGTAAGCATAATTGCAACAGTCAAGCAAACCATATCGTCTTCTTGATTGATTCAAGATTTGGCTCTATAATATTCGTCTATTCCTTATTTATTTGGTTATGTAGGCTCTAGAAGTTGGAGCTGTTTGGGTTAATTGCTCACAACCATGCTTTGTTCAAGCTCCATGGGGAGGAATCAAGCGTAGTGGATTTGGACGTGAACTTGGAGAATGGTAAGCTTACACGCACTAACAGTGTCTCTCTCTTTTCTTATCCACAATGGATCGTGATTTCTGCTACAATGCTTCCTCCTTGATGTGTACTCTTTGTAATTTCTGCAGGGGTATCGAGAATTACTTAAATATCAAGCAGGTGACTAGTGATATTTCTGATGAACCATGGGGCTGGTACAAGTCTCCTTGAAGCTGTGAGGTAATTTGAATATCGGCATAGTAGAAAGGTGAACTGTGGTGAGACTGGATCTTGAAATGATTCGCAGAGGTCTAGTTTACAGCATGAATGGATTGAATAAAGGTTGTTTGATGCTGGAGTTTCGCTTAGCAAAGCTTAATTTTGTTGTGTGTATTATTACTTTAGACAATTGAATCAGATATGAAATAAGATGCCACTTGTTCGACTATGAAATTCTATGTTCATCTACAGTTCTACACTCGAGAATCATGAACTCACGACACAATGTGTTCTGTGCTTACGTATGTTTTTTCTATGAATTCCTAGCTTACGCCTTGACAGTGGAGCTGAAAGAGATGGTTTATGGCTGTATACTATGAATATTGAGTTATAATCTCCTCCTGGCAGATGGGGTGGAACTGTGGAACAGATATTTTACCATGGATCTCCATTGTGTATGCCCCAATTTGTTCAACTGTGTTATTACATATAAATGAAACAAATTAAATCACCGAAAACTCCATTGAGTATTCCCCAAATTGTTCAACTGTGTTGTACATATAAATGAAGGTGATTTGTATGTTGCACCCTTGGGTACAAATTGATATTGTTTGAGCGATGGGTGAGAAAACCGTAGACTTGACATATTACCTAGGATCAAGTCAAGCGATGCTCCGGGTAACGTCATTACTCCAATACAATTGCGAGCTAAAAATTGTGATGAATGGGCTCTAGCAATTAGACGTTCATTGATGGTCAAGAGGAAAAAAGATGGAACTCTTGATAATTTAAGTTTGAATGAAATTTAGTTGTATTGATCCAAGAAAGAAGTTTAATTCCAACACGTGTCACAATTATTTAGCAAAGGACGCCATGTCATTTGACACATTAACTTCGGGCCTGTTTACATTTTTTGAGCTGAATTGAACTTATTAGAGTTGAAATGAACTGAACTAATTGGAGAACTTGAATAGAGCCGAAATGAATATTTTATGAGGGAAATTAGGAGCTGAACTGAAATGAAATTAAGCTGAAGTGAACATGCCCTTAGTGAATGGTGTAATAAAAATATTAAACTCAAAGGTCTCAAAGTACTATATGTACTTTGTATGACTTTCATATCAAATGCAATATTTTTTTTAATTCAATAATACGAGTACTCTCTATGTGTTTTAATAAGTGTTATACTTTGACCAAATACGTATTTGACCATTAATTATTATTAATATTTTTTTTTATTTTTTTTACGGAACCATTAATTTATCTAATTGTATGTTAATAAAATCATAAGACCAATTTTATAATATGAAATTACACATTATAATAAACCTAACAATGCCTCATGCAATAACAATTGTTTTTAATATGTTACGGAGTAGTAAAATAATTAAGTCTAAGTCATTATAAAGGTAAAATCCAATTAACGATCCGGGATGTTGAATTAAGTGTCATTAAATAGAAATAAATATTAATTACACCAATTGACGTATAATTTGAACGATCAAGAACAAGATTTTTTTGAATAAATATTGTTGGATTGATCCAACCGGGAAGTATAAAATATTCTTTGATCCAATAATCCCTCTCAATAACTAGTTTCAACTTTCAGTTACCAAAAGACAACAAATTTTGTGATCTGGGATATCGTTTTCAAGAATTTAAATACTAGACTGATAATATTGTGGCACAATTGCCAATTCAGAATGAACATGTGGTTTTCTTAATAAACAAATAAACAATAATCCATTTTAGTGGTGTAGCCGAGTACAATAGTGGTCACAAATCCAATAATGAATGATTTTATGAATTCTTAAATCATCAGCTCAATCTTCACGTGTTCTTTCTCCTTCAATTCCTCTGAATTATTTCAGTATTTTTCTTTCATTCTTCACATTTTCTCTTTTCACAAAAAAATGGCGATTCCTTCTCGTCAGTTATTCATTGACGGGGAATGGAAAGAACCCATCAACAAGAAACGCATTCCTGTCATCAATCCTTCTACTGAAGAGATCATCGGTTTGTTTACTAATTTCTTGCCTTTTTATAATTTTTTATTTTATATAAAATAAAAATCTTTAAATTTCATACTTTTGAACTTACAATTCTTCATTTGTAGTTGATTAAGATCCTAGCATTGTGTTATTCAACTGCTAAAGATTTGATTTTTTGGTGTACCATTGCTGATTTTATCCCCTGATAGTGTGATTTCTTGGGATTTGATGTTGTGATTGCATTCTTTGACTTGGGTATTTGAAATTTAAATTTTCTTTTAATCTTCTCTGAATTTGATGTAGTACTGGTAGCACTTTTGATATGGGGTTTGAATTGGAAGGTTTTAGAATGATTTAGTGGGGGATTAAAATTATTTTTTTTGGATTTGTTGATTGAAGATTGATATTTTTTGTTTTTCATAGTGATTGGATATTTTTAATGAACTGGGTATTAATCAAAATGGGTTTTACTTTTATAGGTGACATTCCGGCAGCAACTGCTGAGGATGTGGAGCTTGCAGTGGCTGCAGCTAGAAGGGCTCTTAAGAGGAACAAAGGGGCAGATTGGGCAGCTGCATCTGGAGCTCACCGTGCCAAGTACTTACGCGCTATCGCTAAGAAGGTATGGATTCAGTGGCTTATTTGATCTGATTTGGTAATATGATCATGTTTTGATAAGTTTGTGTAGTTGAAGTACCAGTGCTAGTTGTTTAGAGGTTGGAATTGTAGGCGAAACAGAACACTTTGGTTTTGGGTTTTGTGATTGTATTTGATTGAAGTGGAGGAATGATAACACGAATAGCTCATATAGTATATGTTTGGCAAACTTTGTTAGGATGTTAGGTGAAAGATGAAAGTTAGCTTCATGTTAAAAGCTACTAGCTGAAACTGGAAGTTCATCAGCTAATTGATTCTACTACAAGTGTTGATTACTTATCTTTAATGTCTTTATTTTCGCTTCTAGCGGGAATTTGCAGAAGACATTAGGATATATGTCATATCATTTCTCCTCATTTCATTTGAGTTTAAGTTTCTCTCTTGAGCAACATTTCAACTTTGAGTTTTAATGGATGAAAATACTATGGAGGGAAGTTTAGTTTTTATTTAAGTTGAGGTGTGTGTTAATGCCTATCGGATCTTCTAGTAGTTTGAGTGAGCTTGTTGGTTAGCTAGTCAGAGAGTTTGAGCACTTTTGGTGATACCATTGAATGGTTAATTACTATTGTGGTGGATTTCCCAGGTGTAATTTTATATCAGTCTTAAGGTCTGTCTTGGCTTTCCCAGCTCTTGGGAAGTAAGGCTGACTGTCCTCGTTTCCCATTGGTATTATCCTGCAATTTGTTACTACCTTATTATAGTCGGTTTGACATATCTACTCAAACAGGGACATGGGGCATTGAGAATATGATCAAAGTGGATCTATGTTTCATCATCTTAGGGCCAAGTATTAGATACAAATTGATATAAAGGGTCAGACCGGAGATTTTAAAGCATTCCTCTAATTTCGTTTCAATTTAAGCGTTCAAGACTCAATTGTATGTAATCCTTCAAGGGTCATATGTTGGTTGAAAATCAGGTGGTAGCTTAGTAATAAAGTTCCCACCTTCCTTGTATCCTTTAGTTGTTAGATGCTTAATCACTTGCCTTTGGCTGGGAATTCTCTTTGGAGATCTCCTTCTCCTCCACACCTCCACACACCCCCCCCCCCTCCTCCCAAAAAACACACACACAAACCCTCATCTTGCTTCATTGGACCTGCAAATCTCCAAATAAATTATGCTTCTCCTCTCCCAATCTTTATACATGGTACTTTGGTAGAAAATATGGATCTGCTTGATACTGGTGTGAACTTCAGGGATTGCAATATCAAGCCTAACTTTATCTTCACATGCAGGTAACAGAAAGAAAAGATGAACTTGCAAAACTTGAAGCCATGGATTGTGGAAAACCTTTGGATGAAGCAGCATGGGACATTGTAAGCTCGAAATTCTTGTATTCAATATTTCTTGATTCTGTGTCTTTTTTTGAGCGATTATTAGTAACCAAGGCTTTTGTTCTTATGTACAGGATGATGTTGCTGGGTGTTTTGAATACTATGCTGATCAAGCAGAAGCTCTTGATGCTAAACAAAAGGCTCCAATTGCCCTTCCTATGGAGACATTCAAGTCTCATGTTCTCAGGCAGCCCATTGGTGTTGTTGGGTTAATTTCTCCATGGTAAGTTTTGACCTTAGCCCCCATCCCTCAAAATAAAAAGGTGAATATGAAACAACTTTAAGAAATCCCATCTGTTGGCACCATCAGATTTATTAAGGGAAGATAGTGTAATGTTGTTAAATTAACAAGGCAATCAGTCAAATTGAGGAGGTACAACATGATACCACGAGAACACAAGATAGTTATTGTCATTTTGTACCACATGATCAATCTTCATTGTCTTTATGTGTCCTGAGTACCTTTTTTTGGTGGACCATTTGTCCATATCATCTAGATAGACAAATAAGACTATAGATATGGGCTATGAGATGTTAGCAAATTTCTTTTTAGCATCCCATGCATGTAAATCTTATTATTCCTCCGTTTTTTTAGTTGAAATGCTTCGAATTCTACACTAATCATACACTTGACTAAGACATCTAACCTAAACTGAGAATACTGTAGTTCATAAGGTATTTGGATTAAAATCTCTTTACAGCTAAATTTGATGCTTAGTGTTGCTAATCTTTTTCTTTGCTGAAGGAACTACCCACTTCTAATGGCTACATGGAAAGTTGCTCCAGCTCTTGCTGCTGGTTGTGCAGCAATACTTAAGCCCTCAGAAATGGCATCTGTGTATGTTTCTTGTCAAAACATTTCAAGCTAGAATCTCTTTCTGATGCTTCTGTTATACTAATACTTTGTTACATGATTTTTCATATCAGGACTTGTCTAGAATTGGCTGATGTGTGCAGAGAAGTGGGACTGCCTCCAGGTGTGCTAAATATATTGTCAGGATATGGCCCAGAAGCTGGTGGCCCATTAGCATCCCACCCTGATGTTGACAAGGTTCATCCTTGGCTCCTTGTCCAATTTAAGCTTTACATTTTTTAGTGCATTTGTGTAGCTTCCCAAATTTGAATATGTGGATGTGAACTCTTCTTCATATGCTTCTGTCCATCACATTTCTGTTCAATAGGTTGCATTTACTGGGAGCACTGCCACTGGTAGCAAGATTATGTCTTCTGCTGCTCAACTGGTCAAGGTATGTCATAGCATGTTTAGTCCAAAAATATTTTTGTGAAATTAATTATAGTTCCTTTGATGACATCATTTCTAACATGAACTGCAGCCTGTTACGTTAGAACTTGGAGGGAAAAGTCCAATTATTGTCTTTGAAGATGTTGATTTGGATCAAGGTTAGTGGCATTAACTTCAGGCAACGTTGGTGCTTTATTATCTAGTAAATCTTTCGATCAAATACATCTCATAACATGTCAAAACCTATTTTAAATTGGACAGCTGCTGAATGGGCTGCTTTTGGCTGTTTTTGGACTAATGGTCAAATCTGCAGTGCAACTTCTAGACTGCTCGTTCATGTGAGTGTCCACTTGCAACAGAATATCTCCTGAATTTCGCTATTGTTTTCGGGTTGATATAAATGATATTTGTAGGTGAGGTTTTCTACAGTATAATTTTGTAAAGTTGAATCCTTACAATCTTTTCAGGAAAACATTGCGGCTCAATTTTTGGACAGGCTTGTGAAATGGTGCAAAAACATTAAGATTGCTGACCCATTTGAGGACGGCTGCCGGCTTGGTCCTGTTGTCAGCAAGGGACAGGTTTGATAAAATCTTTCCTTTTCTTTTTGGCTTTATCTATTCTTAGCTATGCTGCACGGTCAATTAATGTTTACTTCATATTCTTCAGTATGAGAAAGTTTTGAAGTTCATATCAACTGCAAAGAGTGAGGGTGCAACTATTTTGTGTGGAGGCTCTCGTCCTGAGGTAAATTAGTGCGTGTACTTGTTACTAGCCACTAATGTAGTTTCTATAACCTAATATTATATTTTCATGGAACTATGCAGCATTTGAAGAAAGGGTATTTTATTGAACCAACAATTATAAGTGATGTCTCTACATCCATGCAAATATGGAAGGATGAAGTTTTTGGCCCTGTCTTATGTGCTAAAACTTTTAGTTCTGATGAAGAGGCCATCGAATTAGCAAATGACACCCAGTAAGGCTTATGAATAGTGCAGCTGCTTAAAATATATTTTAAGGCTCTTACCTTCTGTACACCTGCTCTCCCAGTTCATGAGCATCCTATTCTGACCATTTTCTGTGTTTCACAGATACGGTTTAGGTGCTGCTGTGCTATCCAAAAATCTTGAAAGGTGTGAGAAAGTGACAAAGGTGAGAATTATTATCTATTAGAGCTTATTTGAATGTCGAACCATTTGTCAAACCAAAGTTTTTATGCTGTTTATTCATGCTTTGATCCAGGCACTGGAAGCTGGAATTGTTTGGGTAAATTGCTCACAACCGTGCTTTTGCCAAGCTCCATGGGGTGGCACCAAGCGCAGCGGCTTTGGACGTGAACTTGGAGAATGGTGAGACCTTAATTTTTTTTGCGGTTGTCATATTAATTCCTGGAATCCTGATCTATAAATGATGCACAATCTTTTAGCTCTGATGCGTGTATAGCATCAAACTGTTCGAATTTAGGGCATATACAGAAACATATCAACAGTAGCATATCACCCATAGCAATCTGCTAATGTCTCCTTCTTGCTTTCAACATTTTTGATGATCATGTATAGTTAACTTTGAAAAGTAGCGATTACAGCCTTAATGCATTTGTAGACACTGTTTCTATTTAGACTACAGAAGTAGTGTAAAGATTAATGATCCAAACAGATCAGTTACATGGAAAGTTATGGTGACGAAGGAAGGCAAACTTTTTGGGAAGTATCATATAACTAGGGAATGAGGATAGGATGGATTGGAGAGATGAATATTGGAGAAGAGGAAAGGGGTCAGAAAAGAAGAGAGTTTAGCAAAAGTGTTTGTTAGATTTTGTCCATTGTCCAATAAGATCATTTCTCTTTGTTCTTGCAGCATCCTATTTTTATGAAATTGAGTACAAATTCTCTAAGACATTATCTACTGCGTAAACGATTTTCTCCTATAGTACAATGTATAAATTATTGTAATTTCATGCGAGACGCTAAAAGAGAAGAACAGAATTACTTGAGTTATTGTGGTGCTCTTATTTGCTATCTGAAATTAGGCCTGTTTTCAGCATCACACATTATAAATTGTGAATTAGTATAGGAACCATTGTAAGTTGAAAGGGCCTTCATGCTAACAAATTTATGTCTTGGGTTGACCAAATATGTATCTATGGTCAAGACTCAAGAATATTTCATAGTATTCTATCAATGTTGTTGTCTGAGTTAGGGAAAATAATCCTAAAAGTTGACAACAGAGATGTTTATGAGGAAATTTAGCTTATAGCTTTTTCTGACATATTTGTTGATTGCATGAAAGATGTAAACAAATTGCTCTTAGCTCTTGTAAATTGAGTTTTTTCCTTGACTTTTTTCTGCAGGGGTATTGAAAATTACTTGAATATCAAACAAGTGACTGAATATATCTCTGATGAACCATGGGGATGGTACAAGAATCCTTCAAAGCTTTGAAGGAATTTTATTGGGTGTTATTAGAGCAATGGAGGTATCGAGATATCGAGGAACTTGTCAGGATTGAAATAGAGAGCTTACAGATAGTTTGAATAAAGAGGCTGAATATTAAGAGTGTGTTATCTGTGTGCTGTACTGTACTACGTGGTGGATATTCATTCTTCAATCTTTTAAGCAATGTTGTATGTACTATGTAGACTTGATCCTCTCATTAATGGACGTACAACTTTTATTGTGTGTTCATTTTGGCTCACAGTGTTGAACTTGTCGTGAATAAGCATGGTAGACTTGATCCTTTCATTATCGGATTTGGGAATAAAAAAATTGCTTAGCTTGAAGGGTTATTCGTATCATTGGATTTCCAAACCCCCCCCCCCCCCCCCCCCCCCCCCCCAATATGATTAAACATAGGTTAGGTTCTAGTTATAATTTTCTAAATATATGGTTTTCGAATATCAGTTTAATTTACAATTTATACTTATCGATAATCAATTATATCATGGGTTAGCACTAGACTATGGCAAATAACTTCAAACCAAACTCGACGAGGCCAAAAAAAATTCAAACGACCTGTACAATCTAGACTAAATTAGACAACACCATATTAGATCAAAAACTGAAAAATCGACATCAATACACCTTAAACAAGGTCAAGAGAACCATAACCATGTAGGCATAGTTAAGTCATACATGCACCTAGTGGTGGGCATGGGCCGTGCCGGGCCTACCGTGGGCCGTGCCTAGGCGGGCCATGAACAGTGTCGTGTCGGGCCGTGCCGGCCCACGGTGGAGGCGGGCCGTGCCGGCCTTCAAGCTTCCCCTGTCCACGGCACGGCCCACCGTGCCGGTCGTGCCGTGCCGGGCCGCCCGTCGTGCCGGCCACCGTGCCGGCCCACGGCTTACCCTTTTTTCTTTTTCTTTTTTAAAAAAAACAATTAAAAAAAACTTTAAAAAAACTTGAATTTTTTTTATGAAAGAAAAAATTGAATTGAATAATTATACAATTTAATATTTAAATTTAATAATTATTAAATTTTTTATGGAGTTAAGTTATATTAAATATTGTTTAAATTATATTAATATTTATTGTTCATTCATAATTTACTATATATCATATTATTCATATAACTATATAAGTATTAGACAAAAATTAAATAACAATATAACATATTCCATGCCGTTGTGGAAAGAATTGGAAGTTGAGGGTGGTATTTATAGGTGAAAATAGAGCCGTTTATAGCCGTTGGAGGGAAATAGAGCTGCTGCCAACTAGCCGTTACCCACGGGCCGTGCTGCGGGCCGTGCCGGCGGGCCATTTTCACGGGCTCGTGCCGGGCCGGGCCACTCAGCGGGCCGTGCCGGGCCGGGCCATCCTCGGGCCGTGCCCGGGCCGCCCGCGTGCTGACCCGGCCCATGCCCAGCTCTACATGATGCACCCATACTTGCAACAACACATTAATGTTGAGGAAGTCTACACCATCACTCACATTATCAATGACAATGACAAATCTATTGGTACCTTTAGATCTCATGTGAGTAAAATATTACCAATATGATATCTAAAAGTATAAATAGTCTTACTGTCTTATAACGTAAGCTAATTTAAATCTTACTCTATATTGGTATAGTAATTGTAAAAAAATGAGTAAGTAAACTTTAAAGTAAACATACACTTATTATTTTCATTCATGTAATACACGCACTACGATACCAATGGTCCAGCACCACGTGCTTACATTTGACATGTTGTGGTTCCAATTTGGAGAGCACGATTCTATGTGCTCGAGTCTTACTTAGATGCATGGTACAATTTGCGGATCCAGTATATCCGCCTGAATCAAACATAAAGTGTGACGGTGGAAATCGTTTGGATTCACAAGAAATGTCCAAACTTCAAAACAATGCAAAAAAATAAACGTTAAATTACCAACAACCTACCTTCCTCCAGCTCATCAATCTCTCTCTTTGAGTGTAAATTAATCAACCACCTCGTATCTTATACAATATAGATCTCCATTATCTTCATTCTTCACTCACTCACTCTTACATCGTACTCTAACTCACTGTTTCAGCGCTTCAAATCTTCAATTGCTACCATTAAAAATCACTTCTTTCCATGCTAATTTAGGTCCTTTATTGTTGAATTTTTGTGGGTGTTGTTTGATTTTAACAATGGGGAGCTCAGATGACAAAGTTGTAGCTGTGATCATGGTGGGTGGACCCACTAAAGGTATGCAATTGGCAATTCCCCATTATTATTCTGATTCTGGGTTTTAATTCAATTGTGTGTTAATATCATGATTTCAGTTTATGTTGAATTGAAATTGAATGAACCCATTTACCAATTTATAGACTTTGATTGAATTTTGTGGCATGTTTTGATGAATGGTAGTTTTTTATTCTAATTTGTGCAGAATTGAACAGACCTATTAGGCCATTACTATTTGTTGATTTTGATTGACTTTAGTAGTTGTAATTTATTATTCTGATTTGTGTAGAATGGAATGAACCCATTAGGCCATTACTAATTTGTTGATTTTGATTGAATTTTGTGGTATAATCTGATAAATTGTAATTTATTATTCTAATTTGTATAGAATTGAATGATCCCATTTGTCTATTACCATTTTGTTGATTTTGATTGAATTTTGTGGCATAATCTGATAAAATTGTATATTTTTTTCTTTAGTTTTAATTTGTGCAGAATTGAATGAACCCATTACTAATTTGTAGATTTTGATGTGCATGATTTGATAAAATTGTAGTTATTTTTGGGCAGGTACTCGATTCAGGCCTTTATCTCTGAATATTCCAAAACCTCTCTTTCCTTTAGCTGGACAGCCTATGGTTCATCATCCAATTTCAGCTTGTAAAAGGGTAATTTCTTTCACCAATTTGGATATTTTAGTTTCTTATTTTTTTTTTTCTGGGGATGATTTTGTAATATGCATTACTCAAAATTTCAATTCAATTATAATTTGTTGGCACTTGGCAGATTCCTAACCTAGCACAAATTTACTTGGTTGGTTTCTATGAAGAGCGGGAATTTGCGTTATATGTATCTTCAATTTCTAATGAGTTGAAAGTTCCTGTCAGGTGAACACTTCCTTAGCACTTACAAGTCTGTTGGATTTTTGGTCTTGTTGAAATTTGAAGCCTAATATAAAATCATTATTGTAACTTTTGGAACATTTTTGTCAATGTGATTCAGATACTTGAAGGAAGACAAGCCTCATGGTTCTGCTGGATGCCTGTATAATTTCAGGGATATAATCATGGAAGACAGTCCGGTTAAGCTCTCCATATTACTTTTTATGATTATAGATGATTAGATTTACTTGATGGCTGTTGATATGTGTAAATGTGTAATTTGAGTTGTATGTTGAACTTGTGGAGCTGACAATGTGGCTGCTTTTCTTCTTTGTCCTGCAGTCGCAAATATTCTTGTTGAATTGTGATGTTTGCTGTAGTTTTCCATTGCCGGAAATGCTTGGTAATTTACTTATGTCACAGTCTATCTTATCATAACTTTTCCTCATGGGTATTCAAAATTTGTAAGTCCATTTACTTTATGATATTCAGAGGCTCACAAAAAATATGGAGGAATGGGGACTATATTGGTCAGCAAGGTTAGTCAGCTCTCTTTGTGACTCATAGATGGTGCATCTTTCCTGTTTGGGAATATTTCTTGCACGCATTATATAATTAGTGCTTCAGTATGTTGAATTTTCGTTAGGTGCTCTTGACAGGTTTCTGCAGAGTCTGCCAGCCAGTTTGGTGAATTAGTTGCTGATCCTGTCACCAATGAGGTTTTGCATTACACCGAGAGGCCTGAAACTTTTGTATGTGCAATGTCCAGAGCTTTGTTTTTTGTATCTTTACTTTTAACTTGATCCAGCTTGACATCATGAAGCAGTAACATCTTTGCATCTCCTTTTATTTGTACTTGAATATGTTATGCTTGTATCATGTAGGTTAGTGATAGAATAAACTGTGGGGTCTATGTTTTTACACCAGACGTATTTGCAGCCATCCAAGATGTTTCAAGACACCGGAAAGATTCAGGTAATTCACCCACAATTTCTATTATTCCGGGCATGTCCCAGGGGTTTTACATTATTGCACTTCTTTACTAAGTTGTCACCAATAAGGCACTAACACGAGCTACACCAGAATTCCTGCAAAATGATATGTGATCATCTATATTGATTTAATAGTCTCCAAATCTTAAGTATAATTGCTTGTGTCATGTGCAAAATGCACATGCATGTACATTTGAAGATGATTGAACCGTTCTCTTATATGTGATGTGCAATAAACTTATGTTCATGTAGTTATATGTATGTCATGTAATATGAAGTAAAAAAGTCCTTTTTTTCCATTTTTTTTCAGTTTAGTTGCTTGAACTTGGCAGTTTAGTTATTCAATTTAAAGCCTAAGTTTAGAGTTGTAAAGAGTTTGAAATTTTCCTTATGGAGTTTTAGATTGTAGAAACAAGGGAGAATTATGGCAACAGGGACTCCTATAAATTGAAAGGTCTTATGGAATAGCTTATAATTCTGTAACAACTATGTGATATAATTGATATTAGAATCAGCTCATAATCTCCATGATGCAGAATCATATATGGGAATTTTTTTACTGTGCCATAAACAACCTGAATGTGGTGGTAGTATAATTTTGATTGCTCTACTAAAAGGAATTATTAGTGCATAAGAATGACTAATTTGGTTTTGCTCATTAGGAGCATTTCCAGTGAAAGGTTGTTATTGATGGTGTAGATTTGAAACATGAATGCCTCAACCTATAGAGCTGCAACCTCGTTGTTTACCTCTACCTCTTCTTCTATCCTATCACATATAGGTTTAGATCAGTGGCCAAAACATGGTCATCTTCTTCTCTTTCCTGTTTTGTTTTAGGTGCTGGCTTGCCAGGTAGGGGTGGTTCTCAAAGATTTAAAGTGCTAAATTCATAGATTACTGGGGAAGTGTTTGTCAATCAAATATAAGTCAACAATTTAAATTTTGGGTCATCTCCACTTGCAAGGTAAGGCAATAGGTCTTCTCTTTTGATTAAATCATAGTGTAGATTAAGTAGACCTAGAAGCAAACATAGGGAAGAACAGAGAACCCCTCCACTAAATAAGGGCTGACAGAAGATTCTACCACAACCTCAATGGCTTTATCTATTAAGGAGCTCTCAGGGTAGAGTATAAACAGTTGAGAAGTCGCATGTTGGGGGATACAAGATAAAGAAAAAGTACTTAAGATGTCAAGTAAACAAATTCCAGTTGGTGAGGAGAGAATATTTTGCAATGATATGAGTTGTAGCCATCAAATGCGCGGAGAAGGTTTGTAAGGCTGATAACATTGTTTCGTAGAGAAAGCTAGGGACCAGAGAAGTTGTACGGATGGTTCTTGGGCTCAGTTAATTATTATGTGCAATACCCCAAAGTTGCACATAATTATAGGTTTCAAAGTGGGGTCTAGTAGGATCTAGGAATAATTTGGGTCCAGTATAATCTATTCACCATATGGCTCCCAATAATATGTCATAGACCCAACAGGGATCAAGGAGGCTAGTAGGGAGAGAACGACAACATCCTCCATGCTCAGTCTGAGGTTGAGTTTATCCATGTTAGAAATGTGTCTCCTTGGCTTTACTTTGAAAAAAAACCTTGGTCTGATTATCAATTGATCATAAAAACTGACCAGTGTGCACTTCAACAACCCATAAGGTTTCTCCAAGATGTTATTATCTCATGAAGAGCAAAAAAATTCTCAAAAGGCATGATCCTTACAGCCTTCTCAATAGGAGGATGCCCTTGCTCTCATTTCAAGTATAAATCTGCCAATATGGAAGATGGATGGAGACTATAGAAGATTCTTTGGATGTGGGAAGCTTTACGCTTTGTTTGGATAGCAAAGAAGGAAGGAAAGGAAGGGGAGGGAAAAAGGAGGAAGGGGAGGGAAAAGAAAGGGAGGGGGAGGTGAGTTCCATTTTCTCTCCAAATCTCTCCAAATTCGGAAGGATTATGCTTATTGAAGAGAAAGGGAAAATGGATCTCTCCCTCTCCTTCCACTTCCTTCCCCCAATCTTTTACCCAAACAAGAGAATTTGTCTCCCTTTCTCTTCTCTTCTTTTCCTTCAATTTCTTTCTATCCAAACAAAGTGTTAGTGTTATAATTTCTAAAGTGGTGCCTTAAATGAGTTTAATCACCTGCAGAGTGTAATGCTGTTTAGTATGTCATTCAGTCATTCCATCAAATTTAGAACAAGTAACCATTAATAAAAAGCTGCAAATAATTTACTTGTACATCCAGATTTTCATTACATTTCTTGTGGTGAAACTTTTCTGTCTCTTTGAATTCTTGTTTTGTCAATTAGCACTAGTAGAATTTTGTAAAAGAAATATTTTAACAGGGTGACTAATGTGACATAAGCAAAGGCAATGTTTAGAAATATGCAAATGTTGAAAAAAGGATATATGATATTTTATTTTCATCTTAGTGCCTATGGTCTTCTTTCCTAACCCAATTCACAAGGCATTCAATTTTTATAGGACTGGAAAACTTGTAGTGTTTGTCTAATAAACCGATATGTGTTCCTTTTCTTTGTGGAAATGATGGCTAGTTATGTCATTGAATAATCTTGTCAGTATTCTGATATTAATTAAATTTACTAGCATTTGATTCTGATCTTTTCCCTGCAGCCAATATGAGACGTGTATCCAGCTTTGAAGCACTTCAATCTGCGACAAAGTAATGTTTTTCTCCATTTCTATAACTTGTTTTAGCTTATGATGACGTGTAGCAGACTAGCAGCTATCAGAGCACGTCTTCTGTCACCATCCACCACGATCATTGCTTTGTGTTCTTTATAATACTACATTTGCTGTCTTAAACTGATGCCAATACACAGACATGGGTCTTTGACAAACTCTGTCACTGCCTACTTGGGGCTTCTTAAACTGCTATCCTTAAGATATTTGGAATTGGGATGGAGACTAAAGTCCAGAGCTCCATGTATGTAGCTTTAAGTAAATGTCCATGGCTTGACGTTGGTCCTCTGTTGTGCTACAGGCAACTGAACAATTGTGTTATACTTTATTGATGCTGTCTGCTTTAGTTTGTATCGAAGCTCTACATCTACGCACAGTTAAGGAAGCATAACTCTGCTTTGGTTATCTGTTCCAGCAAGTATACTTTTGTTCCACTTGTAGGTTAAATGAGGGAGAGAGAGACCGAAAATGACTTGCTTGGAAGGAGTTAGGTAGGATATGGAGCATATGGATTTGCATGAGAATGAGGTATTTGATCTTAAGGGTTGGAGGAGGAAGATTTTTGTGGATGACTATACGGAATAATCACATTTGGTTCATGGAGCCAACCCCACTAATGGAATTAAGGTTTTGATTGATTGTATGTAGGCTTAAGGAGCTGGGTGCCAAAGATTAGAAAAAAGATAGGTATAAATGAAGCAATTTGATAATCTTATTGACCATTGTATAGGCAAGTTTTCTAATTTATTAACCTATATTAATTTCAAACTTAATCAGAAATTGAAAGTTATCTTTTAAAATTTGTAACTCCAAATTTTCTTAATCTATCATCCGTAAAACCTTAAATATCACTATTTGGAGAATGGGTCAATTCAGCTGAAATCTAAAGTCTTGTTTTAAAGGTCAAATTGTTTTCTGGTTATAGCATAAGTTTGCTGATTGAGGGTAAAATTTGTAAGCTCATGTGGAGAATGTAGTTTCTATTATCTTCTTTATAAAGAAGAAAAAAGTCATATTATATCGAAAATAATTCCCCTTTTTTCTGAAATAGTAGTATAAGGTTAGATTTGCATATATGTTTCACTCTTTACGTAAATGTGATAGAGGATATGAATGAATTCAACATGGTATTTTAGAGAAGTACTATAAAGTTGAATTCTTATTTGTCTGATTGTCATTTTCAATGGAGTCAGGGATACATTGTATTGTGAGTTTTGGATATTAATGGACTTACGATCAAATTTAAACGGTGCATTAAATACCCACGCTTCTTAATTTCTTATTCTTGTGAAGTAGAATATGGTCTTTTTTTTATTTTAAGGGAATTAGGATTTAGGAATAATGCTCTTATAGCCATGGTGCATTAAACTACCCTTACATCTTATTATTGTGAAGTAGCATATGTTCAGCGCTTGTCAGATCAAGGGACAATTACTAAAAAAGTTTCTTTATTACCATGATGGTGAAGGGCTAAGGATACTTCCACGTCCCACCCCACCCAAGGCCGGCTCCTGTATTGGAATAATGCCGATGTTTACCTTAGTTGTGTTAGATAAGACTAATTTTTTGGTAGGTGCATGTATTCTTATATAACCCTATGTAGCTATTAGGGTACTTGGACGTTTATTTTGCATGTAATTGATCGTCAATTTTACAAAAATTGCTGGACTAAATAGACCTTCCTGTTTCTTTCACAGGAGTCTGCCCTCAGATTTTGTGAGGCTGGACCAAGATATTTTAACACCGCTGGCTGGAAAGAAAAAATTGTATACATATGAGACCATGGACTTCTGGGAGCAAATCAAAACCCCTGGGTAAGGTGGATTAATATAAATATCAGCTTGTTAAGTTTTTTTTTTTTTTTTTGGTGGAAACTTGTTGAGTATCATTTCTTCCTGCCATCATCAATTATCAATTTTTGCAGAATGTCTCTGAAATGTTCTGGTCTCTATCTGCACCAATTTCGAGTGACCTCCCCACATCTTTTGTCAAGTGGTGATGGAACAAAGAGTGCAACCATAATTGGCGATGTATACATTCATCCCTCAGCTAAAATACATCCCACAGCAAAGGTATAATTAATGCTCTTTGTTTCGATGAGTAATCTGATACAAGAACTTGCTATGGTGCTACTTTCTGAATTCTCTATACACGAATTCTCCTGAATGACAACAGATTGGTCCAAATGTTTCAATCTCTGCAAATGCTCGTGTAGGAGCTGGTGCGAGGCTCATCAACTGTATTGTTCTAGATGATGTTGAAATCAAGGTGATAATTAAAATGTTGAAAGAATTTGAAATGTGCATGTAATTCTGTGAAAAAGTTATTGACCTGTAAATAATTGTGATTGATATTCCAGGACAATGCAGTTGTTATCCATTCAATTGTTGGGTGGAAATCAACAATTGGAAAATGGTCTCGAGTTCAGGTAAGCATTTATATTATGTTGCTTCAAATGTTACATTGCTTGGAATATACCAATGTTTTCTTTTGAATATCAGCTTCTGGTATATGCAAAAACCAATCCATATAAATCCTCGTACTGAAATTAAATTCATATCAATATAACTTTCTAAATTGTAATTCAACTAGGGGTGATGAGTACCTTAGCTAGCTTGCAAGCTACTCAAGCGTGGTCTAAGTATTTACAAGCTGAGCAAACATAAGGCTCAACTTGAAAGGCTTGTGCGCAGGCTCAAATTTCTATTAACTATTGTATTTTCATATTATATATTTTGACATGCAATTAATGGCTAAGATCTTACGCAATACTTGTTAGAATGTTGAAAAAACTTGGAATTAAGAATGTTGTAAACTTGTAACCTAAAAGGGTGTTTGCTTTGTTACAGTTTTTACACTAAGAAACAAAATCAAAATATATTTTAGCTCGGGTATAAGTTTAATGAGCAGTCATCCAATACTCAACAACCATGAGTCTATGAGGATTATAAACTCTTTAGTTTCGAGTTGCAGGCTATATCTATCCTGTTTGTACTTTTGTAGGGCTTTTAAGATTTCTGATGTTATTTGATGATTCTTAACAGGCTGAAGGAGAATACAATGCGAAACTTGGAATCACAATTCTTGGTACTTTTACTTGCTCGTATAGAATGTGTTGTTTCATGTCTCTTCCGGGTTTTTTTTCCTTGCCCTGATTGCTTGGTGTTTTTTTTTATTATTTTTTTTTATTTATTTATTTTTATTTATTTATTTTTTTTATAATGCAGGGGAATCTGTAAATGTAGAAGATGAAGTGGTGGTGATCAAGAGCATTGTGCTTCCAAACAAGACTCTTAATGTTAGTGTCCAGGAGGAAATCATACTGTAGCCAAATGCCGATACCTCCATGAAGTCATGAACACCTTTTTTTGTCAACTTATTAGTACTGTTTCTTCCCAATGTATCAATTTCATAGATCTTATACTGAATTACTGACAATCTTCATCATTTTGTACGTTATGCATAATTGTATATGTTTTTCCAAAGAGAATAATTTTGACTCAATAAAAGTTTACCTGTCTCCTCTAATATTTGTGTATAGCTTTATCTGTTTAAATTTATTAATTGTTAACAATGTCATATTAGTAGGGGTAATTTCAGCAAAATACAGTGATTAATACGTCATTAAAAGAAACATATCAAGTTATAAAGAACAGAGGAGGTATGTAGCAAGAACAGAGGAGGTATGTAGCAATTAATTGAGAACGGAAAAAGTACTCTGTATTACTGTATTAGGTATCACACTATCATGTATTGGTAGTTTCAGGTTATTAACCAAGGAAATCTCCTTGCCCTTCCAGTTGTATTCGAGACATTTAGTCATCAAGCTCTTATATTTGGAACGCTTTCCCTTGAATGGTATGTCTGACGCTCTGAACCTGGATAACTTGTTACTTCGTACTTGTCTACAACAATCGAAACTTTTAAGCTCGAGTGACCATGAAGCCAACCTTTGATTCCATTATTCCATACGATTTTTCATAATTAATTCAAGCTGTGATAAATTGAGAAATTTAAACAAATTAAGATTATTTCAAGTGAGCAAATGCATTCATTCACATGTTAAAGGTGTTTGTTATTTCAGATTCTCAGTTATGCAAAAGTTGAATGTTCAGTGGATAAATTTCAGCATATAAAGGCAGCACAAATAATCCATTGCAATTATCTTGTCAAATTTCTTTTCAATGAGTTATATAGTTCTACACAATTGTACTAAGAAAAACCCTCAATACTACTAGGACACTTTCCTGCATACTGGAAATAGCGCTATTCTTTGGTGTTGAAAGAGCAATTCCTAGTTAGCAAGGACGCATTGGATGGCTCATGAAGGTGCATATCATTAATCCACTCAAATAACCTCATGGGAATTTGACAACAAATCCATTTACAATGTTGAGTTTCTTCCCAATCCTTACAATTTTTAGCTTTGCCCTTGTTTGTCCCGTGAAGAAACAGACGAGGGATGTGCAAGCTCTCCCTAAATTAGGCATGGTGATTTGGTGCATTCAGAAAATGCATCTGAGCCATCTGCTATTTTGTGTTGGACTTCCGAATGTGTAGATAACAAGCAAACTCCTTCTGTTGTGATTCAAGCTCTAAGAATGGCCATTGTTGGTTAAATGTATCAGGAAACCTGCTCAAGTGATTTCCCAGCTACTTCTGAGTACCAAGATCTCCATGCTTCCGTATAATGGTCAAACAGATCTCTCAAAGCTACAAATTTATAGGCAATATACTTGTTAGAGGCATGAAAAAATCCAAATGTACAAACAGAATCAAAAAACGAGTTTACATTGTACCTTGATTGTGATACTGAGGGCGATAAACAGAGGCAAGACTTTCCAAATCGTGGACACGCTTAGTGTCATTCTGATCAGCAACACCTGCTTTAGCCACGGTGACCGGAGCAAATGGACCATATTGGTAGCTTCTTGGTCTTGCATTCTGCTCAGCAGGGTTTGTATGAAACTCGCTTTCAACCTTTTCTGTTTTTACCTGCAGCTTGAGCTGCTTTCCTTCCTCGTTAGCTGAAAAATCAACCTTGCTCCTTTTGAAACTGATGTTTGTAACATCAGTTCCAAATGCCCTTTTCTTAGTCTCAGTCGACATAGGCACACTACATATAGTATTCTCCCTCCTTTCATTTAAGCCCAACCACCTGAAGGCTGGCTTTCGGGTCTCTGTTTGATGAGTCTGGTTATCATTCAACAAAATACTTCAGTATGTAAAATTTGCTTTAAAAACACATGAATGATAAGCTCTCTAATGATTTTTAACCAAAAGGTCCAGAACCTGACTCAAACTATCATGAATAAGATACAGACAATGTAGGTCTAATGTCTAGCATTTCACTGACTTCCAACTATAACAAACTCACAATAGGATTTTCTCAATATAACAATAATACATTTTCCAAGTAGCAACTATACATCTATTTGCACAGTAGAGATAATTATGTAAACACCTAATATGAGCATGGTATGAGTCTTAAAGACTATATTTGCAAATGTAGTATTAATGTTCTTACCT
This sequence comes from Chenopodium album, assembly GCF_948465745.1. Taxonomy (NCBI): domain Eukaryota; kingdom Viridiplantae; phylum Streptophyta; class Magnoliopsida; order Caryophyllales; family Amaranthaceae; genus Chenopodium; species Chenopodium album. The sequence goes on along the minus strand of NC_137853.1, from coordinate 36,638,523 downwards.
TTTCAATTAGTTGCATGGAGGACAACACGTTGGCAATATCATACAACCGTCTGACTTTGGCTGCATTATCTTATGAAGGAAGAATTAGATACTGATAATGTTAAGAGTAACCACAAAACTAAAGAGAGTGGAATAGAAAACCCTACTTCGCATTACTGTACTGTTGTGACCATCACCTAGCAAGATCTTTGCAGCTTCATCCAACGAGATAAGATCAACCTAAAAATTAAAACCATCACAAATAAGTTTAGAGGTAAGAGGGAAATTAATAAGGTACAAGAATATGAGTTCTGCAGTTATTCATACATTAGAGCATATGAACAGCTTGACAAAGTTCTGTGTCAAAAGCCCCAATGACTTCTCCCTTCTATTGTCTGCGAAATTATCAAACAAATGATATTAATACTCACTACTTAACTATGAAACATCAATCTCTATTCACAAAGTATCATGGAAATCCCATAATACCTAAATAAGAAGCATAAAGAACAACACATGAACCATTAAATGCAAGATTACAGCATAAAGCGAAGAAGTTACCAGGCTTTGAATTAGCATTGTTGTTTGGTGCTTCTGGCTGACTTATAGTATCAGGATTAGAATTTGTATCCTCATCGTCATCAAAAACATGAAACTACAAGACAAATTACGATAATTAGTCATTTGTTTTGAACACCAATGGACTCACCTAATAAATATCAAGTCCCAAAATAACTGAAACTCACCTTCATTTTGCCACTTCCACTAGAGCCAAAATTGTCCCTCAAACCTTCTTCCTAATGATTACAAATACAAGAGAAAAAAATTCATTAAGCTTCAAACATTACGCACCTTTTTTAAGTGTTAAAAGATCATAATTTGAATTAAATGTCAGGTTTTTGTTACCTTAAGCGCGGCAAGAGCTTTAGGAATTCCTTTAAAGCCCTTCCATGTATACTGATTTTTTGCCTTCCTTGCTAACACCTACACCCAATCACACTCCAACCTTTATTACAAGGTAAACACAAACTCAAGATGAGTAATCCTCAACTTCTTATCAAAGAACGAAAAGATTTTATCTTTATTTTTTTTATTGAACTAACATTACCACTTAATAAAAAAACCACATTGTTTAAGAACAAAATCTCAGCCACATGACAATCTAAAATTGAATGCCAACTAGCCTAATTGATTTTAGGGACCTCGCCAAGTTGTGATATCCTAATTTTTGTCTATATAGACATATATAAACTAGTATACGGTTGTTCTTGATGTCAATTTGGCCGAGGTTTACTAATGAAAATCGTTATAGAGACCAAAAGGATCGTATAATATGCAAAAACTCAATTTTTTATGCAACATAAATATGCAAACTAATTGAATAAAAGTTATATTAACAAAAACAAATTAAATTACGGAATAATAAATAGTAAAACAAATTAAATTAATAAATAGTACGAGGTAGAGGAAATCAATATTACCCCAACACTTTCCAAAACATTGACAATATCATAGATCCGTCGTCTCTCAACTCCTGCAAAATCCCAACAAAAATTACAACTCAATTAATATTCGAGAAAAATAAATAAAATTCACCCAAAAAAAAAAAAGGTCAGATCTGGTATACCTAATTTATTGGCAGCATCATCCAGTCCAATAGATTCAACCCCGTCTCGATTGTACAAGCTCAAAAAACTGAGAATTAAGCACACCCAAAATTACAAAGAAGAAAATCGATTCAAATTCAAAATCCTACTTTGAAAAAAAAAATATATAATTAAAAAATAAAAACCCAGGAAACAAATTGAAAAAAAAAATATATATATATTGAAGAGAGACAAATTACTTGGAACACAAAAGACCCAAAGATTTCTGCTTCCTACTGTAAGTATGGTGCCTAGATCCAGAACCTTCTGGGGCAGATGAAGGTGGTGAGGTCGCCATTAAAGACACTTCGAAACTTTCTCTCTCCTCCCTTCACCGAAACAAATAAAACAGACCCAGAAAAATCAAACAACAACCCAGAAAAATTGAAGAAAAATTGTAGCAACCCAGAAAAAGATGGGAGATAAAGTGAAGATTCAAAGGACCGTTGAAATTAGGGATTGGCGGGGGCGAAGAGGAAAGTAGGAAATTTGGGGAAGAAACAAGAAAGAAGAAAAAAGGAGGTGATTAGAAAAACAGTGATTTTTGGGTTAAATTTATTTAGGGTGGTGATTTTGAAACTTCAAAATAAGCGGGAATTTGAATTTACGTTGTTGCGGCTACGGCGCTCAATTTATGGGTTTTTGGTCAGAATGACATATTTACCCCTACGAATTAATTTTGGTGTATTTAGGAGTGGGGTTTTGAGGAGGGTATGTTGGTCATTTTGATGAGTGGGGTAAATTTTTTAATTATGGTTGTTTAGTGAATTTGTTTATTAATGATTATGTGATCACGTGGCTGTTTGGCAGAAAGCATGAGGGGTTTTTTGGGGGGATTTCTCTTCTTTTTTTTTTTTTTTTTTTTCCCGCTTTTGTTTCAAATCGTGAATGTTTAAGGAGGGATAATTTAACTAATGAAGGATTAATAACGAACAATATTCAAAAAAAAACAAAAAGAAAAAAAAATAACGAACAGTATTTTCTTTTTCTTTTTTTTTTGTTTGAAAGCTAATGGACAAATGTCTTGTCAAAAAAAAAAAGCCCTTTTCAGATGCACCTTTTAGGCCCCGGACTCGACGGTATGCATGCCCTATTTTTTTCAGAATTATTGTTGGTTCTGATGTGATTACTTTTGTTGAAATTGGTGGCATGGTAATATTGATTTGACCGAAATTAACAGAACGTGTATAGTCTTGATTCCGGAATGTGAATATCCAAAACATATGACGGAATTTAGACCCATTAGTTGTTGTAATGTTCTTTCAAAGGTGATGTCAAACAAGTTGAAACCTTATTTGGATAAAATTATCTCAGTCAACCAGAGTACTTTTTTCCCGAAAAGAATGATTACGGATAAAATTATCTCAGTCGAATTTCGTACGGATTCTATCTTCTACAAGTTTTGCTGGGGGATAATATCGCACTGTGATGCTAATATCGCACAACGATATAAGCATCGGGCGCTAGATAAGCATCGCACAACGATATAAGCATCGCGCAACGATGAAAGCAGTTTTACTCCGAGTCGGATTCTGACTTTTTTCTAATCTTTCAACCTTTTTTTCCTATAAATAGAGGTCGTTTTCCCCCTTTCTTGATCATCAATAAGCTTGATCACCAATAATCATCATCTGAATCCCTTCCTAAGCTAAAGCTTATAATTCTCTCTCTCTCTCTCTTTCTTGATTTCTAGCATAGTCTTAGCCTAAACACAAACCGACACGTTCAAGAACACTCACCCTCGATACTTTTCCCTAAACAAACACCATACCTCCATCACGAGATTTGAATACTCCAATCCAAACTCGTAGTAGCCTTAGACCTCGACGTGAAAGGTTGATAGTTTTGAGTGTTTGGTGCCAAATCCATATTTTAATTATTATTTTATTGTTTGTTTAATCTTTCTTGAAGTTTACTTACGTGTGTATTGTTTTGATAGAAAGAGGTACGAGACATCAAAATGAGTGATTCGATTACTTAACTATTCATTTGATATAGAAATCTTGCTTATATAGAATCTTATATTGATTCTCAGTACCATGTTAGGATGTTTTTATAACTCCTAGTATGATGTTAGGATGCTTTTATGATTTCTAGTATCATGTTAGGATGTCTTTATGCTTTCTAATATCATGTTTAGGATAAAAGCTTTAATCTTTATTATTAGTGACATGCTAGGATTTGTTATTAATCCGTTTGGTATCTATCATGCCTAGGATCTTGCTAATTATGTTATAATATATTATGATGATGGTTGTTGTGATAATTGCTTGATCATTCATGATTTATTGCTATTGCTTGATCACGCCCTTTTTTATTGCAGGTTTAAAGGGAATTTGTACTTAAAATCATGCCTAATAAGATGATTAATAATTTGATATAGGCTAATATGATTTTGACTCAAGTGATTGCTAATAATAGATTTATTTGTGCATTAATAATCAACTAACATAGATCAAATATGCTTAGGAATATTTTGATGTATGTATGTTTATCAGAAGTGCACATGAATATCATAAGAATTAAGTAGAGGTCATTTAGGATGAGTTCAATCTCTTTTAGGTTGGATTCGTACCATCATCCCTAAATATCCAGTCATGGTTCCGGACCACTATGGAGTTGGCGATCTATGTGATCGTGAATGGGGTATAACCTTCACACCCGTGGACGGTTTACAAGTTCCTAAAACTTGTTGGCGACTATTTTATCTCTAGCTTCCTTGTCGTTGGACGTCACCATGCTTAAATACATTATCACAGTAGGCTCAAAGTTGATGTTTGAAATAATCCCTACAAGTAGTATTCCAAGTATTGAAAAGGAACTTATAATTGCTTAAAAACAATGATTAGAATAGGTATAGGGATGGTTAAAGGGTTGAATTATTATGTTTTATTTTAGTCTTACGGTGATGTGTTCCTTTCATACTCAGTCTGTTCTCCTCGCTTGTCATCCGAAAATGTAGAATTAGGGTCGTATTTAGGCTAGAAGGCGGAAAAAGGGATTGAGCATAGAATTATGTGCAGTACCATGATGCTTTGTATCGTGCTATAGTGCGTTTTACAGTGCCACAATGCCTTGTATCATGACGCGATACTTTGACATATTTTGCGCATTTTTTAAAACTTTCATAACTTTTGATCAATAATTTTAAATAAGGCATATAATATCGTTGAAAATATCTTTAAGTATAATTTTCAAACCAAGTAGAATTAGGTCAAAAGATTTAATAGATTTTAAGATATGACCATTTAAGTGCAAGAGTATCTATTTTGGGCCGAGTTTTAGTGTCTTGTTCACTTCTTTTTCATTTTGAATCGTAAATGGGCTTATGATATATCATTAGAACACTTATTTAAGGCCTATTCGATCACATAAGATTTGGATTAAAGTTATAGGCCCAAAAAATGTGTTTTTCTCATAAAAAAGAGAAAATTCAATCATGGTTTGTGGATTTGGGTTAGGAAAAAGGATTGAATGAATGTTTGGGGTAGAAATGGATTGAGTTAGGTGGATTATTGATATTTATTAAAATGGGCTAGTATTTCTAGCAATCCTTAATAATAATGCGCAACTTGACCAATTAACGGTAGAAGGTCATTGACATCATTCATTACCGAGTTTGGGTGGGGGAGGCATAATTAAGTGTCTACAATAACAACTATTAATTTTAATATAATGACGATATATATAACGATTCATTTAATAATGTAAAATCATCCCTTATATAATTTGTAAATTGTACATTACAATTCCCATTGCACGACCACGATGTGTTTATTTCATAAAATCACATGTGCAATTTAAATACAACACCCCTTATTGGGTAAGCAATCGTAATCAACGCCACACAAAGCCTTACAATATTTCATAGTACATTTATGTAAGGGTACACAAGTTGGACATTGGTTAATGATCACTTTGTCAGGCCTTGAACTCATAACGCTAGAACCTGCAATAATAAAAAAAGATTAACTAATAAATTCGATAGTACTTCATATGAATTATTTTAAGAACAATGATTAAACTGTATCGAGGTGTTAAGTCACTAACAAAAAAAAAAAGAATCTTGCTTGAATAAATTTTATAAAACTTGAATATATACGTAATTTTAATCCATAATAAGGAGATCGATTAATCAATACAAAATAACACTTACCGAAAGACAAAATGACTAGTAGCACTACCATGAGGGACGCGAAGAATGTCATTCTAGCCATTTGTTATAGCTTATTGCCTGTTTTTAGAGTGAAGGGAGATGAATGATTGAATTTATAATTTAAGTATAGAGAATAAGCTATGTGAGAAAACTCTCCAAACTTTTGGCCTCCTTATATACTTGCAGATTATGATACCATTGTTGATTTTCTAATAATTAAATGATTCTTTTTCTCTTCTAGATATATATTTTACTTTTACATATGATTATGAATTTGGTTTGTTATTAGTATATCTATAAATAGAATAATTTCCTTCCTATTTTATAGATGATAATTTAAATTTGGCTCCTTTCACAATGTAGATTATTGCACTATTTAATAATCATGAAGAATTATTGATTTTTTAAGATTTAAATGATTAAGACTAGGTAGGGCCTGTTCACATTTACTAAATTGAGCTAAACTAGAAATGAACTGAACTGAACTGATTAGAGCTGAACTAAACTGAGCTGAAATGAATATTTTATGAGAGAGGAAAATCAGAAGCTGAACTGAACTGAACTGATTGGAGCTGAACTGAACTGATTAGAGCTGACTGAACTGAACTGAAATTAAGTAAATGTGATCAGGCCCGTACTCTTCACCTTATTTTTTCTAAATTAATTAAATCATTTTTACTAATTTTTTTTTTATACTGATGGTCTATTTATATACTTATTTTTGCATATATATTGAAATATAACTCATTTATTGAAATTCATGGGTTAATTAGTAAAATTATAGAATACTTTTTGTCTATTAAATCTATAAATTAATGGCAAAATTGGCCTCAACACTTTCAACTATTGCTTAAGTGCACCGTGCACCCTATTTTTTGCGTAGTAGCCAAAACACCAGAAACTGATGACTTAGGTGTGCAAAGTGCACCTTTAGTGAGTTTTTTGGCCACCATTCTCTCCGAAGCTAGTAAATCAATTTTTATTTTTTGATTTGCGTGCCAAAAAAATTTCGTTAAGGTTTCTAGGGTCATTTTGATTTTTAGTGGTCAAAATTGAGCTCGGAGTAAGAAAATAAATAGCATAAATGACTCGTTTTTGCGTGTTATAAAATATCTCGATTTTCGTGTTATTCATTTTTTTTTTGTCAATTAAACCTACATTTTGTGAGAAACTAGTACCTAATTAAAGCATAGAGAATAAGCTATGTAAGAAAACTCTCCAAACTTTTGGACTCCTTATATACTTGCAGATTATGTTATTATTGTTGATTTTCTAATAATTACATGATTGTTTTCCTCTTCTAGAAATATATTCTCCTTGTACATATGATTATGAATTTGGTTTGTTATTAGTACATTCTATCAATAGAATAATTCCCTTCCTATTTAATTGATAATAATTTAAAACCGACTCCTTTCACAATGTAGATTATTGTACTATTAATATTCATGAAGAATTATTGATTTTTTAAGATTTAAATGTTTTAGACTAGGTACTCTTTACCTTATTTTTACTAAATTAAATCATTTTCACCAATTATTTTTTTACAGATGGTCTATTTATAAAATTATTTTTGCATATATATTGAAATTTTGCTCATTTATTGAAATTTATTGGTTAATTTGTAAATTTATAGATTATTTTTTGTCTATTAAAATCTATAAAATTATGGCAAAATTGTCCTCAATACTTTCAACTATCTCTTAAGTGCAATGTGCACCCTATTTTTTGCGTAGTAGCCAAAACACCAGAAACTAATGACTTGGGTGTGCAAAACGTACCTTTAGTGAGTTTTCTGGCCACCATTCTCGCCGAATGAAGCTGATAAATTAAATTTTTAATTTTTGATTTGCGTGCCAAAAATGTTCTGTTAAGGTTTCTAGGGTCATGATTCTTAGTGGCCAAAAATTTTCCGTTTTTGCGTGTTATAAAATATCTCGATTTGCATGTCATTGTTTTTTTTGGTCAAAACTACCTAATAAAACTTAAATTTTGTGAGAAACTAGTACCTAAAAGAAAATTGTTGTAGAAGATTAAAACATAGAATCATATAATTAGTCTTCTTAAAAAGAAAAAAAGTTTTCACGAAAAACGGTCGCTAATAATAATTGCGACCGTTACTAGTCGCTAGCACCGCCAGTCATAATTTGCTTGGTCGCGGAAAAAGGAAAATTATGACAGGAAAGCGGTCCCAAATATTATTGCGACTGTTTTGTATATATTCAACAGCTGTTTCCACATTTGTTGCAAAGTTGGCTACAACAGGTGTAAACAAATGTAAAGAATTTTATTTGCGACCGGTATATGCGGTCGTAATTTTCAAACATTGCGACCGGTATAGGTAGTCGCAATTTTCTAACATTGTGACCGGTATAAACGGTTGCAATAGTCAATAGGGTCCATAACTTGATTTTGATGTCGGCAACGAGGTTGTGATGGTTCTCTTGTGAGGAAACCGCAATCACTGATTCCAATAGGCGATTGAAGCTTCGATTGGGATAAAATTGCAAAGGCGTCAAACCCACCTACTCCAATGCTGACCCAAAACAAGAAATAAACTGACTTGCTCTTGCATAACTAAGACTAACCCTTACCATGCAAAATTAACCAAAAACAGAAAAAAAGACAAAGAAAAGAGAAAAGCTCGCCGGCGAGAGCAACCACAAAGGGTGTAGCCACCCTTCGCCGGCAAGCAAAAGTTTTAGGTGGTGGAAAGATAAGCTCTAGGATTTCTAGAGAGAAGGAGGAGAGTTTCTAGAGAGAAGTTTGGGAAATTTGATTGGGAAATTATTATGGAGTTTGAATCAACTCTATTGATAGAAATGTTCAGATTTAACGACATATCATTGTAGTTGACAACCTACGTGATTACATGTGCAAATTATAATAATGTAAGACTAGCTAGTATGATGTATTGATTAAAGAATTGAAGTAGAAGATATGATCGATATTAATTAAAGAGTAGAAAATTTCATAACCTTGATCTTTATGGCATGCTCCAACTTGAGGGGGGGTGTTAATCAAATCGATAACACTAGAACCTGCAAGCTAAGGCTGCAATAATAAAAAAATAAATAAAAAATAAATTTACTAGGCTTAAGGGGCGGTGGAAATCAAATCGATATTTGTGATTTGCATGCTCCAACTTGAGGGGGGGTGTTAAGCCTATTTAGTGTACTTGGGCCGAAGATACGAGCCCTTATCTAGTTAGGTTGTATATATACTTGTGAATACCTTAATACGAAATACAGAAAATCTATTCACTCTAATTTGACAGTAATGATGTTGCCACAGTAATCTATAATAAGTCAAAGTAATCTATAAATTGATGCCCATTATATGTTGTTGAGCTATATACCAAGTACGGGTGTACAAAAACTGGCCCGGACCTGAAAACCGACCTGAACCGGACCTGTTGGGACCGGACCTGATCTGGACCTGTAAATTCAGGTCCGGTCCCGGTCCGGGTAAAACCCGGAAATTTCAGGTCCGGACCTGAAACCGGTAAAACTACTTTTTTTTATTTAATAAGTCTAAATAGGTCCATAAACAGGTCCAAACAGGTCTAAACAGGTCCAATCAGGTCTAAATAGGTCCATAACAGGTCTAAACATGTCAGCACTTTCATAATATTTAAAAAAAATCCAAAAAAAATACTTCCTCCGTCCCCAAATGATAGTCCCTTATGGGCAAAAATCACGGGAATTAAGAAACTTATATAAAAGTAATAAAATTACATTGAAAAGATAAATTTACATTGGGTATGTAAAATAGTAGAGAGAGAAAGTAATAAAAGTACATTGAAAAACAAAATTTACATGGGAAAGTTAAATTTGCACAAATATTGTTGTAGTTGGAGGAAATTTTGATAAAAAATTGATATTAATGGTACTTGAAAAAAGCAAATGAGACTATCAATTTGGAACTAAAAATAGGCCATAAGGGACTATCATTTGGGGACGGAGGGAGTAATAATCAGGTCTATTCAGGTCCAAACCCGGACCGGACCTGAATTTTCAGGTCTGGACTGGAACCAGACCTGTTAATTCAGGTCCGGTCCCCGGTCCTTGAAAATCAAGGATTCAGGTCCCGATCCATTCAGGTCCGGGTCAGGTCCGGTCCGGTTTTGGACCGGTGTACAACCCTAATACCAAGTACGTTGGGAGTATATTTTATGAACATTTGATGTTAAAAGAAAGATAAGAATATTAATGTTGTGCACTTTTATTATTTCTACCTTAAAGTATTAATGGGCTGCCTAAAATTGTTTGGACTAACATATATTCTAGGTTAAACTGATCAAATTAATTGCCCTAAGAAGCCATATGCATGTTCTTGTGAACTTTTTTCAAAACTGATAGAGTATAAAACATATTCCTGGGCCTCAACCATCAGCTTAAACTTTTGGTTGAGATGGTCCTCTAACATGGTATTGGAGCCATCGTGACACAAAGGTCACGGGTTCGAATCTCATCCACCCCCCACTTTCAAGTGGAATATTAAGCGCAGGGTATGAGGAGGGCCCATGCTGCATCCACACTTCTAGCCCAACGGGCTCTCGTGTGAGGGGGCGTGATAGAGTATAAAACATATTCTTGGGCCTCAACCATAAGCTTAAGCTTTTGGTTGAGTTGGTCCACTAACAAAAACCTATAATTTCTATAAATCCAGGTAATAATTGTGGCAACTTGTGCAGTAGAGTCTTAATTACTGTAGTATATATGCATTCCCTACTGGCTACTGCATAGTAAATTTATTATTTATTTATTTTTTGATATCAATTCCTTACTGCATTAATTAACCTGCACTCTTAATATTGTCTTTTTCAAATGTCATTTTCTTCGTCCTAAATAATACAATATGCTCTATGCTAAATAATTGACTTTCATATACTCTACTGTATATTATTGTGTGTTAGACTATTAGTAACTCCATAGTTTGTTGTTACTATGGTATCATTTCATTACAGTATAATAATGTATAGTGGGAAGTTTACCACTTTGTCGTGATTTTTGAGGGGTGTAAGTGATTTTTGAGTTTTCAATAAAAATAATGAGTAAAAAGTTATAAAAACAATAGAAATAAATAAGTTTATTGGCCCTTTTCTTTTATGAATTTGTTACAAGTAATCTCACACGATCGAGTCACACGATCTATAAGAAAAATAGTGGTCTGACTAATGCGAGATGGAGGGATCGGAGTAGGTAATGAAATTAGAAATAACATGATAACTATTGATGCAATTATCTGACGCATCTCATCTAAGGTGATACATAAGATGCTTATTTATTAGTAACAAACAAATAAGAAAATGTTAAGAATTCAAAAGGTTGATTGTGTACATTTAAGAGCATATAACAATTATAGACTGGACTATGCTACATTTTTACCATTGTTACACGAATTTTTCAACTATATGGACCCTAGTTTATCCATATATAGATAGTAGAGAAGATATATGGGCAAATTTTAACATAATTATATGGATATTATTTAAATCAATCTGAAAAGAGTGTTATACAAATATAGTTATGTAGATTGAATTAGAAATGTATGGTTCAAGCATATTATCATTATATTTTAGCATCTTATTTAAGCACAAGAAATCTCGTAAAGTATTAAGTTTCGAATACATCATTTTAATACACCTACCATTAATAAGTTTCAAATACATATAACTTTATATATATATATATATATATATATATATATATATATATATATATATATATATATATATATATAATCAGAAATAACATGATGGGTATTAATGCAATTAGCTTACTCATCTCATCTATAGTGATACATAAGAGGGATGCTTATTTATTAGTAACAAACAAATTAGAAAATGTTAAGAATTCAAAAGGTTGAAATGTGTACATTTAAGAGCATATAACAATTATAGTCTGGACTATGCTACATTTCTCCATTGTTACACGAATATTTCAACCATATGGACCCTAGTTTATCTACATATATATAGGGCGTGTTCGACACTAGCTTTTGAGTAGCTTTTAGGTAGCTTTTAGTGGTTTGACTTATTCAAACCACTACATAGAAAAAATTATGAGTGTTTGGGAATGTAGTGGTGGGGGTAGAGTTTAGTGGTTGAAGTAGCTTTTGTGAAAAGTTAACATTATTAACTTTTGTGAAAAGCTAGGTAGCTGTTGAATTTTCTTCTATTTTTTTAGAATTTTACAGTTCACAGCTAGTTTACCAAACACTCATACTAAATTATTAATTTTCACAGCTAACAGCTAGTTGACAGCTAACAGCTACATATACAGCTAACAGCCACCCACAGCTAACAGCTACCTCTACAGCTACATTTTGCCGAACACGCCCATAGATAGAGAGGAATAGAGGATATATTGGCAAATTTTAACACAATAATGGGTATTATTTAAATCTCTTTGAAAAAAGTGTTATACAATTATAGTTATTCAGATTGAATTAGAAATATATGGTTCGAGCATATTATCATTATATTTTAGCATCTTATTTATGCACAAGAAATCTCGTAAAGTATTAAGCTTCGAATATATATCATTTTAAAACACCATTAATTTTAAAATGATACATATATATGTATATATATATATATATGTATACATATATATATATGTATATATATATATATATGTATATATATATATATATATATATTTATTTATTTATTATATATATATATATGTATATATATATATATATATTTATTTATTTATTTATTTATTTTATATATATATATAATATATTTATTTATTATATATATATATATATATATATATATATATATTTATTTATTTTGGTGTGACTAATGTGAGATGAAGGGAGTAGACGAGTAGTAATTAATGAAATAAGAAATAACATGATGGGTATTAATGCAATTAGCTTACTCATTTCATCTATGGTGATACACAAGATAGATGATTATTTATTAGTAACAAACAAATTAGAAAATGTTAAGAACTCAAAAGATTGAATGTGTACATTTGAGAGCATATAACAATTATAAACTGGACTATGCTACATTTGTACCATTGTTACACGAATTTTTCAACCATATGGACCCTAGCTAGATTATCTATATATAGATATATATTGGCAAATTTAAACATAATAATGGGTATTATTTGAATTTCTTTGAAAAAAGTGGTACAATTGTTGTTAGGTAGACTGAATTAGAAATGTATAGTTCGAGCATATTATCATTATTATTTTCTTAACATGTTATATATGCACAAAAAATCTCACCAAAGTATTAAGTTTTGAGTTCATAAAATTTTTGTTCATTTTAAAAGTTTACAAAGAACAAAGTAAAAAAAAAAAAAATACCGCATTTATTATTTACTTTATTTTATTTATCTATTATAATGCAGATAATGATTTTCTTAATGAATTGTGAGTGGTTTTGTAAGGATTACTATAAAATAAAGGTAAAAGGTAATGTGAAAATATGACTGAGTGTTAAAAAAATGAAGTAGGAAAAAGAGGTGATTAAAGTGTGCATATCACATAATAATTGATATAAATGACAAAATAATTGATAGAATTTGCTAAAAATAGGAGAAAAAAAATCAAAGACATAAAAGTCTAATCAGATAGAAAGACAAACCAATGTACCTTCATTAATTAGAAGCTACTTTATCTATATTTACTTGTGGATGCTTTATTTTGTGTTTGATAACTACGCAAGGTTTTTTTTCTTTTTTTTTTACCGAGGTTAATTTTTACCGAGGTTAACACAGTAGAATTTCGGCTATAAATATAGCTCCTTCCCTCATTCTATCATTTCTACAATTCTACTCCTACCATTCAGCTCAACAAAAAATAAACCTTCCTCACATTTCTTAGTTCTTACTCCTCATCATTCTACTATATACTCGTACTTCTCTTCTTCTTCATCTCCAACGAAAACCTTTACTTCTCTTCTTCTTCATCAAAACACACACTACTGATTGAAAATTATTATGGATGTTTCAAAGCTTATATTCTCCCTCCTTATAGTGTTTTGGCTACTGCTTGGAGTCTTCAACCTCCACCTCACATCTTCCGTTCCTGTTGATGAAAACAACGGCCACCTCGCTACCTCCGTCTCTGTTGACGCCTCCAACGGACATCAGATATCTCCGGTATTTTTCGGCATTTTTTTCGAGGTACGTATAAATTATCATTTCGTACGTACTTTTTTTACTATCATTTTTTTGGAAGTTATGACGGCTACGTACATACTCTAATTTAAACAATTATAAGTTAAAGAGATAAATTATAAGTTATAATGGCTACGTACGTACTCTAATTTCGTTTTTCTTTCGTTTTTTTTGGAAGTTATGATGGCTACGTACGTACTATAAGAAGATAAATTCAAACAATTAATAAGCATTTGAACACTTATTGCACAATTCAATCATCTAGAATAATGTTATACAATTCTATTTAATTTAGGCTTTTGTAAAATAACAACTGATATACCTTGACTCCTTGAGGACTCTTGATCATAATGACCTCAGCATTGGCTAAGAACCGCCAGGACTCATGATCATGTTGTAACAATGTAGATATATCGAAACAAGCCTATAACCTCAAGGCCGTATAGACTCATGATCATTTAAATGTACCTGCAAGTAAACATAATTAAGGATGTTTGGACCGGACTTTTTATTTTATTTTTTATTTTTATTATCATCGATGTTACAAGTATTCATTTGATAAAAAGATTTGAAACTAACATACATCTCTAATTTAAATTTTCAATTAGGAAATCAACTATGCCGGAGCCGGTGGGTTATGGGCGGAGCTTGTGAGTAACACAGGTGACATACTAATTAACTACTTTTACTTTGACTTTTACTTTTACGTTACATGCATTTCAATTTTTATAGTATGTACATATGTATCTTCTTTTAAACATACTAGCTATATTATTCATCATCACTCATTTAAGATTACGTGATTTTTAATTAGGATTCGAAGCCGGAGGTCACTCTATGCCTTCGTCAATCATTCCTTGGGCTAAAATTGGTGAGGATGAGGACATTTACATAGTAACGGAGCGAGTGTCGTGCTTCAAGAATAACCCGGTTGCGGTACGGATGGACGTACTTTGTGAACAAAGTACTTGTCCTCCGGGAGGGGTCGGGCTCTACAATCCCGGTTACTGGGGAATGGTAATTATTTATTTCTTATATATGTTATAATTAATTAGTGCCTAATATATGATTTTACAACTTTAATTTGTAGAGCATTGAAGAAGGTAAAAGTTACAGAGTGATCTTTTACCTTAAATCAACTCAACAAATTGATGCTTTTGTGTCATTTGTTAGTGAAGATGGGACAAGAACTCTGGCCTTTCAGCATATTACGTAAGTCAATTAATAATATCATTGCTATTCGTTGATGTTACACATATATGATATATATATACCTTATTATAAATATCATTACTACTATTAATTAGTTGATGTTACGTAAATGCTTGTAATAAAAAAATATATGCATATGACACGATAGTCACGATTCAAATTGCCTAAAACAAACCTGGACCAAATCGGACGACCCATTAGCAAACTAATAGGTGTAGTCGTCTCATACTATAATTATGTATGTGAAATTGTAAATGTGATTCCTTTTATTATTGATTGATGTAGAGTTGGTGCTGCAATAGTTAAGAAATGGACAAAAATAGAGATCAAATTAAAAGCCAGAGGATCGTATACAACAGCCAGGCTTCAATTCACTACCAGCCAAAAAGGAACCATTTGGCTTGATCAAGTTTCTGCTATGCCAATTGACACATACAAGGTGATCGAATTACTACGTACTCGTATTATTTTTAACATACGCAGTAAACAATTACGGAGTATGTAACTACAGTATTTTTTTCGGGTTGTAAGACGTCAAATTTGAATTAAACTTGAATTTATTTATTGTTTAGGGTCATGGATTCCGAAACGATTTGATGGAAATGCTTCTCAACTTGAAGCCAAGGTTCCTTAGATTTCCTGGTACTTCACTAATATAAAAACTCTAGTACTATACATTAACACTTTTGAATGCTTAAAAATGTGTACTTATGTGGGGGATTTGGCTTGACCGTAATGTGAAAAATTTTCAGGAGATGGTGACGCCAATTTCTGTTCTGATTAACCATGTTCAGAGATGGGTGGATGAAACTGAGAGATGTAGCAAGGCTATATACCCTACACCTTCTGCAGCCACGCACTCTAGTCCCAATACATGGGTGCCTCCCCCTGCTGCTATTGTGAAAATTAACACACTTTCATTGCTGTAAATTCTCATGTTGGGCAAAAGTAATATCCAATTTTAATCAATCTGTAGTAAAAAGTAATAGTTGATAGACAAGGTCATAAAAATTAATGGTAGGCACACATGAAGAGCTCTTGGAAACCGGTAGCGGCGTAGCGCTTATGAATATTATGATAGGCCAACACATAGAGATACAAAATAGCTTAAGGGAAAGATGGCAGGTCAGTATAATGTCCAATGTAGTATGTGAAATGTTGGCTTGGTTCTTCTTAGCCTAGTAATGCACTTGGATTCTCTTCAAATCAAACTTCGTAACATTGTTAAGCATACTCTTAAATAAAATCAACAAACTTTAATGAAAAATCTCTTTCTAACATTAAAGGATACTGCAACCAAATTTGACTCACAAATAAACCAAGACTCCCATAAACAGGAAGACTTGTTAAGGGAACTAGGGAAGAGAAGGGGAAGTGGGTATCCATCAGACAGCCAATTAATCACCATTATCACATAAAACCCAAAGTCTCATAATGTAGAATTTAGTCTTTCTAAGTATTACATGCAGGCAACAATAACAAATTTTTGGATTATTGCTACAGAACAATTGTAATTCTAAAAGTCTAAAATCTGGAAAATTATGAATAAAATTGAAAGGAAATAATCCTTTTATTTTATTTTATATAGAATTTATATGTAACAAAATCAAACTCATATAGAGCTTTATGTGCATATTTAATAAAGCAATAATTTTCATTAAGAAAGGAGCCAAGTCTGGAAAATTATGAATAAAACCGGAAGGAAATAATCCTTTTATTTTATTTTATATAGAATTTACATGTAACAAAATCAAACTCATATAGAATTTTCTGTGCGTATTAGTGCAATAATTTTCATTAAGAAAGGAGCCAAATCTGGAAAATTATGAATAAAATTGGAAGGAAATAATCCTTTTATTTTATTTTATTTTATATAGAATTTACATGTAACAAAATCAAACTCATATAGAATTTTTTGTGCATATTAAATAGTGCAATAATTTTCATTAAGAAAGGAGCCAAATCTGGAAAAATTATGAATAAAATTGGAAGGAAACAATCCTCTTTTTTATTTACTACATCCGTTACATATTATTTGCAACGTTTTGACATAAAGTAGAGAGAGAAAATGTCTAATCGTTGTAGATAATATGTAACAAAGGTAGTATATGGAATTTACATATGTCAGAAAACTCATGATCATGTGTTAAAGGACGATATATTTTAGAAAAGGGAAGGAATCATATAATTATTAGGAAATCAACAATAATACTCCGTATCATTATATAAAGAGGTGAAAAGTTTGGATGATTTTCTTATGTTGCTTATTCTTTATACTTAATTATATATAATTCAATTTTTCATCTGCGTAACTCTAAAAACATAAGAAGTTATAACAAATGGCTGGAAAGACGTTCTTTGTGTCTCTCATGCTACTGCTACTAGTTATTCTTTCTTGCGGTAAGTGTTATACATTTCAAAGTTTAATAAATCCCCTTATTATGAATTATGATTATACTTTCGAGTTTTATACGTAGTACTTGGTAGAATTTGATCAAACAATATTTTCAGATATCATTTAAAATTTTATAAGCTCTAACATATTATATGTATTAAAATTAAATAATATTTGCGTTAAAACATTAAATTACTTTATCCTTAATTGAATTGATTTATTAATATTTTACTTTTAATTAATTTTATTAATATAAAAATTTTATAATTTATTTTTGAATTAAAGAAAATTAAAAAGTTGGATATTTCAGACATTCACAAAAACCGAAACCAATCCGAAAATTTTCTTATCATATCAACCGATGATATTGTAATAATTCTTGTCAAAAAAAAAGATATTGTAATAATTGAAGTTACTGATACTTTTATTTATTTATTAATTTTTCTACTGTATTTGATAGGTGCAGGTTCTAGTGCTGTGAGTTTAAGGTCTGACAAAGTGTTCCTTCAACACATTGGAGTAAATGACGATGAATGTGCACCTTATCCAGGTTGTACTCCACAATTGTGTCGGGATCAATGTGGTAATACAAATGCTGAATGCATTAGGGCCCCTCCAAACGAACAATGTTGTTGTAACCCGTAATTAATTTGCGGTTAATTAAATTGTTAAATAAATAAATGCAATGAGCCAGCGAAGTAGTGCAAGTGCAATGAACTCGATCTACAAATTTAAATTATGGACGTTTTTACAATCTTTACCAAATTAAATGTATCATTTGCAAGTACAAGTGAAATTGCAATGCACTCTACAAATTTATTAAGGGGTGTTTTTACATTATGTTGTTATATGTTACTCGTATTAGTGATTGCTAGTTTGCTACACACATTCAAGAATTGAGTTTCTGAGTGTTATATCAACGTCTCTAAGGGCCTGTTCACATTTACTTAATTTCAGTTCAGTTCAGTTCAGTTCAGCTAAATGGGTACTAAATTTATTATCCTAAATTATTAATTAAAAACATTTATATAAACTTTCATAATGACTGAAAATCCTAAAAATATTATATACTATATATTATATATTGCACATATATACACATGCAAATATGTGTGTTTTACATTGCTAATGAGTGTAATATATATTATATTTTCATTTGATTTTTCCATTTTTAGCTTCTTATATGTAGCCATAAGTATATAATTTTCTAATTATAATCATTCTATTCCATTATAGTTCAACTTTTTTTTTAATGCCTCAAAAAATAAAAACTTTTGTGTACACCCAATTTATATTAATTTTATTGTATTTTGAACAATATTAAGGTAACTTTTAGTCAATTTAGGGTAACTTTTACCTTTTTTTTGAGTAACTTTAAACTTGATAAGGAGTGAATAGGCAATGGAAATATAATTACTTCCAATCATAGAGCTTTGATTTTTAGCTTGATTGGAAGTAATTATATTTAAACTTGATATTAGATTGGAAGTAATTAACTTTAAACTTGATAAGGAGTGAATAGGTTATTTTCATTTTTAGCTTTTAATACTTATATTTATTTACTTCCTCCGTTTTCTTTTACTTGCAACACTTCCTTAAAAAGAAAACGTCACAATACTTGCAACACACTATAAAAAGAAAGTTACTTTAAGGAAAAACTATACTATATCCCTTATTTAAAGCACATGACCCACTAAATTACACTCCTAACAACCACTCATCCTATTTTAAAGTTAATTATATCATGTAAACCCCACCTTTCTTAATTATCGCGTTAAAGGGTGTGTTGCATCTAAAAGAAAACGGAGGAAATATGCATTAAGTGTAGGACTTTGTTAGATACTATATGCGGAAAACATGAATCATATTTATAAGCACCTAAACCCTGATCGCATGCATAACACACAAGACATATAACCATACCTTTGAAGCGTGAATCCACGTAGCTATTAAATCGGCAAATCAGAGAGAGAATAAAGTCCCAAGTGTTGCTCCTCTACTTAGTCCACAGGATTCGAACGAACCGTCCACCAATATTAGATTGGTCGAGTGAAGGGGAAAACAACGATCATCACCTTTAAAGGACAACTGACCACCGCACAAACCACCAACATTGGCGCTGAGGAGGAGAGAGCCGTGAAAGAGAGAGAGAGTGAGAGGGGGTTTGGTCTCGTGTTTGCTAATTAGGGTTTGATCTTATTGATCACTGAATTGTGTATCTTCAAACCCTAGGCACCTAGTCTATACTATTATAATTAGACTGGGTTATGATGCCCAAACTCCTCCATAATACTCCATATGGCAAGCCATACTAGGGGATGAGGCCATCATGGGCCTCGTCCTCTTGTGCTCGATCTAGGCCCTTTGTGTGACCTTATAGGATCTTTCCAATTGGGCTTTGGCCTATTTTACTAGCCTAAAGATCGTTAGTACCTCTAGTTATGATATAATGACGACCCAAATGGACGAACTTAATTATCTCCATAATATGATCCATTTATATATCTAGTAATTGCACATGACAAAGACATAAATCCTTTAATCTCCCACTTGTCTGAGACAAGTGTGCAATATTCAAATTCCTTAAGTCAATATGTGTCGATTTGATAATATGATTGCATCACATGTCGAGATCATGTTAACCTACAAATCGTTCTTGAAATCTGAGTTAAAGTTATAAAACCAAATGATTACTGAGTAATGCATTTGAATGCGGCCACGTATTTTTTGAATTCTCCCTCTTCAAGCGGCCATGACACATCTCCTAATTTAATAGGTAGATAGACTCAATCCAATCTTGTAGCAATAATGCTCCCACTCAACTTTTGAATAACCTGGATACACCCTTTATAGTCTCCAGTTACGGGTAGACATTTGAATGCACCCTAGTCAGACAAATCATTGAATGCAATCAATGTTCCACTCATGTCAAAGGAATCCACTAATATATTCGGAAGTTCTATAATTGAACTTCAAAGTAGGTCAATAGTTCAATCATGCATCATTCATGCATATTCATGTTATTGACCGAGCATCACTATGCCCCAATAGCCCATGAAACTGCACCATCCAATCAATCTTACATGCCAGTCCATTTATTGAAATCATTTATGTCCACTTTAATGATTTTCGAACTAGGAATAATATATGAATTTTGTTCACTAGTAGGAGGTAAATAATCGGTCGTTGGACGATCACCCTAAAACCAAACAATATTTCTACCTAAACCAACCTAAGACAAGTCTAGGGTAAGTAGAGGATCGTATCCACAGGGAATGGGTAAGTACACCGAGAGTATGAAACGGTTGCAATCTAGTTCGGTCACAAATTGGGGGTTTCGATTAGATAACTACTATGGAGACAAACACTAGGGGGAAATAGGGATCGACTCCAACCAAACCAACGGATCAAAACAATAGGCAAGCATGAACACAAATTGGGTGATAGAGAGGGCACTCAATGTTGCCTTCTTTCGAAGCCACAACACTAAGAATTCCTAAGCCAAACTCAACTAACAAGATAGGCCAACCAAGTCTTAACAATGAGAAGCAGACTACTAACTCGGGTTTGTCTTTCGATCGGTCCAAGAAAGCATTAAAGCACAAGCAATTGAGATTTCTCACCTAATTGTTGCAACTAAGACTACTACATCATTCAAACAAGGAACCATAATCAAGAGGAGATTAGCATAACCATATAAGAAAAGGCTCACAACTAGACTTCATCTCTCAATGCAAGCATAGAAGTGAATACATGAGCAATAAGTGGCCATCCAATTACACATGCAACTAACCATCTCTTTAACAATCAATCATCAATCCAAAATGAACATGCAAGCACAAACATCAATCAACCCATGGCTTGGTTGGGTCTTCACCCAACCCCTAGCTAATTAACTACTCACTAAACATGGTGAGGGACATCAAAACAACAAGTTCTAATCCAAACATTAAGTTAATAAGTTAAGAGGAGTAGTAGGAATAAGGTAGATTGGACATGCAACAACAATTAAGCAAGATCAAGAGAGAAATTAACAATTCAAAGTAAATAAAAACTGAAATTAAAGAGTAAGAGATAGAGGAAAGAGATTACTTAAAATGCTTCAAAGTTGAGAAATTGTTGAATTCAAGAGAACAATCTTCAATTAATCTACTACAATGATTGAGTTGAGAAGTTCTAAGCTAATAAATGAGGGTTGAGAAGAACTAAGGGCCTAAGAAAACTAAAGGGGAAGAAGATCCAGAAAACTGAAGCTAAGCGTCCTATTTATATGCCCAGAAATTACATCGTAAAATCCATCAAAATCGGGCTTCAGAACAGGAGGAGCGCCCGCTCCAGTAAGTAGGAGCGCCCGCTCCTGGGCTCTCTGCACGCCCTCTCCTCTTGCAACAGATTGGGGCAGAAAGTAGAGGATCGGGGAGGAGCGCCCGCTCCTTGAAGGCTGCACGCCCGCTCCTATATGTGCAGGGGGAGGCAGAATGTGGTGCTGGGATGAGGAGCGGCTGCTCCTGTAAGGGTGCACGCCCGCTCCTGCCTGATAGTGCTCCCTCGAGAAAGTCTTCATGCTCATGCTACTTAACCATAATCTCATTGAACCACACGAGCACACACATAAAAAGAAACGGGAAACCCAAAAGATGCAAGTTTGCACAAAAAGAGTTAGAAAAAGGGATTGAATTAGGGGAAAGAGTACAAAATTGTGTTTTAAAAAGTCATGATAAGTGGACAAATAAAACACTTATCATTCACCTGTGGGGTTTCATTCACCAGGTCATTAACTTGATGAGCCCATCAATTCGATCACAATTATTTTGGACATTTTATTTAATTGCAAAAACCATAATTAGATAAGAGAAATAATAATTTCTGTTTTAAACATAATTCTGCAAATTGATGCATTACTTATGTAATATGTTTTCTCAAAACATACACAACATAAATTACATAATTTACTTCAATCCAAGACTTTAATATGACTCTCATACCATAGTCTATGGAAAGGGTATAGTGATTTCTCACTCATAATAAAACTTTGCAGATCATGACCTCCCTCTGGCCAATGATCTCATAATCGAGGTGATATCTCATATCTATTAGTTTAGATTTGTGATGTGACCCTGACTCCTTTGTTCTGGCAAATGCATCCTGTTTCGGGGTTTTTTGTGATTCCCTCGGATACTGGTCACGCTCTGCTGGCAATGAGACTCGGACACCTGCAAAATAACGAATATTCCGGTGTACGGAATATTCGCCTCCGACGCTCAAGTTAGTGAACGGAAACGGAAAAGGCTAGAGAGAGAAAGTAGAGAGAAGTTGGAGCTTTTTGATGCTCTGTATTTATGTTATGTCACAAAATCCCCCTCCCATCATAAATGATTGGGGTATTTATAGGGGTGAGAACATGTACCCCTCTAGGGTTTATACCCTAGAATTTCGTGACATGATTGGCTGCGCAATCAGAAGTCGCCACGTGTCGTAAGGGGCGCCGTTTTACGGCTTTCAAGGTTTTCTCGGGATTTGGGCCTGAGGTCATCAGGGCCCTTTTCTCTTTCTGATTTTAGCATTGGGGCATTTAGAGATGGCTGACATGTGTCACTATGACCAGTGGACACGTGTCACATTCTCATAGGGCCACGTGTCACCTGTTTATTGGGCCACGTGTCACTATGAGATTGGGCCACGTACCTGGGGTATTTTTACCCTAAACATTTGCCCCTCAGAGGGGGTGGCTCGTACACTTACTGGCCGCCTCCTCTGATCTTGCACTCTGGACGTCCTGGTACTCTGGAAGGAGTTGATCTCCTAACTGACCAGAACGGCCACTTTAGTGGGACCGGACGTTCTGGTACTCTGGGAGGAGTTGATCTCCTAACTGACCAGAACGGCCACTTTAATGGGACTGGACGTCCTGGTACTCTGGGAGGAGTTGATCTCCTAACTGACCAGAACGGCCACTTTAATGGGACTGGACGTCCTGGTACTCTGGGAGGAGTTGATCTCCTAACTGACCAGAACGGCCACTTTAATGGGACTGGACGTTCTGGTACTCTGGGAGGAGCTTATCTCCTGACCACCCAGAACGGCCACTTTAATGGGACTGGACGTCCTGGTACTCTGGGAGGAGTTGATCTCCTAACTGACCAGAACGGCCACTTTAATGGGACTGGACGTTCTGGTACTCTGGGAGGAGCTTATCTCCTGACCACCCAGAACGGCCACTTTAATGGGACTGGACGTCCTGGTACTCTGGGAGGAGTTGATCTCCTAACTGACCAGAACGGCCACTTTAATGGGACTGGACGTTCTGGTACTCTGGGAGGAGCTTATCTCCTAACCACCCAGAACGGCCATATATCTTCTTTGGGGTAATCTGGGCTTCCATGATTTCAGATGTACTTCCTGGCTTTCTAATCATGCTTTGTACGTCTGAGAACTGGGCGGACGCTTTTCCTCTTAGATTTTCTCAATTTTTGGAGACTAAGTGCTGAAGGTGTTAATTGTTCATCTGGTCTCTTTCACAAGTTAACAGAACCCTAACGTCGTCCTGGCCCTTTCTTCGAGTGATTTCTCAAGAAATTACCGTTTGAGTGTTTAGGCGGGAAAGATGGTTTTACCATTTTGCCCTCCTGAATTCACTCTATAAATATGGGAGGTGAATTCTCATTTTCACACTTTACCCAATTGTGAATTCTAGAGAGAAGTCAGAGCGTTCTAGTGAGAGAAAGTTATTTTTCCCTTAATCTTCAAGAGCGCCGCCGTGAGTTTGAGTTTTCCGGGCATTTTTGAGCTTTCCGGTCAATCTTCAAGAACTTCACCACCACCTTCAGAACTTTCAGAACGTACAGAGGTAGGCCGTCTACATCTTCTCTTTTACTCGTTTTCTTTTTCTTTTACTTCAATTCTGGATCCATACTCGGCTTCGTCCGACTCTTCTCATGAGGCCGGCCGTTCGCCTGGGACTGAGGAATCTAGAGTGGACGGAGAAGAGTTGTCTCCTCCCTGGAGTGAGTCTATGTCTGATGCGTACATACTCACCCCCACTTATTCTTCTCTGTCCCAACAGGCAATGGCGAGAACCATGCGTACGCGTGAGCTTAACGCGGCCAGGAACCCAGACGGAAGTCTGGTTCATCCTAGGGTCCCTTATGACCCTAGTGATCCAAGTACAATGGTGGAGACTGACTCCACCGCCCAAACAACGACCGCCTCCACTGGCTCTCATCACTTGGCCGTGGAGGTCACTTCTTCCTTCGAGGAACGCCTTAGAGCTGAAGGCGCCTCGTCCGCACCCGCTCCGGAACTTAGGTTCCCTCAATTTGCCAATTCAGTCATGGATGGGGCTGAACTGGTAGCCTGTATGGACAACCCTTCCAACCCGGGGGCGGACGCTTCTGGTTCGTCCGTCCCTTCTTCTCAACCTCGGCCTCAACTGGGTGGGGCGGACAGACCCTTAACAGGAATCTCAATCCGTGAACCGTCCGCTCTGCCTATTCGCAACGCCCCTCCTTCGGGAAATGGGGCGGACGCTGCCAAGGATAAAGGCAAGCGTCCAATGGTCGAGGAGGACGTTCCTTCTTCGATGGGCGTCCCAAGCTCAAGGGGCCGAAGCTCGGCCGAGGCAGCAGATTTGGACAGAGTGCTGTCTTCAGAGTTTGGGAGTGCCCCTTCTCACCAAGTGGAAGAGGAGGAAGTTGAAAAAGAGGCCGTGGGTGAGACAGCCGAGGGCGAGGAGGCGGCCGAAGAGACCGTCGCCAACATTGATAACTTTAGGGACCCGTACGCCTGTACAATTGGGGAGACAGCCCTAAAGTTTTTAAAGAAAGATTTTGAGAAGTATAAGGAGTCCCTCCATTTGGGGGAGGGATTCGAGATTCAAGTCCCCAGGAAGGCCATTGCTGTGGCTATCTGGGATGAGGAGAAGCCGCGCAAACGAGCGTTTTGCGTTTACCGGGCCGCCTTTGATGTAGGGCTCCGCTTCCCTCTTCACCCATTCGTCCGGACTGTCCTGGACGAGTATGACATCGGCCTCTTCCAACTGACGCCAAACAGTTGGTTGAACATCTTTGGGTACTTAGTGACGTGCATCGCTAAGAAATTTACACCAGACTTTGCGGTCTTTTGTGAGATGCACTCACTCACTCGGCTGGAAAAGGAGGTGGATGGTTGGCTTATCTTGAGTGCAACCAGGGATTACATGGTCGTGGTCGACCGTGTCAGTAAGTGGAGGGACTGGAAGCACCGTTTCTACCGTATCAAAACTCAGGACGCGGAGTTCAACCTCCGCATGAACAGGTGCCGTCCAGAGCCTATTCAACTCGGACGCGGAGACCTCAAGCCTGACAAGCCGCCCATCCACCCAAGCCACGAACACCAGCTCGAGTACTTCAAAGTTAATCGAGTCAGGCGGGGCAACAAAACTGAACGGGTCCCTAGCCATTGGGTTCCACTTGCCAATTGGCTTAGGGACCCTATCTTCATGTCTGCGTACGGCCTGTACCAGAACATGCCCCAAGGTGGGCACCTAGATATATAAACTTTTCTGTACGCACATAGAATTCTTCAGAAAAATATTCTAACACTTTTGCCTTCTGTTTTTGCAGCGGAGGCGTACGCTATGCTTGACTCGGCCCAAAAAGCGGAGGTTGAGATGTCCGAGGTGGACTTGGCCAGATACAAGGCTCGCTTCAAGATGTACGAGCAACTCAAAGAGGTAAACACTTAGCTTATTTTTTGAATTTCTCATTTCTTAATGCGTCCGCTCTGCTATATTGGAAGGAGCCTACTTCCTGAGTTTGCACGGA
Organism: Chenopodium album; assembly: GCF_948465745.1. NCBI lineage: Eukaryota > Viridiplantae > Streptophyta > Magnoliopsida > Caryophyllales > Amaranthaceae > Chenopodium > Chenopodium album. The sequence goes on along the minus strand of NC_137853.1, from coordinate 36,612,184 downwards.
CGCTCTATGTCCGTTCATGCATGCTGACAGGGAGCTCCTTTCCCAAATCGCACGGACGCCATCAAATTGTTCTGACTTGGTGTTTTTGCAGACCTCCTCTTCCACCCCGAAGGCCAGGCGGAAGCAGCCGGCCACGTCCACTCCTGATGCGAACGCATCCAAGAGGAGAAAGACGGTTGCTTCCAAGACGTCTTCTCAAGCAGCGGCCATGGCAAAGTCGCAGACTGCTACAACGCAGTCTAAAGGAGAACAACCCCGGCTGACACAAAGCGGGGCCTCCAAGCCCACGGAACCTGTTGCTGGTCAGGTCCGTGAGGAGTCCGTCCCTTCGGACGGTGGGGATAGGTTAACCCCAGAACAAATGACCGGTCGCTGGATCGGGACGGTGCTGGTCAACCCACCGTCCAGCGACGCTGAAGGGAGCCGTCCGGAAGAGGAGGAAGCTCCTTTACCGCCTCCTCCCACCAACCGTTCTCCTCCAACCTTCTCCACTGGTTAGCCATCTTTTTCCTCACTTTTTATAAGTCTGTTGTAAAATTCAGCTAACTTCTCTTACACGGTCGTCCGCAGATATATCAGAGGAGATGCAGTTGAGGGTACCCGGCCAGTCACTGACTGGCGCGGACAGGAAGGCCATGCGCGAGGCCATGGTTCGCGCGGTCCCACAAGCGCAGCGTGATAAGCTGCGGGGGATCAACGAAGGCTTCCTCGGCCCCATGCTGAACTGCAGTGCCGAGGTAGACTTCTATCTCCTTATGTTTTTGCTCTCCAACACTTAGCCAACTTTTTATATTTTTGACTGAGTTTCTTCCTTCTGTCCGCAGCTCTTCCTCCGTTTGAACGCCTTCCTAGATTGGAAGGACAAGGAGAATGAACGGTTGAAGAACGCTTGGATTGAAATCAGGAAAGCTGAGGACGCTGTAACTGGGACGGCCGCCGTCCAAAGGGTACACTTTGAGACCCAAATAACCGCGCTGTCCGACAAAGCGGCGCGGCAAACAGAGGACCTGGTCAAACTGGGCCAGGCACTCGAACAGGAGTCCTTGGCCAGGGAGGCCATGAGGGTTGAGAGGGACGAGGCCGTCCTGGAAAAGGAAAAATGGCGGTTGGGCTTCGAGGCGTCCGAGGCCCTGAAGAGCGAACTGAAGATGGCACAAGCCAACCTTAAGTCTGCGCTAGATGAAGCGGACGCGTTGAAGGCCGAGGTGGAAACCCTAAAGAAGTCCCTTGCGGACTATGAGGAGCAACTTAAAACTCCTCGGCCGATCAGCGTTGAAGAAGTCATCCGCATCGAGCAAAATGCAGAAGACAGGCTTAAGGCATACTTCTATGATGCCTTCAACTTGATGGTGGACGAAGGTGAAGCCGCCTACTACGAGGAACGCTTCAAAAAGCGGCTTCAGTACGTCTGCCTTAAAGAAGAGGCAAGGAAGGCCGGCATGCCTCCTCCAGAACTAGTAGTTACTTCCCCCGAGTCCGGAGAGGACGGGGATGAGGAGGAGGAGGAGGCGGACAAGAAGGCTGCCCCGGCCAAGGACGCCAAGATAGCGGAGGAGCCTGCCACAGATAACACGGCTAAGTAGAGCTCAGGTCCTCCAGCAGCCGTCTGCTCAGCTTTCCTTTTCTTTTTCAGCTTACTGTGTACTTAGTTTATTTTGTACTTGGCAATTTTTTGCAAATTTTATGCTTTTTGCAAGTTTTCCGTACGTCTCAGTATTATGCCTTTTCGTACGCTTCTAGGGGTATGCCCCTTTATTCGGTGTTCGCCTAGTCCATTTTCTAAGTGGTTTGATTAACTTGGTAGTTTTTATGCCTTAAAAGGGCATGACGGCTAGCAGGTTAATCAAATCATAGTAATGATTGCCCTTGGGCTAGGTGAAGCACCGAATTAATTTAATCGGCCGTTCGGCTATCATTGTACGAGTGGTCCGTTGAATCTATCGCTCGGACGTACCCTAGAAATCCTGAGTATTATCTCAACTCAGAGATTCCTTGATTGGCCGGGCTAAATGCCTAGGTATGCCCTTGCCCTATTTATAAAGGACACTTGTTCTCTACACAAGTTCGGGATACCTTGCCTCAATCGTCCGCCTAGATTTGGGCGGACGCATTGATCTCTGAATTAAATCAGCTTCTTTTTTTTTTTTTTTTTTTTTGTGTGTGGCCGAGTTGCTATATTGGGAGCAACCTTGCTTCCTTTTTGATTCGGCCATTCAAAAAGAATGATAGGCCGTGTTACTACATTGGAAGCAACTTTGCTTCCTTGTTAACTCGGCCATTCAAAAAGAATGGTAGGCCGCGTTACTTTATTGGAAGCAACCTTGCTTCCTTATTAACTCGGCCTTTAAACATAAAAACAACAAACAATTCAACAATGCCTGACTTTCATTAATTTTTGTCAAAAGTACATTGTTGTGGCCGTACGACTTTAATTACAAGGCTCGGTCAGTAGACCTAGCTGTATAAACAGCTTTTTGGCTAAGTACTTAAAGAAACCAAGCTCAAACATGATACTTTTTCAAGTTATCAGTGTTCCATGTCCGTGGGATCTGACGGCCATCAATTGCCTCAAGGCGATATGTGCCGTCTCGGACTTCTTCCCTGATTCTGTACGGTCCCTCCCAGTTTGGAGTCAACTTGCCGTCCTCATTGGCACGACCAACAGCTTCCATTTTTCTCAACACTAGATCCCCCATCTTGAGCGGCCGCTTAGACACTCGGCGGTTATATGCCCTTGTCATCCTTAGGCGATAAATTTCATGCCTAAGCGCCGCATTGCCCCTAGCTTCCGGAAGGAAATCTAGGGCGGTCTTCATGGCCTCCCAATTGGCCGATTCATCATAAAGCATTACCCGCAAAGTGGGCTCATACATTTCAATTGGGAGTACGGCCTCAGCTCCATAGACCAAAAAGAATGGAGTCTCCCCTGTAGAACTCTTTGCTGTTGTCCGTATGGACCATAGTACATTGACCAGCTCGTCTGCCCATAGGCCGCCTGCTTTTTCAAGCCTGCGCTTGATCCCATTTGCAATCAACTTGTTATAGGCCTCAACTTGACCATTGGCTTGTGGTCGGCCGACCGAGGCAAAGCAATGGGTAATGCCTTGGTCGCCCAGCCATTCTTTGAGTTGACGCGTCTCAAATTGGGGTCCATTGTCGAACACCATTGACTGAGGCACCCCATACCGAGTGATAATGCTTTTCCAAATGAAGGCTGACACATCCGTCCATTTAATGCCCCGGACGGCCTCAGCTTCAACCCATTTGGTGAAGTAGTCTACTGCCACCAATACATACCGTCTCTGGCCGGATGCAGGAGTATACGGTCCCAAAATGTCCATGCCCCATTTGGCAAAGGGGAGTGGACTACTGATGGCTGATAGGCTATTTGCTGGACGATGAATAAGGGTTGAAAATTTCTGGCACTTGTCACATTTTTTCACCATTTTCATGGCGTCCGATTTTAGGCTCGGCCAGTAATATCCCAACTGTGTCGCCTTTTCAGCTAAGGCTCGGCCTCCAATATGCGAACCACAATGCCCCTGATGAAGGTCATCCAACACATCATGCCCTCTTTCGGGAGTTATACATTTAAGGTAAGGCTTCACAAAGGCTCTTTTGAATAGCTCTCCGTCCTTCATCTCAAACCAGGCCGCCTTCCTCTTCAATAGCCAACCTTCTTTCGGATCGTCCGGAAGTATTCCATCCCTTAAGTAGGAAATGATTCCGTCCATCCAGGTTGAACTTCTATCTATTATATGAACGGGCTCGGCATCAATGCTCCTTTTTTCCTTTACCTCCCAATACACTGATCTAGGAGTATCACATGACGCCGAGGAAGCCAATTTGGAGAGGGCGTCCGCTTGATGATTCTCTGAACGGGGAACTTGCTTGAGAGAGAAAAGCTCTAGGCCTTCGGCCTCATTTTTAACTAGCTGCATGTACTTCATCATGGCCGGCTCCCTGGCCTCAAAGCCACCATTGACCTGATGGACTATTAGCCGGGAGTCCGAGCATACTTCAATTTTGGTTGCCCCGGCCGCTTTACACATCCTTAGGCCGGCCAACAATGCTTCGTACTCAGCTTCATTGTTTGACGCTTGGAACTGAAACCTCAACGCGTACTCATACTTGTCTCCCTCAGGAGATTCACATATAATACCAGCGCCACACCCGGTCGCTGTTGCACTACCATCCACAAACACTTTCCAAACTCGGTCCCCGGCCGGCTGAAGATCAGGCCGTGTCATTTCAGCCAAAAAATCTGCAAAGGCTTGCCCCTTGATTGCCTTCCTTGGCTCAAATACAAGGTCAAAACCTCTGAGCTCTAAGGCCCACTTGAGCATGCGGCCGCTTGCCTCCAAAGTTGAGAACGGCTTCTTCAAGGGTTGGTCTGTATAGACCACGATTGAATGTGTTAAAAAATATGGCCGCAGCTTCTTAGATGCCATGTACAAGGCCAGGCCAAATTTTTCAATTGGAGGGTACTTCAGCTCAGCATTGTGAAGTACATGGCTGATAAAATACACTGGGACCTGATGGCCGTCTCTTTCAGCGAGAAGGACGGCACTTAGAGAGTGTTCAGAGATGGCAAGGTAGATGTATAGTTTCTCATTCTTGAACGGACTGACGAGGCGAGGCAATGTATGCAAGTGATTTTTCAACTGTACAAATGCTTCCTCGGCCTCCTCTGTCCACTCGAACATGGCTTTCTTCTTTATGGTTTGAAAAAAGTAACGGCACTTATCCCCTGACCTTGACAAAAATCTTCCAAGGGCTGCTAAACAACCGGTCAGTCTTTGCACTTCCTTGACTGTTCTTGGAGACTTCATGTCAAGGACGGCTTGAATTTTTTCAGGGTTGGCCTCGATTCCACGTTGATCAATCAAAAATCCGAGAAACTTGCCGGACTCAACACCAAATACACACTTCTTTGGATTTAACATCATCTTATGCCGCCTGAGTTCGGCGAACGTTTCTCGTAGATCCTTGAGATGGTCGGCCGGCTCTTTTGACTTGACAATCATGTCATCAATGTACGCCTCCATGTTACGGCCGATCTGGTCTCTGAAGACTGTATTAACCAGCCTCTGAAATGTAGCAGGGGCATTCTTGAGGCCGAATGGCATAACCTTGTAACAGTACAACCCCTGCTCGGTCACAAACGCTGTTTTCTCTTGATCTTCTTCCCACAAAGGAATTTGATGGAATCCGGAGTATGCGTCCATGAAGCTCATGAGGGCGTGTCCGGCTGTAGAGTCAACCAAGCGGTCGATCTTAGGCAAGGGGAAACTATCCTTAGGACACGCCTTGTTCAAGTCCGTGTAATCCACGCACATCCTCCAAGTCCCATTCGGCTTTTTCACAAGAACTACATTGGCCACCCAATCTGGGTAAGAGCATTGCCGAATGAAACCGGCGTCCAGCAGCTTTTTTACCTCTGCTGCGGCCGCCTGATTCCTTTCTTCTCCGTGATTTCTCTTCTTCTGGCGGATAGGCTTTATCAAAGGATTCACGGCCAACTTGTGCACGGCCAGGTCAGGGCTTATTCCTGGCATTTCACCAACTTCAAATGCAAACACATCTTTGAATTCTCTTAACAGCCGCACTAACTCATCCCCAAGCAATTCCAAGGCTATAGTGCCGACACTAACTGTCCGTTCTGGGTGGTTGGAGTCAAGCACTATATCCTGGTGGCTGCCGGCCGGCTGGGGCCTCAACTCATCTGGCCGGCCGACAGTCATTAGTTGCTAGGCTTCCTCTGTCCTGGTCGCCTTACGCTTCTGGCCGACCTGGTATGCTGGGAGTGAGGCTCCTTCCTCCTTTACCTCGGACAACTTTGGGCCGCGTGCTGTTGGCTTCACGGCCAGCTGATTACATTCCTTGGCCATTTTCTGACTTCCTTGAATTGTTCCGATTTTTCCGTCTGACCTTTCAAACTTGAGCAACATCAAGTGAGGCACTATGACCGCCTTGGCTGCATTGAGAGTAGGGCGGCCAAGGATTACGTTGTACCCAGTCAACTCTTTTACCACAAGGAAACGGACGACCATGTCTCTTCCTTCCCCCTTCTGCCCGAAACGGATGGGAAGGTCAATCCGTCCGACTGGATGAATGATATTCCCCCCAAATCCTACTAAAGGATGAGTTATATCTTGGAGAGCATCTTCTGGGAAGCTTAAATTCCTCAAGGCAGAGAGACTTATGATATCGGCCGAACTGCCCGTATCAATCAATACCCGTCCCACCTTCAAATTTGCTATTTTCATTACAAAGACCATGGGATCATTGTGCAAAGCTCTGACCTCACCACGGTCAGCTTCACTTATGATCACTTCAGGAAATGGCTCGGCTTTAACAACGTCCATTTGCATCACTTTTGACAGGTTTCGAGCGTCCTGCTTGATTCCTTTCATGGTAGGGCCGCCTGAGGCAAAGCCTCCTGATATGACGGCCACAAAACCTGAATCAGTGCTATTCCCATCATCTTCCTTGTCATTTTTCTTTTCGCTTTGTTGCTTTTTCTCGGACGTGTTGTCTGTCCGCTTGAAGGTGAATTTGGATTTGGTCACATAGGGTTTCAGTAGACCCTTGTCGGCCAACTTATCCAACAGTCTCTTCAAATTGATACACTCATTCGTGTCATGACCCACATCCTTGTGGTAATGACAATACTTGTTTTTGTTCCTGTACTGGGCTGAGCCTCTCAGAGGCTGAGGCTTCTCAAACTCAAACTTGTCTTTTATCTCCATCAAAATAGAGTACCCATCCTTGTTGAACTCATACTGAGGCTCGTATGTCTTGGTTTTCTTTGACTTGGGTTGCTGGTCATCAGCTACCCAGATTTCTTTTCTTTTGTTTCTTTCTTTCTTTCGACCGGCCGAGTCTTGCCGAGAAGATTGTTTCTTCTCAGCCCCCTTGGCCGGCTGTTCTGATTTGGTGAGCGAACAAAAATCCGCGGCCTCAATATAGGCTTCGGCTTCCCGCAACACACCTGCGTATGACCGAATCTTTTTTCTTACCAAATCAAACTTAAAACCATTATGCCTTAATCCCCGGAGAAATTCTGAGTAAGCCATTTCGTCCGGAAGATTATGAATTTGGGCTTTTTCTTGGTTAAACCTTTGGACGTACGAACGTAGTCCTTCATTCTTTTCTTGGACAATTGTAGCCAAGTTGAGACTTGTCTTTCTTGGTGGGATGTTGTATGAGAAGTTTCCCACAAACAACAAACTGAGGGTGGTAAAGCAATTGATGCACCCGGCTGGGAGGCTGTTAAACCAATCCTGAGCTACCCCTTTGAGAGTGGCCGGAAAGCATCTACACCATGTAGCATCATCTACACTTTGCAAGTACATCAGATTCCTGTACGAGGTAACATGCTCTTCTGGGTTGCCCGTACCATCATAGGCACCCACTAGTACACTCTTGACTTTTGCTGGTTGAGGAGATGCTAATATGTCTTGCGAAAACGGAGGCGGCTTATCTCCCAAATTCAACAAACGCATCTGCCAGTCAATGGGCTGAGGCTGAGCGGACGTTCCAGCCAGGTAGGGAGTCTGGCCGAACATCTGACCATACGGCCCATTTTGCCCAAAAACTTGGGGAGTTGGTTGCATCCACCCATTGAGTACCTGAGGGGGCTGATATGGCAACGGCTGAACTGGTCGGGGAGTAATAGTATGACTCTTGCTAGAAGCAGCCGTGTTGGTGTATTGGGAGAAAGATTGGTTGGAGACTCCCTCCGGCATGGTTGGGGTAGAGGCCGTGTCAGAGTATGCGGCCCTCTCCCTTTGTTTGTGCCGAATGTAATCCCTTGCATCCTTAAAACGCTGGGACGGTTCAGCCTCTACTCTTTTTGGCTGTCTGCCCTTCCCCCCAGCCGACTGTGTTTTCGCCAGCAGGTCAGAGAAATTGGTCCGAGGGACTCGGGGAGATCTTCCGTGCGGACGACGGAATGGGGTATTACCAGCATCGGTTGCATTGGTCTTGTTGTTTGCTTTCTTAGAGATACTTCCTCCCCCTTTTTGCTGGACAGCCGCTAACTCCTTGCGGAGCTTAGTCAGCTCGGCCATTAAAGCAGCCGGGGAAGGTTGTTCGGCCTCTTCAAATGAGGCGGTCAAAGGATTGCTTGAGTGTATGGTAGTATGTATGTCCTCTACATATCCATCTTCGCCTGGACGAGGTCCAGAATTAGGTGCCTGACCGTCTATTGCCATAACGGACGAGTATCCCCACAGACGGCGCCAGATGTTTCGGGGTTTTTTGTGATTCCCTCGGATACTGGTCACGCTCTGCTGGCAATGAGACTCGGACACCTGCAAAATAACGAATATTCCGGTGTACGGAATATTCGCCTCCGACGCTCAAGTTAGTGAACGGAAACGGAAAAGGCTAGAGAGAGAAAGTAGAGAGAAGTTGGAGCTTTTTGATGCTCTGTATTTATGTTATGTCACAAAATCCCCCTCCCATCATAAATGATTGGGGTATTTATAGGGGTGAGAACATGTACCCCTCTAGGGTTTATACCCTAGAATTTCGTGACATGATTGGCTGCGCAATCAGAAGTCGCCACGTGTCGTAAGGGGCGCCGTTTTACGGCTTTCAAGGTTTTCTCGGGATTTGGGCCTGAGGTCATCAGGGCCCTTTTCTCTTTCTGATTTTAGCATTGGGGCATTTAGAGATGGCTGACATGTGTCACTATGACCAGTGGACACGTGTCACATTCTCATAGGGCCACGTGTCACCTGTTTATTGGGCCACGTGTCACTATGAGATTGGGCCACGTACCTGGGGTATTTTTACCCTAAACACATCCTCTTAGTCATAGGACAATTTGATCTAAAGTTCATCTTTAACTATTCTTACTGTAGCTAAATACACATATTTTGATATTGAGTATACAACAGTGCTCTGCTTTGAAATTTTCAAGCTCACTGTCCTTCTCCATCCAGACATAAATATGCATCAGTATGTTTGGAAAACTTGCATCCGTAAAATCTTTTGACAACTGATCTTCTTTTGATCCTGAATTTGCTCGAAACCATTTGGAATACAACAAGTAGTTAAAAAAAAAAAAAAATTGATCCTGAATTTGATCAAAATAATAATATAACTACTTGTTGTATTCCAAATGATTTTTTTAACTCCTCCACTATTTGATTTTAACCATTCACTACTTTATTCGTTTAATATTTCAACTCAAGTCTTATCATTGATATATATTGGATGTTTGAAGCAAACATTTAGCATTTGAAGAGTTATTCCTACTTTTGTAAATATTTATTTTTTGTAAAATAGTTAAAAACAACTTTAGGTTTGAATTTACTTTGTTAACAACTTATATTTAAATAGTATTCAAAACCTAAATTATATTTTGCAAATATCGGTCTTTGTTATTCCCATGTTGATTGTTATGTACAAGCTAGTAAACTTGTACCTCTTGGCCATGTCTTTACATATGATATTATATTAGAAAGAACATTTTTATTAGTAAAAATAACATATAAATTGATATCGGGGATATATGCTTTTGTAACATCTATACTGTCAAATAAATTATAAAATCTACTGTCAAATGAATTATAAAATAGAAGTTGGTGGTATTATGAGCATTAAATGGGGTTTGGCGCTAAGCCTTTTTAGTCGCCCAACATTGACTTTAGACGCCTAAAGCCAAATATTCCCCCCTCTCCCCAATTTTCCCCCTCTTATTTTGGCAGCAATGACATGGCGCCTTTTTATTGGGAGTTTAAGTCTACCCCACATAAACCAGGTTTATGTGCAACATCTCTCCATTACTTAGGACGAAGAAAATGACATTTGAAAAAGACAATTTTAAGAGCGCAGGTTAATTAATGCAGTAAGGAATTAGTTTAAAAAAATTGCAGTAATTAGATTTCAAAATTTTTGAATTCCTCATTTTTCATCTTGTTTTTTTTTTTTTTTTTTTTTTTTATTAGAAGAAGAATTGAAAAGCAAATTGTGGAAACATGCATGTGGAAATCAAATCACATTGGTTGTAATTGGCCATCTAGTACATTATTATTTTGATCGTTTTCTTTTTAAAATTACTGGAAAATTAAAAACTAGGAAAATTAAGAAAATTACAATAATTTTCATCATTAAACCAAGCCAAAAATTAGCTAGGTAAATAATATTATGGAGTATTTTTTAATATATTTGCTCACTGAAAAATCAAACGAGTCAAAGCCAGATATAATTTAACAAAAAATACTATTTGTTATGAATAATTTTTTCAACCATCAAGGGGAAAAGGGGGGGGGGGTTAAATACCGCCAACAATTTTTATCATAATCACCAACATTTAAGGCGAACGGACATCAATAACCTGACTAAACCCTCCACCACATCAATGAGCCGGCATCACGGCGGTCGGGAAAACCAGTTCGTCACCTCGATTTGATCTTTTTTTTCTCCAATAATTTCTGGCGTAAATCACCGGAACGCAAAACCGATTGAACATCACGGTTACCGGTTTTGGACACCGGTCAACCGTGGACAATCAACGTGAAAAACGATTACCGTCTCGGGTGACCGATTTTGTGCGCCGGTTGTGCTGGTCGTCGGATTTAAAAGAAAACCGCCACCTTCCGTTTTTCCGATGGTTGTTTATTTGTTGTTGTTGGTTCCTTTGAGATTTCGGCAACAGAAAAAAAAAATATGTTACCTCTTAATTGGTGGTTGTGGGTAGTGATGGTGGGTGGTTGTGGGAAGTGATGGTGGGCGGTTGTAGGCAGTGATGGTGGGCGTGGCCGTGGTGGCGCGAGTGGTGGTGGCAATGGTGGTTGCTTTAATTTTGTAGTGGTTGACAGTTGATAGGCTTGCTGCACTTAGGAGAGAGAAAGCAACGTGAGGATGAGTGAGGATAATTTTGTCTATTTTATTAATTTTGTTGGCGGTTTGATAAAAATCGTTGGCGGTATTTAGCAATCCAAAAAAAAAAAAAAAAAAAAAAGCAGATAAATATGGAAAAAAAAAAAACAACTAATGGAGTAATATGCAAAAATCGCAATTGGATGGAGCTACACATAAAATAAGAAATCAAGAACATTGAATTGGATTGTTCAAATTAATTTGCTACAATTAGAAATTAGAAGCAAATTAAATAACCCAATTGATTGTTTTAAAAATATAATTGAATAATAACACAAGATAATTAAAAGTTGAAAGACAATCTATTTGTTAGTTTCCAATCGAACAATGAACATTTCTATATTAACAAAACAGAACAGGCACAAGGGAGTATGACACCTTTTGAAACAGATAGATATGAAACCAATGGAATATCCTTCTCCGCATACCCCATTGAGCGAGAAATCTTCTTAAACGATTGAATTTTTTTGTCAGGGACATAACACTATCCTGGTGAACCTGTTTTGCACATCATAGCAGAAGCATGATTAGTGATTAAACCATTATGAGGTCCATGAATATCTAGTCTTTACCACGAAACAAAAAAATGTAAAACTTGTAGGCAAAAAAAAAAAAAAAAGAGAACATGTTGATATTCTTTTCATTCCAGATATCTTTTTCTGAACCAGTATGAGTTTTTTAATCTACAGCTATTTTTATATTCACCTCATCAGCGAAAAGCACAGGACCTTCTTTCTTGCAGAACTCAACAGCTTGCTGAATATTTATACATTTGGTGACATCTTTAAAGTTAGAGATGGACATTACATTGCTTTCAGATCATTATCAATTATCATATACAGACAAATAAAATGAGCTATTCAATAATGCAAATCCATAAAAATATTTTGCTGAATATTTTCCATAAAAGCATACGTACCAAATTAAAGTTCCACCATGAAGTGCAATTGAAGCAGAATACAAAGGACATTGTGGAATGGGGCAAAGAATTCCGTCTTGCTCTGACCTCAGCAGTAATTGCATCATCATATGCACCTATAAGGTAAGGAAAAATTCAAGTCCACCATTCCCAATTGTTATAAAGAAGGTACAGATGTAAGCCTAGTCTATGACATAATATAAACACTTTACCTCAGGACTTGCTTTATCAGTCAAGCATATATCATTTGCATTGGCCGGGAAGCCATCATGTGCTTCAATTCCAGCAGCAAGTGTTTCACGCAGTCCCTTAATACCCTATCATATGATCAAGCCAAATATATTGCATTATGAAATCACATAACTAAGTAAATTTATGACATTATGAATCTTCAACTATCCCACATTTTGTTAAAAGACAATTAAGCAAAGGAGACGCCGATTTAGTTACCCTTGCAACTTGTGAATATTGGATGACTGAAGGGAAAAATAAACTTGTAATTATAAGGGGGGAAGACAAAGGGGGCAAAACTACCGAAAGAAAACTAAAATAGAGCCAATAAATCAAACTTAAAACAATTAATACAAGGTGACATTTGCAACCGATGCACATTTCTCTCCATCCATTTATTACATCAAACAATGGAAATGACGACTATATTTCCCTCTACTTAACGTAACATTTTTTTTACCCTTTAACCCCAAGTTTCTAAACCAGATAGATTACAGCTCAAAACAGCCGAGCTCTCTTTATTGAATCAGCACTGCATTTAGTCAAAGTAACAAAGAAAAGTAGAGGAAATAAATACTAGTCTGTAATTGAATTGAAATACTCTTGTTTGATCATAAAAGTGAACTGATAGTTGATTAAAGGAGAGGCATAAAAAGAGCTCCTTGTTTGTTAAAATAAGCAATTCAACATCATATAGTAGCGACAAATGCCTAAATATAAACTCACGGATGAATATGAAACAATATGGATTACCATTATACCTATATAGTCTCTGTGTTTCAGTTCTATCCAAAATGCTTGGATGATCACATAGAGCAAGAAACTGATGCACATTAATTAAAAGAAACATTACATGTGATTTTTAGAGTAACTACTCACGACACTCGAACACTATGGGCACTAACCTCACGGAAAAATGTGATTGGCTGCTACGCAAGAGCCTGAGGATTCCCAATATTAAAGAAAAGTATCTACACAAATGACGAGAAGTTTAAGCTGTGAACTTGAGACAAGATAATGACATTGCGAGCCTCTAACTGACAGAGGCAATGCACGATTCAAACTTTAAACACATAGCTTATGACTTTATGAGTCAGCGTAAAGACATTATACTTTTTCTTATAATGCACTATATGACCTTTAAAGGCTGACTGAGACCTAGAATGGTAAAACCTGGGTGGTAATGTAGCTATCAGAGATTTAACATTGAAATGTCCTAAGCAAAGTTAAACAACTTGATACCCCAAAATAAAAACAAAAGTAGGTCAATAGTTCAGCGGTAGTAACTTCTGTAAAGTTTCTTCACATCTTCCTTAAGTTTAGCAGAGGAGGAAAGCAGATTAGCAATTATACCTCATTGAAAGGAAGAGAATCAGGCTGTTGACTCAATTGCTCTCTCAACCTCTGCGAGAAGAATATGTTAGCACCATTAGATAAGCAATAAATTGCAACGAGCATAACAACCAGAAAAAGCAACTCTTATTCAAATCGAGTCTTAATCCATTTCAGAATAAACGGTGTGTTATGATAGCGAGCACGGAGCCACGGACTAAGGCTGTGTCTGACATGCTGTCATGTCTTTCAGTTAAATCAGAAGATCATACAGAGTAGTATAAATTACAGTAGATTGAAACTTTTTCCTGTATAATTATTCTCTACTGAATGTGAAACACAGGATTCATTGATTTATATTCATTTTATACCATAGCCTATTGTATAGTAGTAGTTTTGAAATAACCCAATATCAAGTCATTAGAGTAACTAGATACATAGTAATCACCAAACTTAGCAAATGGCAAGACAAATACAGTAATAATTAATGCATTTCGTTTCATACCTCAGCCTGGGTAACAATCGCTCCACAAACCGCATATTCACATTTCAAGACCTAAGGATTAAAATCATCAATACTAGTTAGAAGCCTATCATTTATACAAGTATAAATTTAAGCTTCAACAAGGGTACACTAGTAGTATAAACTTTAGAGCAACAAACTTAAGCAATTAAACAAGGTACTACTGATTGTCCTATTTACTGTACATATTAAGCTTAGTTGTCCCAATCATCCAAACAGAAACAAGGCAAAGCTATTTATAGTAGATTTAGTGGTGTTTTATAACAGCACAAGCTCTCAACAGTCAACACTTTTCTTCCTTTTCTTTTCATTTTTTCCATGTACTTTATTCATTTATTGTATCAAGTATCAACTTAAATCAGTTCATCTGTTCATATATGACGAATATTTCAACAATAAATGAAGGTACCAACTAGAAAAACTGTGAAAAGGAAAGTAGAAGACATGCATAAACAGAATACTGTAAAACACAAGAAACAACCATAATTCTGCATAAAAATATTTTGCTGAATATTTTCCATAAAAGCATACATACCAAAGTTCCACCATGAAGTGCAATTGAAGCAAAATACAAAGGACATTGTGGAATGGCGATGGGGCAAAGGATTCCGTCTTGCTCTGACCTCAGCAGTAATTGCATCATCATATGCACCTATAAGGAAAGGAAAAGTTCAAGCCCACCATTCCCAATCCTTATAAAGAAGGTACAGATGTAAGCGTAGTCTATGATATAATATAAACACTACCCCAGGACTTGCTCCATCAGTCAAGAATATATCATTTGCATTGGCTGGGAAGCCATCACGTGCTTCAATTCCAGCAGCAATTGTTTCACGCAGTCCCTTAATACCCTATCATATGATCAAGCCAAATAAATAGCATTACAAAATCATACAAATAAACAAGTAAATTTATGACATTATGAATCTTCAACTATCCCACATTTGACAATTAAGCAAAGGAGAGGCCGATTTAGTTACCCTTGCGACTTGTGAATATTGATTGGATGACTGAAGAGAAAAATAAATTTGTAATTACTAGTTGGGCCATCGCACGCACCAATAAAGTAATTACAAGTGTTGGTAATATGTAGCATAAGCTAATGTGTAATACTAATGGTTGTACTGAAAACGTAAGAATAATATTGTACTCAATTACCTCACCTTTAAATAGTTTTTTCACTCCCTAAATGTCCTACATAATTACTTCAATTCCCCACCTCTAAAAATCATAATTACTTAACTCCTAAAAAAATTGCTCATCTGTATAGAATGTGCTCACCTCTAAATACTTTGTTCACCCTAAAGAGTTTGCTCACCCCTAAAAATCATCTTCAAATTACATTATCCTAAATAATTTGCTCCCCTCTATTTAGTTTTCTCATGCCTAAATAATTTGCTTACCCTTAAAAAAAAAATCCTTTTCGAAAATTAGTATTATATTCAAAATTGAGTGATAATTTAAAGAAAAAAAATTTGATTGATCATAGTTTTATTCATTTATTTGTACCATATGCCTTAAACTGGTATACATATTCCCTCAAAAAAAATTGTAAACATCAACGAAGGCTGCATCTTGTACCACATATTCTTTGTCAAAATAAAAGCTACCTTTGATTAATAAAAAAAAGCACTATCCTTTGTTACACATCAAAATTCATCTTGCTTAATTGCTTTTGATTTCACATCTTGAGATCGAGCAACATTCGTATGGTCGGTATCCTTCATTGGCTTCAAATCCACCTTAATATTGTTATAGACTAACATGATCATCAACCTGCAACATCAAATAAAATAAGTAAATAAACACCATTACTTTCCTACCGAACATATTGCTACTTTTGAATTGATGAAAATAAACTCATTACCATGTATGTATTCAGGGAGCTTGAGTATAAATTCAACGAAAATACACTATCACTTACGGTGTGTTTGGATAAAGAAATAGGAAAGAAAGAAGGGGAAAGAGGTGAAGGGGAGGGAAGAGAAAGGGAGGGGAGGGAGGGAAGAAAGATGAATTTTCCTTCCAAATCTCTCCATTGTTGGAGAGATCAATTTCTTATTATTTAATCCCTTCATTTCTTCCACCTCCTATTCCCATATTTCCTCATTTTTTATCCAAATGAAAGATAGTCCATCCCTCCTTTTCTATTCCTTCCTTTCCCTCCACTTCCTTCAATCCAAACATAGTGTTAATGACCTTCAGCCATGACTTTACATCAATCCAAAACATTGTAAAGCCACAATTAAAGTGAATCAAAGATTTTCTTACACTTTTATAGAAATTAGATTTAGGTTATGATGAAATAAGTAAACATGATTTATCTGAGCTAAAAAAATAATAATAGTGGAGTGACGCTCACTTTCTATTGGTATTAATCAGAAAATTGGCATAATATAACTCATATTAGAAATGCATAAATATGTATATTGAAGCTCTGCACCATCGACAATGGCTGAGATAGAGAGGAATAGCTTTAAAGAACAAATACCGGACCAAAACACAGTATTTAGGGACAAGGCTGAGTAGCATACCTTTCTACCAAGCTAATTTATGGAAAAATATTGGACCAAAAAAAAGTACAGAAATATATCAAATTGCAATCTTGAAACTAAGGGGTCGTTTGGTTTACACAGGGTAAACGGAATGGAATGAACAAAGGGAAAGAAAGAGAATGGAATGAGAATCCCTAAAAGTTAGTAAGTTGTTTGTTTTGAAACACAAAGGGAATCAACTACCTTCTCTGACCACCCAACCACCACACCGCCCTAAATTTTCTTCCAGTTTTCCACCTACTCCAACCACCAGCCAACCACAATCAGCCGCTGCTCGCTGTCGCTCGCCGCCCTCCTCTCCCCTCGAAAAGTCAAACCCTCCCCCATAACCCTTCTCCCACCAGCGCTAAAATCTAAAAACCTGCACGCCCTTCCCGTAAAACGGTCGGCCAGCCCTCCCCCAACCCTCGAAATGTTCATTTCGGGGGTGGGGGAGGGCCAGTCGACCGTTTTACGGGAAGGGGGTGCAATTTTTTAGGTTTTAGCAGCGGTGGGAGAAGGGTTACGAGGGAGAGCATGGCTTTTTGGGGGAAGAGGAGGGCGGCGATGGGTGGGGGAGGTGTGGCAAAGGGTGTGGGTGAGGCGGTGGTGTGATGGTGCAAGAGGAAAAACAAAGCTAAAAGCAATCTGCTTTAATGAAATGAAAGAAAATCAGTAAAAAAAAAAAAAAAAAAAAGTATTCATATACTAATGCTATATAATACCTATCTCCAACTATGCAAGCGTTTAGGATAACCAAAGTAAACCAATGCATGTGCAGTAAAAGGGATAAAGAAACACATTCTGAACAGGCTAAGCAGTTCAAATGCAAAACTGGAAGAAGTAATGGAGGTAGAAGTTCCTTGTGCAGGAAGAAATATATAAATAATGTAGGCTAACACACTAATGTATAAGAAAAGGTCAAGAAAGTACCTCTTAAAAATTCAGCAACTGTTTCTGTTGACCAATTCAATGAAGCCTGCTCAACAGGGAACCTGAAGGGAGCTTCTGGTTGGTTAAAAGATAGCCTATCCACAAAACACTGTACATGTGTGCAAGTTACACAATAAACCTTATTCATGTTCCCTAACTTAGCAGCAACATATATTTATATGTAATGCAAGTACAAATAAAGCAGGTATCATAAACCGACAGGGAAATGAAGCACAATTAAATACATTTATTTATTTATTTATTTATTTTGGTCACTTGTCAATTTTATAAAACGTAAAGGAAACACCACCTAAATTTCTATTTCAAACTGGAAAGATCTTAATTCATATACAAAACCAATGATTGATCCCTATCAAAGTTGAAATTATCGCCTGCAAGACTCTTGAAGAAATCAACAAACTGATAAGAAATACACCTAATTTTACAAATAATATTCAGAGATCTTGATCAGATTAGAAGCAAAAAGATACATGACTAAACCTGGTAACATTTCTCCAGAAAATTCGAGAGCACAGAAACCAAGCAAATGGACAATTATGTTATGCTGCTATTGGTACTGAAGCTAAGCTCTACCTCTTATCAATCACAAACCATATAAGTTAATAAGAAAAGCATAATTCAGGAAAACTTCAATGCAATACTTACATGCAAATCCTAGACAATCCAAACTCAAACAGGAGAATAAGAAAGAGATACACAAAATACAAGAACCATATCCTTTACAGGCAAATCCTACAAGGCACACCTGTGATATATACAATACCCACAATAGATTTTACAACAGAAATCCATCATACATACTAATTACAAGAAAAAGAAACACAATTTCATTCAAATTAATTATTCGTACAACATAATCACTCCACAATGTGTGAATCATTCAATGATAATACGATTAATAAACAAGCAATTTGACAAAAATAAAAAGGGGGAAATCATTCAACAATGTCGAAGTAATCCAACAAAGGGAAAATTAATTTGTCTTAGATGATAATTATTTCAAACTTTAGGGCATAGTATTGACTGTATTGAGTAGCAAAAAGAGTTGTAGAGCTCAAGTAAAAGAATAGCGCACTAATTAGAGATAAATTGTACTAATTAGAGATAAAATATGAGCAATTAAAATTGCAAACTTCGTATCATACCCATCAGCCATCACAAATTTCACTTCAACACTACTGACAGAAACAACATTTGTGAAGGTTTTACACATTTTAATATTAATACATTTGTTTCCAACCATCAATCCACTTTTCTATATTCATTATCAATGACACATTAAGGATTTTTTTACAATGTATAACAGTGCCCAAACTAATTAAAAGAGCAAAGCAAGTTCCTCATTTAGTCAACTCACTATTTGCACTTTGATGCTCAAGTACAATGATAGCATCATTGCTGGTCCAAACCAAGCTTTCATCTTCCATCATAAGGTGAGGATCAACATCAGCTAATGATAGCACAAACTGGAAAAAGAAGTTAGTAAACTTAATATCTGAAATGATTGCCAGCAGTTTTCACATTGATACCAACTAAAAATCAGGGACATAGCTTAAGATTTGACAAATATATTTACATAGCGAACCATTCTGCCTTTTTTTCATGGGATAATGCTGAACATTATTTTCTTGTCCCAAATGTGTAGATCAGATGAAATTTAATCAGCTAAAAAGATCTATATCTTAACATCTACATTTTTATCTTATATTATCAGTACTATTTACACATGGTCATCAATACCAATGTTTTGTACTTACATAGGTATATATGACTCAGGTACCATAGGTCCTGTATAAATTCCCCTCTTTCTTTATAGTCTTCTTTCTCTTTGTGCGCTGAACTTGCTGCTGTAAGTAGTCCAAAGGGGTTTGTGCTTAGAATGGAATCACTTAAATCAGCTGATTCATCCATGAAACTCTGAAAATGTTGCACTACAATTATGAGAATCAAGAAGCTAAATGGCAAATGAAATCATTCAAATATCACAAGTCCTTTTAGGAAATACCATATATCATGCAGTACAGAAATTAGCACCCTTAAGCGTTTACACCCCACAAGTAAAGCAGTTTCAAAAAGAGCAGATAATTAACACCAGAGATTCTATTCTCAAGACATGAAAGTCCATATACATTAAAATGACGTGTTAAGCTTATTGTCTAAGAGGCAATTAAATGGAGCAAACTGTTCTTTCTGCCCTAACTTGAAAAAACTTGCTCAAAAACATTAATTCAAATAAAAAATTTATGATGATCATACCTTAGAGAAGAAGAGATAAAATTCTCTTTCTGTTTTCCTAATGTGACTAAAAATCACTCAAAATTGAAGAACAAACGGGAAACGAGAACAGGAAAAGGTTAGGTGGAAGAGAATGGTTGAAGCAGAACAAAGGAAATGGGGATAAACTTCATTTATAATTATAACTATAACCTTTAATTTGCTCCATACCTTATTTAATAAGTTCGTCACAACCAAAACCCTCGATATTGAGATAAATTAAACCACCAGAGCTACAGCCTCAATCTTCCCATCTCCTTGTCTTCTTGCAGCAAACTGACAACTAACAACACGCATTAGAATCCCCTTTATCCTAAAATCCCTAAAATCAAACACAATCAAAACACTCATACCCACCTGAGATACACGCAGATCATTTCCCCGTATCTTGTCAGCCTCAAACTCTCTTTGCTTCCCTTGCAAATCTTTTTGTACTTCCTTTGCAAAGTGTTTGATTTCTAGCCCCCTACAACCTGTTAGAAATTAGAGGTTGATTAACACAAATAATCCAAATCAAAAATTGACATCAATAACGCTATCAAAAGGTTAAGATCAAAAATTAAATCAAAGTTTATTGGATGAAAAAACTAGGAGAAAAAGTCATATGATGAGATCTCAATTAGTCGCCGGTGACCAGGCCACCACCCCCACCCCGAGCCTACCTACTCGGCCACCCCCAAATCCCCGACCCTACTGCTTCTCAAATAATTTTTAATCCTTTTCTCTCTCCTTCCCCAAACACCACCACTGCTCCACCCCCAGTCCCATAAACACCACCACTACACCAGTCCAGTCCCATAACCACCACCAGAACCGCCCCCTCCCCTTCCCGACCACCGCTAACAACCTCCCATCCCCCTCCCACCAGGCCAAAACTCCCACATACCCCCCCCCCCACCAGTCCCTATTCCACCCCCACCCTTCTACAGCCCCGATTTAACCAATTCCCGACCACCACAGCTAACCCTCACCACCAAAAACCCCCAGACACCCCACCAACGAGCCATAATCCCCTACCTCACCCAACCACAACTCCTTTCTCCCTCACGAATAGCAGCCACCAGCAACCCTAGTGCCCTGCTGCTGCTCCATCTTCTTGCACCAACAACAACAACCCCACATCACTAATTCCTCAATTGCCCACTAAATCACAGCCAACGCCACCAATTACCACCAAATTTTTACTTCAATTCCAAAATACCCAAAAAAAACAAATCACTTCAATTATACAGGGTAAACATCATTAATCATTACAATAAATTAATTAATTAATTAATTAATTATCTATATATATATATATATATATATAAAATTTCATTTTCTCTCTTCCAACAAGGCAAAGCTTTACCTATAGCCAATAATTTTTTACTATTATAATAAAAAAAAATCGACATGTTTTAGAACAATACCCATTTACTCTGTCAAGGTTTAGAATTTCGACAAGTTTTAGAATAGAGTAAATTTAGAATTGCTTTACCTCTGTTGAAATTTTTGATAGAGGTAAGCTTGTTCTGTGATGCAAGCTTGTTATACAAAAATTTTTACTATCAATATTCATATTTGAAAAGTTTACAACTGTCAATATTCATCAGCAAAAAATTGTTCGCTATAATACTCTGTGAATTTTTATTTTTTATTTTATTTTTTTTTTACAAAACCCCAAAATTTTAAAAAAAAATATTAAAAAAAAAAAAATCAAACCCATTTACCCTCTCCTACTCCTTAAACAGCCACCCTAATCGCCGGAATTTAAAATCCACCACAAATACCAACTTGAAATCTGCTAAACACGACTATTACCCAAAGCAAATGACTTATTAATAAACGATAAACCCTAGCTTTTGAAATACAAAATTCGATGAGTGAAAAACAACATACCTTGCAAGAGAAGTTTAAGCTAATTCAACATGCCTGAGGATTCCCAATATTACAGAAAAGTATCTGCACAAATGACAAGAAGTTTAAGCTGTGAACTTGAGACAAGATAAATGGCATTGCGAGCCTCTATCTGACAGAGGCAATGCACGATTCAAACACATAGCTTATGACTTTATGAGTCAGGGTAAAGACATTATACTTGTTCTTATAATGCACTATATGACCTTTAAAGGCTGACTGAGACCTAGAATGGTAAAACCTGGGTGGCAATGTAGCTATCAGAGATTAACGTTGAAATGTCCTAAGCAAAATTAAACAACTTGATACCCCCAAATAAAACCGAAAGTAGGTCAACTGCTCAACGATAGTAACTTCTGTAAAGTTTCTTCACATCTTCCTTAAGTTTAGCTAAGGAGGAAAGCAGATTAGCAATTATACCTCAATGAAAGGAAGAGAATCAGGCTGTTGACTCAATTGCTCTCTCAACCTCTGCGAGAAGAATATGATAGCACCATTAGATAACCAATAAATTGCAACGAGCACAACAACCAGAAAAAGCAATACTCTTATTCAAATCGAGTCTTAATCCATTTCAGAATACACGGTGTTTTATGATAGCAAGCACGGAGCCACGGACTAAGGAAGTGAACCAAATTCACTTCCTGTGTCTGACATGCTGTCATGTCTTTCAGTTAAATCAGAAGATCATACAGAGTAGTATAAATTACAGTAATTTTTACAAAAAGATATCGAAAAAACTTAATGCTTTTCAGATTGAAACTTTTTTCCTTTTTCCTGTATAATTATTCTCCACTGAATGTGAAACAAAGGATTCATTGATATATATATTCATTTTACTCCATAGCTTATTGTATAGTATTAGTTTTGAGATAACCCAATATCAAGTCATTAAAGTAACTAGATACATAGTAATAAAAAATTAGCAAATGGCAAGAAATATACAGTAATAATTAATGCATTTCATTTGATACCTCCTGGGTAACAATCGCTCCACAAACCGCATATTCACATTTCAAGACCTGAGGATTAACATCATCAATACTAGTTAGAAGCCTATCATTTATACAAGTATAAATTTAAGCTTCAAAGAGGGTACAATAGTAGTATAAACTATAGAGCAACAAACTTAAGCAATTAAACAAGGTACTACTGATTGTCCTATTTACTGTACATATTAAGCTTAGTTGTCCCAATCATCCAAACAGAAACAAGGCAAAGCTATTTATAGTAGATTTAGTGGTGTTTTATAACAACACAAGCTCTCAACACTTTTTCAGTTTTTCTCCTTTTCGTTTCGTTTTTTCCATGTACTTTATTATATCAAATATAAACTTAAATCAGTTCATCTGTTCATGTATGACGAATATTACAACAATAAATGAATGTACCAACTAGAAAATGTGAAAAGGAAAGTAGAAGACATGCATAAACAGAATACTGTAAATAAAAACCACAATTTTGCATCTTATCAATATAAGACATGCATAACCTTTTGATTGAGAATTTGAAGAGAAAGTTGATGAGATGAATCAAAAGAAGAGTCCAATATCCGTCTCTTTTTGTGCTGCTGTTGAGCATTGCCCTCACTGACAGTTGTACTTGTGAGAGGCTGCATGGCTCCAGTAGTTAGAAACTTAGAATAGGAGAAGAAGTGGTAGTTTCAGCTGGTCTGTTTCGGCTAGTTCTGTTCCTGTTAGCTCTTGTTGTAAATCATACTCTTGGAGATAAAAGGATGTTTCGGCTAGTTCTGTTCCTGTTAGCTCTTCTGTTCCTGTTGTAAATCATACTCTTGGAGATAAAAGGAGACGCTAAACTACCACTTCTTCTCCTATTCTAAGTTTCTAACTACTGGAGCCATGCAGCCTCTCACAAGTACAACTGTCAGTGAGGGCAATGCTCAACAGCAGCACAAAAAGAGACGGATATTGGACTCTTCTTCTGATTCATCTCATCAACTTTCTCTTCAAATTCTCAATCAAAAGGTTATGCATGTCTTATATTGATAAGATGCAAAATTGTGGTTTTTATTTACAGTATTCTGTTTATGCATGTATTCTACTTTCCTTTTCACATTTTCTAGTTGGTACATTCATTTATTGTTGAAATATTCGTCATACATGAACAGATGAACTGATTTAAGTTTATATTTGATATAATAAAGTACATGGAAAAAACGAAACGAAAAGGAGAAAAACTGAAAAAGTGTTTAGAGCTTGTGTTGTTATAAAACACCACTAAATCTACTATAAATAGCTTTGTCTTGTTTCTGTTTGGATGATTGGGACAACTAAGCTTAATATGTACAGTAAATAGGACAATCAGTAGTACCTTGTTTAATTGCTTAAGTTTGTTGCTCTATAGTTTATACTACTATTGTACCCTCTTTGAAGCTTAAATTTATACTTGTATAAATGATAGGCTTCTAACTAGAATTGATGATGTTAATCCTCAGGTCTTGAAATGTGAATATGCGGTTTGTGGAGCGATTGTTACCCAGGCTGAGGTATCAAATGAAATGCATTAATTATTACTGTATATTTCTTGCCATTTGCTAATTTTTGATTACTATGTATCTAGTTACTCTAATGACTTGATATTGGGTTATCTCAAAACTAATACTATACAATAAGCTATGGAGTAAAATGAATATATATATCAATGAATCCTTTGTTTCACATTCAGTGGAAAATGTGAAAAGGAAAGTATAAGACATGCATAAACAGAATACTGTAAATAAAAACCACAATTTTGCATCTTATCAATATAAGACATGCATAACCTTTTGATTGAGAATTTGAAGAGAAAGTTGATGAGATGAATCAGAAGAAGAGTCCAATATCCGTCTCTTTTTGTGCTGCTGTTGAGCATTGCCCTAACTGACAGTTGTACTTGTGAGAGGCTGCATGGCTCCAGTAGTTAGAAACTTAGAATAGGAGAAGAAGTGGTAGTTTAGCGTCTCCTTTTATCTCCAAGAGTAGGATTTACAACAGGAACAGAAGAGCTAACAGGAACCGACTAGCCGAAACAGAACAGCTGACCGAAACGGAAGAGCGGACCAGAACAGAAGAGCTGTCCCGAACGGAAGAGCTGACCCGAACAATAGAGGTGAACAGAACGGGAGAGGTGAACGGAACGCAAGAGGTGAACGGAACAGAAGGGCTGACCGGAACGGTAGAGGTGACCGAAACGGGAGAGGTGAACGGAATGGAAGAGCATCGGTCATCTGCCATTTCAAAAGTGGAAAAATATTTAAAATTTTATGAAAATGACAACATATAACAAAACTAAAAAAGAAAGTTTAAAAATTATTAAGCATTAATAACACCATTTAACATGTGATTTATATTATATTCTGAAACTTTTAACATTGTAATAATATATTTAATGCTTATATGGTTACATCATAAAATTGAAAACCGAGAATTTTATAGTAAGACAAGGGAAAAGTTTGGGCTTAAAAAGTATTTATAAGGTTGCCCGACACAATAAAAAATTACCTGCATTTTTTTGGCCTCCTCAGGCTGATTACATGTAATCTCCTCTGTAGCTAAACCCTCTTGCATTGAAACAAGAGAGACACGACATAGCAAGTTGGGGAAAATATTAAAAACAGAGAACATACCCCACAATCAAGCATACCTTACACATTGTGATCTTTATAAAGAAAAAACATTGACCTACAGAGTTTTTCAAAAACTAAGCAAGTGTTCACATTAGAATATAAACACTGAATCAACAATAATAGATGGGAGATGTATCAACCAGCAAGAGTGTCTATAACGCTACTTCAATGCCAACAGACTCATCACATACATGTTTTCAATTTCTTGCAGTCACATACAGATAAACTATTAGAAATCAATAGATCCAAAAATATTATTGGTTCATCTTTCCCCCTCTCTTTCTAAGAGATGCATGAAGTCTTTATCTGACAGGTGAGCACATTTCTTGAACTGTCGTAAAGTGAAGGATCACAGAAATGATCCCGTGCAACTTAATGAGAACAAGGGGCCATACTTCAAGCCCACAATTAGTTTGTGGTGAAAAAAGGTATTGAGTGTACATTCTATAGCCTTATACTATCACCTACGAGCAAATTGAATACTCTAACACAAGTTCATCCCCACCTTTCAAACAAATATCTTCAATTTTATAGAGCAGATTGAATACATTAACAATAACATATTACTATGACTTAGAACAACATACTCAATTAGCAAGGCAACATATATAAGCAATATCCTTTCCCCCGAGCCCCTACAAGCTACAACACTTCCAAAGGGGGCGTCAAATAGTAACAAACGAAAACAATCGAAAACCCAAAACATAATTTAGGGATCCTTCGTAATATTCACAAAATTTCAAATAAATATCAAACCAAAAAAAACTGATATTCAACCATGTTTATTACACCTTCTAATCGCCTATTCCACCCAAACAAAGCCATCTCAATTCACTTTTCTGACCGAAACCCAAGAATAATCGAAGATTACAATGCCAGTCATCTCACCGGTAATGAAAATCACCAAAACCATTACCATAAACCTGTTCACATTCAGCTTCCCATCCATTCTCAAATATACTAACCTCCTTCATTCCAATTATCTACAAGTTTCAACCATTATAATAATTCTAAATTACTCCAAGAATCACAAAATTTATAAAGAACCAAACTTAACTACCTTACGCATCTAATTTCCATCAGCAACCCTTTAAAACATGTAAATTTATCATACTGCTAGCCAAAACCCCAAAATACAAGCCCAATGAGTAAAAAGCCTCCTTAATTGTTTTCCAAATCGTTAAAATTTAATATCTTTCAAATTATATTTGATTTACAAAAGAAAAAAAGAACCAACCATAAATCAAGAATCCTATCCATCTCCATTTCATAAGGAACAGTCTAAGCATGAGGCATTTTAGTATTTTATCAAGAACCCAAATTACTAAAAACACTCATAATTCGTAGAAAGACTCTCATCCACTCAAAATCAGCCCAAAATATTAAATTAAAATCCGCAAATGCTTCCATCATGTCATGAAATGCAATCTCATCCTCAGTGTAAATATGTCTATTATCATATAGGCATTTCAAAAATGAAGAGGCTTATACTGCCACGAGTGCCACCTCCTCAAATATTCCACTAACAAGATAGCTGCACAGCACAATAAATTCAATAATTGATTTAGTTTGAAAAAGACAGCAAAAACAAACCCCATAGGAGAAAGTGCAAAGAGATGGACATTATTCCTACTCCAAACATTCTAATATGAGCTTTGACACAAGAATATAACTAAATCCACCAACTTCCACTATGAATTGCTTTAAATAACATGATCAAACTAAATCCACCAAGTGCAAAACCTAGTGAGGCAATGCCAACTACAACTAAAGCCAATTGTCAAGTTTTAGCTAAATTACACGCACAACCAAAAACAGCCAATGTGAACAATCTTCTTAGGCACCCTTTTTCGAATTATGCTCAATTATATCACTTTGCACCCAAATTTAAACCCAAAACACCCATTCATCTACAGCAAAAATGGGTCTAAACTACCATCTCAATAGCTAAACTGTAAGAGGAAATAAATCAAGAAGAGTCCAAAGCAAGAGCATACAAATCAATCAGGAGTATAACAACTATATCCAATAGAGATACAGTAGCTTGAATTTTGGGCATTTCAAAATCAATAAAACCCTAATTTGCGCATCTTAACATGCTATTGAAATGCAAAAATTGATCAAATTCTTTACTCTAATTTCACCAATCGCACACTTAAAAACCAACAAAACCCATAATTTAAATTCAAAAATCAAAAACCAAAAACATAATCTTTACCTAGCATTAAAACCTCTCCAATTGACCCATTCTTCGACCTTCCCTCGCTCCGGCACCGCCTATGAAACCGCCGATTCCGTCATCAACTTCCGGAGAAAGCAGTGGAAGGGAGGGAATGCGGGAAAAGTGAACAAACAAAACAAGGAGTAAGGGCATTGGTGGAAATCTCTTCTTTTTTTTTTTTTACGGGAAATCGACTGTTCCTAAGGGAATTGTTTACAATTTTCTTTTTTTGGTGTTTAAAGAGCCACAAAGGCGGGGGTGAGAATCGATTCCAAGATCCCCTGGAACCGGGAGGGAAGCTCTAACCACTTGAGCTATCCCTCACTCTCATTGTTTACAATTTTGTCATTTGATAAACAAAATTTGATTATTAAATTGATAATTGGTATTTTCTATAAAAATATCATGTGAGTGAAGGGACTAAGAGTAAAGAACACTGGGATGTTTGTAGAGGTGATCTGGCCCGACCCGCAAGCCCGGCCCGAAAGTATGGCGGGTTTGGGCAAGCTTAAAAGCGCACTTTTAGTTAGAAAGCCCGCTTTGGCCCTACAAGCCCGTTACTTTTTGCTGGTATGGGCACGAGGAATTGTATTAAGGCCCGACCCGGCCCGAATTTTGATCACCTCTAGGTGTTTGGTATGTGAGAATTGAGGTAGGATTGGGAGTTTTAATCTTAACTAGTCTTCTGGCCCGGCAATGCAGGGGTTTTTTTTTTTTATTGGTGCAATGGGATGCTAATTTACAGGTATACACTATAAATTTTTATTTTATAATATGTTTTTGTTGGAAAATGAATAGTTTATTTAGGATGAGGGATGAAAATTGAATGTAATTATAGAAGATATTAGGGGAAAGTGAACCAAACAACATTCATACATGTATTAAGCAAGAAAGGTTAAATGAGGTCATATGTGGCATTGTTGAAAAATAAAATTTACATGTGCATAATGGGGTTGATGGTTTGTGATTTTAAATAATGATTATAGATAGATATAGATTGAAGAAAAAATTCATGTTTGTTTGGTGGGAATAAGAATGAATTATGAATATTTAGGGGTGAATTCCCGCTATTTTATTACCAGGTAGGGACGTAGGCCACGTAGCGTATGTAATAAATGCATGGGAAAGTGAGGGTATATAAACTTCATATACATTCTCACCCACTGTCCAATTTAACAACATATTAACATATTTTCATCTATTCTCAATCTCATTCTCACCTTTTAATCCCCAAACTCCCATTCCAACATTTCAAACGCTCCATTTGGGTAATGGAGTGGGGAAAAGAATTGATTATTTGTCTTAACAAACAACTAAGTTGTTCATCCTTGATGATTCAATATTTATATCTTGAATACCCCAAACCAAATCGTTCCCTAATGCAATAGCAAATATCTTTTTCATATTAACAAAGAAAGCCTGATTTAACATTTACAATTAGAAAACAAAATGTATCATTATTGCACTTTTGATTGCACCACTATTGGGGTGTTGTTTGGTTTACCAAAAAAAGTGCAAAGTGCAGGAAATAGAAATTCCTAGGGATTTCAATTTCCTACACAATGTGGGAATTCATTTACCCACCTCCCTCTAGGTGACTCAAATTTCCTAGGAATTGTAATTTCCTTAATGTCAACCAAATAAACTAAGGCAATTTTCCTAGGAATTTGAATTGGAAAATCACCCATGATTTGCAAATTACCATAGGAAGTTAATTCCCATTGCAACCAAACGAGCTCTAAAAAACAAGGTATGAAAAGGCTAGAAACTTGTGCTTAAAAGAAAATCTAAATGTAGTAATCAGTATATGTGCAATATTTTCAAGCAACCAACAATCAATTCTTGAATGAAGTTGTTTTCTTTGAAAGCTTGGCTATACAGTTTTGAAAGCTTGGCTTAGGCATTTGGAGCTTGGTTATTAGCTTCGAGTTTTGGAATTTGAGTGTTATTCATCAGATGAAATGTTGTAAAAGAGTAAAATTCAACCCCAAGAACAATTTCTTGTCCGTCTCGCTTCATTTTTAAAAGAGTTGATATCGGCACCACCTATCAATCATATATTAAACATTAGCAACCAAATTTGTGTCCAAACAAAACGTTATTGATCATGAATATATATTATCTCAGCCCAATATGTAAAGTTTTTAATTTTGAGTCTAATTTGCTCTAATCTGACATTTTTATAGTCACATTCAACTTTATAATAAATAATTATTAGAAGATTTAGTAATTTTAAGCATCTTTATAGGATTATCGAATGTATTATCAACTTACAATTCATTAGTAGTAATTAGTAACACAGTTTTAATTTCTTCTATAATTTTATCGCACTAGGATCAACACCATTAAACTAATTCTTGCCTTGAAAAAATAATGTATTATGTTGTACAAAGTATATGTATTTACCTAACATGCTGGAAGGCAAGTAATTGTGTTCCATCGTCACTAACAAATGATAAACACCGTCAAGTGATCCAGATGATTTAACGACATAAAATACCACTTTGTAACTCTTGCCTTCTTCGATATTCAACAAAAATTTTAAAACATTTTTTTTATTAGGGACTTAACTGATACGAATTACTCGTTCAATTCATATAAGAAATTAACTAGTACACTAACTATTCCCCAATACCCGGGATTATAGAGTCTGACACCTCCTGGTGGACAAGTATTTTGGACACAACATATATCCATCCAAACAGTAACGGACCGGGTTTGTTTTTGAAGCATGAAGATAGCTCTATTACTAAGTATATCACTTCATCATCTACAATCTTGCCCCAAGGGCTAATTGCTGAAGGTACGTAGTGACCTACAACTTATCCAATTTGACCTATTCTATGTCAATATAAATATTTACCCAATTCATTAGGTGATATATATGTGTGTGCGCGCTCGCACGCCGCAATATTTGTACAATATATGTGCAATATGAGTATATAGTTATACAAAAAATATAGATATACTTAATCTCACTTAATAATTTGAAAAGATTAGAATGAGAGTTGACAACAAAAGGTCTTTTAAATTTGTATAATTTCTTGCAGAAAGTTTGTGTATATCCTTCCACTTGATTCACATAAATGTATTCTATAATTAAATATTTAACCATATATAACTATTTTTTGTTCTAAACTAAAGCCAATTAATTTGGATAGTTAGATCTCTCGGTCAACCTTGACCACATGATAAATTGAATTATATTAGTAAAAGTAATTATACAAATTTTGTTTTGTATCAATAAAATAAGAGAGAATGATGTGGTAGACAGAGAATGGTGTCATGATGATTTTATTTATTTATTTATTTTTTATCATTGGTGGGATAAAAATATTATCATAAAAATGCTAATGAGCAAGAGGAGTGAGAAAAAGTGATTAGAGAGAGAATAAAAACCAATTATTCAATAATTATAAGTATTATATACACGCAAGCTCAATATATTTAAGTGAAGTACTTTGTACCTAGCCTATATAGCTTTTAAAGTAGCAACCCTTATTTCCAAAGACAACATAATTTAATTTAATTGGTGGTGGACTGGTGTGTGTCCCATATTTATAATTTGCACGAAGGAACTAGAAGTCTAGAACCCCATGTTGAATTCGGTCTACCTTTCACAAACTCAACACTATCCAATATTTTCTATTTTTCCATAACAAACATCGAGTCAATTGGTAAAATATATATATACTCGATTTTAGTTAGCATATCTTTTTGATGATAACACAACACATTCAATTAAAATTCATTTTGTAGTAACATTATATATGGTTGAGGCACATCTTATGACTTTTATGTTTCTTACGAAACATTATGCAACTACATTGAGGCACAAATTGTAATCAATAACAAAGTATTTACTGTCTGCTATTCTGATTTGCGAAAAGTGGAGTGTAGCTCACCATTTCAACAATATCACTACAACGTGATCATAAAGTGTGAACATTAAATATAATACATATGAACCAATTAGAGTATTTTGGTGAGTATAAAATGATCAAGTGATAATAATGAGATTTAATTACTTGTTTTTCTCTAGTGAAAGTAGGAAAGCCGCTTTAGCCAATGCGGCTCCAAATGTTCCATTCATCATTTGATCTAATGGGTATTGTACATCATATTCGCTAACAAAGACCTACAAAAAATATCAATTTTAATTAAATTTTTACCAAAATTAAATGAATTTGTTATCCTAAATTATTAATAAAAACATTTATATATTCTTTCATAATGACTGAAAACTAAATTTATATTTTATATTATATATTGCACATATATACGCATACACATAAAAATATGTGTGTTTTACGTTGCTAAATTTATTCGAATTTTGATATATTTCTAATATTAAGTAATTCAATTTAATTAGTAATTTATTTATTAAATTAAGTGATATTACTTAAATACATTAAGATCATGTTGTAGTGATATTGTTGGAATGGTTAGCTACGCTCCACTTTTTGCGAATCAGAATAGCACACAGTAAGTACTTAGTGATTGATTATGATTCATACCTCAATGTATTTGCATTATAAAAGTCATAAGATTATGTTTTTTTTTCTTATTCACAGATGGAACCCAAATGCGATTTTCTTCAACACGTACCAAGTATTTGGAATCGCCAGCTATTGGGTTCAATCTTTCTTCAATCTGCATTTCCACAATCACTCCAGGGCTGATGAGAGCATATCTGCTACGGCAATTAGCTGGACAAATCGGCAAGAAAAAAGGAACTATATAACTGTCAAGGTTGGTTATAAAAAATCTTATGTCAACCTTCTAATTTAACTATTATCAATTCATAATTTGCCCATTAAAAAAAAAAAATCCATAATGTGCCTTTGTAAAATCATTTACTAATTCGGATATTTTATTCATGTCCGTAGGTTGTGAACTACAGCAACAAAATGAAAAATCTTGAGATTTCATTTGAAGGGGTTGATTCTAAAGCAATTAAACCATGGAAAAAGACCATGCTAACCGCTGAAAAGTTACAAGAGGATAACAATTCGATAATCCCACCAAGGTAATTTCATTAACTTTATCATCTCCTCATCATTTATGATTTGATAGTACGTGATTTGGTTGCTTATTTGTGACGTGATTAGGTGGTACCAATATCGACTCAACTTGAAATTAAAGTGGGAACATACATGGTTTTTGAGGTCGAGTCATACGCCTTCGTTGCATTTGATCTAATAAATAATGCCCAGCCTTCCCAATTGTAATCTTTTTTGGATAAAATGTCGTTTAAGCATTATATATACTTCTATGTAATGTGACTTAAATCGAAAAGTGGATGGGTATAATTTTGTAAAGTAGTGAAAGAAACCTTGTACAATTCCAAATGTGATGGTTTTTGATAAATTATGTTCCAATTAAGCATCAAATTGTCTTTGAGCCCTTAAATTATTGTGATATTTAATCTGTTTCTTACCAAAGGAAATATAAATTTACAAAATCCAACGTTTATGGGCGTCAAGCATGCCCTTACGTTCAAGTAAGTCAATGATATACCGTTGTTGACTAAGAAAGAGACCATGAGAAGAAGGCATAAATTCAACCCTTAGAAAGTACTTCCTCCGTTCTTTTTTACTTGACCCGCTTTGACTTTTACGCTATTCATCACCCCTCCTTTGACCGTCTTTTGTGAATAATATATAAGGAAAATCATATTCATGTAAGATCTTTTTGAATTCGTCTCAATATGTACTATCATAATATGTAAATTTTATAATTTAAACTTATGAAGAACTAAAGTTATTGTTCGTTAAAGTTTTGTATTGACAAGCGTGATAAAAGAAACAGGTCCAGTAAAAAAAGAATAGAGGAAGTAAGAGAGATCACCTAAGTCCTCCAAAGAAAACATGTTGGCAAAGTAAGATGCTTAATTAATACTTCAAGATTTGTCGAGTTCAGGGCGGTCAGCCGGTCACAATGATATCATCCACATAAACAGTGAGATACATCAGGAGAAGTTAACCTGTTGGCAAAGTCTTTCTCCTAAGAGGGCCTTTCAAAGCTAGATTCACTATTTGTTTGAGTAGTGGTGGTAATTAAGTAGGCTGGGCAGTTGCAATTAGTCTAAGGTGCTCCCTTGTGCACCTTAGATAGGTGCAACAAAGTAAAAAAAAAATCAACACTGCACTCTACAAAATGAACATTTAGTAAAAAAAATATGAACATGAAAAAAATGAACATTTAATAATAAAAAATGAACATTTAATACTTATAATGCATATGTTTCATAATCATATTATTTTTTATTTCTTTAAATTTTTATGATCATAATTAAATGCATTATATTCATAATAATATTTTATATGTTCATATATAATTTCAAATATTCATAATGCAAATATGTAGTGTTGTTCATGAAATATTAATTAAATCTTTTTATGCATATGTTGTCTTTCTTAAATGTTTATGTTCATATTTTTTTACGTATATGTTCACCTTTTGAATGCTTACGTTCATATTTTGAAGGAAAATTTGTCAAAAATAAGCCAACTTTTAGTCAGTCTTCTCAAAATAAGTCAAGCTTTTAATTAACTCAAAATAAGTCGACTTTTGTCACGCTTCAACTTTAGATGAGTATTTTTACCGGTTACCTGCTACCAAAAAATTAATAGATATTTTTTTTTTTCTTTTATCCATTCCCACCTTCCTTTTAAAAAAAATAAAAAGGAAAAAACCCAGTAACCCACCCACCAAGGCACCAACCCAGACCCACGCCACCACCTCAAAATTTCCCTCGACCACCGCCGCTCAAAGCTCCCTCACTTGCAAC
Organism: Chenopodium album; assembly: GCF_948465745.1. Lineage (NCBI taxonomy): Eukaryota > Viridiplantae > Streptophyta > Magnoliopsida > Caryophyllales > Amaranthaceae > Chenopodium > Chenopodium album. The sequence continues at coordinate 36,577,986 of NC_137853.1, read as the reverse complement.
TCCGGTCACCGCTTATTAACAACACCAGCAAAGTTGCCGCTCAATGATTCCCTCACAAAAGCCCAATTTCAATTAAATTCCATGATTGCTAAATACAACCTTCATCTACTCAGCACACCCCCCTAAAAACCCAAATTTACCCTCACACTCAAACTCTCTCTTAAACTCCTTGTCATTTCTTTCGTTCCTCTCTTTCAACCTAAAAAACCCAAAAATTTCCAATCAAAAAAGTCATTCAATACTAAAATCAATGTAAGAACTTGTGCTGTCATTCTTCAATCGAAATTTGTCGCTTGATCTTCCCTACAAATTGTTCATTGTTGTTGTAAAGATAATCTACACAATCTCTCATATTTTTGTTGCTCCATTTTACAAATTAATTTAGGGTGTAATCTCGTTGTTTTTTTTTTTCTCGCTTGAGTATGATGAATTTTGGGGGTTTTGTATACTCTTTATTCTATTTGCGGGGTGTTTAATCTTTGTTGGGATCGAATTTTCATTCAATTGAAAAAATCAAATTGGAATTGGGTAGTATTAGATAAGTTGACAAATGTAATTTCAACTATTTTGTGTTACTGGTATGAAATTGATTTGACTACTTTGTATGGATTGGGAAAAATAGAGGAATGTATTCCATATAACCGGGATATAATAGTTGTAGTTTTTTTGTATAATTGGAATATAATAGTTCTAGTTGTTTTGTTTAACTGGGTAGTAATAGACATCATTATTTCTTTCATTTGAATCTGAATTACTTGTGTGCATTCTAATTTGTGAGCTGTATATCCACTGTTGATTTATTCCTCATACTCCTTGTTGCTTAATACATTTAGCAAAGAATCATGACTAGATGTTAAATTCTTAATTCTTCTAAAGAAAGGAGCAGGGTATAAGATGAGTAAGATGAATGATAGCTTGTTTCTTAATAGTCTGCTCCTTTATTGTTTGTAAGCTGTGATCTAATTTGTCTCAACTAGTATCTATTTTCATTGTCTGATTCAAGCCTGCTAAAAATATGTTTAATTCTATGATCTAAATTGTCTTTCATGCTTCTTGTTCCATTTGCGAGCAAAATCATGCAGCACTTGTATCATAAAATTTATGTTAATCGGTTGCTACACTTGGGAGGGGAAGAGAAAAGATAATTTTGGTACTCGTGTGATAGAAAATTTTAAATTTATTAATATGTTTTGCCAAGTTGAAAGACGAGGAGAAAAGATAATTTTTATAATTCTATTAGGGTTGAAAAAATAAGGGAAAAAGGGTTGCGTCAAGTAGTCATGTGGTGATGATTTCAGAACATTTTTCTCACTCCTCAATGTCATACGCACTTGCTTGCATTACATTAATCCCTCTTGTTCCAGAAGGATCTGGAAGGAGCTGATATCAATGGATCCCAAATTGGGTTTTTGCGATTAGATAATCTGACTCTGAGCCGTCGATTGAAGATAAAAATGGTGAAGATGAAGGGAAGGAGGAAGAAGAAGGGACGATGAGATAGAAAGTGGAGGTTAAAGTGTCATGGAGTTTGGCAAGGGTGGTGAAGCGACAGCATGGGACGTTGAGACTTGAGAGGTGGGGGGTCTGGCCGTCTGGGGAAGGAGGTGGACAGAAAAAGGATTTTTATAAAACTTTTTTTCCTTTTTTTTTGTTTAAATTGAAAAAAATAATAATTTATCATTAATAAAAATAATAATAATAATTTTAAAATAAAAAATAGAAAAAGGACCAAACACATTATGACACATGGCATTATTTACCTGAATAGCAGGTTACCTCCTAACTCAACAGGTTATGACTTATTTTTAGAAGAAAACCCATAAAAGTCGACTTATTTTGAGTTAATCGAAAGCTTGACTTATTTTGAGAAGACCGGATAAAGGTTGACTTATTGTTGACAAATTTTCCTATTTTGAAATGTTATGTTCACTTTCTGAATGCATAAGTTCATATTTTTTATGCCTATGTTCACTTTCTGAAAAGCTAATGTTCACATTTAAGGGAACCTATGCATATGTTCATATTTTTCATGATTATGTTCATTGATAAAAAAAAATAATAAAATAAATAAATAAAATAAATAAATAAATAAATTCAGAAAATCTGATAAAACCAAAATTCGTTATTATTAAGAAAATCATATATACTACCTCCGTTAACATTTAGTTGCAACTTTGGAATATTTTATGTCTCTCAAAAAATACCCCAAAGTTGCAACTAAATGTTAACGAAGGTAGTATAATCTAATCAATCGAAGTTAATCACAAAGTCACCAGTCACCACATAAGAAATCGAAAATCACACATTTTTATGCCTATGTTCACTTTCTGAAAAGTTAATGTTCATATTTTTTATACCTATGTTCACTTTCTGAGAATTTAATGTTCATATTGTGCTGTTGTTACACCTATTTCTAGGTGCATGAGTGTGCACCTAAGAGTATACGGGAATTGTCAAGTAATGAAATATTTTAGAGCCCATGATTCATATACAACTAGTCTTCTAAGCACGCAATGCGTGCATGTAATCATAAAAAAACGTAGTAATTGTATAAGGAAGGACTGCCTTTAGGGAGTGAGGCATCTTCTTTCGCCTCTCCAACTATGTCCAATGGCTCCATTATAGATGACCATGGTTACGTTAATATGGTATATGGACCTCATATGTATAATTTATGTATCATAAGCATTGTTTAGGGTAAAAATACCCCAGGTACGTGGCCCAATCTCATAGTGACACGTGGCCCAATAAACAGGTGACACGTGGCCCTATGAGAATGTGACACGTGTCCACTGGTCATAGTGACACATGTCAGCCATCTCTAAATGCCCCAATGCTAAAATCAGAAAGAGAAAAGGGCCCTGATGACCTCAGGCCCAAATCCCGAGAAAACCTTGAAAGCCGTAAAACGGCGCCCCTTACGACACGTGGCGACTTCTGATTGCGCAGCCAATCATGTCACGAAATTCTAGGGTATAAACCCTAGAGGGGTACATGTTCTCACCCCTATAAATACCCCAATCATTTATGATGGGAGGGGGATTTTGTGACATAACATAAATACAGAGCATCAAAAAGCTCCAACTTCTCTCTACTTTCTCTCTCTAGCCTTTTCCGTTTCCGTTCACTAACTTGAGCGTCGGAGGCGAATATTCCGTACACCGGAATATTCGTTATTTTGCAGGTGTCCGAGTCTCATTGCCAGCAGAGCGTGACCAGTATCCGAGGGAATCACAAAAAACCCCGAAACATCTGGCGCCGTCTGTGGGGATACTCGTCCGTTATGGCAATAGACGGTCAGGCACCTAATTCTGGACCTCGTCCAGGCGAAGATGGATATGTAGAGGACATACATACTACCATACACTCAAGCAATCCTTTGACCGCCTCATTTGAAGAGGCCGAACAACCTTCCCCGGCTGCTTTAATGGCCGAGCTGACTAAGCTCCGCAAGGAGTTAGCGGCTGTCCAGCAAAAAGGGGGAGGAAGTATCTCTAAGAAAGCAAACAACAAGACCAATGCAACCGATGCTGGTAATACCCCATTCCGTCGTCCGCACGGAAGATCTCCCCGAGTCCCTCGGACCAATTTCTCTGACCTGCTGGCGAAAACACAGTCGGCTGGGGGGAAGGGCAGACAGCCAAAAAGAGTAGAGGCTGAACCGTCCCAGCGTTTTAAGGATGCAAGGGATTACATTCGGCACAAACAAAGGGAGAGGGCCGCATACTCTGACACGGCCTCTACCCCAACCATGCCGGAGGGAGTCTCCAACCAATCTTTCTCCCAATACACCAACACGGCTGCTTCTAGCAAGAGTCATACTATTACTCCCCGACCAGTTCAGCCGTTGCCATATCAGCCCCCTCAGGTACTCAATGGGTGGATGCAACCAACTCCCCAAGTTTTTGGGCAAAATGGGCCGTATGGTCAGATGTTCGGCCAGACTCCCTACCTGGCTGGAACGTCCGCTCAGCCTCAGCCCATTGACTGGCAGATGCGTTTGTTGAATTTGGGAGATAAGCCGCCTCCGTTTTCGCAAGACATATTAGCATCTCCTCAACCAGCAAAAGTCAAGAGTGTACTAGTGGGTGCCTATGATGGTACGGGCAACCCAGAAGAGCATGTTACCTCGTACAGGAATCTGATGTACTTGCAAAGTGTAGATGATGCTACATGGTGTAGATGCTTTCCGGCCACTCTCAAAGGGGTAGCTCAGGATTGGTTTAACAGCCTCCCAGCCGGGTGCATCAATTGCTTTACCACCCTCAGTTTGTTGTTTGTGGGAAACTTCTCATACAACATCCCACCAAGAAAGACAAGTCTCAACTTGGCTACAATTGTCCAAGAAAAGAATGAAGGACTACGTTCGTACGTCCAAAGGTTTAACCAAGAAAAAGCCCAAATTCATAATCTTCCGGACGAAATGGCTTACTCAGAATTTCTCCGGGGATTAAGGCATAATGGTTTTAAGTTTGATTTGGTAAGAAAAAAGATTCGGTCATACGCAGGTGTGTTGCGGGAAGCCGAAGCCTATATTGAGGCCGCGGATTTTTGTTCGCTCACCAAATCAGAACAGCCGGCCAAGGGGGCTGAGAAGAAACAATCTTCTCGGCAAGACTCGGCCGGTCGAAAGAAAGAAAGAAACAAAAGAAAAGAAATCTGGGTAGCTGATGACCAGCAACCCAAGTCAAAGAAAACCAAGACATACGAGCCTCAGTATGAGTTCAACAAGGATGGGTACTCTATTTTGATGGAGATAAAAGACAAGTTTGAGTTTGAGAAGCCTCAGCCTCTGAGAGGCTCAGCCCAGTACAGGAACAAAAACAAGTATTGTCATTACCACAAGGATGTGGGTCATGACACGAATGAGTGTATCAATTTGAAGAGACTGTTGGATAAGTTGGCCGACAAGGGTCTACTGAAACCCTATGTGACCAAATCCAAATTCACCTTCAAGCGGACAGACAACACGTCCGAGAAAAAGCAACAAAGCGAAAAGAAAAATGACAAGGAAGATGATGGGAATAGCACTGATTCAGGTTTTGTGGCCGTCATATCAGGAGGCTTTGCCTCAGGCGGCCCTACCATGAAAGGAATCAAGCAGGACGCTCGAAACCTGTCAAAAGTGATGCAAATGGACGTTGTTAAAGCCGAGCCATTTCCTGAAGTGATCATAAGTGAAGCTGACCGTGGTGAGGTCAGAGCTTTGCACAATGATCCCATGGTCTTTGTAATGAAAATAGCAAATTTGAAGGTGGGACGGGTATTGATTGATACGGGCAGTTCGGCCGATATCATAAGTCTCTCTGCCTTGAGGAATTTAAGCTTCCCAGAAGATGCTCTCCAAGATATAACTCATCCTTTAGTAGGATTTGGGGGGAATATCATTCATCCAGTCGGACGGATTGACCTTCCCATCCGTTTCGGGCAGAAGGGGGAAGGAAGAGACATGGTCGTCCGTTTCCTTGTGGTAAAAGAGTTGACTGGGTACAACGTAATCCTTGGCCGCCCTACTCTCAATGCAGCCAAGGCGGTCATAGTGCCTCACTTGATGTTGCTCAAGTTTGAAAGGTCAGACGGAAAAATCGGAACAATTCAAGGAAGTCAGAAAATGGCCAAGGAATGTAATCAGCTGGCCGTGAAGCCAACAGCACGCGGCCCAAAGTTGTCCGAGGTAAAGGAGGAAGGAGCCTCACTCCCAGCATACCAGGTCGGCCAGAAGCGTAAGGCGACCAGGACAGAGGAAGCCTAGCAACTAATGACTGTCGGCCGGCCAGATGAGTTGAGGCCCCAGCCGGCCGGCAGCCACCAGGATATAGTGCTTGACTCCAACCACCCAGAACGGACAGTTAGTGTCGGCACTATAGCCTTGGAATTGCTTGGGGATGAGTTAGTGCGGCTGTTAAGAGAATTCAAAGATGTGTTTGCATTTGAAGTTGGTGAAATGCCAGGAATAAGCCCTGACCTGGCCGTGCACAAGTTGGCCGTGAATCCTTTGATAAAGCCTATCCGCCAGAAGAAGAGAAATCACGGAGAAGAAAGGAATCAGGCGGCCGCAGCAGAGGTAAAAAAGCTGCTGGACGCCGGTTTCATTCGGCAATGCTCTTACCCAGATTGGGTGGCCAATGTAGTTCTTGTGAAAAAGCCGAATGGGACTTGGAGGATGTGCGTGGATTACACGGACTTGAACAAGGCGTGTCCTAAGGATAGTTTCCCCTTGCCTAAGATCGACCGCTTGGTTGACTCTACAGCCGGACACGCCCTCATGAGCTTCATGGACGCATACTCCGGATTCCATCAAATTCCTTTGTGGGAAGAAGATCAAGAGAAAACAGCGTTTGTGACCGAGCAGGGGTTGTACTGTTACAAGGTTATGCCATTCGGCCTCAAGAATGCCCCTGCTACATTTCAGAGGCTGGTTAATACAGTCTTCAGAGACCAGATCGGCCGTAACATGGAGGCGTACATTGATGACATGATTGTCAAGTCAAAAGAGCCGGCCGACCATCTCAAGGATCTACGAGAAACGTTCGCCGAACTCAGGCGGCATAAGATGATGTTAAATCCAAAGAAGTGTGTATTTGGTGTTGAGTCCGGCAAGTTTCTCGGATTTTTGATTGATCAACGTGGAATCGAGGCCAACCCTGAAAAAATTCAAGCCGTCCTTGACATGAAGTCTCCAAGAACAGTCAAGGAAGTGCAAAGACTGACCGGTTGTTTAGCAGCCCTTGGAAGATTTTTGTCAAGGTCAGGGGATAAGTGCCGTTACTTTTTTCAAACCATAAAGAAGAAAGCCATGTTCGAGTGGACAGAGGAGGCCGAGGAAGCATTTGTACAGTTGAAAAATCACTTGCATACATTGCCTCGCCTCGTCAGTCCGTTCAAGAATGAGAAACTATACATCTACCTTGCCATCTCTGAACACTCTCTAAGTGCCGTCCTTCTCGCTGAAAGAGACGGCCATCAGGTCCCAGTGTATTTTATCAGCCATGTACTTCACAATGCTGAGCTGAAGTACCCTCCAATTGAAAAATTTGGCCTGGCCTTGTACATGGCATCTAAGAAGCTGCGGCCATATTTTTTAACACATTCAATCGTGGTCTATACAGACCAACCCTTGAAGAAGCCGTTCTCAACTTTGGAGGCAAGCGGCCGCATGCTCAAGTGGGCCTTAGAGCTCAGAGGTTTTGACCTTGTATTTGAGCCAAGGAAGGCAATCAAGGGGCAAGCCTTTGCAGATTTTTTGGCTGAAATGACACGGCCTGATCTTCAGCCGGCCGGGGACCGAGTTTGGAAAGTGTTTGTGGATGGTAGTGCAACAGCGACCGGGTGTGGCGCTGGTATTATATGTGAATCTCCTGAGGGAGACAAGTATGAGTACGCGTTGAGGTTTCAGTTCCAAGCGTCAAACAATGAAGCTGAGTACGAAGCATTGTTGGCCGGCCTAAGGATGTGTAAAGCGGCCGGGGCAACCAAAATTGAAGTATGCTCGGACTCCCGGCTAATAGTCCATCAGGTCAATGGTGGCTTTGAGGCCAGGGAGCCGGCCATGATGAAGTACATGCAGCTAGTTAAAAATGAGGCCGAAGGCCTAGAGCTTTTCTCTCTCAAGCAAGTTCCCCGTTCAGAGAATCATCAAGCGGACGCCCTCTCCAAATTGGCTTCCTCGGCGTCATGTGATACTCCTAGATCAGTGTATTGGGAGGTAAAGGAAAAAAGGAGCATTGATGCCGAGCCCGTTCATATAATAGATAGAAGTTCAACCTGGATGGACGGAATCATTTCCTACTTAAGGGATGGAATACTTCCGGACGATCCGAAAGAAGGTTGGCTATTGAAGAGGAAGGCGGCCTGGTTTGAGATGAAGGACGGAGAGCTATTCAAAAGAGCCTTTGTGAAGCCTTACCTTAAATGTATAACTCCCGAAAGAGGGCATGATGTGTTGGATGACCTTCATCAGGGGCATTGTGGTTCGCATATTGGAGGCCGAGCCTTAGCTGAAAAGGCGACACAGTTGGGATATTACTGGCCGAGCCTAAAATCGGACGCCATGAAAATGGTGAAAAAATGTGACAAGTGCCAGAAATTTTCAACCCTTATTCATCGTCCAGCAAATAGCCTATCAGCCATCAGTAGTCCACTCCCCTTTGCCAAATGGGGCATGGACATTTTGGGACCGTATACTCCTGCATCCGGCCAGAGACGGTATGTATTGGTGGCAGTAGACTACTTCACCAAATGGGTTGAAGCTGAGGCCGTCCGGGGCATTAAATGGACGGATGTGTCAGCCTTCATTTGGAAAAGCATTATCACTCGGTATGGGGTGCCTCAGTCAATGGTGTTCGACAATGGACCCCAATTTGAGACGCGTCAACTCAAAGAATGGCTGGGCGACCAAGGCATTACCCATTGCTTTGCCTCGGTCGGCCGACCACAAGCCAATGGTCAAGTTGAGGCCTATAACAAGTTGATTGCAAATGGGATCAAGCGCAGGCTTGAAAAAGCAGGCGGCCTATGGGCAGACGAGCTGGTCAATGTACTATGGTCCATACGGACAACAGCAAAGAGTTCTACAGGGGAGACTCCATTCTTTTTGGTCTATGGAGCTGAGGCCGTACTCCCAATTGAAATGTATGAGCCCACTTTGCGGGTAATGCTTTATGATGAATCGGCCAATTGGGAGGCCATGAAGACCGCCCTAGATTTCCTTCCGGAAGCTAGGGGCAATGCGGCGCTTAGGCATGAAATTTATCGCCTAAGGATGACAAGGGCATATAACCGCCGAGTGTCTAAGCGGCCGCTCAAGATGGGGGATCTAGTGTTGAGAAAAATGGAAGCTGTTGGTCGTGCCAATGAGGACGGCAAGTTGACTCCAAACTGGGAGGGACCGTACAGAATCAGGGAAGAAGTCCGAGACGGCACATATCGCCTTGAGGCAATTGATGGCCGTCAGATCCCACGGACATGGAACACTGATAACTTGAAAAAGTATCATGTTTGAGCTTGGTTTCTTTAAGTACTTAGCCAAAAAGCTGTTTATACAGCTAGGTCTACTGACCGAGCCTTGTAATTAAAGTCGTACGGCCACAACAATGTACTTTTGACAAAAATTAATGAAAGTCAGGCATTGTTGAATTGTTTGTTGTTTTTATGTTTAAAGGCCGAGTTAATAAGGAAGCAAGGTTGCTTCCAATAAAGTAACGCGGCCTACCATTCTTTTTGAATGGCCGAGTTAACAAGGAAGCAAAGTTGCTTCCAATGTAGTAACACGGCCTATCATTCTTTTTGAATGGCCGAATCAAAAAGGAAGCAAGGTTGCTCCCAATATAGCAACTCGGCCACACACAAAAAAAAAAAAAAAAAAAAAGAAGCTGATTTAATTCAGAGATCAATGCGTCCGCCCAAATCTAGGCGGACGATTGAGGCAAGGTATCCCGAACTTGTGTAGAGAACAAGTGTCCTTTATAAATAGGGCAAGGGCATACCTAGGCATTTAGCCCGGCCAATCAAGGAATCTCTGAGTTGAGATAATACTCAGGATTTCTAGGGTACGTCCGAGCGATAGATTCAACGGACCACTCGTACAATGATAGCCGAACGGCCGATTAAATTAATTCGGTGCTTCACCTAGCCCAAGGGCAATCATTACTATGATTTGATTAACCTGCTAGCCGTCATGCCCTTTTAAGGCATAAAAACTACCAAGTTAATCAAACCACTTAGAAAATGGACTAGGCGAACACCGAATAAAGGGGCATACCCCTAGAAGCGTACGAAAAGGCATAATACTGAGACGTACGGAAAACTTGCAAAAAGCATAAAATTTGCAAAAAATTGCCAAGTACAAAATAAACTAAGTACACAGTAAGCTGAAAAAGAAAAGGAAAGCTGAGCAGACGGCTGCTGGAGGACCTGAGCTCTACTTAGCCGTGTTATCTGTGGCAGGCTCCTCCGCTATCTTGGCGTCCTTGGCCGGGGCAGCCTTCTTGTCCGCCTCCTCCTCCTCCTCATCCCCGTCCTCTCCGGACTCGGGGGAAGTAACTACTAGTTCTGGAGGAGGCATGCCGGCCTTCCTTGCCTCTTCTTTAAGGCAGACGTACTGAAGCCGCTTTTTGAAGCGTTCCTCGTAGTAGGCGGCTTCACCTTCGTCCACCATCAAGTTGAAGGCATCATAGAAGTATGCCTTAAGCCTGTCTTCTGCATTTTGCTCGATGCGGATGACTTCTTCAACGCTGATCGGCCGAGGAGTTTTAAGTTGCTCCTCATAGTCCGCAAGGGACTTCTTTAGGGTTTCCACCTCGGCCTTCAACGCGTCCGCTTCATCTAGCGCAGACTTAAGGTTGGCTTGTGCCATCTTCAGTTCGCTCTTCAGGGCCTCGGACGCCTCGAAGCCCAACCGCCATTTTTCCTTTTCCAGGACGGCCTCGTCCCTCTCAACCCTCATGGCCTCCCTGGCCAAGGACTCCTGTTCGAGTGCCTGGCCCAGTTTGACCAGGTCCTCTGTTTGCCGCGCCGCTTTGTCGGACAGCGCGGTTATTTGGGTCTCAAAGTGTACCCTTTGGACGGCGGCCGTCCCAGTTACAGCGTCCTCAGCTTTCCTGATTTCAATCCAAGCGTTCTTCAACCGTTCATTCTCCTTGTCCTTCCAATCTAGGAAGGCGTTCAAACGGAGGAAGAGCTGCGGACAGAAGGAAGAAACTCAGTCAAAAATATAAAAAGTTGGCTAAGTGTTGGAGAGCAAAAACATAAGGAGATAGAAGTCTACCTCGGCACTGCAGTTCAGCATGGGGCCGAGGAAGCCTTCGTTGATCCCCCGCAGCTTATCACGCTGCGCTTGTGGGACCGCGCGAACCATGGCCTCGCGCATGGCCTTCCTGTCCGCGCCAGTCAGTGACTGGCCGGGTACCCTCAACTGCATCTCCTCTGATATATCTGCGGACGACCGTGTAAGAGAAGTTAGCTGAATTTTACAACAGACTTATAAAAAGTGAGGAAAAAGATGGCTAACCAGTGGAGAAGGTTGGAGGAGAACGGTTGGTGGGAGGAGGCGGTAAAGGAGCTTCCTCCTCTTCCGGACGGCTCCCTTCAGCGTCGCTGGACGGTGGGTTGACCAGCACCGTCCCGATCCAGCGACCGGTCATTTGTTCTGGGGTTAACCTATCCCCACCGTCCGAAGGGACGGACTCCTCACGGACCTGACCAGCAACAGGTTCCGTGGGCTTGGAGGCCCCGCTTTGTGTCAGCCGGGGTTGTTCTCCTTTAGACTGCGTTGTAGCAGTCTGCGACTTTGCCATGGCCGCTGCTTGAGAAGACGTCTTGGAAGCAACCGTCTTTCTCCTCTTGGATGCGTTCGCATCAGGAGTGGACGTGGCCGGCTGCTTCCGCCTGGCCTTCGGGGTGGAAGAGGAGGTCTGCAAAAACACCAAGTCAGAACAATTTGATGGCGTCCGTGCGATTTGGGAAAGGAGCTCCCTGTCAGCATGCATGAACGGACATAGAGCGTCCGTGCAAACTCAGGAAGTAGGCTCCTTCCAATATAGCAGAGCGGACGCATTAAGAAATGAGAAATTCAAAAAATAAGCTAAGTGTTTACCTCTTTGAGTTGCTCGTACATCTTGAAGCGAGCCTTGTATCTGGCCAAGTCCACCTCGGACATCTCAACCTCCGCTTTTTGGGCCGAGTCAAGCATAGCGTACGCCTCCGCTGCAAAAACAGAAGGCAAAAGTGTTAGAATATTTTTCTGAAGAATTCTATGTGCGTACAGAAAAGTTTATATATCTAGGTGCCCACCTTGGGGCATGTTCTGGTACAGGCCGTACGCAGACATGAAGATAGGGTCCCTAAGCCAATTGGCAAGTGGAACCCAATGGCTAGGGACCCGTTCAGTTTTGTTGCCCCGCCTGACTCGATTAACTTTGAAGTACTCGAGCTGGTGTTCGTGGCTTGGGTGGATGGGCGGCTTGTCAGGCTTGAGGTCTCCGCGTCCGAGTTGAATAGGCTCTGGACGGCACCTGTTCATGCGGAGGTTGAACTCCGCGTCCTGAGTTTTGATACGGTAGAAACGGTGCTTCCAGTCCCTCCACTTACTGACACGGTCGACCACGACCATGTAATCCCTGGTTGCACTCAAGATAAGCCAACCATCCACCTCCTTTTCCAGCCGAGTGAGTGAGTGCATCTCACAAAAGACCGCAAAGTCTGGTGTAAATTTCTTAGCGATGCACGTCACTAAGTACCCAAAGATGTTCAACCAACTGTTTGGCGTCAGTTGGAAGAGGCCGATGTCATACTCGTCCAGGACAGTCCGGACGAATGGGTGAAGAGGGAAGCGGAGCCCTACATCAAAGGCGGCCCGGTAAACGCAAAACGCTCGTTTGCGCGGCTTCTCCTCATCCCAGATAGCCACAGCAATGGCCTTCCTGGGGACTTGAATCTCGAATCCCTCCCCCAAATGGAGGGACTCCTTATACTTCTCAAAATCTTTCTTTAAAAACTTTAGGGCTGTCTCCCCAATTGTACAGGCGTACGGGTCCCTAAAGTTATCAATGTTGGCGACGGTCTCTTCGGCCGCCTCCTCGCCCTCGGCTGTCTCACCCACGGCCTCTTTTTCAACTTCCTCCTCTTCCACTTGGTGAGAAGGGGCACTCCCAAACTCTGAAGACAGCACTCTGTCCAAATCTGCTGCCTCGGCCGAGCTTCGGCCCCTTGAGCTTGGGACGCCCATCGAAGAAGGAACGTCCTCCTCGACCATTGGACGCTTGCCTTTATCCTTGGCAGCGTCCGCCCCATTTCCCGAAGGAGGGGCGTTGCGAATAGGCAGAGCGGACGGTTCACGGATTGAGATTCCTGTTAAGGGTCTGTCCGCCCCACCCAGTTGAGGCCGAGGTTGAGAAGAAGGGACGGACGAACCAGAAGCGTCCGCCCCCGGGTTGGAAGGGTTGTCCATACAGGCTACCAGTTCAGCCCCATCCATGACTGAATTGGCAAATTGAGGGAACCTAAGTTCCGGAGCGGGTGCGGACGAGGCGCCTTCAGCTCTAAGGCGTTCCTCGAAGGAAGAAGTGACCTCCACGGCCAAGTGATGAGAGCCAGTGGAGGCGGTCGTTGTTTGGGCGGTGGAGTCAGTCTCCACCATTGTACTTGGATCACTAGGGTCATAAGGGACCCTAGGATGAACCAGACTTCCGTCTGGGTTCCTGGCCGCGTTAAGCTCACGCGTACGCATGGTTCTCGCCATTGCCTGTTGGGACAGAGAAGAATAAGTGGGGGTGAGTATGTACGCATCAGACATAGACTCACTCCAGGGAGGAGACAACTCTTCTCCGTCCACTCTAGATTCCTCAGTCCCAGGCGAACGGCCGGCCTCATGAGAAGAGTCGGACGAAGCCGAGTATGGATCCAGAATTGAAGTAAAAGAAAAAGAAAACGAGTAAAAGAGAAGATGTAGACGGCCTACCTCTGTACGTTCTGAAAGTTCTGAAGGTGGTGGTGAAGTTCTTGAAGATTGACCGGAAAGCTCAAAAATGCCCGGAAAACTCAAACTCACGGCGGCGCTCTTGAAGATTAAGGGAAAAATAACTTTCTCTCACTAGAACGCTCTGACTTCTCTCTAGAATTCACAATTGGGTAAAGTGTGAAAATGAGAATTCACCTCCCATATTTATAGAGTGAATTCAGGAGGGCAAAATGGTAAAACCATCTTTCCCGCCTAAACACTCAAACGGTAATTTCTTGAGAAATCACTCGAAGAAAGGGCCAGGACGACGTTAGGGTTCTGTTAACTTGTGAAAGAGACCAGATGAACAATTAACACCTTCAGCACTTAGTCTCCAAAAATTGAGAAAATCTAAGAGGAAAAGCGTCCGCCCAGTTCTCAGACGTACAAAGCATGATTAGAAAGCCAGGAAGTACATCTGAAATCATGGAAGCCCAGATTACCCCAAAGAAGATATATGGCCGTTCTGGGTGGTTAGGAGATAAGCTCCTCCCAGAGTACCAGAACGTCCAGTCCCATTAAAGTGGCCGTTCTGGTCAGTTAGGAGATCAACTCCTCCCAGAGTACCAGGACGTCCAGTCCCATTAAAGTGGCCGTTCTGGGTGGTCAGGAGATAAGCTCCTCCCAGAGTACCAGAACGTCCAGTCCCATTAAAGTGGCCGTTCTGGTCAGTTAGGAGATCAACTCCTCCCAGAGTACCAGGACGTCCAGTCCCATTAAAGTGGCCGTTCTGGGTGGTCAGGAGATAAGCTCCTCCCAGAGTACCAGAACGTCCAGTCCCATTAAAGTGGCCGTTCTGGTCAGTTAGGAGATCAACTCCTCCCAGAGTACCAGGACGTCCAGTCCCATTAAAGTGGCCGTTCTGGTCAGTTAGGAGATCAACTCCTCCCAGAGTACCAGGACGTCCAGTCCCATTAAAGTGGCCGTTCTGGTCAGTTAGGAGATCAACTCCTCCCAGAGTACCAGAACGTCCGGTCCCACTAAAGTGGCCGTTCTGGTCAGTTAGGAGATCAACTCCTTCCAGAGTACCAGGACGTCCAGAGTGCAAGATCAGAGGAGGCGGCCAGTAAGTGTACGAGCCACCCCCTCTGAGGGGCAAATGTTTAGGGTAAAAATACCCCAGGTACGTGGCCCAATCTCATAGTGACACGTGGCCCAATAAACAGGTGACACGTGGCCCTATGAGAATGTGACACGTGTCCACTGGTCATAGTGACACATGTCAGCCATCTCTAAATGCCCCAATGCTAAAATCAGAAAGAGAAAAGGGCCCTGATGACCTCAGGCCCAAATCCCGAGAAAACCTTGAAAGCCGTAAAACGGCGCCCCTTACGACACGTGGCGACTTCTGATTGCGCAGCCAATCATGTCACGAAATTCTAGGGTATAAACCCTAGAGGGGTACATGTTCTCACCCCTATAAATACCCCAATCATTTATGATGGGAGGGGGATTTTGTGACATAACATAAATACAGAGCATCAAAAAGCTCCAACTTCTCTCTACTTTCTCTCTCTAGCCTTTTCCGTTTCCGTTCACTAACTTGAGCGTCGGAGGCGAATATTCCGTACACCGGAATATTCGTTATTTTGCAGGTGTCCGAGTCTCATTGCCAGCAGAGCGTGACCAGTATCCGAGGGAATCACAAAAAACCCCGAAACAAGCATATTTCTAGAAATGACCAAAAATTTAGGACTTTGAGACTCTTGTTCTTCTAATAAACACCCAACTCATCATCAATTCTCCTTAAACTTTCATTCCTTCCTCAAAAAAATAACCAACCATGCCAACTTCTCCAAAAACACTCCAATATCATTATTTCCTACTATTTTCCACCACTAGGCTCCATCATACAAGTACGCAGCCTACAAGCAGATACATACATGCATAGTTTACCAAGTAGTTGCTACCTCAAAAAAAAAAAAAAGTTATACCATTCAAATCTTAATAAACAAAAAGCTTACAATCTCTTTCAGAGTGAATAAAGAAAGTAATAATCAGCCTTTTCTTGTAATATCTTTCAACCCGCATATTAACATCAGTCAGATCAATTTGGCTAATCCAAATTCGTATAAAGATAAATATTGTACTCCTAGCATTTCTAGATTCTATTTCAACCAAAATCATGAATGAGCAAAATTGCACACTTGCTCACTCACTTAGGTGGAGCCAAACAAGAAATCTACCAATTTACCCACTTAAATCCACCCAGCCTATAGTTCCTCTTCATCAAAATTCAAAGATTGAGTGATTCCCACTAAAATAAAATATCCGTATCAGACAAACAATGTGCAAGTCCAACACTTATAAGATTCACATGTCCTTATAATTCATACAAGAAAGATGCGTTGATTCAATTAATCTAGTTAGCAAAAATTCTTAAAATTTAGGGAAAAGCATACACGAGGCAACAAAATTTAATTAGTAAATCACAACCCATCAAAGTATTATAAAATTGAAATAAAGCTAATACAGTAATACATAAAATTCACAATTTTAGACCCCATAGTAGTAACACCACTAAGTAATTGAATTGATAAATAAAAAAATCATATAATAATTAAGTACTATATTTTTATTAATCCATGATCAAGATTCACCAAATTTAAACTATGGTCCTGTTTGGCAAAAGTAGCGGTAGCGGGTAGCTTTTAGCGATCGAGTAGCGGGTAGCTGTCAAAGTAGCGAGTAGCTGTCAATTAGTAGTGAGTAGAGGTTAGCTGTCAAAGTAACGGTTGATAGTTTAAGTGTTTGGCAAAAGTAGCGATTGCAATAATAATTATATAAAAATTCATATATATATTGTTTAAAAAGTAATAAAAATTTGTCAAACGCTACCCGCTACTTCTAAACGCTACTATTTTTATCGTTTGAGAAAAGCTACCTAAACGCTACCTCTATCGCTAACCGCTACTAAAATTGCTACTTTGCCAAACACTCTCAATTTTTTTCTATTAGTGTTTTGACTGGTCAAAACGCTAAACGCTACTTCAATCGCTACCGCCAAACAGGGCCTATAAGTAGCACAATTCATACTTGCAACTATAAGTAACATCAAAGTACTTCGATCTGACCTTATTTATTCTATTATGTGCCATCAACCAATAGCAAATCAATTCAAAAATATCAATAAGTAAACATCGTAGTTAATTATAAACAATGGATTAGAGGCAAAAATAACATGATAATAATCATGGAATCCCCTGCCTCGGATGGCTATTAAACTCAAATTTCTACAACAATAAATAAATTTAATACATTTCCAAACAAAAACATTAATAAAGTACGTGCAGCAATCGTGCTAGAATTCCCCAAAAAAAAAAAAAAATCAAAGCAATTTGCTGTTAATCAATATTAATTATGATGATACAAAATTGAGCCTCTTCTCAAATAATGATCAGAATAAAAATTCAGTAAATCAACGAGGAAATTAAGCAAAAAATTGTAGCAGCGACATATCACTTAATTCAACAAACATCAGCAAAACACAATACAATTGAAGCTAAATTTTAATGAACTCAAACAAATGCCTATTTACAACAACTATTTTCATCAAAACCATAAAATACCCAAGAATTGAACAAGAAAAAATTAGAGAAAAAGGGTGAATTTCAACTAACTCTAATCAATAAACAATCAAAATTACTTAATCTTTAGAAACTCTAAAATGTTACCCATTGCCTTGAATTAGCACCAAAAATAAACCCTAAATTGAAAATATATTTTCTGCCTCTAAAATTCCCCCTAAATTTTGTTGAATTTGTGGGATTTTCCATTTTTTTAACAAAAGGATTAATACGTGTCTAAATTCATGGTTATTTAGTGTAAATGTTAGAGGTTAGATAAATATATACAAGCAAGAGAAAAATCAAATTTAATGTGATAGAAAATATCACTCCATATATATTAGAAAAAGAAATTCGAATCTATCCTTTACAATTGAAAAAATAATAGTTAACATACCCAAAAGAAATGGAAAAAGCTAGAAACTTGTTCTTAAAACAAAATCTAAAGGTAATAAATGATCAATACGTGACTAACAATGAAGTTGTTCTCTTTATTAAAGATGGAACAATGAAGTTTATTAACTATGGAATTTTAGCTGGGTTAGCTTCGAGTTTTGGAATTTCTGCGCTATTGATTAGATCAAATGCTGTAAACGAATACGGTTCGACTTCAAGAATGTCTTTTCCTACTTCGCTTTTGAGTAGAGTTGATATTGGCACCACCTAACAATCATACATTAAAAATGTTAATACATGAGCAAAAAGCAACCAAATTGGTACAAAACAAAACAATATTGATCAATATTATCCCAACCTAATTGTTAATAGGGTTTAGATCACAACTAAAACTATTATAAATTATTAGCAATACCTTTGTAGGATTATCAAAAGTATTATCATTTTGCAAATCATCACTCGTAAGCACAGTTTTCTTCCATAATTTTACCGCGTTAGGATCAATACCATCGAATGAAATCTTTAGATTTTCCGTTACATTGTTGTAGTTCACAATCTACATGAAAAGAAATATCCGAATTAGAATATAATTTATGAAATATGAATGAATTATAGTTATATAATTTATGAAATATGAATGAATTAAGTTAGAAGGTAAAATTTTATAACCTTCACGGTTATATAATTCTTTTTGTCCTGCTGATTTGTCCAACTTATTGCGGTAAGATATGTGTTCTCAGGCATGGAGTGATTGTGAAAATGGACATTCAATAGCGTCGCTCCACTTGATTCTTTGAAGAATGTTTGAACCCAATAGCTAGCAATTCCAAACACTTTGTATGTATTGAAGAAAATCGCGTCTGGATTCCATCTATCAATAAGAAATAAGAAAAAATCATTTTATGAAATTTTTGCTGTATACATAATAGTATAACTACATTGAGATGTGAATTGTAATAAATCACCAAGCTAAGTACATACGTTCTGTCATTCTGGTTTACGAAAAGTGGGGCATAGCTCACCATTTCAACAACATCGCTGCATTACGATCATTAAACATAAAATCAATTTAGATTATTTTGGTGGCCGAAATTATATAAATTGATCAAAGTACTACTTTATATAATGAATAAGCTAAGTGAGATATGCGTGCCTGTTTTTCTCTAATGAAAGCAAGAAAGCTGCTTCTGCTAATGCTGCCCCAAATGTTCCGTTCGTCATTTGATCTTTTGGGTATATCACAGCATATTCACTTACAAAAGCCTGCAAGTTATAATCACGTGTCAATAATTATTACTCCGTATTATTATTAAGTGTTGATGGTGTAACTTAAATTGTCAGTAAAAACTTAATACGAGGGTACCAATTAATAATCATAAAACCTACATAATATTTTTTTGTAGCATGTAATGCATACCTTTGGTGCAAGAGGATCCCTTCTAACCTTGCCAAATAGATGAGTGAGATTAAGCATATCCGGAATATTTGTATATCTCTGAAAGTCATGATTAGACCAACTTATTCAGATGCATGCGAAAAAGTGAAATATGCTAAATATTTTTTATCTTATTTTTGTTTAAAAAAAAAACATAGTTAATTGTTGGAAATAATATTACATGAAAATCATAAATATCAGCCGGATGATCTAAGGGCTTCTGTGTTGCATCACAATTAGAGATTACTTTGATGTCTGGATATAATTTCTTTAGGGCTTTGTAGAACTTAAGGTAATTTCCTGTAGAACAACATCAAAATAGTTAATTTATATATAATTTTTTGAGCTAGTATATATAGATACATGATAGACCAAGTAAATTGTACCTGTGTAACTGTTTAAGTCACAACCCTCATTTCCAAAAGCAATGTACTTCAATTTAAATGGGTTTGGGTGTCCCAACTTCGCACGAAGAGAACCCCATGTTGAATTCGGACTACCTCTAGCAAACTCGACACTGTCCAACATTTCCTATTTTTCCATAACAAATATTGAGTCAATTGGCAATAATATACTTGTACATAAAATCATTTTGCAATGTTATGAAGGAACATTACTTGTACAAAAGGGGCAATTAAAGAGGTATCAACTTGATCCTTGAGACCAATTCCTGCAATAAGATCCTAAACATTAGTTTCATAGAAAAGAAAATTAGCCTAAAGTGTACAAATAAAGAGTTGAACTTTTAACAAACCATTGTTAACAACCCACACAGGCTCAACATCTAGATCTTCGGCTAGCTGCAAGAAGAAAGAGATTGTATTACAATTACAAGTTATATTTTTATTATAGAAAAAAAAAATGTATTCCTGATTACGAAATTACTAGTTATATTTTGTTATAAAATTTTAACTTTTTCAGGTCCTCCCGGCCCAGGTTAGCGGGCTAGACAATTTGGAAGAGTGGGGGAAGATAAGGGAATCCCACTCCCCCAAATTGTCACTAGTGGGGATTGAACACCCAACATCATTACTTTCCTTTCCACTAGACCAGCTTAGCTTGGTATAAAATATAAAATTTATACTTAGCTTCCATTATAATGATATAAAGAAAATACAATAAATATATATTTCGTAAGTACCTGTAGATATTCAAGATAACCAAGTCCATCATCACTCCAATAATTCCAAACATCCCCAAGATGTCCGGGCCTATCTTCCCATGGACCGACTGTTTCCTTCCATCTAAAGGCATTGGTTAGAAAATTACCTTCAACGTAACACCCACCTGCATTGCAATGTTGTATTAAGTATTTTATTTAGTTTTATTCAACTTTTTAATTAAAGATATCATTATTTATCCCAAAATTATGAAAAATACCAGGAAATCTAAGGAATCTAGGCTTGAGCTTGAAAAGCATTTCTATCAAATCGTTTCGGAATCCATGGCCCTAAGCAAAAAATCAACCAATAAAAAAATTAATACGAATATTTAAAATTAATAATTAAACAAATTTAAGAAAAGAAAAAAATTCACCTTGTATGTGTCAATAGGCATAGCAGATACTTGATCAAGCCAAATAGTTCCTTTTTGACTAGTAGTGAATTGAAGTCTTGCTTTTTTATATGATCCTTTAGCTTTTAATGTGAACTCCATTTTTGTCCAATCCTTAACTTTCGTAGCATCAGCCCTACAATTTAAATAACACAACCATGAGAAAACATATGTTTATATTAAAAACATAAAATACAATAAGTCATTCATTTTGATTTGTTTTGCTTTCAAAAAAAATAAAAAATTTGATTTGTTTTGATTGAGGTCAATTTAGGTAATTGTCGGTATATATATTGAACTGAAAATTTAATCTTTAGAAGACACCAAGTCACCAACTATAAATTTATAAGTAGCCATATTAATTTTTTTTTTTTTTTTGGATCATGCCAATATGTGTACATATGATTGTACCATATATATACGAGTCAATTTAAACATATATAGTTCATTAAAAAAAAATAATGTATTATGTACAAGGTATTTGTACTTACGTAACACGTTGGAAGGCAAGTACTTGTGTTCCATCATCACTAACAAATGATATAACACCGTCAAGTGATCCAGATGATTTAACGTGAAATTCCACTTTGTAACTCTTGCCTTCTTCAATATTCTACAAAGATTTTAAACCATTTTTGGATTAGGCATTTGATCAATAAGAAATACTTGATCATATAAGAATTAAACTCTTACTTACCATTCCCCAATACCCGGGATTATAGAGTCCGACACCTCCCGGTGGACAAGTATTTTGGTCACAATATATATCCATCCGAACAGCAACGGGGTTGTTTTTGAAGCATGATGATAGCTCAGTTACTACGTATATTGCTTCATCATCTCCAATCTTACCCCAAGGACTAATTGCCGAAGGAACATAGCGACCTCCGGCTTCGAATCCTAAACATTTATGTCATCAAACATATAATTAATTAGATAATGCTAATAAAGAAAGATAAATACTAGGAAATTAATTATATACTCTATCAAATCGTTATTGTTAAGCTCAACGTAATTATAAGAAAGTATAATATAGTAATTTCAAGAGTATGTAATATAAAAGTAATTAGTCACCTCGATTGCTAACGAGCTCCGCCCATAAACCACCAGCCCCGGCATGATTGATCTCCTGATCAAGGATCGCAATTAAAAAGAAATATAACTTTCATAATAAATATATACAGCGCCATTTCTTGGCCTAGTTTATTAACATATATGAAATAAAACGGAGAAAGTAACATAAATTATAGAGTACAATAATAAAAAGAAATAAGATATATACCTCGAAAAAGATACCAAAAAAGACGGGAGATATTTGACGGCCTTTAGAAACATCCACGGAGAGGGATGCAGTGGGATATCGACTATCAATAAGGTTTAGGTCCTTATGAGCCGAGCAAACTTGGAAAATGGTTAATGCTCCAACTAATAACCAAACCATCATATGATCATAACTACGCTTAGAATAAACCATCTTGCATTGACTTCTTGTACCAAAAAATTAACTTTCTTCAACAACCTATATAGATTATATATAAGAGAAATCAGGAAATTAAACAAGAGATGAATTTGATAAAGACATAACGCTACGAATTTGTATAATTGTATGCATTTATATCATATAGTTGGTTCGATATTCAGGGAAAAGAAGATATGTAGTGTCAATGCAAAGAGCAAGTTGATGATTGTTATTGTAGCATGATAACGATTTTCATTATGGTGATGGGTCAGCGTTAAGGGCAATTATGGTATGTACATGTAAATAGTATAGTAGTGAATGCAATGCATCATATATGCCTCAAATTTTTTAATTAAACAGAATTAACCTTAATTAACTATTAGTCAAATCTTTCAAATCAATGTGTGAAATAAAAAGATTTAAGTAATAAAAGTAAATATAAAAGAAACACATACTCAACCTTAATTAACCTTAGAGTAAAAGCCGCCAACGAAATAGAGAATGAGACCAAAAAATGTAAATGAGCGTAATTTTATAAAGTAGAGAAGAAATGTTATGCTTAAAATGATATCTAAACGGAGGTATTTATAGTCTAATTTATATGTGCAAATAGTAAATTTATTTATTTGCTAATATTGGATTATAAAAAAGATAATCTCCCTTGATGTCATCATGTGTTAATTATCCAGATTGTATCACTATCCATCCAAATTATCCAACTATCCATCCAAATTATCCTTTTTTTTTTTAATTTTGAAAAAACATCCAAATTATCCTACTCTTTATTTTTAAACGGAAATTATCCTACTCAAGTAACTTGACAGCTTGCCTCAGAAAAATTAAAAAAAAATAAAATAAAATACTCTTGACAGCTTGTTACCCCATGGTTTTTAGACATATATCAAACTTGGCGATATTTATCAAACTATATTTAATCCGCTATTTAAATAATTAAATAATGAAGTAGATATTTTAAGGTCTCAAAGATAATTATGAGCTAGGCAGATAAGTTGACATGGATAAAGTAATGCTAATGTTGATATATATAGTTCGGTATTATCAAATCGTTGTAAATAATGTGTAACGGAGGTATTATATAGATTAAAATAAATTATACGGTCTATTGTTTAATTTTATCCATCATACTTCCTATCTCTAAATTGTTTTTTTTTTTAATAAACCTAACTCTAAATTGATAAAATTGGTTCAATGTATACATTATTTTGTAATACACGCATATAAATCAGCAAATGTATCCAATTTTGTGGAATTTATAATTATAATTTAATAACATGCTCATAATAAAATCCATTAATTTGAAATATTAACAATTATGAATTATTTTGAGTGATATGCACATTAATTTTGTAATTGCGTATGAATGACTTATCCGGATGAACTATTAATTGCTGATTTGCCTGATTGGATTAATGTGAGAGTATATTACGTTATCAAGGAAGATAATTGAAAATGACAATTACGATTGTGCATGTTGACAAGAGGGACTGGATACTAAATTAAATGTGCATGTTGCCAAAATGAATACAACTACGTAGGAATTAAGGAATAAATGAATAATTGGATCTCATAAAGTTCACATGCAAGTTAAGAGCATCACCAAAATTTCATAGTAATTTTTTAAGAGTGTTTAGCGAGGGATAAAAAGATAAGGAGGTGGGATAAAGATAAAGTTAAAAATGATGTTTTTCCTTATTTGATATGAGTTGATAATTACCATTTAAAAAAAAAAAGAATTGATAATTAGATTGAGATAAGTTAAAACAAAACTTAACCAAACAAGATAATCAACAAGATTTATCTTTTTACCAATTGAGTATTGGTGTAGTGGTGATTGGGACTACACTTGGTAGGGAGAACCCGTGTTTGATCCCCCACAACAACAATTGGGAGAGGACTGGAACCTAACCACCCAAAATTGATCCTCGAATCCGAATTAGCCCAAAGGGTGAACCGGGTGGAGCACCAAAAAAACAAGATTTATCTTTTACGAAGTATTTCTCAATTTTATCCCCAATCCTTATTGACCTTATACTTGCAGTGATGCAAGTAATTGTACGTGTTTCGGTCTTTTACAAACTCACAATGCTAGTTATGATGTTGTTGCCGCCTAACTACTTATTAAATAACTATGCCCCATATTATGTACTTCGTATTATCTTCATTGTTAATTTCAAATTTGAGCCAATTCTAGTAGCCGTTAGTTGGTGGGGCACAAGCAAGGCTCCCTTTGAAATTGCATGGTTATTAAGTCCGTTGTGTATGACTTATGACTGTTATGAGACGGCTAATTATACATTTCACACTTGCAGTATGACTTAATAACTACTAATCCTAGTTGCATTTTGAATGTCATGACTACATTCTTGGCTTGGCATTTTCTTTTTTCTTTAAAAACGGTACAAAAAAATAAATTGGGGACCTTTCTCTTAAAGTCATCATCATGAGTTTACATCAATACTATATACTAAAGTAATCACCAGGAATATTCTAGAATTACACGTGTCACGTTTACATTAAAAAAATTTCCGCCAAAAGCTTTTTGTTTATTATTTATTTATTATTTTTCTTAGAAAATAAAAAGATAATTGTTGAAAAAAAAATAAACAACCTTTTTCAAAAAAAAAAAATAAAAATAAAAACATATAGCCTAAATAATAGAACAATAACAACAATTTTACATAAATATAAAATATTAAAAATATACACAATCTATAAACAAATACAAACTTATAATAATATATAAAATATAATTTTTTTCCGGTGAATATCCGAGCGTTGCTCGGGCAATGAACTAGTTGATATATATACTCCCTCCGTCCCTAAATCAGTGGCCACTAATTTAGGGACGGAGGGAGTATCTGACACTGAGTACGAATAGAAAATAGCTAATCCCAATAATATAATGTGGTATATAATATGCTTCTGTGTAAAATATAAGAATGTATGTGAAAAATATTGAACTCCTAAAATCACCTTTTGAATGTATGTCATATTAGAGCATCCACAATGGCTAGCTACATGTACATGTAGCTTTGGGTTGTCTCATTATAAATCTCCAAACTACATGGTTTAAGTTACAACATGTACAATGGTAAGCTACATTCTTTTGTAATACATAAACCATGAATAAAAAAAATCAACAAACAAATGCATAAAATATATTAAACAAATAAATATAATAGCATAAGGTGGAGTGAAAAGTTCTATAGAACTATGTAGTTTGGCTTAGCTACAAGAGGTTGTAGACTTGTAGCTCCACATTGGCTAGCATGTAGCTAGCAATTATTTTAAAAGTGCTAGCAAGTCTTTATGCACAATCATTGTAGATGCTCTTAGAAAACTCCCTTATTGAGTTGTTGTTGACTTTTAGAGCTTGTTTCGATTATAATGAAAACAACTGAATTGAACTGATTGGGATAAGAAAATTGAGAACTGAACTAATTGGAGAATTGTCCTATTTTAATGACATTTATTTGTGGGTGTGGGGAGTATTAGACTAGTAAAACACACGTTGCTTGCTATTGCCTAGTGGTTGTGCACGTTTTGGGCCGTTTTTGTTGAAAATTATATTGGTTGTGCATGGAATATCATGCTTGTTATTTATTAGCTTAATTGAACTATGAATATTCTAGGCACACTTTGCATGGCCCAAAATCTATTTTAAATATACAGGTTTTGGTTTTTTTTTTTTTTTTTAGTTGTAATATTTTTATTTTCACGCTTGTCGATGCATATTTTTAATCGTTAATATCTTTAATTACCAATATGTAAAGATTATAAATTTAGATATTAAAATTGTATAAATCAAGACGAATTCCACATGACTATATTTTTACTTAAGTATACATCGTCATAGCTAGTGAAAGTTGATTCCACATGACTAGTCAAAGTGAAACACATGAATAGTGTAAAAGTCAAACTGTTGCAGCTATAAAAAAAACGGAGGAAGTATAAATAATTTGAATTTTTCTAGGCACACTTTGCTCCTTTCTTTCTTTAATGTAATTTTATTTGATTTCCCTTAAAGAAAAAAAAAGGTAATTTTAATTGATACTTAAATAAAAATTTGAGACGGGTTGGGACGGGATTAGACGAGTCATGGATTGGTGTGGATATTGATGGTGGGGCAGAGGTTGTTTTAGATTTGTAATTGTTTGGGGCGAGGATGGAAATAGGGATAAATATATAACATGTAGGCAGGGGTGAGAACGAGAAGACCAACATTTGCACCGTCCTATTAACTACGTGAGTTTCACACGATAAATATATAATTATATCAAATGAAAAACTCGTATTATATTCTAGATAAGAAATGCATAAAGGAACTAATCTCCCTAGAGATCTTTCAAATATTATAAGGACATATATCATGTTCCCAAAAATATATCTAATGTAAATTATACGAGTAATGAGTACAAATATAAACAACATAACATAATTGACAAATCTAACTTTAGGTATACCCGAAAATAACCATTTTCTTAACTTCCTATGGAGGTTTGTAGTGCAATTTTATTATAAAAAAAAGGAAAAATTACCGGGAATAATCCGACCTTTCGCTCATTCGCTCAAAATAATCCCACCTTTAATAACAATCTGCTTAAAATGGTCCTATCCGATTATTTAACTTGTTATAACAGGTTATATGACACGTGTTGACATCTGATTGGTCAAAAAATTAAATTTAAATTTAAAAAATTAAATTTTTTGTAATTAATAAAAAATAATAATTAACTAATCAATAAACCACCAGCAACCCAACCACCCTCCACGGCTGCCCCACACCCACATGCCCGAACCCTTGCCTGCCCTCCAACGTCGGAGCGGCGCGCCAAACACCTCCCCCTGAACCGTCGACCCTCTTCCCCTCCCCCTGAACCACTAAACTACCCTCGAAAAACCCATTCCCCCTTACTTGTCGGATTCCAGCCTCATCCCAATTCCAGCAGTGAAAGATTGTTCTTCAACGGCAATGATAGGAAGAGTAGCACGACGCTCGTCAAGGAGAGCAACGACAACGGAGGTGGGTTTGGAGGAGGTGGATGTTGCAGCCATTAGAGGTGGTGGAAGAGAGAACAAGAGAATTAGGGTTTGCTACCCTCAAGGAAAGAACGAAGAAGGTTAGCGGCGATGAGGAGGTTGGAGGGAAAGTGGGGCTGGGGACGTGTGGCTGTGGTTAGGGGATCAGTAGCTGGGGAAGGGAGAAAAGTGGCTGCGACTGGGGGAACAGTGGCTGGGGGCTGTTGGTACTGAATAGGCTACCGGTCACTTAGGACTATTTTAAGCGGATTGATATTAAAGGTCAGATTATTAATAATCGAAAGGTGGGATTATTTTGGGTCGATGAGCCAAAGGTCGGATTATTCCCGACAATTTATACAAAAAAAAATTAATGCGGAGTATTCATTATTAAATACATGCAAAAACCCTAGCTAGCTTAGTACTCTCGTATTAAATTACTCATGATCTATTAAGTCATTTTACCCTAATACACAAATCATAATTACAATTATACATGCCATCAAGCTAAGGGACCTAGTAATGGAGTGAAGAGTCATGGGGCGGGATTAGATGAGTCATGGGGCGGAGAAGGTGGAAATTAGATGGGTCGTTGGCGTGGATATCGATGGTTGGGTAGAGGTTATTTTAGATTTGTAATCGTTTGGGGCGAGGATGAGAATAGAGTTAAAAATATTACGGAGTAGGTGGGGAACTGGGGATGAGAACGGGAAGACCAACATCCACATTGTCCCATTAACATCGTGAGTTTCACACGATAAATATATATTTTATTTTCATTTCAAATGAAATATTATATTCTAGATGAAAAATACAGAAAAGGAATCAAAGAAGCATAAATGATCTCTCTAGAGAGCTTTCAAATATTCTAAGGACCTAAATCATGCTCTCGAAAATATATCTAATGTAAATTAACTAAATTATACGAATAATGAGTATGTGTTGCAAATAATAGTTAACGGAGGAAGAAACATAATTGACAAATCTAAATTTAGGTATACCCGAAAAATAACCGATGTTCCTAACTTCCTATGGAGTGTAGTATGTAGTGTACTTTCATTTATAAAAAAATAAATGTAGAGTAACGGAATATAGAAATTTGAATCAAAAAAACCTGACAGACAGACGTTAAAATTCAAAAAATCAAAAGGCAAGGCGCGGCCGTCAATGGTTGCTCAGTCCCTTCACTCTCTTTTTGTGTTTATCAAATCAAACAATCATTCAAAATTAAATCATGGATTCCAAAGATAATTGTCGAAATGAACTCCGAATTGCAATTCGTCAACTCACAAATCGTGGTCTCTATTCCCCTTCCAGATGGTCAGTTTCCCCTCTTTCTCTCTTAATTTCTTCAATTGACAATTTTTGGGTGAATTTCTGGGGTTAGGATCTTCATGGGTATATCCAATTCAGTGCAAGATTTGATTTTTAGTGTAATTTGATTGATTTTAATTGGTTTTAGTACTATTCTTTACTGGGTGTGGTTTGAATTTCATAGATCTTATATTTGAATTCAAATTTCTTGTTATTTGATTGCTTGAAAATCGATAAATTGATTGTTCTTGGTTAACTTCTGGTTTTTTTTTTGAAAATTTTTATGTGGGGTTCTTGAATTTTTGGAGTTTTCTGTCTCTTATGGGTTTGCCCACCATCTGTTCGACGAATTTCCTCTGATTAGAAGGGTTCTAGCTCTTGGATGTTCTGTGTAAACTTGCTTACATGATCAAATTATTAAAAAAGGAACTAAATTTGGTATTACTGTGGATTTGGCATGATAATTATTCCAGGGCAGCTGAACAATTGCTAGGTATTGAGCAAGACCCTGCAAAGTTTACACCTTCTCATACTCGATTTCAAAGAGGTAGCTCTAGCATTCGTCGTAGATTTAAAACCCATGACCCTACTTCAACGCCTAGTCCTAGTGTTTCCTTTGTCTCTACACCAATGCCAGAGGAGGATGATGATGTTGTGGATAGTGATTTCTACCTTTTGGCCAAGTCGTACTTCGATTGTAAGGAGTTCCGGAGAGCTGCCCATGTACTTAGAGACCAAGTTGGACGGAAAGCTGTGTTCTTGCGATGTTATGCCTTGTACTTGGTATGCTTTGCTCCCTATCTTTTAGCTTTATGATTTCTGTTAGTGTAAGCTATTGCACAAATATTATACTGTATGAGTTTAGTAATCAACTTTGCTTGTGATATATTATTTCTTGACTCCTCGGTTTTGAATGGTTATGTAGCAAGTTATTTGAGACATCTAAAGTACTTGAAGTTTAATAGACATATATTGCAGTGACAATTGGTGTATATTATTAGGCCTTAAATTGGAGACCTTACATAATTTGTATGAGCTCAAATTCGTTTGTTTGTAGCAAAGGTAGTATAAGATGAGTTTGTGAACATGCACTTCCTTCTCTTAAAGCACTAAAGAGCACTGAGCTATTGGCAGGCTAGTAATTTATATAACAGCATTATATAGGGTGCCACAGTTAATGGTATGTGGTGCAGAGTTAAAATTGTAAGATTATTTCTTGTTTTTTCTTGAGGAATGATTCAACAGAAGAATGTATGCGAGTGGAGTATGTAGAATATTTGTGGATCCTTGGGTTTATGAATTTGATGCTGTTGAAGTTGTAGATTAGACATCGTGATAATTGATACTGGCTGCTATGTTGAGGCATTGTTCTATAAATAGGTGAGCAGGCTGCAGTTGGGATTTTGGTTTACTCGTATTTATTATGTTGATTAAGGAAAGCATGTCTACTGGACATTTTATATGTCCAATTTCAATAAAGTATATCCATTTCCAACGAAATTGCAAGGATGAATATTTGAAAATCGTTACTTTTGGTTGCAAGGGACAGAATTGTCCTCGTTTGGTTGATCTCTTCTTCTTTATCATGAAGTAGGCCTTTCTAATGAAAGTTTGCTAGTAAACAGATTGTCCATTAAGATTGTACCCTTCCTGCCATCCATATAATAATCTTAATAAGCAAACTGCCAAAGATTCTAGAGAGCCACTAGTGCAATGGATAGTATGGAGTATATTTCTATGACATGTCAATTATGATAATGAACCTCAAAACAAGTGAAATAAGTTCCAGTCTGCTGATAAATTTAGTATGTATTGAAATTTTGAAAGAGACTCCTTTCCTTTAACTAGATCCATTAAATTGGGTATGCACCTGTAACTCTTCAAGTCTGCCACCAAAATTGGGGCTATGGGGATACTGAAGATTGAAAACAAGTTTACATACTTGATTCTCTTATGCAGATCAATCAAATTATTTACCATTACAAAACCTATATTTTGTATTCCAAAATCTGAACACTTGAGTACAGCGATCAGGACCATGGTTTGAGAAGTTTGCTGCTCGGATACTAGATCTAATATATATGGACAAACAAATATGGCAGTGTTAATTATACGTCTCATTGCTAAATAGTTGGATTATGTCAGTTTGTATTTGTTGTGTAATTGCTTTCTATGTTTTGTCTATTATCATCTCACACTCATTTATATTGTGTAGAAGTAGATGCATAAATCAAGCCTCTCCTAGTATTCTCAAAGTCACTAAGGCTCTGTTCTCCTTAGCATATGATTGCGGAGTTTAACTCAATTTTTTTTTAACTTTACTTAATTTTGCTGAAATTTATATTAATAAGCCTAATTTAGGATGAAGCCTTGTCTAGACCTCCCATACCTCTCAACACTGGGATTTGACTCTTTTTTTTTTTTTTTTATTATTTATTCAACTCAATTGAGTGACTTCTTAATTTGTTTTTTAATTTTTTGTAAAGGCAGGGGAGAAGCGGAAGGAAGAAGAGATAATAGAGCTGGAGGGGCCTTTAGGTAAAAGTAATGTTGTGAATCGCGAATTGGTTTCCCTTGAAAGGGAACTATCCACGCTGCGGAAAAGAGGTGTTCTGGATCCATTTGGGATGTACTTGTATGGTCTAGTGTTAAAAGACAAGGGAAATGAGAACCTTGCTTGTGCTATCCTCGTGGAGTCTGTAAATAGCTATCCATGGAATTGGAATGCATGGTTGGCATTGCAATCACTCTGCACTGCCGTTGACATGTTAAACAGTCTTAATCTCAATAACCATTGGATGAAAGACTTTTTTCTTGCTAAAGCTTATGAAGAACTCAGGATGCACAAGGAATCCTTGGATAAATACGAGCAGCTCCAGAAAACATTTTCATTTAGCAGCTACATACAATCTCGGATGGCTAATGTGCAGTATCATTTAAGAGAATTTGAACAGGTAGAAGTCATCTTTGAGGAGTTATTAAGAAATGATCCATACCGAATTGAAGACATGGACATGTTTTCTAATGTGCTTTATGCAAAGGAAGCGTTCTCATCCCTCAGCTACCTAGCCCATAACGTATTCTTGACTGACAAATATCGTCCTCAATCATGTTGCATAATTGGTAATTATTACAGTTCCAAGGGCCAACATGAGAAATCAGTTTTGTATTTCAGGAGGGCTCTCAAGTTGGACAAAAATTATTTATCCGCCTGGACTCTAATGGGCCACGAGTATGTTGAGATGCAGAACACAGCAGCCGCAGTGGATGCCTATCGTAGGGCAGTAGACATAAATCCATGTGATTATAGAGCGTGGTATGGATTAGGGCAAGCCTATGAAATGATGGTAATGCCTCATTACGCTCTATATTATTTCAAAAAATCTGTTTTCCTGCAGCCAAATGATCCGAGATTGTGGATTGCGATGGCTCATTGTTATGAGAGTGACCATTTACGTATGTTTGAGGAGGCAATTAAATGTTATAAACGAGCTGCAAATCGCCAAGACACTGAGGCGATTGCTATTAACAGATTGGCAAAACTATATGATCAGCAAGGGCAGCATGCAGAGGCTGCATTTTACTACAAGAAAGATTTAGACAGAATGGAGGCAGATGAAAGGGAAGGACCAAACTTAGTTGATGCTTTGATGTTCCTTGCTAAATATTATAGAGCCCAGAAAAGATTTGAAGAGGCAGAGATCTATTGTACCCGATTGTTGGATTACACAGGACCTGTGAGTTATCCTAACATCCAAGTCCTAATATACTTTAACAATAATTTTGGTTGATTAGTTTGCTAATTTCTCAGCTCGAATCAGCTTTATAACATCTGACCATGTTTTTTTCCCTCCCTTTCTAATATTGCAGGAAAAGGAAACAGCAAAGAGTTTACTTAGATCTATGAAAATGGCGCAATCTGGTTTCCCGTCCATGGATGTTGAGCATTTTCCACCACACGGCTCTCATTCCTGAATGCAGACTGTGTATGTATGTTGGCAAAGCTTCTTTTGCTGTACACAATCATTCTGTATATGCATGGAGTAATTTAATTCATGGTAGATGGAATCTTACAATTGAATTTTGTAATTTGTAGTCTATAGAAGTAGCTTTATTAGGACCTTAACATTATTTGGACAGTTTAATTATGATATTTTCTTCTTCTTCCTCCCCAAGGCTAGGAGTCAAAGTTTGGATCTACTTCATTGACTTCAAAAGTCAGAGGATTTCAAGTGTCTGAAAAAATCTTTCAAAGAATTATATGAATAGTAAAAAAATGGAGGGAATAACAGTTTTTGTGAATTTGTGTGGCTTCTAAAGTCTATTACATTTGGATAAAAATGGTCTGAGAAAATTAAGTTTATTGATAAATTCCTATAGAAGATGGTTTGACAAATAGTTATCTGTTGATTTAGCACAGAGTGTTATTTATTTATTTTTTAATTTTTTTCTTTTTTTGAATGAATAGCAAAGAGTGTATTTGGTGAAGGTAAAAGGTACTGTAACATTATTGGCCATTTAAAGAAAATCATTAATGATTAATTAAGAGAAAAAAAAAACTTTCACATTATTATCTTGGTGCTTCTGTGACTAAATATTATGTATCCTTTTATTTATTTAATGGAAAGTAGTTTTGTTTTTGAAAAAAATATACTTGTCGAAAATTAGGACTATATATAAGGTAGGGTTTGAAGTTTAAATTCAAAGGAAATCTTAGTAGCCCTTCCATATCACCGGGTGGTCATACCTCATACGTACGTCGTATGTGCGGCTTGTTGTGACTTGTGAGTTCCGAATTCCGATCCTGGTGCTTTCGTTTTAAGGTTAGTGACCTTCATAAAATCCTAAGTTCCTTATAGTACTACAGAAAATCATAGCATTGTAGCACTTTTAGTAATCATGACCAGATCAAGAAAGGGTGCTTTAGTGCCTTACAAATACAGAATCTAAACATAGGTCTTGTATACAACGAGTGTATTGCGTACATCACCCTTAAATCCCTGTCAAATAAAAAAAATGTTACTATTTGGACAGTTGACTTTTATTTGATTTAGGTGACTAAAACTGTTTTATATTTCGTGTAATATACCATCGTGTACAAGTATACACCAAATCCGAATGCAGGAACCATGTATGCATGTGTTACATTTAAGCAGACGTTCTAGCTATTATGGTCTGTCTTAGAACATCAAGTATCATAATTGGTCTTGATAATTTTGATGTATTAATTGTTTTTTCCCCTGTTTTTGTAGAATTCAGCTTGCCGTCATGTCCAATCGTTCTTCCAAATCCCTTTGCTTGATTGATATTCTTACAGAGGATCTGCTGTTTGAAATTTTCTGCCGTCTACCATGCTGTGAATCAGTCTTACAGTGCAAGTGTGTCTGCAAGCAGTGGTTCAATGTGATATCAGAACCTAGATTTGTCGCGCAATTTATTGCTTATAAAACCAATGCTCAGTTGTCCAAGAACAGCAAAAGCCGAAGGGAATTAGAAGGGGAAGAAAAAGATGATCCTGGAGTGATTTACATAAAATTAAACAATCAGAAATCCGTAATTTATCCCAACAATCCGCCTTTTACATCTCCTGGCAGACTTGACTATTGGCTCGATTTTCTTCCATGTTATAGAAGAAAAGGACATCACCCTATCATTGTGGAAGCAAGGTGTAAGGACATGCTTTTATG
Organism: Chenopodium album; assembly: GCF_948465745.1. Classification (NCBI taxonomy): domain Eukaryota; kingdom Viridiplantae; phylum Streptophyta; class Magnoliopsida; order Caryophyllales; family Amaranthaceae; genus Chenopodium; species Chenopodium album. Next base: position 36,544,040 of record NC_137853.1, on the reverse strand, counting down.
CAGCAGCTTCACATTATCGAAAGGTATTCTTCTGTACATTTGTAATCCTCGTACGAAGCAATATTTACAGCTCCCTGCACCATCCCACAGAAAACGGTCTTGTTTGGTAGGTTTTACTTGGGATCCTTATTATGTGTTTGATAAAGAAGCTGGCCTAGTTACTCTCAATTCTTCTTGTCAATACACTGTATTCTATAGTTCAACCAAGAGGAACATTTTCGACTGGCAAATGTTATCTTCTGAAACAGGAGTTTGGAGGAAAGTAATCTTTTCGTCACCAATACAAGTTGGTTTTGGGTTTAAAAATTTTATGTACAAAGGGGTGTTGCATTTTTATACTAGTAAAAACATTATTGGATTTGATGCTAAAAAGATGGATGAGAATGGTGTCATCAACGGCCATTTAATTCGAATACCTCCATATCATGCTTCCGATACTGATTAAAGGCATATAAGTGTGTCCATTAAAGTTATTGGAGGACAAATACTTGTTGCAAGTGCTGATCCTTGTATTGAACCACAACCCACTGTTTTATATGGTATAAAGATTTGGTAGCTTAAGAATTACAATAGTGGTGAATGGTCTTTGAAGCATACCATTTATATATGCAATTTGGTTTCTGAAGACTCTGTCTTAACAGGACATATTCATCGGGGATGTCCGGACACAAGGGTTGTATGTTTCCACCCAAATGATGCCAATATCGTGTTGTTATGGCCAGCTAAACGAGGAGTTGTTGAATGTAACTTGCTACGAAGAACACTAGAACCAATTTGTAATGTTGAAAGCAGTCAGGAAAATTATGGTCTTGATTTCCCGGTGTGGCCATCACCACTTCCCAAACCTACTTAAATTTGATAGCTATTGTAGTTCGCCGCGTTAGGAGTTGTATAACAACTATTTTGGCATTCATATTGTTTCCCCTTAAATCATAAAGTTCCATCAATTTAATTACATTAATTTTATCTTTGATTTGTAATTATCAAAATAAGCTCAAAGAAATAAACAGAACTACTCATATCTAGAAAACAACCAGCAAGCGAGTTTGAATTCCAACTAAATTCATACAACGGAGAAAACTCGAATGTAATTTGTTTATCAAATCATAGTAAAATCAATATAAAGAAATTGAAAGCAGTCTTTCTAAAAACAAATTTATTTAGAAGTTTTAGCTACGATCAGGATCTGCGAAAAAGCTGTTGATCGAAGGCATGATCTCTGAAGACTTGTTACGAATGTATTTCCTCAGTAAATGCTCAGCATATTTCTCACCCTCTGAGAAATTCTCCAAAACTCCAGCACTTCTGTTCTCCTTGGTAACCCTGGTTCAACCAAAACGATATCAGTAATCATACAGATACACATGCACACACGTACACACATACAAACACTACGTATTGTCACATAGTCTGAATAGATTTCTGAGTGTCCTTATACTTAGAGTTGAAATATCCAATACACTACGTATTATTCTGAGACAAAAGAAGTACATTACTAACAAAACTCCGATTTATACAACTAATACAACAAATCAACAAAACATTAAGTTATGTGTCACGTAACAAGAAAAAAGTTATGTAGGAATAACATTACCTGACTTCAGGGTTTATGCAGATGTTACGAACGAGTTGTAAACCACATATACCAACAGCAACTCCAACCGCGGCAAACAAAGGATAAACCTCAGGTCTCAACCAACGATTGACAGAGGCCATTCTTGGGTAATGACTTCCGGTTAGATCGTCGGAGAGAGAAAGTTAAATGCGGGTGAAGTGTTAGAGGAGAGAATGGAGATGGAGCATATTGAGCTGAAGGGAGGATGAATTTGTAAGAAAGGAATGCAGTTGCTAGTTGATACAATTGTCGGTCAGACTATACGATTCCCAAGGAGGTAAAGCCAATCAGAAGATTTAACAAGAATGATACGCAGCTGGAATTTGTTATGCTATGGGCGCCCATTGGTATAATATGGGGCGGTCCATTTTGCAACTTGCTTTGAGTCCACACGCAAAGCAAATCGCCGCCCAATTTAAATTTCTGTAATAAAATATACCGTGCCAGTCCGGAGAGTGCGTACAATGTCTATATCAAACTATACGCACTCTCCCCAATTGTCTAGCCCATTAACCTAGACCGAGTTAATCCCTAAGTGATAGGATCCTTCATCTACATTCTTACATGCACACCAAAAAAAAAAAAAAAAAGACAAGGGGTAATTGATGAACTATACGATTATACTTGTTAGGTGCATAAATTAACTGCAAATATATGTTCTCAAGTCCCAACCTCAAGTGCCCCTATTTTAATCCAAATACAAAAAAAGCAATCACTTTTGTATTCATATGAACATCACATGGCTAGATCATTTAAACAGCAGATGTGAATGTAAAAACATACTTTAACAGCACGAAAGTGACATATTAGAGATTGCTTCATTAATCGGTATTTCGAAACTAGTTCTGCTGCCCGATGAGTAAGAATTCACCACTAACCAGCTCCTTGCAAGATCAAATGGTAGTTACATATAATCATTATGTGATTAATGTCCAAAACCATAACCCAATAAATGTACGACTTTACAAAGAACGAATGACATATTGAACACTAGCCATTCTAATTGCATAAATTTTAATTGCCGAACGTTTATAGGGATATGACAAAAAGTTCCTCAGAGCCACTTTAACAAAAGGTTTCTGTGGTAAATGTCTTCCACCTTGTTGTTTACCAGTAATCATCCAGCAGTTCGGCGAGCCCTATCCCGCCAAGAACCTTGTGGCTTCGAAAGCACCTATACATAATTACAACTCATGATTTCCCAAAATTTATCTTTTCGTTGAACAACATTACAAGTGTTCAGTTTTAGAAACTTACCTTCTCATTGATGAGACAGCTAGCTGGTTCATCATCTTTAGTCTCTTTGTTTCCATTCTCATTCTCATTTTCACTCTCATTCTCTCTCCCTTCTCCATTTTCCGATGCATATGAAAGACTGGATTCTGGGACTCCAAACATGGCTTCATCATGAGCATTCTGGATTTTATCCTCACTCTTTGCCTTCAATATGACAAGAAATTAACCCCATTAGGTAAGCAACTACATGTCAAAAACTTAGGTTCTGCTTTCAGATACAAGATTTGACCGCCCAAATACAGCAACAGAATTATGATTACGATTATAAAGTACCTCTAAAGATTTGAACCGAAAGCTTTTACCAATATGCTTGACCAGTGCCGCATCATCATCAGCAGCTACAGGCATGAAGGGATTAAAATCTTAGTTTAACATAAACTTCACATCAAATGCATGCAAGCACATACGTAGTACAGAGTATAAGGCAAATGAGGATAACCCATTTAAAAGTTAAAAATGAAACAGAGAGAAGTGTTATTATCAATTCTAATCCCTGTTGCCTGCCCCCAGATTCAGAACCAACATCTTTCATGTACTACACTGTGTCCCTGAAGTCTACCAGGAAAAAGAGTACCATTTACCTTCAATTTCCTCATCATCTACAGGGGCATCTTTGTTGAACTCAAACCGCTCCCATTGTGAGCTAGTACCCATCTTAGTATCCTTCTCAGCTGCAGGAAAGAATTGAAATCAAAATCAACTTCTTATGGTTAAACAAATGAGGAACTGAGCAGCTGATACAATATGAGCAGATAGTTCAGATCCCAATAGCTTTAAAAAATACATCTAAACTTTTTATAATAAATTGACCTCATTACTTATCCCAAATCTATCTTATTTCCTACAGCTCCAAAGCTTTCCCATCCCCTTGAGCCTTCCAGGCTTTGCTAGAGGTAGGAATTGTAAGATGAAGATTAGTGCTCAAGACCTTCACCTTTCCAGGCTAGAGTCTAATATAAGAACAATCCAATAGTGTGGGTTCAATGGTCTCAAGGTAACATCAAGCTAGGGCATCTTGGATTTTGAAGCAACAAGCTTTGCCTTTTGGAGATATAACAAATGGTCATGGATTATATAGTGGAAAAACGCTTGCAAAAAAGATCATGAGGCAAGGTTACTTTTGGACAACCATGGAGTACTGGGATATACAAGGGCTCACCAAATTGTGACCTTTGCCATAATCGTTATTTTTTTTTTTTTTTTTAAAGGTAAGAAAAAGGGAAAGAGTTAGGACCTCCTCCTCATAAACCCATACACTATGTTACTCGGACTCTTCGTTTTACCTCAAGTACCCGTGTCGGACCCTCGGACATAGGTATGACACTCGGACACTTCATTTTAGTTCAAAATCATAGAATTTTTTCACAAAATAGCCGAGTCGGACACTTGGACACATACCCGTGACGGATATGGGTACCCGAGTCCGAGTAACATAACCCATACATATATGACGTGAGGGTAACAAGGCTTCTAAATGATTGGAAATGCCAAGGATCAAGGACTAAGCTGACTGGGTCTCCCAGTTAAAACTCCTAACCATGCAAGGATCGGGAAAACGAACACAGAATTATGGCCAATTTCAAGTACGGAATATTAATATATCTCTTAGTAATCAAGACTTCATAAAATTGTAAGTGGGTGACAGAAATTTAATATTCTGTATTGCCCCATAATGCACGACCTAGTAGCTTCAGGCCAGCATCTACAATTGCGCTTAACTATTATTATGATAAATAAATAAATAAATAAATAACAAGCTGCACAATTCTTCGAAATAGAAGACATATTCCAAATTTGAATATGTCTACTAGAACAAATTCAAGCAAGGAGTAAAAAGAATAAGCCCAGTTCTATACAGATATTTGGAAATTTGTTGAGATTCTCCAAATAACCAATTTTGGCAAGATATTAAGTCAAAAGGCTTATCAATGCTTTGCTCATAATAATATAACATGCAATGTGTGTCACAAAGTGCACTGCAATACAAAAGAAGCTCTAAATTATACCAAAAAGGAATAATAATCAAGGTATAACACCCCACCAGACACAACCACTTGACCATAATAGATAGAAGTGAAAAGGCTTATATTAGATGCCAAAAAATTACTGATTATATGAGCACGATGTTGGTTGAATGGGGGAGAAGTCCATCATGCATCAAAAAGACGGATAATCTATTTCGTGTATACACATATATAAGCCAGTAGAGAATTTCATAATCAGAATTACTCTATCAGGGGTCTAAAATAAAACTAAGGGGGCAAGATTTTGGTTAAGGACTGTTCAGTAATACTCCCCTCCTGCTACAATCCTACATACAAAGTATTTGTCTTCTACAATTTGTTTGTCCCATTTTCAAACATTTACACATCTATATATTAATCTATCCCTAAATCAAAGTCTCACCAATCCACCATGCTAATAAACTAAATGATTATAATTCAATTATTTATTACACTTAATGATAATGGTAGAAGTTTAGACAGTGAATTCCTTTTGGAAGAAAAAAAGTAGTTAAAATTCAGCAGGAGAATGTATAACTCAATGCTTTAAAATATAATGCGGCGCAAAATATGTGTCTAACAAGTGAAAAGCTAAGAACCTTCATCATTAGCTTAGCGAGCATGTATCAGTTTTTTTTTATTTAAAAAAAAAAAATCCAACCCAGATGTCAACTGAAATTGGTCTGGATCAGATGCAGAGAGTTTCACCGACAAGTTTTAATCTCAAAAAGAACGGGTAGCATGAAAGAAGAGGGATGGAAATAATTTATTTATTTATTCAGATGAAGCAAAAGATGTTTCCTATTTGCTAGCCAAATTGATTTGGTAGTTAGTCGTCCGGTTTATGGCCTCTATCACATTTCAAGCATTCTAATCAATTCTCCGTATATAGCAGATAGCTCATTATCTTGAAGGACACAGGGGAATGATCTTTCAGGTTTTAACATACGGACCAGACAGGAATAGGTAGATGTAATCTCATATGTTACATTTTTTGACATCAAACATAGACAGGTCTCTTAAAATATAAAACCGAAGAGATAGCTTATTAATCACATATGGAGAAGTGTATGATAGAGACTAAAAGATGGGAACAAAATATCAATGAAGTGTGTATTGGTACGATATCATATGTGACCCCATCTCACAGTCCCAGCCTCCTAGAGCCTCCTAGGGTAACTGACAATTTGTAATCTATTTTGAGCTACAAAGTGTAAAGTTAGACAGGCCCAACTCTCGTAAATGCTCCTACACCAGCTACAAATATAAAAAAAAGCAAGTAAACTAATCCAGACTATGATCAAGACAACAAACAAAAGTCAGGTAATACCTGTTTGTGTAAGCTGAAGTTTCATCTTAGCTTTGACTCTTTCTGCAGGTGTCTATTACAATCAAATAAAAATGGAGTATTATCAATCACACTTGTCAATAACATGTTACAAAGTTCCTGAACATGCCTGCACACAGACAGAGGAGCAGCAGATGGTAGGGAAGGCACTGTAAGACCGCTCCCTACCCCCCCCCCCCCCACCCTTTCTCGCACAGGCACATTCCTCGTTCATGCTCATGAATAAAAGAGTAGGCTTATATATCAGAGGTGTTAAGAGCTACTAGGTTTATTGACAGCCCTTCAGCAAGAAAATCACATCTCATTTATGCCTAATTGATTGATCTAGTGCAATAATACGGCCGTATGAAACCCATCATTTGACCTCAAATCCTGGAAATTCAATTATGTTGTTTTTCATCGACCACAAATCAATATACTGAAGGTTACAGTCTAGGGAGTAAATTATCTACAAAGGCCAATAAAATCAAAAAGAAGGTGTCAAGAGCAGATACTGATCTAGCAAGCAAGGTTCAAAACTGCTGACTGAAGAGGGTGATACAGCATGGAACAATTATAAGCAGGTAAGTGATTAATAACAGTCTTTTTCCTTCATAAATAAAGATCATGGTAACCAGGTCAAATGCAGATAAGTAGCAAATAGATAAGGCTAATACCTAGAGCTACATCAAGTCCTCATAATGTATTTTGGTCATGTAGCAACCTATAAGAGTGGGGATTCAATAAAGAGCTAATGCAACTTTATCTTGTCTACTACTCTACTCCACTATATAAACATGCATTTCATTGGGAAATTGTCAAGCTAGTTGACTGACTGGCCAAGAAAACCCGTTACGAAATGCACATTCACATCAGAGTCATGAATGGAAGAATATCTTGGGCAACAATGAGCAATAGTGCAACTTTCCTGAATGTCAAATGAGGAAAAAATCTCAAGGCTTTAGAAGGGTTTCAAGGTCAACTGTAATGCATAGATGTGAAGTAGAATTCTTTTTAATACAACTGCATCATGAAGCGTTGAAGACCTTTTAATACATCAACCATCAGTAACTGCTGAGAGCACTCCGGTAAATCGATCAACAAAGATGCATGCACACAATAATACATTTATCCAAAGCCTGAATCAAGTATTGATAGCACCATATCAAAGGAAAGAACAATGAGCAAGGCAACTATAATCCAATATAAGTACTCCGTAGTATATAAAATTATTAATTCATTAAAACAACAAAAGACTTAGCACAATCAATTATTCAATTGAAACTCAAGAAGCATAAACCATATGCATTAAAACAAAGCATAAACCATATGCATTAAAACAACAAAAGACTTAGCACAATCAATTTGTAAAAAGAACATACCATCTTATCATAGCCATCAATTAACTTAGCATAATCAACTACACCATTACCCTCCTTCACAACTCTCCCATCTTTCCCACCACCTTCTCTTCCTTTATCGGACCGCCTTCTATCCCTCGGTGAAAAACTCCTACTCCTACTCCTCCTATGCCTCCTCCCAGACCGTCTCTCATCATCAGAACAACTCCTAGACCTACTCCTCCTCCTCCCTCTCCTCTCCCTCCTCCTCTCTTTACTCGAACCTCGATACCGCCTTTTTAACCTCTCTCTCTCCTCGTCAGACCCACCATCACCACTCCTCCTACTCCTCGTCCTCTCCCTGCTCCTGCTCCTACTCCTACTCCTCCCCCTCCTCAAATCTTTCTCTCTTCCTCTTTCTCTTTCTCTTTCTCTATCTCTATCTCTCTCTCTGCTCCTACTTCTCCTTCTATCCCGGCTTTTCGGAGAATCCCTAACCCTAATCTTCTCACTTGGGGCATCAATTGAGGTTGTGGGTTCCTTCTTTTTGAGCTTATTTTGGATATTTTCAATCTGGGTTTTTCGATTAATCTCTGTTTCCTTAGTGGGGCTTGAAGCTTTGACGAAATTGCTGAGAAATGAGGAAGAAGAAGGTAAAGCTGAACCCTTTTTTGGTGGTTCGTCGGAAGTGGTGGTGGTTGTGGATGAGGAGAAGCCGAGTCCTTGCTTGAATCGGGCTGCGCCACCTCCTTTCCGAGTTAACTCGTCGTAGTATGCTGCCGCTTTATCTTCCTCCATTGTTGAATTTTTCTGAAGCTCCAAGTTTGGTTTAGGAGAAAAGGGAGAGTGTAAAATTTAACATTTGGTTCGATTGTAAAATAAAAGAGAGAGTATGGATTAACTTTGTAAAATTATACTCATGTAATATTGCTATTTTAAGTAGCAGTTTAGGGTAAAATTTGTCATTAAACGGTAAATTTTTGGTTTATTTACAACTTTGTTACGTGAGAAAATAAGAATTTCTCAATTGATACTTCATATCAGTAATGCGGAGTAAAATATTCTTATTAACCGACCTTCTAAACGAATCAACCTGTGGCCAAATGACTATCTATATTTTGTAACTTCCTTTTTGGAGGTTTTGCTTGAACGTGTTGGATTGATTTTTGATGGTTTTGGGTACCAACAACCCCACTGTACCTTGTGTGAACCATCATGTACTAAACTGGAAACTGTCAAAAACTGGTCTGGATTAAGGATCAACCCTGACCAGAAACAATTTTGGGCAGACTATTGAAATAAGATTCGACTTGATTTTTTTTTTTCTTTTCTTTTCTTTTGGGCAAGCCATGAACAAGCATCTTAAATTGTGTTTTTTAGGCGGACTTGAAAAGTGTGCTAAACACGATCAAAATTTACGGGGTTTGAGCAAGCATTTTTGAACCCAACTTTGACCCAACTTAACAAGCTTATTTTTAGCCTTCGGCTTGTCCTGTCCCATGATCATTTCAAAAGATATGATCGACAAATTTTGAGAATATAAAGTGTTAAAAAAATTTCTAGTAGTGTGCACTTCTAAACTTTATAGCTGGTGTGTATACCAAAAATTAATGTCTAACATTGTATCTACGCAAATACAATTGCATATTGGCATCTAGTCCATCCACCATATTCAAATAAGATAATGAGTTAATGACTACTACTCTTCCATTTTAATTTTTTTTTTTTTTAAAAAAACCAAATCTGGTAACACTAGAACATTTTTCTCTAAACAATTTTACCAAGTTGCAAACTTGCTTCACTTGCATAACCTAACCTCCTTTACTCTTTAGTCTTTACAGTACATATAAAGATATACGTAGTACTTTTTTAAAAATAAAAAAAATAAAAATTTGAGCATTAATGATTAGTCAAATTGTACCAATTCAACTCTAATTACCAATTGATCATATTATCTACCTTTTCAAAATTGTTTAATATAATCAAATCAAACCTTTTTGGACAAAAAATAGACGGTGAAATCAAGTTGGATGGACTATATACGAGAAAAAAAATCACACAAAATCCGATTTTCCGAATCTCAACTTTTGTCACTTTTTGCCACCCACTGCAGAATATAAATATCCTGCCTTTTTTTCTCTCTCTGTTCTTCAACAAAACCAAACAACAGAAATCCTCAAAAAAAACATAAATCCTCTTTTTTTTTCCTTAAAAATCCCAACATTTAATGCAAAATATTCTGTCTTTTCAAGGGTTTTGCATGTTTCAAGCTTATTAATAAAAAATAATCCATTTCTCCTAAGATTAACTACTATAATGGCTGAAAAATTTGAAATTCATGTTTTAGCTGTTGATGATAGTTTTGTGGATAGAAAGGTTATTGAGAGACTCTTAAAGATTTCATCTTGCAAAGGTATGTAAATAAATATACTTGTTGATGAAAGGGGAATTATTTTTTATTTTTTGGTTTATTTTTCTATTTTTGGCTAAATGGGTAGTAATATTTTTGCAATAGTTTCTAAAAATGGGTTGTGATTTTTGGAATAATTGTGCAGTGACAGTGGTGGAAAGTGGGAAAAGGGCATTACAGTTGCTGGGATTAGATGAAGAGAAAAGCTCTGTTGAGTACACAGTATGTGCAATTTTAATTTTATTTATTTATTATTTAAATAAAACAAAATTATACTATGTTTGATGAATTCATTATATTGTGATGTTTTATTAGGGATTGAAGGTGCATTTGATTATCACAGATTATTCCATGCCTGAAGTTACTGGATTTGATTTGCTGAAAAAAATCAAGGTTATCTTTGCTTCTTTGAATCTTTGTTTACAATTTCTATGATTCTGCCCTATGATATAATTAGTTTTAATTTGTACTTTTGTTTGGTAATTTCTGCTGGAAAACATGCCATTATCAGCCTTATAATGCCTGTTCTTATATATTTTGGCACTGATTTAAAACTAGAGGATTGTATAAATTTTGTGGCTTCCTTATATAAAGTCAGAATATAAGTATTCTGAATTTAGGCACAGATGCTTTTGACTTTAAGTATTGAACAGAAATTTGAGTATAATTCTGCCGTCTTGTCTTCCACAGGTTCTTGATGTGATTTCTTTTTCTCTTGTTCTAATTTTAGCAGGAATCATCAACATTCAAGGAAGTGCCAGTGGTGATAATGTCATCTGAGAACATCCTTACTCGAATTGATAGGTATGGCTGCTTTGACAATTCTTGATAGTTTGATAAGGATTGTTAGCTAGTAATAGTTAAGAATTTTGCTTTACCCAAGTGAGCTTGATCTAGTGGTAACCTTCCTACCAAGCTAATTTATGGTCACGTGTTCGAATCTTGCCTATAGGGATGGGGTTGACACATAAAGGATCTGATTTATTGAGTCCTGCACCTTACCATTTAAAAAAAATTTAAAAAGTTTGTTAAGCTTTGTGAACCACCTTCTTAATTGTAATTTGGTATCAATTTTGTAATGAAAATTACTAAAGTCCTATTCTTGCTCGAATTGCAAACAATGTACTCTGTGATGAAAGTTACTAAAGTCCTATTCTTGCTCGAATTGCAAACAATGAACTCAAGGTGTGATAAGGCAAATTCAATCTGTTTCTGTTTCATCAGACAGAAGTTTAATCCTGTCTGACTTAAGAGATGCATGAATGCACGCAGATTACAAGTAACCTTAACTGACATTAGTTTATCTTTGTCAAATATTGCAAATCGCATGCTTAAGATTTGATAATCTTCTTGATAGTGATGTGAACACTATATAGATAATATAATTATCATATGGTCCATTTGGTCAATGGAATTTACACCTACCTTTTGTTTGTTTATCTTATACTGTAGCATTTTGTTTCTTGTACCTACTTGATCTATGATGTCCTTGCTGATTATTCTGATATTCTTCAACTTTAATTTATGCAATGAGATCTTGAAACTATTATAATTAACGATATGCTTTGATCTGGTGACTCTTGTAATCAGGTTCCACTAAGTTTAAGGTATTAAGTACCTGTTAAAAGTAGGATATTCGATGAGCATAAAGAATAATCCTTAATTAAATCAAGTCAATGACTGACTATCATAAGAAACAATAAAATCTATCTATGAATTTCATAATCATATACTCTTAAGAATATATATACAAGGGTAGAAGATTTCTTCTGTACAATGTTTTTTATAAAGTGTTGAATAGTACTTCATGCTTTACAGAACGAAATGTGATGTATGGAGTACGGGTTTTTTTTAGCACTTATCAAGCATTATGCTAAAATTTAGGAGTCGCACTATGTTTAATTGGATATAGAACTCACTTTGTCATTACTCTTCGTGTGATGGTGATATTATCGCAATATTAGATAAGTAATGCTATTAGAGTTTTGAGCTTGTCAAGACGTGTCTTTGTCAGTTATTAGCCTGCTCTATAGAGGCATTTAGATGGCATATTCTAGTTTAAGGTCTCTAATCATTTTGCTGCACAGGGTGCTGTACACATAAACATTTCTTTTCTGACTTAAAGACTCTGCAAGCTCAAGTTTTCTTTTTCTAGTAACTTACCAACACCATTATATATTACGATTTTCCTCAATCAGATGCTTGGAGTTGGGAGCAAAGGATTATATAGTAAAGCCTGTGAAACTTTCAGACGTGAAGCGCATAAAAGAATTCATCATGAGTACAGGTGACTTCGATGAAGCTAAGGAAAATGGTATTTGTAACCCAAGTAGTCTACAGGTGGTTAAAGGTCTGTCATCACCAAAATCATTCCCATTCGCTGCACCTTCACCTTGCGTTATCAACCCATTACGTCTCAGCTTTTCGTGCTCTTCACCAAAGTGTGCTTGCAGATCAAGGCATCTCAGGTTTCGTAGCAGAAGCTTGGAGTACCCTTCAGAGTTGTCGCTACACTGACATGTCATTCTCTGTGTTTTTTTTGTGCCTGAAAGAGAGATTTTTGTGTGCATATGATGAACTGTAAATGAAGAGAGAACAAGAGAAATTCGAGGGAGAAAAGCTGAAAGTCTAGCTAGAAAAAAAAAAAAGATTTCTTTTTTCTCTAAATGAAGCAGTAAATTTTTTTTTCATGACTCTAGAACAATGGTATGTCGAAATGGATTTTACTCATAGCAAGTCATTTTTGGCTAAGTACCTACTTTTGAAAAAATTCGTGTGAATTGATCTTATGCTTCCTGTTATAACATGCAAGAAAACTAGCTATTGTAAAATTTTCACATAATATGGGGTATGCCTTGTTCAAGCTGTGTTAGGGCCTGTTCATATTTACTGAAATGAACTGAACTGAACAGAACTGATTGGAGCAGAACTGAACTGAGATGAAATGAATATTGTATGAGAGAAGGAAAATAGGAGCTAAACTGAACAAAACTCAACTGATTGGAGCTGATCTGAACTAAACTGAATTAAGCTGAAGTGAACAAGCCCTTAGTCTTAAGGAAATGCCTTACTTATTTTCTCATAATTGGTTTAAAAGTCATACGGATGATTCAGAGTCCTTAACAAGAAAAGTACTCTAGTCTAGTGCTAAAAACATGACTAATTACAAACTTATACGAAGTAATTCGTGATAGAAATTCACATATGCAAATTTGAAACCCTTCTTTTGCACTATGGAGTATGTGGTTATTGCTACTCCGTATTTATTATTGTTAGTGACTTGGTGTATAAGCCAAACTAATGTGATAATTTTTTGTTCAACAAGGATTTTGTGGAATAACAATATAAAATGAAAAATACAATTTTTATATTCGCAAAAATTCCCATAAGCGTAAATAATTGGATAGTATGGATACCAAGAAAAAAATCCAACCTCAATTACTGAATTAAAAGATATCAAAATGAGTTGGAAATTTCTACATGGTGACCCCCTAATATTGCGTTTTTTTTTTTAAGTTGTGCCCTCTTTTTCAGAAGTTACTCATTATAACCCTAATTAGTAAATTCAAGCACTTTGCAGTTTGCAGTTTGCACTAGCTAGTTGTCCACTGGATTCCTATTGCTCATTATGAATATGAGGCAATCTTTTAAAGATGATCTTAAACGGAAAAGGGATGGAGGGAGTATACTATAGGGGAGTATCAAAGATTTAGTGACTGATCCATCCGTAATACAAAGTAGATTATTCCCTATGATTTATCTCTGACTACTTAAAGAAGCTTTGAACCTTTAACTGTATCCCTTAAAAGATTGAATCTTTTATACTTTAATAAGTTATATCTATAGTAATATATAAAGTGAGAAGGGTTTTTGGCGATAAATTTCACTTTCCCAAAAAACCCTTCTCATATATTTTTTTTATATATATTTTTTAAAAAAAAAAACTTTTATAAAAAAACTATCATCCTTTTTTTTTAGATGATTCATACTCTACTATTTAGCCCCATGAACTCATAGACATATAATTTTTTTAGTAACATATAGTTTTATACTTGTAATAGCTGTATTTTTTTAACAATAATTTTTAAACCCACTAATAATTTTGTACTATACTTTAATAGTATAAGGTGGCTAACATTCTTGAAAAAAAAAAAAAAAAAAAAAAAAAAAAAAAAATCAAGCTTGATAGATTTTTAGTTATACACACCGACACACGCATCACGTGTGTCTCTCAGCTTGTACGTAGTATTTCATAATGTCCTTATGTCCCTTAAATCGGGATTAACACTTGAACTTTTGATTGGTTGACCACACTGATGATAGTCAACCCAACCATCCCAACCCAGGTTAGCGGGTTAGACCCCACAAAAACTACATCAATATAGGCACATTCTCACATTCAAATCATAGTGTGTGAGACTTTCTCTCTCCCAACCAGTATTCCACCCACAATTTGTCCCCTTCATTTCTACCGTCACAGTCTCACTTTCCCTAAATTGATTTCAATGCGGAACCAAGCACCAATCAGATCACAACATCCGACGCCGAATTGCCAGATTTACCGACGGAATTGTGGACGGAGGTCTTTGCTAGGCTGCCGGCGAAAACCCTAATTCGATTCAGGTCTGTTTGTAAAACCTGGTGTTCTTTAATCGATTCCTCTAATTTCATTCTTATGCATCTTCAAATTTACAAAAATAATCGCAATCAATCCTACTTGTTAGCTTCGGAATGGTGTAAGAGGCATCGTGTGCATATTCATAGTAGAGACACATGTAGGAAAATTGATCAACTTATCGAATTTCCTGGGAATTGGGATGTTTTAGGGAGCTGTTATGGGTTGATTTTGATCAAATCCTTATGGTTTTCCTATAGGATTATGTTCTATAATCCTTGTATTCTCAAGTCCTTGGTGATTCCTCCTTGCCCTTTTGTATCAATGGGATACAAACTCATAAATTATTGGCCGGGTTTTGCTCCATTTAGTAATGATTATAAGGTTTTTGCTTTCGGGTAGGTTAAGTATCCCGAGTTTTCGATTGCAGTTTATTCACTAAATGATCACCTTTGGAGGATTAAAGATAGGTGTGATGTTCACATTCCAGGGTTTTTAAGTTTCTATGGTGAAGATGGGGATGTTATTCATTATGAAGGTTGTGTGTATTGTTTAGGATTTGATAAATACAAGCGTGGTGTTGCGTGTGATTCACATACTCATCTTGTATCGTTTGATTATGATTCGGAAGAGTTTGACTTTGTGGATTTGCCTGATGATGCAGAACAAGATACCATTAGATTTATTTTCGTTCTTGGTGAGTCAGTGGCATTTTTCAGTATGTCTTCTAAGCGTGCTTGCATATGGATATGGGTTTTGGTTAAGGATGATGGAAAGTATTCCTGGAGGCTATGGTATTCTGGAGATGCGGATATAAGTGCTCTTCAGTTTCTTCAAAGTGTTACTAACACGAAGATTTTCAATGTGGAGAAGAATACATTTTTCTTACAGAGTGCTGGTAGATTATATTCTTATAACTTTAGAAGTCATCAAATACAACATTTACAAGATTATATTGATGGCCCGACATTTTTTGAGACTTATGTAGAGAGCTTAGTGTTGCACAAAGGAATCCAAGGGTAGACTTTGGTATCCTTCCCGTCAAACTGTTGAATATAGAAGAACATTGGTTGGATTTAGACAATTGCTAGTAAAGCAATGCAGATGCTCTTAATTTGGGCATTTTTTGCCACAAATTGTTAAAAAGGTCTGTTAACTCTGTTGACATTGTATTATTATTGTATGGTTTTCGTGTGTTATAATACATTGGTTTATATATACCTGTTTATGACATTGTTTAATTTCATAATTCTTCATTTTTGCCCTGTACAAGGATAGTTTACCTTTTCTCATTTGCTAGATGATGAAGATTTCTTTTTTCTCTGAACAAAACAGTATATTTTTTTCCTGACTCAAAAACAATGTATGTTGAAATGGATTTTACTCAATAGCAAGTAATTCTTGGCTAAGTACCTTTTGAAAAAATTCATGTGGATTGATTTTATGCTTCCTATTATAACATGCAAGAAAACTAGCTAATGTAAAATTTTCACATAATATGGCGTATGCCTTGTCCAAGCTGTGTTAGTTTTAAGGAAAGGCGGACTTATTTTCACATAATTGGTCTAAAAGTCATAGGGATGATTAGAGTCCTTCACAAGAAAAGTACTCTAGTCTAGTGCTAAAAACATGAGTAATTATAAACACGTCAAATCGTTACAATGGTCAAGGTATTCATCTTTACTTTTCCATATATATATATATATATATATATATATATATATATATATGAATATCATTGATCACTAATTCATCATACTACATTTTTTTTTTTTATCATGAAAACAAATTTTGAATTATTCTTTTCAACAACTATACTTTTGTTTTATGTCCTTTATTTTGTTTTTTCTTAGAATCACACTACCTTGTAATGCTTAGTTATAAGTTACCGCAAATTTAAAGTTTTTATAATTTACTTTTAATCTAAAACCCTACTATTTTAAACCAATTTATCAATTTTCCAATTTCACCCAATTTATATATAGTTCTTACTCTTCAATTGTGAATTAAGGTTTTTAATTCGGGGATAAATTATTGAAATCGTTGAATGTGAGCCTCATATATGAAAATTTTGATAATATCCTAAATTAATCCTCAATAATTGTGTGTGATTTCCAAATAAACAAATCCATATTATACACTGTTGCAATAATGATGATCAATTGTTGTAAATGGCTAAATGCATAACTTTGGAAGATGAGTTTCACAATAATCCCACTAGGGGCTATGTATTTGAATGTGTTATTCATGTTGAACACGTTATTTCTCGTTTTGTTCAAAACCAATTGTTGCATCAAATTAGTAATGTGACAACTAAATTTGAATGCAGTTTATAATCGTTAACGTGCATTTGTAAATTATTGATATACAAATAGTAATGTGACAATTGCTAGGCTACCAGCAGGGTAGTGGAGGAGAACTTAACAATGCTGTGGCTGTTGATGTCGAGAGAATCCAAGGTTTCATTGTCAACTTGCATTATACATGCCAAATTGGTTTAGCCTTGCTAATTTTATACAACAAGTTAGGATTTCTTGCCTCCGTTGGTTCTTTTGTTGTAACATTAATTTTGTGGTAGCAAACTCTCTATTTATGACATGACAGGAGAAGTTTTTTTTTTAAAAAAGCTTATGGAATATGTAGTAGATTTAAGAAACACCTTCTCTCAAAAAGTGAAAATTAGATAATACACCCGGGTGCACCATGCACCCGGGTAAACATCCTATGGTAGAATGGTAACACAATATGATGCACGATTAAAGTAGTATAACCTCCATTCTGCATACCAAAAGCTTTTAGCAGTCAACATCTTTATTGGAGCTTAATTATTACCTTTATTATCTTTATTGTACTCAATATTATCTTTATTGTACTCAATAATTTGCACCATCTGATCTCTTCGTCTACTGTAAAATTAAGAACATTATACATTGTCATCTGATCTTGTAATGCTTAGCCGCTCTGGAGTATCAATTGCTTGAACACTTTTTTTTTTTTTAAGTAGTTATTGAGAATAAGGGCCTGTTCACATTTACTTAATTTCAGTTCAGTTCAGCTCTTAATTTCCCTCTCACATAAAATATTCATTTCAGCTCAATTCAATTCAGTTCAGTTCAGTTCCAATCAGTTCAGTTCAGTTCAGCTCCAATTAGTTCAGTTCAGTTCATTCAGCTCAATTCAGTAAATATGAACAAGCCCTAAATGTGTAACTAAATATTTTGAAGGATAAAATTGAAAGCATACTATTCATTAGAGTAATTAAGGATAAATGTGTAAATAAACATTTTGAAGGGTAAAATTGAAAGCACACTATCATACTTCCCTACTTTATAAAAAGTACAAGAAAACTCTTATAAATAGTGTGCTTCCAATGAATTCGAATAACATTGATATATTATTGCGCTTTTACAAAAATCAATGGTATCTTACGTCAAAATATTTTAAATCAAAAGGGATATATATATCTTACATAAAACTGTTTGTATCATTATACTCCATAAATTTTAAAATTTAAATCAAAAGGGATATACATATCAAAAGGGAGAATTGCTTCTTTTCTTTCCCTAGATGAGCTCCAAGATGATGCTTTAGAGAACCTGCCGTTGGGCTGTTCTGATACAGCAGTTGAGATTATTGATGGATACTTCACTTATGATAATATGTCTTCGTCTAATACTAAGGCAACATTAAAAGATATAAACATAAAAGTGTCTCATGGTATGAAGGTTGGTATATGTGGTACTGTTGGTTCAGGCAAATCGAGCTTACTTTCTTGCATTCTGGGTGAAATGCCTAAAATCTCAGGGGCGGTCAAGTTGTGTGGGACAAAGGCTTATGTTGCTCAATCACCTTGGATACAGAGTGGTACGGTTCAAGAGAACATATTGTTTGGTAAGGATATGGACCAACAAAGATATGATCAAGTACTCGAAGCTTGTTGTCTTAAGAAGGACCTAGAAGGTCTTTCATTTGGTGATCGGACTGTTGTTGGTGAGAGAGGAATTAACTTAAGTGGTGGACAGAAGCAAAGAATACAAATTGCTCGTGCTCTCTACCATGATGTGGATATCTATCTATTTGATGATCCTTTTAGTGCTGTTGACGCTCATACTGGTTCTCATTTATTCAAGGTTTAATCTTTTTACCATTACCTTGTACTGTATTAGAAAAATAAAAAAAACTTTTTAAAATTCTGATTTGGTAATACTGCTTGTTGATTTTGGATTGCAGGAAGTTTTGCTTGGTCTTCTGAGCAGGAAAACTGTCATTTATGTTACTCATCAAATCGAGTTCTTGAACGCTGCTGATCTAGTTGTGGTGAGCTCAGTAACATAGTCTGCTTTTCTTCAATTTGGGATCATTAAGTCATCTAACCTTTTGTTAAACTTGTGACTACCTCAAATTTTTTGTAAGGTCATGAAAAATGGAAGGATTGTACAAGCTGGAAAGTATGATGACATTCTTGTTCCAGGGTCCGAATTTTTTCAACTTGTAGGTGCACAATATACTGCTCTGTCGTCGATACCTGATTCCAACAAGGCTGTATCTACTTCTGCAGACAATAAGAAGAGTATCATAAGTAACGAAAATGTGAATGGTGAGGTAGATGATGAGGGGGGAGCAGCTGGTTCTGCACCTGCAGAACAGCTTGTAAAAGAAGAAGAACGAGAGAGGGGTAGAGTCGAGTTTTCTGTCTATTGGAACTACATCACAATTGCATATGGGGGAGCTCTGGTGATTCTTGTAATTCTGGCCTCAATTGTCTTACAAATTCTTCAAATAGGGAGCAATTATTGGTGGGCATGGGCAACTCCATCATCAAAGGATGTTGAACCTGTTTTTAGTGGATCTACTCTACTGATTGTTTATGCATCTTTGGCAATTGGCATATGTTTCTGCACCCTTGCAGTATAATCGCTTGTTGTAGCCACAGGATATAAAACTGCAACCATACTTTTCAAAAAAATGCTTGAAGCCATTTTTCATGCTCCTATGTCCTTTTTCGATGCTACACCTGCTGGAAGAATTCTCAACCGAGTAAGTGATCATTCCTTGTATAATATCTTTAACAATTTACTTAATACAGAGTACTTATATATAACATCCGATGTTACTAGGACTAGAGTAACCATGCTAGATGTTGATGTGTCCAAGTGTTGAACTTGAAAATAGAGTGTCAAAGTGCCCATATCTGGCCTTATCAGAGTGTCGAGTACATGTCATGGGTATTTGAGGTGAAATGAATATTTTGTAGAGCTTATATCACAATAGTGACTTGGCTCAATCTTCCTGTACTGACTAGTTCAATCCACTTCCTCCCATATAGTGTTCGACTGATCAAAGTGCTGTGGAGACTCGAATTCCATCCTTACTTGAGAGGCTTATATCCCTTTCCATCCAACTTCTGGGAATTATTGCTGTGATGTCTACAGTTGCCTGGGAAGTTTTGATCATATTCATCCCCTTGATTTTCACCTCCATATGGTATCAGGTAAGACTGTAACTTTACAAGTATACTTCTTGTTTCATTGTTAGAACATAGATTAACTAACCGAGAAATTGTCTATGGTTAAAATAAAAGTAAGATAAATCAAGATCAGTACATAGCTACCATTTTGGATTTTGCTTGTTTAAACATTACTTATTTATAAGGTCCCTATTTACTTCCGAGCCTATAGAATGTTTACACTGTTCTAGTTCATATTATGAAACACTGATCATCTATCATATGCAGCAATATTATATGTGTGCATCAAGAGAATTATCACGGTTGAGTCCAGTATGCGAAGCTCCAGTTATTCAATATTTTGCTGAAACTAATTCGGGAATCACAACTATTAGGAGCTTTGATCAACAGTCAAGATTCCAGCCAACATATATGAAAATTGTTGATGCATATTCTCGACCTGAATTCCATCTTGCTGCTGCAATGAAATGGCTAATGTTGCGGCTGGATGCATTCTCTTGTATTACATTTGCCTCCCTTTTAGTTCTCTCTATGTACTTCAGAGAGAGCATAGATCCTGGTATGTATTAGTATTGTATCTTGCTCTTTTTCGGCGTATATCTTTGTAATGGGCAAATCTAAAACTGCAAGTCTTATCTTCTTGTACAGCAATCGCAGGATTAGCTGTGACATATGGACTCACCCTCAACGGTAAGCTGTCTACGCTAGTAAGTTGTTTATGCCATTGGGAGAACAAGATGATATCAGTGGAGAGAATTCTTCAGTACACGAACGTTCCTAGTGAGGCTCCTCTTATCATACAAGAAAATCGGCCAGATTGTTCTTGGCCATCACATGGGAACATCGATATCTATAATTTGCAGGTCCGGTATGCTCCACATCTGCCACTAGTGCTACATGGTGTGACATGCACTTTTCCAGGAGGTTCAAAAACCGGTATTGTAGGAAGAACAGGAAGTGGTAAATCAACTCTGATACAAGCACTTTTTCGGATAGTTGAACCTACAACTGGTTGTATTGTAATTGATGGTATTGATATCTCAACTATTGGACTCCAAGATCTGAGGTCAAGACTGAGCATCATTCCTCAGGATCCTACCATGTTTCAGGGAACAATACGAAGTAATTTGGATCCACTCGAACAATACACAGATAAACAAATTTGGGAGGTTGGTTTTTTTTTCTAGTTAGTATTTCCTTTGCTTTCTATGATAGAATTCATAATCCTACCACATTAACTTTGGAAGGTAAACCACCTATCCTAACTCGAATGAATTTAATACTCCGTACTTACAGGCTTTGGATAAATGTCAGCTTGGAGATGAAGTTGGAAAGATGGAAAGGAAGTTGGATGCTAATGGTTTGTATAACTTGTTATATGTTGGTTGATTATTTATTTTGAAATGATTTATATGAATAGATAAAATGAATGCAGTTGATGAGAACGGAGAAAATTGGAGCATGGGTCAGAGGCAATTAATCTGCCTTGGGCGAGTACTACTCAAGAAAAGCAAGGTTTTGGTGCTTGATGAAGCCACTGCCTCGGTTGACACAGGCACTGATAATCGTATACAACAAACTCTTAAACGTTACTTTTCTGATTGTACAGTCGTTACAATTGCTCATCGCATCACTTCTGTTCTTGACAGCGATATGGTCTTGCTTCTTAGCCGCGGTAAACTCCATTGCTCTGTTTTTCTTAGAATGTACTCCACACTACCAACCTCTATATGTTATTTATTGTATCATAATTTCAATCCTTTTTGTAGGGATCATTGAGGAATATGATTCCCCTAAGAGGTTGCTTCAAAACAAGTTGTCCTCGTTCTCGCAGCTGGTAGCAGAGTATACAAAACAAGATCCTGCTGCGTTTAAGATTAATCATAGATAAAGTTTTGGGTAACTATGTTAAATGTACTGACAGGTAGCTATGTAGCATACCACATTTGTTTTAATACTAGTTATGATTTATTAAAATGCAAGTTATGCTACAGATAATCTAGCCTTGCATCTTCCTAATATCACGTTATTATTATTATTATTATTAATTTATTAAATTAAAGTATTACATAATATAATGACAATTAACTATGATGAGTATAATCCAATATAATCTTGATTAAGGTGGCTAGCTTGACAAAGACATGATCTTTTAAAGTCCAAGTCAAGCACGTAAGTGGGAAGCAGGGATGAATATTCCACGAAAAAAATCTTACAATCATTTTGTTTATGACCATAGAAATAGCACAATTTTACCTTTCAAGTCAATGCAAGTAGGATGACAAATATGCCCTTCTGAGCTGCATCATACATCGGCCTATATTAATCTTACAAGAGGGCATTTCAGTAATTATTATCCCACTGCTAGCCTACCTGAATACTCCCAAACATAACATTTGGCCATTACCATCAGCAATAATCAGAACAGCCTATTTCTGCTCTCTTCATGTAAAAAAAAAGAGCTTCAAGTATAGGTATGGCAGGAGAGAGTGTAGGATTAAGTGAAGAGTTAATTGGTCGAGCTTGCGCTGTAGCCATAAAAGCTCACAAGTCACCAACTGGTAAGCCGTATATATGTGAAATATCTAGGAGCTCGTTATCAGAAGTGATCTTTGGGTTCACAGGAACTTGGGATTTGGGTGACTGGTTTACACATAAGCCTTTTGGAGAGGCAAAGATCAACCTTAATCACTTCCCATCTCTTAAAACTATTGGCAGCAACGAAGCCGCGACAGTAAACCAAGCATATCTTCAAAGATTTGAAGCGCTGTTGGCAAAAACATCATTCAAGACTGAGGTATGATTTTATGAAAATTGCTTGTATAATCATGAAAAAAATAT
The DNA here is from genome assembly GCF_948465745.1 of Chenopodium album. Lineage (NCBI taxonomy): Eukaryota > Viridiplantae > Streptophyta > Magnoliopsida > Caryophyllales > Amaranthaceae > Chenopodium > Chenopodium album. The sequence continues at coordinate 36,521,126 of NC_137853.1, read as the reverse complement.
GTATACATTCTACTCAAAAACTAGAACATTTAGCTTACAGAATTCAGATTCTCAGGTGGAAAAAGCCGCAACAGAGAAGCAGATAGTGTTTACAGGACATTCCTCAGGTTCAGCAACAGCTATCTTTGCAACTCTTTGGTTCTTGGAATCCTGGAACCAGAGACGCAACAACCACGGCCCGCCCCGCTGTATAACCTTTGGATCACCACTTGTGGGTGACAGAGTATTAACCCATGCTGTGAAACGAGAACATTGGAGTCAATATTTCACACACTTAATCATGAGATATGATATCATCCCTAGAATTTCCCTCACTCCTCTTCCCTCTATAGAGAAAGAATTGCAGACGATTCTTCATTACTACAATCCAAAATCTCCCTTTTTCGCAAGTGATTCTGTAGGAAGAACAGCAGAAGCTTCAACGTTCATTCTGACAGTGATGAGAAACGTCTCATTAGTGACCAGTCGTGCAGCCTGCAAATTCATGGGGTGTACAAACTTGTTACTGGAAAATGTGACCAATTTCATTGAGCTTAGCCCTTACAGACCCTTTGGGACCTACGTCTTCTGCATTGGGAATGGAAAATTTGTCACCATAAAAAACTCTGATGCCATTCACCAAAGCTTGTTTTACTGCCTTCAGCTAGGCTCTGAATCAGAGTGGAATGAGGTAGCCCAGAGAAGCCTGAAAGAGCATTTAATCTATGAGCATGAATTACTTGAGAGCATGGCAATGCGCCGTGTAGCTTACTTGGAGCATCTAGAAGATCTGCCTTTATCGACAGAAAACATGGGAGAAGGTGAAAATTTCAATGTCTGTGGTGCTTTGAATGATCTAGGCTTGGTGAGTTCTAACCTAACCTTTCTTCTCACTTCAAAATTATAATCCTCCAATATAAAATGTTGATAATAAGCTGATTGTTATTCCAGAGTGCAAGAGCCAGACTGTGTCTTCGAGCTGCAGGAGAGCTAGAAAAACAGAAAGTTAGAAACCAAATCAAGATCAGCAGCAACAAGAACAAAATCAGAGATGTGCTGGATATGCTTGAAAGATATCAAGCCAATAGTGAGGTTCGGAAAATAGGATACTATGACGCCTTTAAGATGCAAAAGCACACTGAAGACTTCCACAACAACATCAGGAGATTGGAATTAGCAGGCATATGGGATGAGATAATTGAGATGTTGAAAAGAAATGAGTTACCTGATGAATTTGAGGGGCATAAAGAGTGGATTGAGATTGGTACTAGGTACAGGCGCCTTGTTGAACCCTTGGATATAGCCAACTACTACCGCCATTTAAAGAATGAGGACACTGGATCATACATGGACAAAGGTAGACCATCACGTTACAGATACATACAAAAATGGCGTGAACATGTGGAGAAATTGAAGGCTGAACCAGTGCCAGAATCCTGCTTCTGGGCTGAGGTTGAGGAGCTTTGCATTAGTACTCGCAACACACAGCTCTTTGAAAATGTCAAGGAGAGAGTTCTCCATCTTGAAAGAAATGTAGCATTATGGGCCCAGAATGAGCTGCTGGGCAAAGACGTATTCTTAAATGAATCCTCCTTTGTCCAGTGGTGGAAGAGGCTCCCTATCCAACATAGATCAGTATCTTGCATCAAGGATCTATTTCAAGTATAATAATAATATATATACTCCAGTCTCTATCGGAATCAGCAATTTGCAAGAATACAATTTACATGTTTAGGAAAAAAATGTTTTTCTTTTTTTTTCGAAATTCCCCTGTAAACAGACAACAGCTGTGGCACTGGAGAGATGCATAGCACTCTACCAATAAATAGATAATTGTGGGTTCAGATTCTGAAATACAGAAAATGGCATCATTGTTAAGTGACACAAAGCACCTGACACCAACAACTAGATAACCGTGTGTTTAAATTCAGAAAATAACAGATGAGATAATTTAAACAGATACATAGCACCTATAACAATAGCTAGAGAGCTGCGTTTAGAATCTGGAAAAACAAAAGGTAGGGCATAATTAGAATTTAGATAAACAATGTGATAATGCATCTTTGGTTTGACATGCTAGCTGAAGGGTTACACTTCAATTACTAACTTCTCAAAATACCAACTATAAATTACAGTATATAGCAAATTTGTTCTGGCTCTCAGAAAATCTTTCATCTACAGCAGCACCCAACTAAAAATTTTTATTGGCTAAAATCCAAGATAAGGCAAATCGTTGGCATAATAATGTTGAAAGTTAAAAGGGGTCTATAGCTCCCTTCCCATGCCAAAGCCTAGCCTGATCTTCAGGCGTTGGTAGGCTTCCTTACCCAACTTAAGAGAACTATATAGCCTTCATTTAAAAGCTATTGGACAACATAATTTTTCATTTTTTTTTAAAAAAAAAAAAATACTGTGTCCAATTTCCCCTTTCAGGTTATCAAAAGATTAAAAACAAAACTAAGCATCAAATTATCCAACTTAACAGCAAGTATTTAGCTTTCATTCAAAAAGATATTGAACAAATATCAGCACATCCGAAAAACTACTTCAATTACTAAACAAAACAGAACCTAAGCAGGCATTACTTGATCTCAATCATCGTTGAAAGCCTGAAACAATCATAACCTTCAAAAGACAGCACAAGCAATCAGATATAGGTGCACACTCAGTCACAAAAGGGAGGCTCAAAGGTGAGCTGTCAGCATCTAGAAGGTTGGTATAGAAACAAATAGCCCAAGGCAAAAGTACCAGGCGTACACACAATGATTATCACTAAGTTGCTAGCCTCAGTTATTAGCTTTACATTTGCCAGAGGGAGGTTGCCATAGCCTCTGCCCTCTCTGCTTTTATTTCTGTCATCAATTCTATTGCCATACAGCCCATACAAACTCTGTAACTTAAAAAAAAAACTGACATCCAAAACAAGGCATCACAACTAAACTGGGAGTCTCTTCTCTCCAGGCAATATGATAACACTGTCATAAGCCATTCCCAAATGACACAGACTAAAAGCTACAAGTGATTAACACCTGATTCTAAGATCTCATGACATAAAATTTCTCAACATAAACTATGTCCATTGTGTAACCACAACAGTAAAGACTTAGAACCCAGGATTCATGTTTGTGTCTTGTGTTTATTATTGAGAATGATTGCACAAAACATTTCAAATAGCTTATATCATACACAACATTCCAGATCTGTTAATCAATAAACGGTTGACAACGGAAATCAAAATGGATAAACAATTAAGATGGCACATCACTCGTACAATCACCATAGTTTGTAATGTAATTAGTTAATTACGTAAGACCACATTTGTGAAATAAACAAGGCCATACACTGCAGGCAAATCACCAGTAAAAGAACAATTGACTTCACATCTTCACTTCCCAAATTCTAATCTCTGTAATTGAAAGGTGATAGGCATTTCTTTACACCCAGGTCAGAAACAAGATAGAGCGCAAGTAGGGGTAATAAGAAATGGTAATTAACCACAACAATGTTCAGGATACAAATGTTAAAGGACTCTTAACATAAGTTGACATTTCATTTGAAAAAAAAAAAACATGCATATAATTTAACAAATTAAATTTATAAAAATAAAAAAAGACCTGGAGAATGACACTTTCCCATGTCCAACTTTAGTAAGAGGAACATATGAAATATTACAACAAAAATTCCGAATAAACCCAAAAGGCTACAACAGAAGCAGCGCTAATGTAAGTACAAACTGTCCATTCTTGAACTAGATAAAAGATTCAAAACTTTTGACACGGAATAAAGGAAAGAACATCACATGGTCAGACGATTACAAAACAAGTGAGCAAGCAAATTACTTGAAAAAATATAGGTTTCAAAACCATAGTCCATACATAGCTCCATATCACTTCCATATGGGAGACAAATGGTCAGTATCACAGAAGATCAATTCATCAACTCTTTCCAAAGCAAAAACAGTAGTCAAAATTATTCTCCACAATACAACTTCTCAGAATAAATTATGCACCAACATTACAACTCTGTATAACATTTTTCTACACTAATATTTTGGCTTGCATAATAAGAAACTTACCTGGATAAAGTAACCTAATTACATGCCATAGTTCCCAAATTAAAATATGATGCCCCCACATAGATCTTCAAGCTTCAAGAAAATGAAATTGGCAGAAACATCAAAAACAATATTAGAGCAGCAAAACCAGGATATTAGAGGCCCTATGACATCAATCACTTCAAAACATGATTACAATTAATTTGAAAGCTATTTGCTGTACAATATGGCCATAACATTTCACTACTCAAGCTTAAAAGTAACATGAAATAAAAGATACAAATGCACTAAGAAATAATAGCATGACTATAAGGCCTATAACTTTATGGTATAGTATATCATGCATAGCAACATCACAATTAAGAAAAATAAAACTATACCTTCAGGGCTTCATTATCCAGGAAAATGTGACCAGGAAATCATCTTTTCAATGAGCTTTTTGAAAAAGATGGCATTCTTCCAAGCATAGAAAGAACACTACATGTTTGACACCCTCAGGCAATCAAGCCTCAATCTAACAATCACTAGATCCTTAAACAAAATGTTCATTGCCATAACTGAAGATCATCAGCATTACCTGTCATGCTGTCAAGGTATTCATACAACATAAAGTAACTGTTCAATAAAAACTGAAACAACATTCCACGAACCCAAAACTAAGCCCTCTAGGCCCATAACAAAACAAGAAGTCAAACTACAGGACAATTCAGAGATTTTAGGCTAGTCTAGACAGGCCAAGCTTAAAAAGAACTTGAAAATATGTAACAACAATGATGATGACAATAACAAAATAGTACCCCCTCTGTCCCCTTTTTTTTGCACCATGGATCCACTTTTAGTCATAGCTTTTTGGGTCAAATGGTGCAAAAATAAGGGACGGAGGGAAAAAAAAAATTAAAAAAAAAAAAAAAATAATAATAATAATAATAATAATAATAATAATAATAATAATAATAATAACCAACAAACAAAAATAATCAAACAAATTCCATGGTTATTTTTGTAAGCAAACTCAGAGGAATGACTGAATGCTTTATTATTGATCCTGTCTTATAGATCCTGGATGATTCTTATATACATCATTGAAATTCATCAATTAAATTCTCTCTCGCTACATAATGATCAGCATCCTTGACCTTGCATAGTTGCATATTAAAAACCTAAATCAATAACCAATAATAGCCAATAAATACACTAAGGACACCAAAATGATTTCTTCCAGCAGCAGCGGACACTGATTTCACGAAACACATAGAAGATTTATTTTCTTTAGTAGAATTGGATCCACCTTCAGCAAGAATGAGCCGGAAACAAGCAAGATACTACCCAGGGCTAAGTAAAAAAAAAAGTCAGAAAATTCAGATAACTGGATTATTTTTATCCAATAATTGATTTGATATTCGAATAATCAGATTTCAGACCAAATCATCATAATAACCAAAAAAGATGTTTGATCCAGATTTTTGTGATTAGATTTGTATCGGATCCAGATCACAAATTTTCCATATTCCTTCAAATTTTTAATGCACCTATTCACAGACTTATGAATTGAACCATCTTGAGCTTTTATGATGTGCTTCTGCCTTCCTTTAAATTAATGCTGCTCAACAGCACTCCGAGTTATTTCACAACTGATGAGAAGCCACTATCAGATGCAGTACAAAACTGTAGAGATCCTGAATGTCACACACTCACACAAAAACCATTAAATTTCAATTTAAGATACAGACTTTAGTCCTTTACAACATAGCAGTGATACACATTAGTTACAGGCAAGGAATTTTCGCTATATCAGTACTTCTTGTTCCTGTCTTATGAGCCATAGCACCAAACCATCTGTAAGAGCTCTTAATTTTTCTAAACAGATGAAAACATGCAATTTCCTTCAAGCTGAACAAACATTCCCAGCAAGTTCCATTTAAGTTCTCTAAAATTCTAACTGAGAAAGTTGCATAAACACATAAATGAGTATTTAAGCCAAAAAATTGTGTTGGAAGTAAAATAATAAACCAAGGTGTCCCAAGCACAAAAGCTCGGCCTAGAGCAATTTTAATTTAAGAGATGGAAGATTTATGGGATGTTGTCTTAACCACCGGCAGGCCAAACCACTATTTAATACGAGTAGTATTTAAACAATGAAAAGGAAGGTTCCAATGTCAGTCATCAGCCTTTCAGATCATGGCACTCAAATTTGGTATCCCCAACATGGCCAACAACCTCATTGTGGAGTCAAACCAGTATCTAACGAGCAGAGGGCATTAACAGCTCTCACTAAGAATAGCAGTATAGCATACAGCCTCCTACATAAGTTGTGCTTCTAAGACGAGATTTTGAAAATAACATTTATGGGTACGTGAAACTGAAAAATAAATGGTGTGAAAAAGAGTCGAAAAAGACTCCATAAACAAACATAAAATGGACCCACAGAGGGAAAAAAAAAGGCAAATTAAGAAGTATACATACTAGGCAGTAAAGAAGGATCTCAGCTTCTTCTATCAAATTCTCTTTCAATGTGGCGAAACAGAAACCAAATTATCTCCAGCACGAAACAAAAGTACGTATCCATAGTATATAGCTAGTATCAAATCCAAGGATCAAATAGTTTGCTGCTAACATAAAAGACAAAAACAAATAGAGAACAGACAAGATTGTAATGATCTTTAATGTATTCAATTTCTGTACCACTTATCTATTCACATACTAGCATCAATTCCTCTACAATCAGCAAAAGCACCACACAGATTAGGACCAAACTCTCTATATTCAAGCCAGCTCAATAACTCGGTGCTTAAAACCACAAGCTTTTATACCCACATCTACGAACTAGAATCAGGCTAGATCAACACAACACTGATAGACACCACAAAGTAAAAACTGAGAATTCCACCATACATAAGCTGACCCAAAAGAAGTACGACAACTTTATATCCTAAACCCTTGAAGACGACATGCTACAAGAGCGAGCCAAACGAATTGTTAGACTACCACCGGACACACTGGCCTCCTTCTCTACTGGTTCTGAAGCATACTCCTTCCTGCATCCAGGACAACGCGCATCCTCCTCAAGAATCCTCTTGTGACAAAAAAGGCACAAATGGAACCCACATGGGCAAGGGAGAAAACTGGAGTCCGTCAAGTCCAAATCCTCACAGCATATAGGGCACGATGTAGGCACACGAGGAGTCATATTGTTACGAACCCAAGGGTTTGCAAATCCTTGAAGCCTCTCAGCACCAGTCGGAAAACTATGCTGTTTAGCCAAATTGGGCAAACTCTGAGGCCTGAAAGCATCATCCGGTCTCCAAGCTTTGCAATTTTCGCTACCCCTGCCCAAAATCCCAACCCCAACGCTCTTCGATTTCTCCAATTGAGCATCCACATTCTCACAGATAGGCAGCTGACCTTCAAAACTCAACCCAACCGCGGTTTCTTGGCCAGGGGAAAGATTAGAATTAGAGTTATGACTCTGATTAGCATCAGGAGCACCAACCAAAGCATCTGCAACAGCCTCCCAATCATCCAAACAGTCATCATCCTCACAACCACCACCACCATCACCATCCTCCTCTTCTGTCAAACTCCCTGAGAAGCATCCCCTGCCGCTGCTGAAGCTCGAGGAGCTGCTGCTACTGCTGCTGCCAGTATAAGTAATCCCTGAATCATTTCCCCTAGAAATACTACTCGTCGGACTATTCGACGGGGACGATTCCGAGTCACTAAAGTGGTGGCTGATCTCCTCCACTCCCGGATTATCCACTTCTAAATCCTTACAGCATTGCACCGCCTTCTTCCGAGTTTCAATCGCCGGCCCATTGAATTTACCACCACCACCACCAACATCAACAACAGGAACATTCACTTCCTCCTTGCAATTCTTGTTCTTCACTATTATTAAAATTAAATTCATCACAAATTTCACCAATCAATCAAACTTCAAACACTAATCGAAAACCAATCCAAGATTTTAAAAAAAAAAAAATTATAATAATAAAACAATGCAGTACCTTGAGAAAGCCACTGTTCACGGCGAGCATCAAGCTTACACTGCTTCAATTTCGCCGACCTATTCGCCTGAACAATCACAAACTCCATTTTCAGACCAAAATCAAACAATTTTCATGCAATCAAAATTTTCCCAAAATAAAATCAAATTAAAGAGATAAGATAATTAATTACCCGTTTTTTCTTGCCGAAATCCTTGGAAACATTAGGAATCGAAGCATTGATGGTTGAATCAGACACCATGGTTGAAGATAAACCTCGAATTTGATTGAAATCAAAAACCCTAATTTCCGAATTTTATTTTTTTGGACGACGAAAAATATAAAAATATCTGACAGAAAAATATAAATGGTGAAGAAAGAGAATGGATAACGGAAACTGCTCTGCTCCTCTCGCTCGCCTTTTCGCAGTCAATTAAAAAAACCATCATGCCATTTTCTCAACCATATATATAATCTTTTTATTCCAATTTTGCCCTTGATTTTTTCTTCAATTTACAGGGATTTAGGGTAATTTTTCAGCTGTTGTTTGTGATGAAACGGTGTCGTTTGTTTATTGGGGGTTTGACTTGTGTGAATGACGTTAGATGTACGTGTGTGTGCTTGTTCCCCAAGGTAAAATATTGGGTTGGAGGGGTAGTTTGGGGAATTTGATATTTGGGGAGTAAATTGGATTGATTAATTTGGATTCTTTTACAAAATCTCTGGATTGGATTTGATTTGCTTAATGCTAGGTGGAAATATGGAATTAATGCCAGCAAAAAAATAAAGATAAATAAATAAATAGAGAGTACAAATGTACAATTGACATTTCACATCAATACTATATACTAAAGTAATCACCAGCATTATCCCCAAATTACATGTGTCACACTCACATTAAAAAATTTCCCGCCATAAATCTTTTTTTCCTTTTTTTTTTTTTCAAAATAATAAGATAGCTAATAAATAAATAAAAAGAGAATATACAACCTAATAAACAACCTAAAAAAATAAACAACTTAGATAAATAAATAAATAAATTTAATCGTTGATCTATAAAATGCATTATATATCCCTTTAATCTATGTATTGTTTGATTTTTACATAAAAAAAAGGATTTTCACTCAATTTCAAATTTATAACATGTCAACAAACTAAAATTAGAGATAAGTACTTTACATTAATGTATTTAATCTATATAAATTTGATAATATAGATAGTACTACGTATAATTTATTTATTTAAAAAAAAATTCTTTTGAATATCCGAGTGTTTGCTCGGGCAAAAAACTAGTGTTCTTAATATTTTATGGTTTGCACAATAATAATTATGACAAGGATGAGGGATGGTGAAAATAAATGGTTAAAACTTAAAAGTAAGAAAAAATAGATTTCACTTGTTTTTTGGGGAGATAATTCAAATTTATATGCTTGATTGAAAAATATATAGTGCATTTCTTTCAAAAAAAAATGTGGTGTATATTTTTGTAAATGTGTAGTTTTTTTTTACAATGGTTCAAAAGGAGACTAGCTTCCAACTGACTCGGCACTACAATTAGAAAATTTAAACTTCTTAACCAAACTAATACAATAACTAAACAGGGAATTGGGGTTACAAACGCTATAAACTGCTAAGCAATGCAAATAAGGGTGTTTCAAAAAAAGAAAAAAAAAAAAAAGAAACACGATGCAAATATGGGGGATGAGAAGATCCATCGCCAGTGTTAGCCCTAAGTTGTTCCAAATTTGTTCAATTGCGCTTATTGATCTTGCAAAAACAACGGGGATACCTTTTACTTTTCTTGTTCTTCGCCCTTGACCTGATTGATCTTCCATTTTTATTTTTTTTTACATGACAGATAACGTACATGTATAAAGTGGTGGAGAGATTTAATGTGAGGGTATATTTAGTAAATTTCATACGTTTCATAATGTAACATGATAGTGAAATGAAAGGTTAGGTAACATAACCACTAGTATCCATAAGATTTGTACTAATACCTTAGTGACACATGTATTAAACACTCATCTTTTGGCAAGTATCTAAAGGTTTGAACTCCGAGGGGCGTATCACATACTAACCTTTTGAGCTCGAGCAATTCCGTCAGTCTTGGCCAACACTAGGCTCTTATGAGTACTTAAGGAAAACAACACCACATTTTTCCCTCGAAGGAGGTTATCTCTCATACTCACATAGGTGTTTAGTTTGTGTATTACGTACACATTCCCAACATATTTAGGGTCCTTCTCTGTAGGCTTAAAACACATTCAAGCACCTTGCAAATTGAAGATTTTCTATGAAATGGAATAAGAACACTAGCTAAGACGTAAAAAGTTCAACCTTATCAACTCAATTATGCATCCACTACTCAACGAGCTCTTAGGCTAGATATATTAAGGGACACTCCAAAGCTCAGTCATTCGTACCACTATCGTTCCCTACTCGAGTAATACCTATATTGTAATTTGGATCATTTTTTAAATATAAAGTTTTGAAATTTCTTAATATTGTATTATCTCAATTTTATTTCTGGTATTTTTTATTTAATTTTTAATTTCATGTCTTAACAATGAAGACAAGCTATGAAACTATAGAACAACTAGCTTTTGGACCCGTTCTACGCACGAGTTATGCTTAAGTTATAAATTTATTTGAAACTTTACAAATTATTTGAATGACTTTATTTTATCGTCTTTTGACATATTATAATATTTTATGAATTAGTGGTAATAGACTAATAGTTGTAGAGAAAATGGCTTAAAATCTGGTAGACGGAATAATCGGTCGTTGGACGATCACCCTAAAACCAAACACTATTTCTACCTAAACCAACCTAAGACAAGTCTAGGGTAAGTAGAGGATCGTATCCACAGGGAACGGGTAAGTACACCAAGAGTATGAAACGGTTGCAATCTAGTTCGGTCACAAATTGGGGGTTTTGATTAGATAACTACTATGGAGGCAAACACTAGGGGGAAATGGGAATTGACGCCAACCAAACCAATGGATCAAAACAATAGGCAAGCATGAACACAAATTGGGTGATAGAGAGGGCACTCAATGTTGCCTTATTTCGAAGCCACAACACTAAGCATTCCTAACCAAACTCAACTAACAAGATAGGCCAACCAAGTCTTAACGATGAGAAGTAGACTACTAACTCGGGTTTGTCTTTCGATAGGTCCAAGAAAGCATTAAGGCACAAGCAATTGGGATTTCTCGCCTAATTGTTGCAACTAAGACTACTACATCATTCAAACAAGGAACCATAATCAAGAGGAGATTAGCATAACCATATAAGAAAAGGCTCACAACTAGACTTCATCTCTCAATGCAAGCATAGAAGTGAATACATGAGCAATAAGTGGCCATCCAATTACACATGCAATTAACCAATTCTTTAACAATCAATCATCAACCCAAAATGAACATGCAAGCACAAACATCAATCAACCCATGGCTTGGTTGGGTCTTCACCCAACCCCTAGCTAATTGACTACTCACTAGACATGGTGAAGGACATCAAAACAACAAGTTCCAATTCAAACATTAAGTTAACAAGTTGAGAGGAGTAGTAGGAATAAGGTAGATTAGACATGCAACAACAATTAAGCAAGATCAAGAGAGAAATTAACAATTCAAAGTAGATAAAAACTGAAATTAAAGAGTAAGAGATAGAGGAAAGAGATTACTTAAAATGCTTCAAAGTTGAGAAATTGTTGAATTCAAGAGAACAATCTTCAATTAATCTATTACAATGATTGAGTTTGAGAAGATCTAAGCTAATTAATGAGGGTTGAGAAGAACTAAGGGCCTAAGAAAACTAAAGGGAAAGAAGATCCAGAAAACTGAAGCCAAGCGTCCTATTTATATGCCCAAAAATTACATCGTAAAATCCGTCAAAATCGGGCTTCAGAACAGGAGGAGCGCCCGCTCCTGGGTGTGGAGCGCCCGCTCCTTGGTGTGGAGCGCCCGCTCCTGGGCTCTCTGCATGCCCTCTCCTCTTGCAACAGATTGGGGCGGAAAGTAGAGGATCGGGGAGGAGCGCCCGCTCCTTGAAGGCTGCACGCCCGCTCCTATATGTGCAGGGGGAGGCAGAAAGTGGTGCTGGGATGAGGAGCGGCCGCTCCTGTAAGGGTGCACGCCCGCTCCTGCCTGATAATGCTCCTTCGAGAAAGTCTTCATGCTCATACTACTTAACCATAATCTCATTGCACCTACAAACACGAGCACACACATAAAAAGAAACGGGGAAGCCAAAAGATGCAAGTATGCACAAAAAGAGTTAGAAAAAGGGATTGAAGTAGGGGAAAGAGTACAAAATTGTGTTTTAAAAAGCCATGATAAGTGGACAAATAAAACACTTATCAAAATCGTAAAATCATATCTCTATCGCATGATATATTAATCAACATTTTGTATAAAAAACTACTTTGTAAATACCAAACACTTATTATAATTTTACAATTTTTACATCAAATGTAAAGGCATGATATTCTTCTTTAGTCTTTACCAATATATGTCTCTTATATTGCGCTTAATATCTTCAAAATTAAAGCCCCATGACACGCAAACAATGTCATCCTATGGAATTTCCATAGTATTCTTGCCACCTCGATATTTCCCTTTTCAATCATCATCCCCATTGTTGTAGAAATTTCACATAGAATTTTGAGAGATAAACTAATTTTTTAGTTTTTGAAACTTAATGAGTGTGAAAAAATCTTTATTGAAAATTTGTATTTATATAAGAAGAGGAGGAAGATAAGGGGTTAAATTAAAGAAATGGATTATGAATGTTAATAAATTGAATTGATAGATGGAATAATGAGAAGAGGAGAATGTTTAGGAAATTTAATTTGTTATTGAATTAAAATAAAGATTACAAAATATAAAAGTTATTGAGAAATAAAGGGGGAGATAAAGAGAGAATTTCTTTGAAAACATAAGGAGGGAGAATGAATAAAGAAAGGTGAGAAAGAATGATGATATGTGTCAATTTTGGTTTGTGTTTTTAAATACTAAGTATAGAAGTATAGATATAGATAGAACAATTTTTTTTTTTTTTTTAAAAAAAACTATAGAACAATAATGCCACAATAGAATTATAAAACCTCATTTAACTCCAATGTAACTATGTAATTGGGGTCAAGTTTGATTAAAAAAAAGGTAAATCCATTGCTTCTTTTATTTATATTTAAAGAATTTGACACCAAAGTAACTAAGTAAGTGGGTTCATTTGACTCCTCTTATCCCTTAATGCATCTGCCTATGCATGTAACATTGACAAAGTAACTCTAGCAACACTAATCGAGTAACCTCTAAAACACTAAATCCCATGAAGACTAATCACACAGTATGTCTAGCCACGTTTAAAAATTTATGTTGATTAGAGTTTTCAAATAGCGAAAAAGTTAAGATAAAAAGTATACAAATACTTGTACAGTTGTACTCCCTCCAATTTTAAATACAAGCTCTATTATTTTATGCGCGGAGTTTTTGGAGAAATTGAGAATAGTAAAAAAAATATAGAGGTATCCGGGTTAGTGGAAGGTAAATTAGAGGTCTAAAAGTAATAAAATTGGGTCTCACTAGTTGAAATAAATGAATTAAATATTATTAAAATTTTCTAAATAAGAAAATGGAGCTAGTACTCCGTATTTAAAAACAGCCGCAAAAGGAAAGTGAAGCAAGTATTTAAAACCGGTTGGAGTACTTCGTAATTTCGTATACGGAGAACTAGATACTCCGAAGAAGGTTAACTGGATTTAAGCCAATTCAGGTTAACTGTACGTTGGCATGCCGATGCTAATTTGATCTTTCAATTTTCTTCATTCCTAAGATTGAATTTATTGATGATAGCGATAATAAGTTTCCGGTACGAATTCTTTGTAATTCTTCTTTGAATTTTATTACAAATTTGAATTATTTAGATTTCAATTGTAATTTTTTCAATTGTTTTTGCCGGAATTTACTAGGTGTTACTTTCACCACTTCAATTTTCATTTTATTTAGTTTCAATTATTCCTTATTGATAAACGCGGGCTTGAGCCGCACCCGCAAACCAAGAGAGAGAGTTCACTTCACAAGTTCAAAGGGGATTCCATCCCAAAACCATATGGCAATAGGAGGAGTAGCCCCTCAGCCTTATAAAGTAATTAACTCTCTCATCTTAAACCAATGTGGGACACTTACATGTGGTGATACACTTCAACACTCCCCCTCACATGTAAGGTCCTTTTTTACTCAAGAATCACTTGATCCAATTCAACTTGGCCCAGAATACTAATGTCATTAAAGGTCCCAAACCATGGGTTGACAATTTGCTCAAGCCATAAAAGGTCCCAAACCGTGGGCCTGGCTCTGATACCATATTAAATACGGGTCTGGGATGGATCAAGACCAGTGTTGCCCGGTGGGACAATGACATCAATTGGTGCAACCAAACCAACACGAGCAGGAGCTCCAACATTGTACTTGGAAATCTCCTCCCTAACTTCCTTCAAGTCACCCTTGGTAAAGATCAAACCAACAACTGTTGGAGCTTTTTTCAGGTTCTCGTTACCAGTGTTTTGAGCATGAAGTCTAATAGACCTCTTCATCATAGTATTCTTTCCCATCAAAACAACTGAATCACCTCTCAAACCACGCCTAATTCCTTGAAGCTGGTTCGAACCGACATTGTCAGCTGATGCAATCAACACTTGACTGTACTCGTCCAAGAGTTGGCATAGTTTCTGATCTTCTTCTCAGCCTTGGTTGGTTTCACGGCCATTTTTGTTGAAGTTTACGACAAAATCTGGAAAATTAGGGTTTCTGTCTCGATTTTGTTGAGAAGAGAGAAGAAAAAGGGCAAAATCGAGGGCCAAGACGAAGCTGAAACTGATGCTTGTCAAGCCGGACAGCGAAACGACGCCGTCTCTTTAACCTCCGGTGGGATTTTGCAGATTAACTAAGACAAGATTCTACTGGTATAAACCCTATTCTCTTTTTAGAATAAACAACAAAATTCGAATTATATATTCCTATTCTCTTTTTAGAATAGATTAAATTTGAATTATAATTTTAATGCTTTTAAAGTATAGATTGTTGTATGTGTAAGTCAAATTGAGCCCTAAAGTCTCAATTTTTGGAATTTTATTTTCAATTGTAAATCGTTAATCAGATTATTATGTTGCTAAATTATCACTTTATTAATCAGATGTTTTATTTTACTGAATTATACAACGTATCATACTCAAATAATTCTATTTAATTCTGAATTGTGGCCATGTTTGTTAAGGGTATAAATAATTCTGTTTAATTTGTGATTTAACATGACTGCAACAGATCACTTGGTCACAACGATTTCCTATTTTTGTTGCAGGGTTGCTTGAGTTGTTGTATCTCGATGGAGAGTGATGATGGGATGAAGGAAGACAATATCTTCGAGGAGAGAGAAGTATCAGATGGGGGAGAGGAGGAGGAGGAAGAAGAAGACAACGAAGAAGATGGTGATGGAGGTGAGGAGGGAGAAGGCGAGGATGAGTTGGAGGAAGAAGAGGAACGTTCAGTGACATTTGAAGGGAATATAAACCCTTTGGATTTTGTTAAAGAAGGTACTTCTGAAGTTCAACTTTATCAAGAGCTCGAAAAGCTCAACTATGGAACTTTGGTTTTGGGAAGAGGCGCAAAGGCCAAGGGTATTTTACTTTATCACCTAGCATTCTTTTTCATTTCCTTATAGTTGTGTTAACTTTTGCATAATTTTTTTTTAAAAAAATATTATTTAATTGTATATTGATACAAGAACAGTCTAGCATGATAGCAGTCTAGCACCAACCTTTTATTTAGCAATGAGGCATTAATGTATGTGGAAAAATAAGTGTGGTTTTTCGCATATAATTGACTTATCTTAACGCTTATTGTAATTCTGAGTTGTGCTCGGGTAGCCCTGATTAGAATAACTTATTTCTCATGCAATAAGTTTATTTATGATGAAGAGAACAAATATGTATGCAATCTTCCGGGTATATAGAAAGCCTTGCAGAGATAGCACTAAAAAATGGTTAGATAGAACATGAAAATGCATATGACAATCATCTGTTTTGAGCGAATTTGTGTTTAGTGTTAGCAAGTTGGTGTTAAACTGTTGATACATTGTCAACTATGAACTATGTCTTCATTGGTTAATACTTAGGAATCGGCTGCCATATATGCACTTAATTAAAGACCTTAAGTGCATATTCTTCACTTTGCATGAAGGTTCATTTTACTGCTTTTAGTCCTCGTATATTCTTAAATGCATGAAGACCTTCAATGCTACTTATGCCGATGTAAAGTCTTCGTGGATCACTAACACAGCAAATACATAATGCTTTCCAGCAATATAATGACTTTTTGGCTGCTTGTGGATTTGTTTGATTTATTAATGTCGTAGGAGCACAAATTTATTCTGCTGTCATCTTATTAGGGTATATCCTGGATTCCTGAGATTTATTGATCTGTGAATAATTTTTAGTTCTTCTCCCTGTTTGGGTGTGCGCGCATATGTGTGTGTGTTTGTGGGGTGGGGGGGGGGGGGGGGTTATTCTTAATCAGTTTGATCTCCCAGGTTTATACTAAGCTTTATTTAGGAAATTCCCTGGTGTGTTGATATTGAATTTTTACAAATTGGTTATTTTGGCAGAGAAGGTTCAGCTAAGAAGCAGAGGCCGGAGATTAATGCTGGAGCAACCCCTGCAGAAATGGAGGAGGTCATGAGTTATACTTCTAGGCGAAGATCTAAGAAGGTAATTATATCGGTAATTGGGACTCTGTTTTCTCCAGTGAGTTTTTGCAAAGTCTAATTATGATGGAATTTTCTTTATCTAAAAAAATGGTTGCTTTAGAGATTAAACTTATCGCATAGAGGAACATTTGTGTCTGAAGAAAGTGCGAAAAAGGTAATTAGGAATTTAGGACATGGATAGCTAGGACATGAGTAAGTTAAGTGTAAGATGTTAAGTTATATGTGGACAAATGGACAATGTGATGCATAAGCGTGTAAATACACACACACACACACACTCACACACACACACACACACACACACTATCTTTTAATGTGCTTAAGGATTAGTTACGGGCTGTGATGATGCCTTCCCAAGGGTTTAATTAACACCACATCTGGATGGGAGAAATATTTCAATTTCATGTTGTGATTTATATTTTTCATCTATGTATATTGACTAAATGCTTGTATCTATACCAATGGTGCTTGTTGTAGAACTTGGTGGTTAGCTTCATTTTCATGTGTTGAAATCTAGTCATAGTTAGAATTATTTGTTTGTTTGCTCTGGATAGTTATATGCTGTGATGTTTTACACTTACATGGTGTTGAAGTTCTTCACTTTTTATGATTCCTGGCATGTCCTTGCTCTTCCTTTTCCTTATTTTTATAGTCAGTGTGCGTATTTTGGGACCCTTGGCTGCAGTTATCATGGCATGCCATTTTGCAGCTAAACTTTTTTTTTTAAATATATATATATATATATATATATATATATATATATATATATATATATATATATATATATATATATGTATATATATATAAAGTATACATATATATCATAATTTTTATCCTTGTTATTGTATACTTTGAAAATGTGAGGTTATTTAATTAGTTTAGGAGTATCTATATTTTACACACTACACTTGCAACTTCTTTGTATGGTGACCTGTAATATAATATCTTATGATGTATGCATATGCATATCTCCCTTGCTTAGTGGCGGATCTTGTGCCAAAAAGTTTGTGGGGCCAAAGTTTGATCCTCCAACCTTTTGCTCAAAAATAACAATACTTAAACATTGTGTCATAACTTTTTAAATGTAATTATTAGACATTATATTACTTATAACCAATAACTTAGAAAAATTAAGGGGGGCCGGGCCCCGACCCGCCCTAACTAAGGCCCGCCCCTGCCCTTGCTTTTTACTATTGCTTCATTTCGTGTTTTATCACATCTCACTCTGTTTTCTTGTTTTATATTACTACAGCCTAAGAAGAGAGGGAGGCGTAAAGGATCAAGAAATAAGCTTAGCACTGAAATCACAAAGAAGCTTGGTGATGCTAATCTTCATTATGCACATGGCCGCTATGAAGAAGTATGTGTTGCTCTATTTGACATTTGTGCCTCTTTTAAATTCGCAAGTTGAATTTAAAGTTGAATCAATCATTGTCTACTCAATTGATGTGTTTTCCCTTTCCTCTTTAATCGCATTGAATTATGTTCTTTTTTTTTTTTTTTTCCATTTTTTTTCCCAGCATGATCGGAGTAAGATTTGGCCTTCTCATGTCTAGCACATTCTCTAGATAATGATTATTCTCTAGGAGTTCGGTTTGGGAGCGAAAATGAATGCAACTATACTTCTAATAAATTAAGACTAGTATAGGGTTTGCTCTAAATAATATTTGGAAGTGTTTTGGAAGCCGACAAATTAGTGTAAGATGGTGTGCTACAATAATAAACTTATGGTCAACTACCCACAAAGATATACAGCCGTATAAGTTCTTTGATGTTTGTGTCATCTGTCCGTGGAGCATTCAATTCGGCGATCAAGTTACTTTCTGGGAAAAGTTAGGGCACTTCTTGCTTATTTTTAGATTCTATTTTTAATAAGATACTGTATTACATAGTTTATATGACGACCACCCCCCCCCCCCCCCCCCCCCCCCCCGCCCTCTTTTTTTTTTTAATCCCTTTTTTTCTTTTGCATGTTAGATTGCCAGCCATGCAAATTTTGGAAGTAATAAGGGGAAATTTTTTTGAAAATCTGAGTGATTGGCCAACCTTAAATTTTGTAATTCGAAATAAATGATAGTTACAAACTAATCTATACAGCTCTAACACTTTTTACAAGATGGAGCTTTCAGAATACAACTATTGTCATGAGGCTTTGAGAGTGGCCTACTTTGCTTTTCTTTGGGGCTACTATATGCAGCTTTTCCTAGGGTTACCTTTTAACGACTGAAGCGTGATTGGCATTCTATTTGTCTATTTATTCTCATTGTTTTTTTAGACAAGTTCTTTCCTGTGCAGATATTTCCTTATCTAAGAGTTTACCTATTTTTTCTTGAAAAGGTAGAAATTCTGACTTGTTATAAGTGAATATTTTGAAAGGGAAATGAAACTTGCTTTCTTTGGCACGAGTAAGGAGACTAAATCGGTTATGTTCAATTGTTCACAATTTGGGGGTTTGATCATGTTTCCTTCATGTTCAAAATTAGGGAGGCACTTCACTTGAAATTTGAGGTCCATATTTGGGAAAGAATCCTATTACTAGGGTGCTTCATTTGACTGGTATGTACGTACTAGTAATTATTCTAATTATTAGTATCCTTACACTTCACTTTGTTAGTGGCAGTGTTAGAGAAAGCACATCACATGAAGAATATGGTTTAACTCTAGGTATTGCAGATGCTGGTTTGCTCTGTCTTCTACAAGGGGTTGAAGACTTCCTTAGGATGCTTAAATTTTCTTCATAAACTGGAGTGTTGGTTATGTGTTCTAGTTGTGATTGTTTACAAAGGCTGTATATTGAGATGCTGCACCTGCTGGGGGTTTGATCCATAGTTGTACTTAAAGGAAGTCTTCACTTATTAGAAACTTAAGTGTGTTTAGGTCCTGGTCCATTCATGCAATGTGGGCGGATATTAATGGGAAGCTAAAACACAGAGGAATCTTGTGTATAGGAGGCCTAGTTGAGGACTTTTCCCTGTTTGTTGCTTTGCCACATAGCATATCCAGAGTCTACATGTGCAACTTTTCTCGTTTTACACAGTTCAGACTTCAATCCTTATGGGTTCACACTTCACAGTCTACCGTCACTGAGGTACATACGATTAATCATGGTGAGTCTGAAGTGTAAGGAGTCAAACTACTAATTGACCACATCAGTGTTTGGTGGTCTTTTTAAAAACAGAAAACGGGGCTCCGAAAATTTCTCTTGTTCTAGCCAAATTTTAATGTCAACGATTATGAGGCAGGAAGATAATGTATAGACTAGAGGTCTACCCTTGGTGCTAATGTTTGAAATGGTAAATCTAGGAAGACAGGCTAAAAACCTATTTAAAACATCTCAAAGTAATTTATTCACCTTTCTGGTCTACCATGTATAGGGCTGTGTTGAAGAGGATTTGCTATTCAGAGTTTACTAGTTTGACCTCTCAAAGTTGTGGAATGCTGAGAAATTGAGAATCAGTGGGGGAGCCTAAAGCATGGTATGCTGGGGTGTACGAGAATTAGGAAACTCTGGCTAATAGTTCTTGATTTTCCAGGAATAGTAGTGGTTCGTGTTTGTCCCATACTCCCATCTCTTCTACTTTGTACCGATTTGAACCAAATCTCCCCTTTGTGTGGTTGCCTATTTGCCTGCAAGCTACATTTCTCTTTTGTCATTTGTTATTCACCCTGATAGTGTTCCAACTTTTAAACAATTTGGCAATGTGCTGATGCAGCATGCAGCAATCGTGCCCTGTATATCTGTCTTTCTGCCTTGCCTTGCTTTGATTATCACTTCTTTATAAATCAAGAATTCAGTTTTGAGTTCTTCCTTTTTTAATGTCTCCCATTCTAAACCAATGTAAACGCTTTTCTCTTTTGTATATTGTGTGCGAGCTTCACCCTTTCTCAGCTTGCAATATTGCCTGGAATTAGTAATTTGAACAGTTGATAAATGCTGATTTAGTTTATTTATTCTGGTGCAATAATTTATCAAGTTCATTATGTTTTGTTGATCTACCAACCACTTCACATTGTCTTACTCTGGCTATTACTTCCAAGATATCTTTATTATGTCTACATCTTTACCTCTTCTGAGTTAAGACCTAGTCTATGGTGCGGTCCATATTTGGATCGCGCATCTCTTAATTTGTGGTATCATTAATTTTTTCCCCGATAATATTTATTGTTTTGTGTAGTTCATTGTAGTTGCTCATGTTACTCTACTAACGTTAGTATGCTTAATTAAGGGCATGTTTGGCATCAATTTGGTTTTCAGTTTCCTGTTTTTTTAAAAACTAAAAACCAAAAATAGGAAACAAGAAAAAGGTGTTTCACTTTTTTGTTGTCAGTTTTCAAAATTATTATGGTTTTAATAAGTTTATATAATTTTTGATTAATTATGTGACATATATCATATACTTTTATACAACAAAAACCAAAAAACAGAAAACCACAGCAATGCCAAACGAACCCTAAGCTAAAAGTTTAGGTGCTTTTCAGTTCAACATTGCTCCTGTCTCAATTTAGTTTATTTGTCCATTAACTTTCTGGTCATTCTGTTTAAGGCTATCAGATTGTTGAGAGAAGTGGTTCTACTGGCCCCAAACCTACCGGATCCATATCATACACTTGGGCTCGTATATAACTCTATGGGCGACAAAGCAAAATCTGTGAATTGCTATATGTTAGCTGCAAATTTTGGTCCAAAAGAATCACCTTTGTGGAAACCGCTTGTGACTTGGTCCATGTAAGCATCCTTGAACTTTTTTATTATTCTTTGTTCATGTGGGAATGTGTGATACTCAAAGACAAATCCTTGGGAATGCTTTGAATCTACTTATTTGGAGAAAGGAAAAATATCCCCTATCTAGAATGTGATGTTTTTATTACATAGCTTTTGATGTAATTTTTCAATCAAATTATTTCTATCTTAAAAAGGATGAATATGGAACATAAGGAGTACTTGAACACAAGTCAAAATAGCTTTATGTACCTTTTTCTCTCTAAATGTTAGTATCCAAAACCACATAAAGCAAATTATAATATAATAGTTTTGTAACAAAATTGGTCTTAAATTGTTAAGATAGCAATTTCAAACTAAGAGTAATACAACACTTTTAGGAGGTGTTTGGTTTATAAATTGGTATGGGTTTGGATCTAATGAAATCAAGGTGGTATGGGTTTGAAACTTGTTTCTTAATGCCATGTGTTTGTTTTTATCCGAAATTGATTAATTTTCTACTACGTATTTCCTTTTATTTGATACCTTTAGGCTTGTTATGAGCCATCTCAACTTCCTCCTTGCTTTTTGTACCCCATATCTTGTGGATTTAATGAAATTTTAAATCGGGGGGACGGATGAACATTACATAGTTTGACAAAAAATATTCAGAAAAAAACACCAATACTTAAATACACAGAATGTTCAATAATTAATGTGTACAACTCAAAAAATCCACAATACAGAGGACTTAATATAAATTCAACATTATATACCAATTTTTCCTCCAAAAATAATTGCTTATGAGCGAGTTTGGAATTTTTAATGAATTTGAACATTAAATAATATAGGTTATTAAATGCAATAGTCATAATTTATAATTTTCTCTATGACAAACTTAATTTAGTGGGTTTTGTTCATGCAATATCATAATTAAAATTATTATTTAAATATATATACTTAGTACATATTAGTTAAAAAAAACTGAAAGGAATACTTCTTAATTAAACATTATAAAGAAAAAAAGTGAATGGAAAATACTCCACTAAAAGTTCACTGACAATAGTAATTTAGGGGTTCCGTTAATGCAATATTACAATTACACTTATGTAAATAAATTATATTGGTTAATAAATATTATGGAAGGATTCTTCAAAAAAAAAAAAAAAAAATAAAAAAAAAATGGAAAGAATACAACAACAAGGTTCGAACCTTGGTATCTTGTAAAGAATTCAACTCCACTCACCACCACACCATCCACTTTGTATCTTAATTTACTCCACACAATAATATATATAGCTGATTGTTATTTTGGGAAGTGGGGGGGCAGCTGTCCCCCTTTGTACCCCTCTGGCTCCGCCAGTGGGTTTAAGGTATAGGTATGTCTGTATGGGTTTTAAGTTTTAGTTTTTTAAACCCATACCTTATACCTATTTTTTTTTTTTTGTTTGAACCAAATACCCTCTCACAATATTATAGAGGGAAAAAGGAGAGTAAGCGTAAAAATCTGGTTACCATAAGCATTTTGGAATAGATCTGCTTTCAAATTTCATGTGTGTCCCATTGGCCGACAAAAACCAACAAACTCTGACACTTCATTTTCACCCATGTTGGCCATATAAGTTAATTACTATGGGGTAACACATCATTAAAGGCACATTTTGTTTATGGTTGAAATTTGAAAGTCAGGGTTCACTGAAATTTCCATTAACATTTCTAAAAGATTGAATGGCCCTTTGATGCAGGCCTACAAGGTGGCAAATTGAGGTAATAGTCAATTAGTCATGAGATTGTGTGTGATTCTCTGTGGAATGTTCATTGTGAGATTGTGAATGTCCCAGGTTATGGATTACCATCCTCTCTTTTATTATTATTATTATTATTTTTTAAATAAATACTTCCTCCGTTTCTATTTACTTGACTAACATTCCTAAATGGAATTGTCATATTACTTGACCCATACTATATATGGTAAGCTTTTGGTGGATAAACTCTCTAAATTAGCCTCAAAAAGTGCACATTGGTAATAAGGTAAGTCATGTGCAACAAGGCCCACAAAAGTAAATTTTCTCTCTCCTCTCCTTAAATATTGTGCCCAAGGCTAGGGGCCAAGTAAATAAAAACGGAGGAAGTACTAAACTACTAATTATCACCCTAAATTACTTCCATAATTAAGGGTAGTGAATGAGAATGAAAATTTATGAAGAAAAACACATACTTGGTAATGGAGATCCATCCACTTGGGACATAACCTATTTTAATATAGATTATAGACAAAATCTTTATTATTATCTCTCACCAACCTCTTTGCGGGCCATTTCTTGCCTTGCAATGGTTGGCTACAGATCATTGGCAATGGCTTCCCACATTACTTGTAACCTAGCTGAACTGAGGTGATCATGGAAATTGCATTTTAGGTCTCAATATTCTTACTTGAAAGTATAGATTTTGTGAGTGACTTTGTTATTAATTGAACTAACTTAGCCCAACACTTCTGTAAGTAATTGGTAATGTCCAAAACTCCAAATAGACTTTTAAGCTTTAAAAGGGGAGCCTTGATAGGCTAATATCTTATAACCCATCGCTGTCTTATTTCTGTCTGATTTTATATACTTTTGAGGTGTTCATATTGTTTGTATTGACTTTGAAAGTTTAGAAATGGATTTCTCATGAGGTTCACCTGTAGAATTTTTCAAGAGTTTGCTCCATTATCAGATACTATACAATATGCTGATGATATTTTTACTTGACTTGATGGTCTCATAATTTTTTATGCAGAGAGCTGGGTAACATTGGTCAAGCTTGGTGGTGTCTTTCTAAGGCAATTACTGCGGATCCAGCTGATATTACACTCAGGTACCATCGTGCTTCACTTTGCATGGAGGCAGGAGATTTTTTAAAAGCTGCTGAATCATATGATCAGATAGTTCAAATCTGCCCTGATAATGTTGAAGCACTCAAGACTGCAGCAATGGTATAGTCTTGATCCCCATCTTTAAATTTCTACAGTAGATCTTTAATATCACCTTTTGTTGCTGATGACTTGGATTGCCATGTCGCTTGTAATATTTGATGTCTCGCTATGCCCTTTTTTGGTGACTACTGACTTTTAGAATGCATAGTGTTTGCTGTTGTGACAGAGAAATGATACACATTTAGTAGGAAAAAGTTCCGATTATGATGCCTCAAACTCCTAGGCCTGTTTCAGAGATGGTCCTAAATATCTGGGGGTTTTCTTCTTATCTACCTTATATTTCATGCCCGTTTGTATTACCGTATTACTAGTAGAGAAAACAAAGACTATCATTTTGAATAATTCTGAATTTCCATTATAGCAGTCAGTAAAAAGATGCTTATAAAACATTAAAGGGTTCTTTGCGACATTGTGACTGATGCAAAGCCATTTTGGTAATTTGTTGTGATTGGCCTGAATAATATGTTGTCATATTACAAATTTCTTTTTACAACCTTGCTATGATTTGTGCACTTCTCATCTGAAGATTAAAAGCTGAGGATGTATCTTCTCTGTATATATGAGTAGTATAAAATCTCATGCGTAAAATCAAATGTTTTATTTGGTGTGTTGTAATAATTCTGTTATTGTATATTTGAAACTTACCGAAGCAGAAAGGAGAACAATCTTTTTCAATGAGAGGTAGTAATGTTTTATATTTTTAAAATGTTATGTCTTTGACTAGTTTTATTTTGCAGTTGTACAAACGATCTGGCCAATTTGAACGTTCTATTACTCTTTTGGAGGACTACCTGAACAACCATCCTTCTGAAGCTGATTTGACTGTAGTTGATATGTTGGCTTTATTCTTCATAGAAAGCAGTTCATATAATAAAGCACTTCAGCACATTGAGCATGCAAAGAAGGCCTGTGGTTTAGTGAAAGAGTTTCCTTTATGTCTGAGAGTAAGAGAAGGCATTTGCCATGCTCATCTTGGGAATATAGAGAAAGCAGAGGTATGATTTTTATATTGTTGGTTTATTTGTTTTCTGGTTGCTTGAATGCTTAGCTACATATACTAGTTGCTTTCTTCTCTGATATGTATGCCTTAGTGCCTTAACAGTCCCCCCCCCCTCCCTCCCTCCCTCCAAAAAAAAAAAAAAAAAAAAAAAAAACCTTGTTATTGATCTGCAAAGGCTTGTATTTGTTGATTGCCTGATAGAAAGAATTATGTAGCTATGGTCAAAATGATATTGATACCTCTACACTTATTGTATTATTATTTTTCCAACGATGTACAGATTTGTTTCTCTCTTCTTCAAAGGAATAATGTGGAACAGCAAATGGACTATATGATGGCAGTGGCCAACTCATATGTGAATCTGCACCAACATGAGTTAGCATTGAAGTATTATCTGATGTTAGACGGCTGTGTCTTAAAAAATGTAAGGTCATTTATTACTGTGTTTGAAATTTTCTTCATTTTTTGTGTTTGCTTAGCAATATGTACTGTTATGTTACATGCTAAGTGTCAAAATTTAGCCTTTTTTTATGCAAAATTTCCTTGTTTTTTGGTTTAAAATGAAGTGTCTAGTCACTCAAGTGCATACTTAAATTGGAGTGGCGATGGTGTGGCACAAGTACTTTAGGGGAGTTGAATAGTCTGAGTAACATAGGTTTTGAGCTACATACATCTGATTCCCTGTCCCAATTTGAGTGATAGCCGGGTTTTGTGTATTGAATTTCATGACATCACATCAAAATTAATTAAAGCATTATAAACATATGCACATTGATAAGGAACAAATAATGAGGGACTTGTGCTTGTTGCCTAGTATAGTAGTATATGGGTTTTGTGTATCGAATTTCATGACATCATAGTTAAAGCAATATGAACAGAATGAATAGTTGTTACACAGACTCATAAGAAATGAATAATGGGGGACTTATGCTTGTTGTCTAATTGATCAAGATTTTGGAGGGGTTAAAGACTCAAAAGTTGAACGAGCCTTAAATGTTGATAATGAAGTAATGAGAAATGAAATATACTTCGTATGAAGTATATCTATACAGTAAACTGGCTACTAGACTATCTACAAAAGGTTGTATAGAAGTAAAGCAGTCTGCATCATCAATCTATCAAGTGCCTAATAATAGTATGAGTTGTACCTTATTTAGAAATCCTCGAGAGCTGTTGTGAGATGTTGTTACTTTTTTTTTATTTTTATTTTTTTAAAATTTAATTATTATATTATTATTTTTTAATTTTTGATTTTCTAGGATAAATTCTTTTTCTATTTGAATATTTTCCAAGACTATTGTGTTTCATTTTGGTAGGAGCTTGTAAGTTTGAAAATTGCTCACTGCTACTCTGCTCTGGAAAAAGCTGCTTCAGCTATCCAGTTCTTCTACAAAGGTTTGCAATTTTTCCTTGCTCTTCTTTAAGCTTATAGCCTTATAGGCATGAAATTAATTTATATAGTGCCCACTTATAAGTAAGTTGAATTGAGTTAATCATGTTACTCATTTCGTCATACTATTTAATGCAGTGCTGTGGTGTTATAGCTGTTTGGTATATTTGATCTCACGGCTATTTAATAGCCTTAATTTCTTTGTTTGATCAATTTGAGATTTATTGGAACCCGTTTTCAATACTCATGTCATATTTGAGTCAAGGTTTGATACAGGTTGTGCTGAATTAGGGGTCAACTTTTTCTCAGATCTTGTAAATAATTGGTTGGGTTGAACCGAGAGTTATTTTTTTTTTCCTAGAGCCTAGTTTATAATATCTTGAGTTGAATTGTGTTTTGAGTTTATAGGTTTTGGGTCAAGACAATTCATATCAATATGAGTTTTTGATTCTTATCGGGTTCACTCTTATACTGGTTGGAACCCATGACCTGAACCATAACCTGTTTATTTTAACGGGTAAGTCTGGACAGACGTGAACACAACCTGACGCCTAACCTACCTAATCTAATCTGACTGGCATAACCAGATTAACTCTTACGTTTATGCTGTTCTTAATCAACTGATCAAAAACATAAAATCATTACAGTTGATGTCATATATGTGATCCACACAAATTATTAATACAAGAGATAAAATACTCATGTGAGAAGACGCAATTTGCAAGAAAGAGATTAGCGATTCGCAACTTACAATTACAAATACGTAGTAGTAAACTAGATTCTACTTGAGTTATGATACCATCAACCAAACCAAAGGTCCAATTAATAATCACCTTGATTCGGATTTCTATGATTTTTGAAAATATGAGGTTTTTAATTGTGAAGTGGGAGAAGAAAGAAAGGGGAAGAGGGAGAAGTGAGTGAATAAAAAATGTCCAAGGACAATTCTATAATGAGGTTTTCCACCAGTACTCTAGACTATTTTATTAAATCAACTACTAACCAATTTAGAAAGTTTTTTTTTTAATTTTTTTTTTTTATTATATAAGGCCCAATCTACCCAAACTACAAATAGTCCAATATGTTGAAAAAAAAAGTAACTGCGTAATTCTTAGTGAATCTATAAATGCCAAAGTCCTTGCAATAAGATAATAGCATTTTTGCGGGTTGAAATTCTCAACCCTAACGTAACTTTGATTTTAAGGTGTCGGGTTGACGGGTTGAATCAACTCAATTACTTAACTGGGTCAAATATTATGACAGAAACTGCTAATTTTGTGCTAGGTTCATGGTTTGGGTCAACTTTTGCCAGTTCTAGTTTCTCCTGTCACGTCAGCTTTTAAGAGTTCTATCGGAAAGTATGCCAAGCATCAACTTGACAATCTTTCCACCGCCCAAAATATTAATGAGTGACTTAATCTTGCCACAATTTATTTTTAAATATCAACTTCATTGAAATTTTTTCCAGTACTACTAGTATCAATTCATTTGTCTTTGGGACCAGATTCATTCCTTATTTCCCTTTATAATAATGTTTTCAGATTTTCAACCCTATCTCCCTCTCGCGACAGGCTCTTATATTAGCATGAAATTGGTTATCATATAATATTGAGGTAAATCCATTTCTATATTGATATATGCAAGGGTAGATTTTGATTTTAATTCATCCCAAAACTGATAGAATACTCGTTGTTTTTAGTATCACACTGCACCTTTTCTGTTAACCTTGGTCGTCGTATCACTTTGTGACTGGCAGAAATATAGATTTTGAATTGTGAAAAAATTAATGGCATTGTAACTTTTTTCTCAATCAAAACCCAGGTCAAATGTATTCAATTATTTTGGGTTAGAGAGAGTAACTGTTTTGATTGTATTGTAGTGTTATAATTTGAACAGTATCAGTTATAGCTGCATATTGTCTTGTATCTAAGGTATAGGTCCCACCTCCCAGCATTCACTTGCTTCATTGAGATTGCTTTGTCTAGTGTAGAAATCTATTTTAGCTGAGAATGTTGTACGCTGTGAACTTTGCTAGTACTTGTTGTATATACTAATATGAATATATGATGTTGCTAAAAAAATTGATGTGGTTTGACCTTCTTAATTCTTGCTAGTAACTAGTCTCTCATTTCAGGATTACAAGCAAGTGAAGATGACATTGATGCTCGTTTAACTCTAGCCTCCCTTCTCCTTAAGGAAAACAGAGAAGAAGAAGCGGTTGAATTGCTTTCACCTCCACCTAACCCAGGTAGTGATGTGGCATGTTTCTTGACTGCTTTTCCTACTAAAAATATTTGGGGATCAGAGTTACATGACATCCTCATGTGAAATATTCTTTTCTTCCAGTATTCTCAAAGGACATGCATGCAGATAATTCAGAACCTTGGTGGCTCAATGTGAAAGTAAAGTTGAGGTTAGCTCAAATTTATAGAACTAAAGGGAAGCTTGAGGCCTTTGTTGAAGTGATCTACCCCATTATCCATGAATCACTTAAGATTGATTCGATGGATCAGAAGGTACTTTTTTGAAATTGTAGCCTCTGGAAGTGATTGTCTCTTGTTTACGCATCCACACAACCAGTCACACAAGTTTGCACTTGCATGTATACACACCTGTTTTCAGTCATGCTTGTATATTAGTATATCCAACATACTTGCGTGGAACATGCATCTATTAGGGCATTATGTCTATTCGAGATAGTTCCTGCAGCTAATAATCAAGTATACATTGGTTAATTCTATGTTGAGTTGTTTTGTCATGCCATGTGTATGTACGGTAAAATTTGTGTCTGTTTTGGGCAATTGACATGCTAAAAAAACACAAACAAGCATGCCTTAATGTGGATCTCGGCATACGTAGGGTTTAATGAGGTGGAGACCTATGCAACCTCACTCCTAGTTGCTTTGGGACTAGTACATAATTTTTTTCTGAAAGACAGATTAAAGCCAATTTTCATCATGCAGTTTATTTTCATTATAGGATGGTCTGGACCTAATGGATGATGTGAAGATTACAAATCAAGCAAAGCATACTCGAATATAATAGTCTTGTTGCAGTAGTGGAAGTAGGAGTTTTATGTAATGGACTCAAGCTTACTGGACTCTCACACACACAATTAACACAGCAAACAGAGAGAAAAGATCGAATCTTTGTTGAAAAAAATTAAAAACGGGGATTTGTACAAGCTGGCAACTTTAGGCTGCCAATCTCTGTTAGTGACTTAAGGTCACCACTCTCAAAATAGTGACTTGAGTTACTCCAAAAATCTGCTTGCCTCTTCCTTTCCCCTCTCCCTCTATTTATAATAAAACTAAAGACTATTAAATAATAGTACTAGACTACCCATAATGCCCTTAAGTTAGTTTATTTTTTATTACATTTTACAATCATACACAAGTTGTTTTCCCTGCTCCATGGCTCATAGCCAAAGCCATTGATTGTCTTAATCAATTTTTCTTGTGGTTTTATTCTTTCCTTTGAAGAACGGTCTCCACTTTTAAAACTTTTCAACTATAACCATTAATTGTCTTAAATTTAATAAACGGTTAAAATATAGCTTTATGAAAGTATTTTAATTCATAAATGTTTAATATAGTACTTCTTCTGTTTTTGTATTAGTTGCAACATCTCTCATTTCACGTTTGTCTATGTAAAATTTCAATCATATACTTCCTCAGTTTTTTTTTATACTTGCAACACTTCTCTTTTCACGCTTGCCGATGCATTTTTTCAATCGTTTATATCTTTTATTAGCAATATGTAAAAATTATAAATGTTAGATATTAAAATAGTATAAACCGAGACAAATCTAACAAGATCCCACATGACTATTTTTTCTTAGCTACAAATCATCAAAGCTAGTCAAAGTGGAGTACATGAATAGTGTAAAAGTCAAACTGTTGCAAGTATAAAAAAATGGAGGAAGTATTAGTTATTAACTTATTATCAATATATAAAATTATAAAGTTTTGATAGTATGAAACTATGCATTGAGACAAATTTGACAAGACCCTATATTTTTCTGGAAGTATATATCATTGAAGAGTTAAAGAGAAGTGTGTGAATAGTGCAAATGTCAAACTATTGCAACTACATAATAGCACTGGAAGCATAAGGTCAACAATATTATTTTCAAACTTGGAAAAAAAAATTAAAAATAGTTGGCCTATGTGTGGTTGGACGTATGGAGTTCTAGCTTCTTCCTTTTTATGTGCCTCTTTTTAATATGGGTGCTGTTGGGAAACTATAAGACTTCACATTTAATGTTAAATCGTAAATCATTAGTAAAAGGAAATGGTGGTGAATCTGGCCACATGAAAGCTTGTTTTCCTCCTTATAAAAGTTGATGTTGAGTATATAAAGCTGGTTAAGTCTAGAACTAGATTACTGTGAATATGGAAATATGAAGAAGCTTAGCACTTAGTGTGTGAGTTAAAAGTCCAAAATTATGGTTTTGATATTAGTCCTTTCCGATGGGTTTCCGTTCCTCATGTCATGCTGTCCTTCCTGAATTGTGACTGTGCTTCCATCATCTAATACCTACTTTGTGATTGCCACTACTGCTTTTAGTAAATGCTATAAGTCTATAACCTTTGCTTCACTTATTTTTGATGGATCCTCTATGATATTGCTGTTTTGTTTGCAACCATGAAGCTTGGTTAGGTTGTTTAAATTTAGAAAAAGAAACAGGAAGCAAGGGAGAGAAGGGAGGTTAAAAATAGGGATGTTGCTTGCTGTATGGTCTTCTTGATTGAATGACTTTCATTAATTGATGGTAGTCCGTTGGTTAATTTAAGGAGAGGGAATGAGAGAAAGGAGAGCAGGGAGAGTAAATCTTGTCCATAGATTAGGGAATTAGTAGCTCTGAATCCTGATGGGATATGATGACTAGGATTGCATAATTGCTTTTACATTGGACTTGATCAAACTGGAACTGTTTCAATACAATCAAATAATGAACACACATCTATGTCCATCTACATTTAGTCATTTACCTTTTGTGGCTGTATTTTTTGTTCATGCTTTTTTTACACATAAGTATATATTTATTTATGAATCCTGGACAATACCCACTCCTTGTACCAGCAACTAAGCAATCTCAAGAAACTTTCTTTGGTATTTCCTTTGTATTTAGTGCCATGCTTTTTATTTTCCAGCTTTCTTTCCACTCAACTGGTGAATAAGTAAATAAAAACTTGTGATAATTTCTTTGTTTTACGACTTTTTGCACAGTAAAATACAATATGTGATATGTCTGTCTTTGTATCTGCTAGATGCTATGATTATAAACCATCTAACGAGATGTATGATTGCATATCACATTCCTATCATCTTTGTAAACTGTGTTGGACTCTCTTTTCTATGTGTTCCAGGCAAAACAGAGGAAACGACTCTCTATGAATGAGCTATCTGAGAGAGTTAAAGTTCTTGGTGATCATCAAACTGATTCTGTCTTCCCAAACTTTAGAAGGCCAGCTCCCAGAAAGGAGTTGTAAGTATGTGCATCCTTTGACCCCAAGTCCCCGAATCTTACTAGAAGAATATTTTTTTTCCTTTAATGATGGTGAATATGATGATTTGCACTTCCAAAACACCACTGAAAATTTTGTTTTATGTCTTGCCTTCAGCTAAACATATGTAGTGAGGTCATTAGTGAATTTAATCCGACCGAATAATTTCTACTAATCCACCTACAATATAGTATTTGGGGTTATAGATTTGTAATTTTTTTTTCTCTTTTGCACGACTAGCAGTGCCATATACTCCCTCTGTCCCACAAAAAGCTTCTTATTTCTCTCTAACTGCTTGTTCCACAAAAAACTCCTCAAGTTTCCCCGGATAGGTCTACTATTCTACTTAATATAGTATTGTTTTGCTTCCCTCTACTTGTTTTGTTAAACTTCTCTCTAATCCCTTAAAGCATTATAGTCTCTAACTCTCCACTTTCTCTCACCTCATTTGTAAAACAATCAATATGCACACTACATTGTGTATTCTTGTACACTTATACTCAACAAAACCCTTTCAGTAATAATCTCCTAAAAGGCTAAAACTATGTTTCTTACAATGCCTCCAAGGTTGAAGATTCTGAATACAGGATGATTGGTGTGGACTTTCAGAGGTATTTATATATATGGAGCATGTGTCACACTTTGCTCTATGATTGCATTATAGGTTGAAAGCTAATAGGGCTGCAAAGTTGCTTAAAAAGAGAGCAACATCCAAAGAAGAAAAGATATCTACTGCAATGGCTGCTGGACTTGATTGGGAGAGTGATGAATCAGGAGATGATGTTCCGGTAAAAACATATTTTTGACTTTGGAACTTCAATCTATCCTGATGAAAAGTCCTTTTTTTTGCTGGATGTGATTATTCTTTACTCTTTTGTCTGGGGTGTGCTCAGCAACAGCCACTGAAGGAGCCTCCGTTGCCCGATCTCTTCAAGGACGAGGAGCATTATAATCTCATTTCAGATGTCACTATTTATAACATGACTCCTATGCTAATGCTGCTTGCATGAATAATATTGTTAAGTTACATTATTTCATTTTATTTTGATCGAGGCTTGCCAAAGTTCAGTTTTTTCATTACTCTATAGGGTGTTGTATGCTTGACCTATCTGAATCTCCTTTTCTCGCTGTCTTATCTAATATCACTGCCATCACAGTTTCTGATTTAGGCATATTAGGAAATGCGGAATATCTAAGTAAATATATGGGAGTTTTTGACATGCAGTAAATTGACTTTGGTTTTCATTGACATACACCGGCTTGTTTTGTAGGGTAGATTTCGTAATCCCATTAATACATGTGTTGCAGGCTTCTTTCCCAACCCTAATTACTACCTTCATTCTATTATAATACTCCTACTTGCTTTCCATGATCAAACTTAGCAAATTTTAACCGTGTTTTATAATTAATGGACATGGAGAACATGGTCATGTGGGATCTTGCTAGATTTGTTTACATGTGTGCTTTCAAATAATCAACTTTTCACAATCCTCGAGTCTGTAGATAAAGATATTGAGTAAAAATCATGCACCGGAGACAATTAAAACTAATAAAACTAAATTGTACCAATTTGTATAATGTGATGTGCGAATACATGAAGTATGCGTATTATTTTAGAGCATATTTTGAACTGTTATTATTTATTAATGGTATAAATATGGAAAATCATGTAGTAAACATTTTTCTTAATCTACTAATTTTAATCATTCTAATTTTTAAAAGTAAATAAACTTTGAATTGTTTTTACCCTATGTGTTTTTATTTATATATATCAAACTGAAATCTAATTATATGTTATGCAAAATTTAAACAATTTAACTGTGACATGGCTTGCTTAGGTAGCATGCTCTATGCACCCTGTCTCCGGATGGATTGATTTGTGATACTTATGTTGTCTAGTTCTCATTTGTACACACAGTATTGTATCACAATGGACTGCTTGATGACAGCACCTTGTTGACCTCTGTTAATTAGCAAATCTTAGGGTTCTCAAATCTAAATGTTTAACTCCTTGAAAGCTTTGTTTATAAAGTATTACTAGAAGACCTGTGGTATCATATGAACGGCCAATTTTTGCTCTTATATGCTAAAATGCTAAGTATGGGATTAAGACAAGTCACAAAGCCTAAGTTTTGGGATGTTGGATGGTGCAAGGGGGTGTGTGGCATGTGCACAAGACATGTGTACCCAAGGACAAGGCATAAACACATATCTTTATCATTTGAGGATATGTTGACTTTGCCTTAAGGTATGATGATTAAGGAAGAATAAGATGATTCTGGGCACTATTTATGACTCCCAAGGCCGTCCGGGAACCCGTTGAAGTATCTGGATGCATAATCTCGTCGGGTGAAAATATGATGTACGGAAGCCAAATTTGAAGGCTATAATACACGAAATCGGAGCAATTTAGGAGGTGTCGGGACCCGGTGTCAAATGTTCACGGAATACTATGGGATGTATCCCGGGGTCATATAATATTGTTTCGACACATATATGACCAGTATTCAGCTACATAAAGCCCTGTGAAAGCTTATAGCCAATACAAGAGGCGTGTACGAAAACATGTAAATTGGATGCTTAAAGGCAAATTGGATGGTTTCACCCACCCAATTGGACTTCCAGAGGGTATTATGGTCCATGGTAGAGATCTTGGCAATTTTTATTTCCGTGTCAAAAAAAGTCAAAACTTTCCAAAATTAAAGGCTATTATCCACGCTTTTTGAGAAATTTTGGAGGTTTCGGGACCCAGTGTCGAAAAGTCTTGAGACACTAGAAGATACATCGCAGGGTCATATAATGCCGTTTGGAACCATATATGATCATTGTATGTTGTCATAAATGTCCGTGGTAAGGTTTTGTTTATAAAATCGGTGCAAGTTGTAAACGGCTAAATTGACCGTTTAAAGGCATATTGGATGGTTTTACCCACCCAAATGGTGATTGCTGAACACTAAAAGTCTCATTTACTAACATGATCCATTGACTGTTTGTGTCATGAGTGTTTTATCTTTCTCCATCAATTTGTTCGTTATCGTGAACTTTATGGTATCCTTGTGTGCTATGCTTATTTGCCTGAATTGATCATCTGTGTGCTTTTGTGTTAGCTATGCAAAGCATTGGCATCTTTGAGAAGGTACAGTGAGGCTTTGGAACTTATAAAGCTCACTTTGAAAATAACTTACAAGACTCTGCCTGCTGAGAAAAAGGAGAAATTTCAGTCCCTCGGAGCTCGTAAGTGTTTAACACAAAATTCTTCACAACACATCTCTAGTTGTGTTCATGACTTCATGGTGGATTGATATTTCCCCATTTTCTTTATTTTTTGCACTTTAATTTCGTTTCAATTCCATCAAAATGAATATTATGAATGTCTGTTTTATGTTGTTAATAAGCTTCATCTTTTATCTCCTGTTTTGCAGAAATAGCCTTAAATGTTACTGATCCATCTGATGGGTTTGACTATGTACGCTACATTGTTCAGCAGCGTTCGCAGAGTGTTGCTGCCTGGAATTGTTATTATCGATTAGTCTTGAGGTACATAATACCCTTATAGTGCTCTTTAAGCCCTGTCCATAGCTTAACTTGCTGTAAGGCCTGTAACTAAGCAGTTTGGTTCTTAAATTTGATTTCACAGAACGTTGCTCTATCCAGTTGAATCAGTTTTAGTTTTTTTTTTTTGAATTAAGTCTTGTTTAGCCTAGTTTAAGCAAGACCAAGTAAAGAAGTTAAATTTCTATAGAATTCTATAAATACTATTTAAATGGTACTTTTCTCAAGAAAAGAGTACCAATTCAGGTTTTGGTGTGAAGTGTGAATTTGGAATGTATGTATTGGTTAAAAACCCTGACTTGGGGGTTAGATAATAGGGATAAGAGAATTGGTAATTGGTTAAATAATTTGGGAATGTATGTGTGGTAAAAATCCTGACTTGGGGTTAGATAATTGGAATAAGAGAATTGGGAATTGAATGAGAAGGGACAAGCTGAAGTCTAGTTGACTAGTGAATTGGTTGTCTTTACGATGCCATCCTCTTGAGCAAGCTTTTACCGCAATCTATTTCATTATAAAGCTGTGTTTATCATGCCCTGCACATTCCACTGCAGTGATATCTACAGACCTTTAAATTGTGGCATAGGCATTCCGCCCATTTGGATGACATTCTTGACATTTGGAGGGTTCCATTTATTTTCCTGTCCTCCTCAATGTTTTCTCTTGCCTTGTTCCCAGATATCATCAATTGTTCTTTAAGATGTTATCAGTCTGTCTCTACATTCATATCATTTATGTGCCTTGCCACCCAATAGGTTAAGTTAGGAATTAGGATTTTTAA
The DNA here is from genome assembly GCF_948465745.1 of Chenopodium album. Lineage (NCBI taxonomy): Eukaryota > Viridiplantae > Streptophyta > Magnoliopsida > Caryophyllales > Amaranthaceae > Chenopodium > Chenopodium album. The sequence continues at coordinate 36,484,434 of NC_137853.1, read as the reverse complement.
TTTACAGAAGGGCTAAATTGGCACCCTAGTTAATAGTTAGATGATCCTGATTTGCAGGTGTTTAATCACCAATTCGAAATGTATTGCTTTGCATGTAATTTGACATTTTTGACCAAGTTTAGGCTATGCTTAGTTCACCTTATTTTACCTTGTTACTCATATCAAATCATATGAGAATAGAGAAGTTTAGATCATACTTTATCGTTTTATGTGCAATTATTTTCGCTAAATAAAAAATTACAAAAATTACATATTTGGAAAAAAAAAAAAAAAAAAAAAAAACCAAATTAATACAAGTCTAACACATTTAATTTATTTTTCCTTTATGGATTAGCGTACAAGGTCAAAGTTTGTCAAATCAGGCAATCAGATTAGATTAGATTAAAAAAAAAAAAGTTTAGATCAGATCTGAAAAAATAAGTTCAAATTTGATAAGCAAAAATAAGGTGAACTAAACTAGCCTCAGCATTTTATTTACTCTCTTTATGGAACATACCCTTACTAATGAATGTATCTCATAATACGACTATAGGAGCTTTAAGTTGCTTACACTAGAAGGGAGATTTGTAGGTTAGCTGGCGTTGATGATTTTTATCATATATTTAGAATGTACATAGAGATAACGGGTAAGGGAATGGGAATTCCCTACGAGTTCCGAGGGACCAAAACCCTGCCTTGGGGGGGGGAGGGGGGAGAAGGTTACTATCTTATGTTATTTCTTACTATTGTTCTTCATCTGGCTTTAGATTAGAGAATCGTCTCTCAAAGCATAATAAGTTCCTGCATCATATGCGAGTTGAACATAAGGATCTAGTGCCACCCATGATTATTTCTGGAAATCAGTTTACAATGATCAGTCAACACCAAGTAGCTGCAAGGGAATACTTGGAAGCGCATAAACATATGCCAAATTCCCCTCTGACCAATCTCTGTGTCGGTAAGTTATATGTAATTTTATCCGAATCTGATTAATGTGAGTGTGCTGGTGTCGATTCTCCATCTAACTGATGCATCTTCCTTCGCAGGGACTGCCTTAGTCAATTTAGCCCTTGGACATAGACTTCAAAACAAGCATCAGTGTGTTGCACAAGGCTTAGCTTTCCTTTACAGCAATCTGCGACTTTGTGAAAATAGCCAGGTAAGCTGGTGTTTAATAAGAATAGTTGTTCAGGAATGAAGTTTGAAAAGTTGATAAGTCTATCATTAATAAATATTATCTGATTGCCTAATATTAATGTTTTTTCTAAGTTTGTAGTACCAATTTAATAAATAAGTCTTTTACTTTGTGTGCATAATCTTAAAGAGTCACTTATATGAGACTGTAGTACTAATCCAAATCATTTCAGGAAGCCTTGTATAATGTAGCTCGTGCATTCCACCATGTAGGACTTGTCACATTAGCTGCTACTTACTATGAGAGGGTCCTTGCAATTTCCCAAGAGGACTGCCCCTTACCAGAGCTTATCAAAGTAGATAAAGGTCCTGCAAAAGATGTAAAATCCGGCTATTGTGACCTCCGGAGAGAAGCGGCGTACAATTTGCACTTGATCTACAAAAGAAGTGGAGCAGTTGATCTTGCAAGGCAGATGTTGAGGGATTATTGCACCTTGTGAGACATCGTGATTTTTGTGGTTCATGATCTTATGGATGTAGTCTTGGTTTATGCAGGCGGCCCCGATTAGGGCTCTAATTGTTGATGTATCATAATCATATGGATGTCTGTCTTTAGTACTTAGAGGTGAGGTCTTTCATGGCCCTTTTTTTTCTTTTAACTTTTTTTTTTTTTTTTTTTTGACACAACATGGCCCTTTTGTTGAATGATACTAGTAATGCTAATGAGTTAAATACTTCGTACAGTAAATTATAGGAAAGTTTGATGAAAATTATCCAATTGTGTCTTTCTTCTTTAGTTGATCATTTAACACCTCTTAAAATGGTAGTGAATACTTGAATGGCAGTGAAATTTTAAATTCTTTGATAATGTACAATAAGGCCTTGTTTAGTTCATCTTATTTTAGTTGTTTAGTTCACCTTATTTTGGATTAGTTGTTGGATTAGTTGTTAACTCGAAACCCAACCTGTCCCAATTTCGATTCGTTTCTTTATTGATCTAAAACACGTTTAACAGGTCTAACCACGAGGAACTTTGTTGGCAACATTAATGATCTCTAGGGCTATAAACAATCCAAGTCGAGCTGAGTTTTACTCTGTTCGAGCTAAGCAATAGTATTAGTGTTTGAGCTATCTCAAGCTTGAGCCAGATATTAAAATCTTATTGAGATATATATACCAATTTCCAATTACGTAGCATTATTTGTGAACATGATGTTAAAAGAAAGATAAGAATACATATTAATGTTGTGCACTTAATGAATTATGCTCTAGCTGTAAAATTTATCTTCCACTTACAACCTTAGCATTTTTTTTTTTTTTGGTAGTTCATGGTCTACTTGTTTTGATCATCAAATTTTTACAGTATTCTAGGTTAAACTAGTTGATTTAATTTCCCTAATAAGTAAGACATTAGCCATGTTCTTGGTAACCTTTTTCAAATCCTGTTATTTCTATAATCTAATTAATAATTGTGACTTGTGTAGTGGAGCATAGATTGGTACGTATTCCCTCTATTGCAGAGCAAGCTCTTCAATTTGTGGGTTCAAATCTATTTAAATCAAGTCCTAATAAAAAAATAAAAAAAAATTTATTCTAAATTATTGATAAAAACTTACATCATTACTTAAAAGTCCTAAAAACATATTCATATATTGCACATATATTGATATTATATTATGTCCATATTAAATAAGTTATCACTCATTTAAGCTCATTATATGCTCATATGATAATATTTGTATGATAGTCTTCTTGACTTTTTTTGTAGCAATTGTCTCATAGACCAAGTTGGTACCTCTTTAATTTTGCCTTTTGTCCAAGTAATGTACCTTGACCACCTTATAAAATAAATTTAAATATTTATTTAAAAAAAAAAAGTGAATTTCAATACCATGTGTTATCTTAAATGATTATGCTAATTAATACCAAGTATGTATTACCAATTGATTGACTTAATGTTTGTTACGGTAAAATGTTGGACAGTGTTGAATTTGCCAAAGGTAGTCCAAATTCAACATGGGGTTCCCTTCGTGCAAAGATGGGACACTCAACGCCATTTAAATTAAATTACATCTCCTTTGGAAATGAGGGATGTTATTTTAAAAGCTATATAGGTATAGAGTACTTCACATTAATTGATTTTCTTGTACCTGCATATATATGATGATAATTATTTCAATTCAAAAATTTTGTTTTGTAAAGTTTCAAATTTTTTACTACTGTTTTGTTGTTTATATTTCATAGGAACTTATCTTAAGTTCTACAAAGCCCTCAAGAAAATTTATACCGAAATCAAAGCAATCTCAAATTGTGATGCAACACTGAATACCTTGGATCACCCAGCTGATATATATGATTTTCATGTAACAATGATTGATTTTCAATTCTTTATTTGCTATTAATTGCTTCTAACAAAAACTTTATAAATCATATATACATTTCACCTCCTAATAACTTAATTTGTTTTCATAATTTTTCGAGTTACACAAATATCTCAAAGATGCTTCAACTCACTCAACTATTTGGAAAGATAAGAAGGGATCCTCTTCAAGGGGGAGCTAAGTTCAATGCTACTAACATTTAAAAATAAAAAAAATTATTAATTTAAATTGAATTACTTAATATGAGAAATATGATATCAAAATTCGAACAAATTTAGCAATGTAAAACACACATATTTGCATGTGTATATATGTGCAATATATAATATATAGTATATAATATTTTTAGGATTTTCAGTCATTATGAAAGTTTATATAAATGTTTTTATTAATAATTTAGGATAATAAATTTAGTACCCATTTCCCCACCCGGCCCTGAAATTCGGTTCACATCGTTGGTTTAAGTTACACTATCAAAATTATTAATAATATCTGAGGAATTACTAATGAAGAGAGTACTTTTGCAAATATTTACACAATATATTGATTTATAGGTCTTTGTTAGCTAATATGATGTACAATCCCCATTAAATCAAATGATGAATGGAACATTTGAATCCGCATTAGCTGAAGCGGCTTTCCTACTTTCACTAGAGAAAAACAGGTAAGAAAATCTTACTATCATCACTTGATCATTTTATACTCACCAAAATACTCTAAATGGTTCATATGTATTATAATTAATGTTCACACATTATGATCATGTTATAGTGATATTGTTAAAAAGGTGAGCTACGCTCCACTTTTCGCGAATCAGAATAGCAGACAGTATGTAAGTACTTTGTGATTAATAACAATTTGTGCTTCGATGTAGTTGCATTATGTTTCGTAAGTACCATAAAAGTCATAAGATGTGCCTCAACAATGTATAACGTTACAAAATGAATTTTAATTTAATGTGTTGTGTTATTATAAGAATGATTATACTAACTAAAACTGAGTATATTTTACCAATTGACTCAATGTTTGTTATGGTAAAATATAAAATGTTAGATAGTGTCGAGTTTGTGAAAGGTAGTCAAAATTCAACATGGGGTTCTAAACTTCTAGTTCCCTTCGTGCAAATATGAGACACCCACCACCATTTAAATCAAATTACGTTGTCTTTCGAAATGAGGGTTCTACTTTAAAAGCTATACAGGCCAGATACAAAAGGTACTTCACACTTAAATATCTTGAGCTTGCGTTTATATAATACTTATAATTATTGAATAATTGGTTTTGGAAACTTTCAAATTTTTTTGCTACTGTTTTGTTGTTTCTATTTTACGAGAAATTATCTCAAAGTTCAATAAAAAAACCTTTAAAAAACTATATCCAGATGTAAAGTAATCTCAAGTTGTGATACAACAGTGAAGGCCTTAGGTCACCTTGTTAATATATATACAAGTATGATTTTCATGTAATAGTAAGTTAGTAACAATAATTGATTTTTAATTCTTTGCTATTGTTTCTAAAAAAAAAAACAACTCTTTGTTAGTGGGGATTTTGAGAAATGAGAAAGCTAATAATATCCTAACACATGTCATTATCAAAATATGAGAAAGTTATTAAGAATAAAAAGAGGAGGGCATTTAAATTTTAAACCAAGATGTTGTGTCAAGAGATTAATGGTTTTCTCATTTCTCATTCCTCATTTTAGCATTTGAAGCAGTATTGGCTGAGGTAATTAAACAAATTTCACTAGCATCACTTTGATCATTTTAAACTCATCAAATCAATCTTTATTGATGATTTGATGTATTATTATATAATGTTCTTTCATTATGATAATAATGTAGTGATATTATTGAAATGGTGAGTTACGCTATACGCTCCACTTTTTGTAAATTCAAAATGGATGTCGTTTGACTACAATTTTGGGATTGACTGTCTATATATTGGCCTTGTTTGACCTGTTGTTCATATTGACTTTTTATATATGTTAGTTGATTGGTTTTTTTTTTTTTTACTATTGGCTCTTAATTAATATGTTTGGTAAATTTGGGTGTTGGATGTTTTGTATAAAAATGACCTTTTAAGGCATTGGTATATTAAATTATATTTGTAATATACATTGCACATAATATTTGGATGTTCTTATTAGTCTATTTTTCTGATCTGAGCTTATGTGATCTAATCTAAACTTATTATTTCTAATATGATTTGATTAGAACTTATTTTTTCCCCCTACTCCCAAGCATTTTGTAGTTGGTGAGGCTCGAACTTGTGACCTCAAAATCACAAGGTGAGTTCCCTACCAACTCCACCAAGCTTTGCTCGGTAAAATTTTACTTTATGTGAGTGAATGCTGAATGGAGAATGGTGAATGTATGAGACTATGAGTGCATGACTATGATAGAGTGAGCCATGGTGGGCCTAGAGGCCCAAAAATTAGATAATATAAATTCAAAGAATGTACGGTCCTTCCACAGTTACATCGGCATGAATATGTGTTATATGTCCATTGAAGATTGGCCCACCACATTTCAAGCAATGCAAATCAAATTAATCCAATTTCTTGCATTGCAAGTCACCCAAAGAAAAATGTTTATCACAAGAAAGAAATTTGATAGCATTAAATAAGTGTGAAGTAGCGTTAAAAAAAAATATAATTAATAAATAAATAAATGTGAAGTAGGTAAATTAAGTTTGCAAATTAAGGCGAGATCCAAAACTTTGGTCTTCATTGCCATAAATCTCTTGCTTTATTAGTAAGAAAAACTTTGCTTAGGTGTTTCATTACTAATCATGCTATGAAGCTTAACTTTAATCTATACTAATATATTAAAAGGCGTTTATAAAAACGTCTATGCGCCACGTAGCCTCTTCCAAATTACGCAACGTCACTTCACCAACAATTCATGACGCCACGTCACTTCACAAACATTTGACGGCGCCATGTCACCTACCCAACATCTCCACATACCACACCATCACTAAATAAAAAAAATGATGATAAGAGGATTTGAACCCCAAACCACTTACAACAAAATTGACTCTTTAGCCATCTAAGCTAATTATCAAACACGTTATAATTATGAAAAAGAAATATATATAACTTAAAACCATGTGGTGTAATTAGTACAAAAAAACACATATTTATTTCCTACTTCACTCTTTATTCCCTACACTACAAGAAATAGGTCATTTTGCGACGGAAACCTTGCAACGGACTACAATTCCGTCGCAAAAAGGGTTAATTTGCGAGGGAATAAATTCCGTCGCAACTTTGCGACGGAAACAAACTTTTGCGACGGAAATTCCGTCGCAAAGTTTGCGACGGAATTTATTCCCTCGCAAAAGTTTGTTTGCGACGGAAATAATCGTCGCAAAACAATATTAAAAAAAAAATAAAAAAAAAACATTTTGCGACGGATTCTGCGACGGAAATTCCGTCGCAAAAAGTTTTTAAATTTTTTTTAAAAAAACTGAAGTTTCGCTGAAGGAGAGAGAAAAAGAAAACGAAGAACAGAAAGAGGAAAGCGTAGAGAGAGATAGAGGAAAGCGTAGAGAGAGAAAGAAAATCCGGCCACTTCACCGCCGCTGTCGCCACCGGAACGACCGGAATCCGGCCACTCACACCTACTAACGCCCACCCCCTCCGTTCACTCCCACTCACGCGCACTCACGCCCACCCACGCCACCCCCTCCGTTCAAGCCCACTCACGCCCCTCCGTTCGCCGGCGGTGTGCAGCCACCACACCACCCTCCTTCCGGCAGCCGGATTTCCGCCACAACACCCTCAAATCCCGGTGAGTATTCCACTATCCCCCTTTGTTTTTGTTTTCAATTTAATTTTAATGTAAACCCTAACTTTTTCTAATTATGTTTTTTAATTTAATTTGTAACTAAATTTTATTATTTAATTACTTGTGTTTAGTGTAGTGTAGTTTAATTTATATTGCAATGTTAGAATTAGTTTAATTTTTAAGATATATTGCAATGTTAGAATTAGTTTAATGTATGTTAGTTTAGTTTAAAATATATGTTAGATTAGTTTATAATGTATGTTATTTTAGTTTAAAATATATGTTAGTTAGTTTATAATGTATGTTAGTTTAGTTTAAAATATATGTTAGATTAGTTTAAAATATATGTTAGATTAGTTTAAAATATATGTTAATTTAAAAATACATGTTAGTGTATGTATGTTTATTTGAATGTGGGTAATTGTGTGTTAATTATATGTGTTTCATCACTTGCTTTAAACTTGTTTAAATTAAACAATTATGGTATGTATGTTAATTATATATGTTCACTAAGATTTGAAAGCATTTGCATCTTCTTATTCCTAGATACCCGTTCAAGACATACACATTAGGAGTATGTCTTGAATAGTCCCCGGTTGGGACTGTCCTTTGACGTTTAATCTCACTTTAGGTGGTGAATGTATGCAATGTTTTTGATTCTATGGAATATCTTGGCGTCTCATTTCTCTACAATGTTTTCTGGGTACATATGTTGGTGTGTTTAATTACCTACATCGTGTACTTGGAGAACTGTAGGGATATGCTGTCGGATTTTCTATAGAATTGAAAACTAGGCATACATTCACTAGTGAGATAAGATGTCCAAGGATGGGTTAGGTTGGAGTGGTAAGGACCCCTGGATATATGTCATCTAAAACCTCATGTAGGTTTGATTTTATGAAGAAAAGAACTTAGCTTGATACTTTGCTACTATTGTTTGTGACTGATATGATTATATGCGTGAGTTGTGTAGAAGTTGTGACAATGAAACGAACAGAGCGTAGCTGGATGTATGAGAGGTTGTGTGGGCGGAATTCTATTGATCCTAGATTCGTGAAAGGGGTTCCCAACTGTCTGAAAATGAAATTTTCTTTGAGGCGGCTGGTGGTCGTAATAAGAAGGGTCGTGTTAGAGGTCTTGGTGTTGGTGCTGACTTGTACTACGGCACATCTAGGGGACGAGGATCGGGTTCTTCCAGCCAATACGTACCGTCGGTCATAACTCAAATGCAGGAAAACTTCCACAAGGAGTTGAATGAGAGGGTGGAAGCAATTGAGAGCCAGATCGATAGCCGTGTGGCGGAACAGCTCGATGCTCGAGTGGAGGCTCGAGTGGCAGAACGGATGGCTGAAATCGAGAGGAAGAACAAGGAGTTCTTAGAGGAGTTAGCCAGTAGATTTACAGGATTGACCACTCCTTTCACTTGTTCTACGATTCAGCCTCAAATTCGAGACCCCAGGAACGACCCGGGTGGTGGTGGTGGTGGTGGTGCAGGCCAAGGACAGCCAGCTTGTGTTTAGTTAGGTGTCATTTTTCGATTTTTGTATATGGATGACATTGTAGTTTAAAAAATTATATCATGTACCGTACTTGGTAGTTACGGCTACGTGTTGTATATATTTGAATTATGTTAGGGCGTGGACTTTTTGACTGAAATTATTTTAAATGCACGTATTTTATTAAACAGGATTGCATGAATACAGGTTCCAGGAAAACAAAACAAAATACAAAAAAATTAAACAGGATTGCAGGAATACAGGTTCCAGGAAAAAAAAACAAAATACAAAAAAAAAAAAAAAAATTAAAATTACAATAACTTTGCGACGGAATTTCCGTCGCAAAATGGAGTATTTTGCAACGGATTATTTTCCGTCGCACACATGCGACGGAAAATAATCCGTCGCAAAAAACTTCATTTTGCGACGGAATTACATTCCGTCGCAAAATGATTCCTCTTGCTACGGAATTTTCGTCGCAAATGTTGTTTTCAGCTACAACTACCTTTCCGTCGCAAAATCCGTCGCAATTCGTTTTGCGACGGATATTCCGTCACAAAAGGACTGTTTGCTACGAAAGTTCGAGCGACGCCATGCCTGTGACGGAAATCCGTCGCAAAGTCACTTTGCGACGGAATTTTGCCAGTTTGCGACGAATTATTTCCGTCGCAAAACGGCCCTTTTCTTGTTGTGCTACTTCGTACTCCGCATATTAAAAAGCGTTCCTAAACCTCTTATTATACATATTACTATTTAACCATCTAAGCCAATATCAACTATTTTGTATAGAAAAAAATTCATATAAGTGCAAACCACAAGGTTCAATTATAAAATAAAAAAACTATATTTAAAGAATAACTCAATTTTGGTTTGACAATGACAATTGCAGTTTTGAAAAGACTTCTAAAAAATTTATTGATTGTACGTCTACAACAGTACCAACTCGGGGCAACGACCGGAGTCACACACTAGTTTCTTATTATAACTTCAGTGATTACATTTGTTGGTTAATAAATACAGAGTAACAACATAAACTTATAATACTTCAACTCAAGTAAAAGTAATATCCTAAATAGTTCTATATAAACAATAGTATGCAATGATAGAGCTGGAAATTTATCTACCAAGAGGTCAAGTGTTAAAGTCAAATCTTGTCATTTGAATGTGTGAAATAATACACTTAAAGATATAGATAAATACAAGTGCATGCATTTCTTCAATACCATGATGTAATTATATATATAAAAAAAAAAAATTAAAAAAATCTAAAAGTAAAAATACTCGGTTATATATATAGTATGTAATTTTATATGTAACTGGATAGATTTATTAGACTCTGCATGCTAAATATTATTGTCGTTGTTCCTCCTATAGGCACATGACTATATGCGCGTTAATATAAACATTAGTACGTAACTCATATACATATACTACAAACATACTTCATATGCGATATGAAATTATATATGAACCCTAACACATGGATTGCCCAACATACTACATTACTACTTGCTCAAAGGCTTTGGATTTATTTAACTACTTGTTAATTTGTTGTTACTCGTGCGTATCACATGGATTGTAACTTGTAAGGGTTTGTAACATCAAAAGTGAAAGAGAAAGGGCTGTCAGAAATTTTATCACATTACTTGACAAATTTCATTTATCCCCACCATCAAACCACCAATCTGTCATAATAATCTCTTCTTCCTACTAGAATTGCCTCTTAAATAATGGTTATTTTTAATTTGTAAGTTTTAAACTTTTGAATATGTGAAGTTGACGAGAGAGAAAATTGGTAAGATTCAAGACATTGCATGTGAGAATAAAGTGATCTGATAAACTGATGGTATCTCATAATTAATTATGATATAAGACAAACTTAATAAAATATTCAGAAGAAGATATATTATCGATGATACGGAGTATAATTTTAATGGGATGAAGGGATTACGGTCTTATTGCACACCAAGATCTTCATCTCAATCATTTCGGAAGCTGCCTCCTAGTCAACCAGCAATAGTTAGACCTTAACAATGGAAAAATTAGAAAGGAGTGGTAAAAGACAAATATATGTGGGAGAAAACACAAACAACTTAACATTCATCACATGTACTACTCTAGCTATTACTACTTCATTTTTCAATGAAATTATTGTTCGACAAAGATCTGTGCATCCACTTTGCGATAACATATACTTCGTAAGATAGAACGTTAGTTACTTAGTTGATCAAAATCAATTAATTATTGTAAACGATAATTTCACTTAGTTTTATCAAGCTATAAACTATAATAACAAATTTGAAAAAAAAAAAAAAAGATATATCAATCTCTGCATATATCGATCGAGTGTAACATTTTAATTTAATTTTGATTAGAAGGCCATAATGCTTTAATTTACAAAAATAATTTCGAAACGCTTTTATTAAGGTTTACTCATTGTAGCTCTACATCATATAGGCACATACTAAACAAAGTCAAACTTAAAAAGGTCCCTCAAAATGTTATATATGTATTGTTAAAGTTATACAATTATATAGATTTTGTTTATTTTTTTTAAGAACAACCATTATATAGATTGTTAATAATTGTTTAAGAGTAATTAACAATTAAAGTTGTCTAATTAAACAAAAAATTAAGAAAATTAGTCATGCTTGCATTGGCTTGACAATTTGACATATATATTGAAAGTGTTACGACTTCTAACTTTTATGTACCAATGAAAACAACATAATATAATCAAATCGAATTGAAGAAGTTCAACTCAAGTTATATTATATAGATAATCTCAAATATTTAAAGGTAGACGTACCATTATATATTTATATGTAACTCACGCGTGACCATATCTCTCCCTAATAAGTTTTTTGGTGCGTTGACATTTATAACTAGGGACACATAAAATTTAGTATAAAGTAGAAGACCTTACTTGCAGGCTTCTTATCCATATCAAGAGCTTATGATTAACTTTCCTCACGCCCCCCTTAGCCCAACTTTACGGATATTAAAATAAACGTTTGTGTTTAGTTTTTAACCTTTTACATCATAGTAATACACATGTATAGTAATTGTTATTGGTTAATAAAAATTATTACAATCATTATCCTCTACTTAATTAAGACGATATCATATCATCTAACCAAATACTGTGATACAGAGTATATTTTTGGCAATATGTCTTGTATAAGGCAGGTGGGTGTACGCTAATTTTATTGTAAGACGATCCGTTTAAGGGTAAAGCTGATAGTTTTCCTTTGATAGGCATCGTATATAGATAGCCCCTTTACAAGGGTTGTAAAATATCCATCATTCCAAAAAAAAAACAAAAACACATGTACCATCACTAGATTTACAACTCACAAATAAAATGAAGGTAGAACTGTTAGGGTTGTTGGATAGCAAATTAGGACCTAATTCTGATATTATTAACCCATTAATTAATAGTGTTGAATTGGAAGCTTTTCATTATTTGTAAAACATGTGTTTTTCTGAAATGTGAAACTAGTTTTTCTTGCCTATTTTAATGATTTTCATGTCAATATTTAACATATAATTAGATGCTCTACCAAATTACCAATATGATGAGACCATGAAAGCACAATTAGCAGCTTGTAATTGACTAAAGCTAGTATTAGAATTAGCATTAGTTGAAGGATAAAGATGGTGGTTTTGTATCGAATCCATACCTCATAAAGTCATAAATAGGACTCCTAGTGACCTATCATGTTCGATTTGGAAGGAGTGACCGAGTGATTATGTATATACTTCGTAGAATACTAGCTTATGTCATGTGTAACGCATGATTTTACCAAATTTTATACTTCGTAAGGAATTAAAACTAATAAATTTAACAAAAAAAATTAGGCGGGAATTTCTTTAATCAGGAATTGGCATTTGTTATTCTTGATTCGTCTTTAGTGTGAAGTTATAGATGATTGAATTAGTCTAACTCGTGACTTGCACTTGCTCTAGAGGTTTTAGCAAGAGGAATAAAAAAAAAATGCTATTTACAGTAGTGTTATTGCTGAAGGTAAAACAGCTAAACCATTCCTTTAGGAGTGACAGATCTAGAAATAACATCAAGTGACTATTTTACTAACTTCAAGCAAGCTCTCAAGTCATAAGATTCATATGAAAGTTTTTTTTTTTAAAAAAAAAATCTCAAATGTTTTTATTTGGTATTGACCCCATTGTTATCAAGATGCTAAATAGTGGTTTTTGTGAACTTATGAAAAATCAATTTGTAGACGCTGATCCTACGTGAACAATAATTCCGTGATACCAATGTTAACCTTCCATATACTATGTATCTAGAATTTAATTTTATGGGTAATTGAATTTGGGCAGAAATTTTACAAGGCCAGGGTTTGAATCTTGCAATGTGCTTATTATCATTACAAATTTTCAAATGAACTTGGTTCACACTAATTTATTGTGGACCACTAACATTAGAGACTATATGATTGTTTTATTAATAAAAAAAAAAAAAGTCACTATATTGAAATAAAAGTTATTATATTGAAATAAAAGTTAGTGTGACATTATAAAAGTTATAAGAGATTAATTTTTAAATGAAAATTTTAATATAATGCTCAATATAAATAATAAAGATCACTATGTTAAAATTAGGTCACTATTCAACATAATGTTGTAATTTAAGTTCATAATAACATTAAGGGTTACACAAGTTTTTAACAAGGTTATTATGTTAAAAATACGTTTACTATAATAAAATTAGAGGTCACTATATTAAATATAATGTCAGTTACGTGTGTAAAAACCTTAGGTCCACAATAATATTATTGTGAACCAGGTCTACGCAAGATTTTGTGTATTATCATTGAATCTTTACTATTGCTTTTTAGTTTTTACGTACTGTTACCCTAATAAGTTGTAAGGTAAAAGTGTAAGAGAAAAATCCGGAAAAGTAACCGCACCAATTGAGGCATTGAAAGAGAATGTTGGAGCTGAATTTTTACGCATAATTAGGAATCAAAATCAAGATTAGCAACACAATTAAAAGTATTAAGGGGGCAGGGGAGTGGTCTATTTGAAATTTAATCTGTCAATCAATTGAAATAAATGTTGCTAACTAACCCAACAATATAACGCTTAATTGAGAAAAGATCATCATTGCCTTGTGTTCAATTTTTAGCTAACATTGATTGCACAGTTTTAGTCCTTAATATTTCTTGCATTTTACTACTACTTCTCCACACTTTTAGCTAGCTAATCAAGTGATAATGAGCTTTCATCCAAGTATTTAGTTCGTATAAGTGTTAATTGTAATTTCTATAATAGTACTCTGGTTAAATAAGGACCTTACGGAATAAGATTATGCTTAGATCGATGTAATGATATATGCAAATTCTTTTTAGGTCATATTTTGATTGTTTTCTTGTTCATTCCCACTTTTTTAGGGAAGCTATATAATACGTACCCTTTCAATGCTTACATAGAGTAGTTAAATTTGAAGGTTATGAGGTTTAAATGTTAACATAATAGAAACGTTTTTGCCTCTTGGGGGAAAGAGGTTGTTAGCATTCATCTCTTTCCAATTCATTGTTTATGGTCTTTAACATTTTAATTAATCTTCCAATAACCAAAAAATTTACGACACAACTAAACACGATATAACAATCACAAAGTAATGCGTAAATCACATGTCACTATGTCTACATGCATTATCGATAAACTAACAAATTGAAAATATTTCTTTTTTAACTCTCTTTTTCATTTCACGACCGAACATGTTACTTTGTAGAATGACACAACGATATAATAATGTATCTTGTTGATATAGATACAACATACAAAACACAAGAAAATGGACAAATGAAAGAGGGGTGTGTCCTCATTAGAGCTTGAGGCATAAGAACCATATCTTAAGGACATGAAACGTCCAAAAACATTGCTTCATTTGGGAGATATCCCTATCTTTTAGGGACCATATATCCCATACTCTTCTGCCTCGTGTACATTCATTTCTTCCACCCTTTACTTCCATACAACCATATTTAATTTTCTTTTTGCATAAAACTAACTTTTACAAGAGGTAGGTGAATATATACCCTCACATTTCTTGTCATAAACCCTAATAATATCTTTTATCTTTTAACTTGGAGTAGTAAATATTGTAGCTCTTACGCTCCACTTAGAATAACTTTTATTGTCTTTCTTTTCACTGCAAATTCTTGTGACTATGTTTCATACTTTTTACCACTTTTGGCTCCCCAACTACTTTGAAAGGTATACTTATTTAGTGCTATGCATTGAGTTTGAGATTTTGCGCCGAAAGAATATAGAATGTGTTATTCATAGAGATAATTGCAACATTTGTATGTACATAGTACTTATCCACTTGATACATTACTTAAATTCTACTCGTATACTCCGTGTCTCCGTGGTATGCAAAAAAATATATATAGAGTATTAAAAAGATGATCAAAATATAACTTATTAACTTAAGCAATGTAATGAAGTTTGACCTCAAATTAGACTTTGCACGGTATACTTGATTACTAGTCTTCATCTTTTTTTTTTAAAAAAAAAAAAAAAAAAACCAAACTAGTCTTTCTTCATCATCTAATGGTATGTAATTGCGCCCTTGAGTTAATTAAATTATATATCTCTTTCATTTTTTTTTCCAATTCCTCGCCTTTTCACCATTTTTTGACAGTATTTCCATCATCCATGTAGAACTCAATTCAACTTTTAGGTACTAAAAAAAAAAGTATAATTATTAAAGGCAAGCTAAAAACTTTATTGTGGCTGTGTAGGTTAGACTCAATATTAATGAAATATGTACACCTTAGTCCTTAGCTAAGTACTTGTATAATTTTCTCTGACAAATGTGTGACCATGTTTATTACAAGTATTTCATACTTTTAATTAATTTCTTCAGGCTCCCCAACAAATTATTAATGCCATTAAATTTTAAAATTTGATTTTTAAAAATAGTTTCATTTTTGTTCAGATGAATTTTTTTGTTGTGCAGTGGTTGCTTGTAAACTAGACTCACTATATATTAGTACTAATACTATAACTTACATACGAAGTATGTACGAACCAATTAGCTAATTAGCCCCAAATTGGTTTAAATAGTGGGTTCAACTACATGTACATTACATATATTGACTTTTGAAGTGCATGCAAAACGCAAGAATGAGTTTGAAATTGATGTGATGTAGCTGAAGTTTGCTGTTGTACGTGTATGATCTTATTAAAGAGGAGCTGTTTTTGATTTTAGAAATAAGTTGTAAGTGTTTTGGCTGTTATATCAAGAACTTTTAAATAGTTAAACTTATCATCATCATCTTCTCCAATTCATCAGATTTATAAACAATTTACCTAACAATACGTCAAAAAAAAAATTGAACCCCCAAGCTCAAGGTTAAAATTAAAAGTTCTTTCATTAACAATAGACTAATCCTTTGTTGGTACAAAATTTTTTGTTTGGATGTTAATTAATACAAATTATACAATAGCTAAGTAGTTAAAGTAGTTAGAAGTTAAATATATCAATAAAAGAAATGTAATCCATATTATTTGGTTGAGACAAAATGATGCAATTTAATTACTCATAAATTTTAGATAACCTAAACTAAACCTAATCCTAGTAAAGTGACCAAGATCATCAAGCACTATCAATTAATTAAATCAACGTAATCTTTTAGCATTATATGTGAAACTTAGTTTAAAATCGCTAGCAGAATACATGAGGTGACATAATGATAACTTTAGCAAGACTTTGTCAAAAAAAACTTTAGCAAGACAAAAGAATTACGAAGTAAATGAATTCGCTAATAGCAGTAATGCAATCCAGTAATCCTAAAACAAGCTTAAGTATGTATGAATTAGAAAATACTCGTAATATAATAGCTCGTATTTTTTTTCCACCTTTTTTGAACGCACCGTTTAGAATAACGGCAATTTGTATTTCATCTACATTGAACATTCTTCTTTAGCAAATGGCAACAATAATCAAAACTTGTAAAACAAACAAACACAAAAAATTCTCACCAAAGACTCACATAATCAATAACTACCCACTACCATAATAAACCCACATTTTACAGTCAAAAACCCAAAATCTCCCCAAAACGACATCGTTTCACTGCATACACATGACTCCAACTGACAACTCCATTTCCTCTCTTTACAGTTTAAAAACCCCCCAAAAACTCCACTTTCCACCTTACCCCCAAATAAAAACACACCCCACTTTCTCTCTCCTCCCTCCTCCACCAATGCCACCGCAATCCCCCACCGCGCCACCGCCTCAACCACCTCCACTCTAAAAATTAAAAACTAAATTCCAATTTTACCCTCAATCCCTATAAATGGCGCCGAAACAATCGGCGGCAACAATGTCACGTGATCTCCGGCACCGAGTACTCACGTGCATGACAAAACTCTCCGACAGAGACACACTCCCGCAAGCAGTGTCGGAGTTAGAGTCCATCATTCCGACACTCACCACTGAAACATTCTCACTCTTCATCAATTCTCTCTCCTCCACGTCAGCCGCCGACCGTTCCGCCGTTCGTGTCTCCTCCCTCAAACTCCTTGCTTCTCTCTCCTCCTTCCATGGCGTCTCCTTGTCTCCTCACCTCCCTAAACTCATCTCCGCCGTCGTTCGCCGTCTCCGGGACCCTGACTCCGCCGTCCGATCTTCCGCCGCTGTAACCACCGCCTCATTTGCTCGCCACGTCAGCAATTCTCTCTCCTCCATTTTCAAACCTCTCGCTGATTCTCTCTCCTCCGAGCAGGAGTTCGGGGCCCAATCGGCGGCTGCCATGTGTTTGTCATCCGCCATTGAGGCGTCTCCGGCGGTGGAGACGTCGCAGTTGATGAAGGTGTTGCCGAAGTGGATGAAGTTGGTGAAATGTGACGGGTTTAAGGCGAAATCGTCGTTGATTTTGTTGATGAAGAGTTCGATTAGGGTTTGTGAGATTGGGAATTGTAATTTGTTGAGAGATTTGGTTAATTGTTTTGTTGAGTTTTTGAAATCGGAGGATTGGGCTGCTAGGAAAGCGGCTGCTGATGCGTTGAAGGAGATTGCAATGGTGGAGAGAGAAAATTTGTCGGAGATGAAGGTTTCTTGCTTGAAGATCATTGAATCCAGAAAATTTGATAAGGTTGATTAATTTTAGATTTAATAAT
Source organism: Chenopodium album (assembly GCF_948465745.1). Lineage (NCBI taxonomy): Eukaryota > Viridiplantae > Streptophyta > Magnoliopsida > Caryophyllales > Amaranthaceae > Chenopodium > Chenopodium album. Next base: position 36,466,491 of record NC_137853.1, on the reverse strand, counting down.
AGAAAATTGTTGGATTAATTTGATTCGATTTTGATGAATGTTTGATTTTAATTTAATAATGGAGTTTGTTTTTTTTTTTTGCAGGTGAAAGCGGTTAGAGAATCGATGAATCAGGCGTTAGAAGTTTGGAATGAAGTTCCTGATGTTTTTGATGATGGATCACCGCCTCCTAATTCTCAAGAATCTTCCAGAGGTCAGATTTCCTGTTTTTCTCTCTCTTTGAATTGTTTTTTAGTGTAGTTTTTGATTAAATTTGAAATCCAAATTTGGATGAATATGTGATTCAATAAGTGAGATGAGAGTAGATTATTTTTAAAGTGAATTGATTCGATTCGGTGTATAGAGAGCCACGAAGGACAAGGACAATTATGTAGACGGGATTTGATTCCGGGTTTATTGCTTCGAATTGAGTTAACTTGCACCTTCATTATAGGATTATGTTGGAAGTTATGTGATGATATTGATCTAAGTAACCATAGTTTAAGGAATTTAGTCTTTAGGGGTTTATCTATCATTGTTAAATTTGTAATACTATTACATTATTATGCAAGATTAAAAGATGGATGGATTTTGGATGTACAATTGCTTTGAATTGAAGAAGATGCTTCTTTTACCTCAATTTGTTTATCATTCTGATTTACATGTCTAAACTTGGATTATTGACAATGCTCATATTCATTCCTGTAATTTTGTTTTATGATCGAGTCTTTAGCGTGTTTGTACCTTCATCGTTCTGATGGGTTTTGATTGATATGATAACAGAAAATGCTAGTGATGGACGATATCCTGGCCGATCTAAGATTTCTAGTGCAGTTGACTCTAATAACACTCCTCAAACAAGCAGAAAACGTTTTCCACTTAGGAAATCATCCCCATCTGATAGTGCTTTGAAAACCACGGCTAGAAACAGAGGTGCTCCTGATGTTACAGGGAAGAGGTCAAGCCCACCGGTTTTCAGGAAGCTTGATTGCAAGAAGTCTTCTGATGTGAACACTGATGCTACTGATCATTATGGTTCATCTGGTACTCCGGCTTATGGAGAAAATTCAGTGGGAGATGATGATGGTGTTTTACGAAGAGCAGATGTCAGACAATCTAGGCATGAAACTAAGCGAGGTCTTTTTAGCAAGAATTCTGGTTCTCGAGTGATGCCATATCCTGAGGATGATTCTGAAGCTACTGTAACTGTTAGCAATACCGCCGCAGATGTTTGTAAACACCACAAAGACTTTGAGGATCTTTCTCTTATCCGTAAGCAGCTTGTTCAAATTGAAAGCCAGCAGTCCAGTTTGATGGATGTCCTTCAGGTGATTCTTGGATTATTGCTTACCTATTTGTATTTTTCTCACCGACATTCAACAAAAAGGATCTTTAATTTTATAGATTAATTCTATCCTACTTTCCTGTGATTTGTTTTATTAGCCTTTGCTCTTATCAATCTCCCCTTTTCCTTATTCAACTAAACCATAATTCTTGTGCTAATATTGATTTTATTTTTTTAAACCGAACCAGAAATTTATTGGAAGCTCACAGGATGGTATGCGTACTCTTGAGACTCGTGTGCATGGCCTAGAAATGGCCTTGGATGATATATCCTATGACTTGGCCATGTCAACTGCAAGGATGTCCTCTGCCGAAGCCACAAGGAGCAGCTCATGTTGTTTGCTGCCTGGTCCGGATTTTTTGAGCTCTAAGTTTTGGAGGAGACCTGATGGTCGTTGCTCAACCTCACGGTTTTCTTTTGGTGGCACCACAACTTCAGTTTCTGCTATGCGTACTATGGCTGATAAGAGGCCTGGCGATACAATCGGACTTGAGAATCGGAGGTTTAGTCTCCGGGGTCCTGGTGGAGTTATCGTGAATCCTTTGGCTGACATGCATGGTGATTCAAGGGGTGCTACAGATGTATCAACTAGCAGAGTATTAAGGAGTGTACGTAATGTTGCTTGACATAGTGAATGGTCATCAGTATTCCATTTGGTAGTTTAAAGGTAATTTGCTATGTTCTCTGTTTCTATTTTTAACATCTCCTATAATTCTTAATAAAGCTATTGATTAAGTTTAGTATTCCTATGTAAGATCTTAGTCTTCACAAGCATCCATCACTGTGCTCCGAAATTAGCACATGCATGCAACCTAACCGGGCGTAGCCTAAATTAGTACGAAGGATCTTAGATGCTGCTATTTCCTTACATATTCAGAACAAGCAAGAAATGATCTTACCTAAGTTGAAGATGGATAAATTAATGTATAAAAATCTGTTTTGCCTGGTTGATGAAGTTGGCAAGTGGCTAATAATATACAGGCTAGGCTGTTTCATCACTTCCATGTGATAGCTCATTAAATAAAAGTACTAGGAATATTATTTACAAACAATTATTCTCATTTGTAGTATTTAACTATCTACTCTCTGTGTCTATGTCTTCTGTTTTCTCCCCAATTTATGTTAGTATTATTGTTGAAACAGGTAAGCGGAATACGGACTGGCTACTCCAGTAAGCAACTCTAGCCAATGGTACATGTGTAACTGTTGACACTGCGTATAAAAAACTGATATAATCAAGTTGATTAAACTATAATACTTCCTCTTCTTTTGCGTTAGAGGAAGTCACTGGTAATGTTACCACAGAAGCTACTTTTGCGATACAGATACACAAATGTTGGAATGTGTTTATAGAGAAGATTCTTTTTCCCTTGGTGACCTAGGCCATTCTCTAGTCAGTATACTACTTCTCGTGTTTGTGTCATTATTTGATTCAACTTCTGCTGCTTAATCTATGTCGAAGTTTGATGTTGTGGTGCTGTGTTTTATTGTCTCATGGTATCACAGCTACATGGGAAATCATTCTAGTTTGGGTTGTTGTAGCTGAGTATTTTTGCTCTGAGCAATGTAGTCTCAGCCTTTACGTTGTAATGTTGAGATAACTTAGTTTATTCTGTTCTGTGTATATATTGTGCAACTATTCTTAGTGATTAGTAAAATGGCTAACTATATGAGACCGGTTGTTGATCAAAGGATTGACCATAATTTATACGCCTTATTTTGTACTAATCTATACAATAGTGTTGTACAATTCTGAACATTAACCTTGATGAAGAAATTTGGCGATTTGCGTTACTTGGAAGAAAATGTGTATAAACTATTCAGCAACCATCAAAGACGGAGAAGAGTATCTGAAGTAATGCCACATTGCCTGAGATTTTGGGAGTTTACACCTACTAACATGACCTTGACTCTAACGTTGGAAATCTAGATGAATGAATGGTGCATTTGACGTTTGAATATGTAGGTAACTTGAATGATCTCCTTACTATCATTTCAAGTTTCCCACCAACATTTTTCTTCTTACGGAGTATTTATTTACATGTGTGAATATGAGATTGATGGTGTTATCATAATAAGTTAATAATATAATGCTAGATATCGACATATTGGTTTTTTAATCTAATTGTATTTATTTAAACAAGATGTATTTAGAAAATGTCTACTTTTTCATTATATGGAGTATTACATTATTTTTCTAGTTTATCTCGTTCTTGTTTGTTGAAATGAGATCCGAGGACCAGAAAGCAAGTCTGCTAGTCTGAAAGGGCTAGCTAAGACAGGGCAACTAGGCGGAAGGCAAGGAAGGCTAGGACGCTCTCATTTCCTGAAACTAACCCCTAAAGTAAAAAGCTGATATTAAAATAGCTTGGAAAGGCTTTGCACCTGAAATAGAACTCCATAAGAATGAGTCTGGGCTTTCAAAAAGATGAAAATGCAAGGTATGTAGCTGCTTATGCGAAATTTAGGGGGTAAAAAGGAATTCTTATGAACAACCAACCTGACGGAATTCCCAAACCCACATAGATTCTCCATCAACGAACAGTTGTCGCGTTGTACCACTACTTCGCCGAGTGAATCCCCGAACCACGAGTCTTGTAACAACAAAAAGTCATCACAAGAAAATATAGTTGAAAACACCCTAAACTAACATAAAGTACAACGTCAACGCTGGGGCGATTAGTTGAAGGCAAGACGAACAATATCGACTTCATAGATTCAAGGTGGCGTCTGCATCGTTCCAAACATATGGCCGGGTCAATATTCCCGGCCTCAAAGCTATGACACCATCATATTTTCCGCCTTGCCCCCGGTGAGATTTTTGTGTGCATTCTTCCTAGCGTCTGGCAATGCACACAACTCGAGTCCGGAGAAAAAAGCAACATTGAATAACTATATTGTAGCTATTCAACATTGAGTTGCCCACCTTTCCCTGTAGAGCTTTATATTATAACTCTTGTAAAATTTTAGTGAAGACCCGATTGACGGTAACACAATGATGGGTCATAATAATTTGTAAAAATGTGATAATAACACCTTTTTTTTTGTGGAATCCAAAGACTGTGTATTAATCTACATTTTGACACTTTTATTTTTCCAAAAAATATTTTTTGTGGGCCCAAAAAGAGAAAATACGAGAAAAAAGACGGTAATTGGAAAATATTGAAAATTTGCTGAAATAGCCCAGAAGATGGGGAAAATGTTCGGAATAAGAGGGGGATGGGTTTTTAACACTTTTTACATCCCATACTTTCCTTATTATGCTTTTTTTGAGGTTCGGGGCCGAAACCGAAAATATGGTGATTGACCCCCAAAACAGAGTGATTGGGGGACAGTTTAGGTTGTTGGTGATTGTTTACATGAAATAAGATATGATACTTACATTACAAACATGAATAGTTTATTCAAATATATCAATCAACTCAACATAAACACATCACACATCATATCAGTCAACACACATGTGAATAGTAATAATAAATATTCACTATTGTCAAATCAACACACATGTGAATGGTAACAATGAGTAGTCACTATTGGTCAAATCAATCATCATATCATAATGTGTTCATTTCCATTACTATTGTGAAATCATATCACATCACATCGCTATTTTATCCATATTACATAACTTATATAGCATAATTATACTTTTATGACATTATTAATGTCAAGTTATGCCATATTAGGACATCACATCATTAGACATAATATGACATCATTATAGTCCAGTCACATATATACTTTCATGACATCATTATAGTTAAATCACATCATTTCAATATACTTATATGATATCATTATAGTCAAAACACATCATGTTATTACACTTATATGACATCACTATATTCATGAATTTTAAAATAGAGTCAAAACTCATTCTAAGTACTTTATGGACATCTTAATCGGTGTCTTATGGTTTCAAACCTCTTTATATGACCCCAGCAGTCATCCAAAACATTCAATTCATTTTTTGAAAAAATGTCAAAACTAACCCGATATCGTATATTATAGTCTTCAATTTTGGCCAATTTTCCACTTATTTTGACCCAGAAATAAAATTGTCGAGATGCTTACCATGGACTCTAATAGACCCCGGGATTCTATTTGGGTAGGTGCAACCATCCAATATGCTTTTAAACGGTCAATTTACTCGTTCACAACTTGCACCGATTTCGTGAACTAAAGCCTACCACCGACAATTGTGACAACATATAATGGTCATATATGGTTTCAAACGGCATTATATGACCTTCAGATGTATCCCCTATGATCTCAACACTTTTCGCCACCAGGCCCCGTAACCTCCAAAATCCATCAAAAAGCGTGGATAATAACCTTCAATTTTGAAATTTTTGACCTTTTTTTGCTCGGAAATAAAAATTATATTACCGAGATGTTTACCATGGTCCCTAATATGCTTCGAGAGCTCATTTGGGTAGATAAAACCATCCAATATGCCTTTAAACAGTCAATTTACCAGATTACAACTTGCATAGATTTCATAAAATCAAACTACACCTCGGACATTTATGACAACATATAATGGTCATATATGATTCCAAACATCATTATATACCCTAGAGAAGTATCCTCTAGAATCTCAACACTTTTCGCCACTGGGCCCCGTAACCTCCAAAATTCCTCAAAAAACGTGGATAATAGCCTTCAATTTTGGAATTTTTGACCTTTTTTTCGCCCGAAAATAAAAATTACCGAGATGTTTACCATGATCCCTAATATGCTCTGGGAGCCCATTTGGGTGGATAAAACCATCCAATATGCGGCCTTTAAACAGTCAATTTACCCGATTACAACTTGCACTGATTTCATAAAATCAAGCTACACCTTGGACATTTATGAGAACATATAATGGTCATATATGGTTCCAAACATTATTATATGACCTAGAGATGTATCCTCTAGAATCTCAACACTTTTCGCCACCGGGCCCCGTAACCTCCAAAATTCCTCAAAAAACGTAGATAATAGCCTTCAATCCTGGCCAATTTTCCACTTTATTTGACCCAGAAAAAAAAATTGTCGAGATGCTTACCATGGACCCTAATAGGCCCCGGGAGTCTATTTAAGTGGGTGCAACCATCCAATATGCTTTTAAACGATCAATTTACCCGTTCACAACTTGCACTAATTTCGTGAACTCAAGCTTACCACGGACACTTATGACAACATATTATGGTCATATATGGTTCCAAACGGCATCACATGACCTTGAGATGTATCTCCTAGGATTTCAACACTTTTCGCCACCGGGCCCCGTAACATTCAAAATTCCTCAAAAAGCGTGGATAACCTTTAGTTTTGGAATTTTTTGACCTTTTTCTCCGGAAATAAAAATTACCGCGATGTTTACCATGATCCCTGATATCCTCCCCAAGCCTATTTGGATGGATAAAACCATACAATATGCCTTTAAACACACAATTTACCCGATTACAACTTGCACTGATTTTATAAAATCAAGTTACACCTCGGACATCTATGACAACATATAATGGTCATAAATGGTTCCAAACGTCATTATATGACCTTGAGATGTATCTTCTAGAATCTCAACACTTTTCGCCACCGGTCCCTGTAACTTTCAAAATTCCTCAAAAAACGTGGATAATAGCCTTCAATTTTGGCCAATTTTCCACGTATTTTGATCCGAAAATGAAAACTGCCGAGATGTTTACCATGGACCCTAATAGACCCCGGGAGTCTATTTGGGAGGGTGCAACCGTCCAATATGCTTTTCAACAGTCAATTTACCCGTTCGCAACTTGCACCGATTTCGTGAACTTAAGCCTACCACGGACACTTATGACAAAATTTAATGGTCATATATGGATCCAAACGAAATTATATGAGCTTGAAATGTATCACTTAGGATCTCAACACTTTTCTCCACCGGGCCTCGTAACCTTCAAAATTCCTCGTCTATTTGATTCACGTATTTTAAAAACAAGTGATGATAGATTTCAATCGTAATCCAATGTAACGTTGGAATACAAATTAGAAATTCCTAAGTTCGTTCCTTGCGAAAGGACGAAGGAAAATTCTTAGTGTATGCAGATGAATATGAATATAAAATTTAGAAGTTGCAAAATTTATGTTTATGAGAATGTCTCATGAACTCTACTTACTAAACCCCTTCCGTGACCAAGGTATGAGAGTCATACTAAGGTTCTTGAATTGAAGCAAGTTATGTAATTTAAGTTGTGTATGTTTTGAGAAAACATAGTACATAAGTGATACATCAATTTGCAGAATTATGTTTATCAATAGAAACAAAGTTTCAATCATATTTAATTATGGTTTTTTTAAATTAAATAAAATGTCCAAAATAATTATGAATTGATGGGCTCATCAGGTTGATAACCTGGTGAATGAAACCCCACTGGTGAACTAAATTCATATATTATTTAAATTCCAAGTTCGAAATCATTAAAGTGGACATAAATGATTTCAATGAATGGACTAGCATGTAAGATTGATTGGATAGTGCAGTTTCATGGGCTATTGGAGCGTAGTGATGCTCGGTCAATCACGTGGATATGCATAAATGATGCATGATCAAACTAAAGACCTACTTTGAAGTTCAAGTATAGAACTTCCGGATATATTAGCGGATTCCTTTGACATGAGTGGAACATTGATTTCAATTTATTCAATGGATGTTATGGCTGTGGTGCACTCAAACGTGTATCCGTAACTGGAGATTATAAATTAAAGGGTGTTTCTTGATTATTTCAGAAGTTGAGTGGGAGCTTTGGTTGCCACAAGATTGGATTGAGTTTACCTATTTAATTTACTCGTTCGGAACTTGCACAGATTTCGTGAACTCAAGCCTACGACGAACACTGATGACAAAATATAATGGTCATATAGTTCCAAACGACATTATATGACCTTGAGATGTATCCCTTAGGGTCTCAACACTTTTCACCACCGAGCCCCGTAACCTCTAAAATTCCTTAAAAAGCGTGGATGATAGCATTCAATTTTGGAATTTATTGACCTTTTTTAGTTCAAAAATAAAAATTGCTGAGATATTTACCATGGTCCCTAATATCCCCCGAGAGCCCATTTGGGTGGATAAAACCATCCAATATGCCTTTAAACAGTCAATTTACCTGATAACAACTTGCACTGATTTAATAAAATCAAGCTACACCTAGGATATTTATGACAACATATAATGGTCATATATTGTTCCAAACGGCATTATACGACCTTGAGATGTATCCTCTAGAATCTCTACAATTTTTGCCACCGGGCCTGGTAACCTCTAAAATTCCTCAAAAAGCGTGAATAATAGCCTTCAATTTTGGAATTTTTTGCCCTTTTAGCTCGGAAATAAAAATTATCGAGATGCTTACCATGGTCCCTAATATCCTCCGGGAGTAGGGATGGCAACGGGTCGGATTTGGATTGGATGGACCTTCACCCGCATCCATCCACTCCACCCACCACCCGCTTACCCCATCATCCATATCCGATCCACCCATCATCCGCGGGTGAAACGGGTGGACTGGATGCTAAACGGATGAAAGCTATTAAACTTACAATGAAATTATAATTTACCGAAATCATAATTTATTGTCGAAAAACAAAAGCATTACAACCTTCAATAAATGTATAATATTACAGTAGTACACCAACTAGGTGTCAAATTACTCAAATATGTCAATAACATAAAAATGAACTAATGACTAGAACACAATTACAGTAGCAAATTAGCAATGAACTTGCAATGAGCCAAAGAGGTGAGATTTGTCATCAAGTCCCTTTTTTTCTTCAAATATCCATGAAATCGTCATCATCCTACAAGAGTACAAAAAATGTAAGTTTTTAGATCTAAAGTTGAAAACATCAGAAACGTTAATACAAAAGAAAAAATAAAACAAATTTCAGAGCTACTACTTATTTGAAAAATTTGAATGCAACTATGTACAAATTAAATACATATTAAAAAACTAACAATCTTTAATAAAAAAAAATGGTTAAATTGAAACACACAAACATAGAATCGATTCTTGGATTGGAAAAAAAAAAAAAAAGAATCGATTCTTGGATTATAGATTTATAGATGGTGTGTCAAAAGAACAAATTAAAATAGGGAAATTAGAAGAATAAAAAAAAAATATAAAATTATACCTTAATCGCTGGACGTCGTAGGTGACTAAGGTGAGATGGAATCGCCGGTGGAGGTGGAGTCGCCGCCGGTGAAGGTGGAGTCGTCAGTGAGGGTGGAGCCTAAAGAATGAAAGGTAAAGAGAGTAGACTGTAGAGAGAGATTGAAAACTAAAGAAGGTGGCTGCTTGAAATTTAGATTAGGGTTTATTTAATTTCAGGGCATTTTTTTATTATTATTATAAAAATTAAACGGGTGGATGATAAACGGGTGACGGATGACTAAAAGTTCCACCCGAATCCGACCCAATCCGTCATTCGTTTCATCCACCACCCGCCTTTCATCCGTATAAGTCGGGTTCTCATCCATTTAATTAGAGCGGGTGGAGCGGATTACTGGATATCCATATAAAATTTCCATCCTTACCCAGGAGCCCATTTGGGTGGATAAAACCATCCAATATGCCTTTAAACAGTCTTTTTACCCTATTACAACTTGCATTGATTTCATAAATCAAGCTACACCTCGGACATTTATGACCACATATAATAATCATATATGGTTCCAAATGTCATATATGACCTTGAGATGTATCCCCTATAATCTCAATACTTTTCGCCACCGGTCCCCGTAACCTTCAAAATTCCTCAAAAAGTGTGGATAATATCCTTCTATTTTGGCCAATTTTCTACTTATTTTGACCCGCAAATAAAAATTATCGAGATGCTTACCATGGTCCCTTATATCCTCCGGGAGCCGGTTTGGGTGGATAAAACCATCCAATATGCCTTCAAACAGTCAATTTATCCGATTATAACTTGCACTAATTTCATAAAATCAAGCTACACCTAGGACATTTATGACAATATATAATGGTCATATATGGTTCCAAACGTCATTATATGACCTTGAGATGTATCCCTTAGGATATCAACACTTTTCGCCACCGGGACCCGTAACCTTCAAAATCCCTCAAAAAACGTGGATAATAGCCTTCAATTTTGGTGAATATTCCACTCATTTTGACCTGGAATTAAAAATTGTCGAGATGCTTATCATGGACCCTAATAGACCCTGGGAGTCTATTTGGGTGGGTGCAACTATCCAATATGATTTTAAACAGTCAATTTACCCGTTTGCAACTTGCATCGATTTCGTGAACTCAAGCCTACCATGGACACTTATAACAAAATATAATGGTCATATATGATTCCAAACAGCATTATGTGACCTTGAGATTTATCTCTTAGGATCTCAACACTTTTCGCCACTTGGCCCCGTAACCTCCAAAATTCCTCAAAAGCGTGGATAATAGTCTTCAATTTTGGAATTTTTTGACCTTTTTTCGCCCCGAAATAAAAATTGCCGAGATGTTTACCATGGTCCCTTACATCCCCCTGGAGCCCATTTGGGTGGATAAAACCATCCAATATGCCTTTAAATAGTCAATTTATCCGATTACAATTTCATAAAATCAAGCTACACCTCGGACGTTTATGACAACATATAATGGTCATATATGATTCCAAACATCATTATATGACCCCGAGATGTATCCCCTAACGTCTCAAGACTTTCCGATACCGGGTCCCGAAACCTCCAAAATTCTCAAAAAAACATGGATAATAGCATTCAATTTTGACAAATTTTAACTTTTTTTGCCGAGATGATTACCATGGACCCTAATACTCCCCGTGAATTCATTTGGATGGGTGAAATCATTCAATTTGCCTTTAAGCATCCAATTTAAATTACATGTAGCACACAATTTAAAAATCCTAAATATGAAATATAAAGATTTAACCCAAGATTTAATCACTTTATAATTTTCAAACATAAAGACGTGTTAATTAATATTGGTGTCTAGTATGTGTCGATGTCGGTGTAAACTTGCCATAAATATTAATTACCCCGTACAAGCTGAATATCTATCAATATGGTGTGTTGTTTCTTGTTTTCCTTTTGCCTTGATTTAGTGACATAAGCCTATGAGCGGATCCTCTTTGGGCCTACTTTCATTGTCCATGTAATAAATTTAACATTAATGTATCATCTAAGGGCTGACCTAGTGAGGATGAGGAATAAATAAATTTAATCTATCAATTTCGAGTTATAATTAAAAACTACTCCCCAGTTTTTGAAAGAAAATTAGGTTTGCTTACGGTTCTCCTTTAATAGTCACGTTTTTAATTATATTTTAGGTAATTTTTTTTTTTTTTAACACATTTCTCGCATATGAGTTTTTTAACACATTTTCCGCATACATATAAATTTTTCTTGCAAGTATCTCCATTTATCAATATATTTGCATACTTCCATGCAACTATTCTCATTTAGTGTATTTACAAATTATGATCACAAAATTATTTACTCCGTATGAACTTCTATGCAAATATTCTTATTTTAAAAGTTAAGTTAATGTCTTAATACTTGATATTTGTATCATCTAATCATTATTTCTCACTATCTTATTTTCTTAATACTACCATATATTTTTTTTTTGGTGCAAACGGAGGGAGTACCTTAAAAATCCATCAAACTTAACCATATATATTTTTTTTGGATAGAACCCTTCTAATTTTAGTAAAAAATAAAAAATACAGCTATTTGACATACACATTTTAAAACATTTAATGGATGTCTAAGGTGGAGCCACCTTGGAATAGATAATTGGATAAACACACTGCCAAATTCTAGATTGATTTATTCGGTGCAAAATAAGGTACGAGTAACAAATTACGAGGTCCCCAAAATATCTTCAATTATTTAGACCCAAATCCAAAATTTCCTAGTATTTGGATCATTCCACTTTCACTTTTAGCTGGCATATTCAAGCTCAAAGTATAAGTAAACTACCAAAATCATCCCTCTTTCATTTCTATCATTAACAAAAAAAATGGGGTGTTTAGGAGGTGGTGTATTGGTGTTTTTAATGGTGGTGGGAGTGGTGGCGGGACAGTCGGTTAGAGATAAGCCGCCGTGTAAATTCCCAGCGATGTATAATTTCGGGGATTCGAACTCGGACACCGGTGGCATTTCAGCGGCTTTTAAACCTATTGAGTGGCCTTATGGCCAGACCTTCTTTAAGAAGCCAGTGGGTCGTGATTCCGACGGCCGTGTTCTCGTGGATTTTATTGGTAACAATTTTGTTTTGTACATCATTATTTAGTTGGCTTATGCTATTTTTGTGTTTTAAGTTTTAACTGTCATGGTCAATTACTACAATTTACTTGTTGAATAGTGACAATTTTAGTGTATAGTTTATGTCATTATGTGTATGTATAGTTGGGCAAATAACAGCAAATTCTTACACGGGTAAATGTTGTATCTAATAAAACTAGTAGTAGATAAAATAATAAGATGGATTGAGAATGCGATATTATCTTGAGTATTTTTACTACGTATATAGATTGCCAATGCGATAAATTTTTGAGTGTTATTTACTAAAATTTGACATAAGTCTATTCAATAGAGGTTAATAAACATGACCGGCTACTTAATTTCCTAAAATTTGGACAAAATTAAAATGTGAGAAAACTTCTGTTACTCATAAACTTCAGAATCACCAACATACTTCAATTTTGATTAATATGACTTTCTTTGTGCAGCGGAACAATTAGGACTTCCGTACTTGAGTGCATACTTGAATTCGATTGGAGCAAATTTTAGCCACGGTGCTAATTTCGCAACAGGAGGGTCTACTATCCGTAGGCAAAATGAGACAATATTTCAGTATGGTATTAGCCCTTTCTCACTTGATGTACAAATTTGGCATCATGATCAGTTCAAGTCTAGAACCAAGGATCTTTACGACCAAGGTAAAATCGTAAAATCTTCTTTATGCTTGGATTTTGGGATGGATAATGCTTAAATTACATTGTGCTTATTGCATGAATTCCTTGTTGAAATTCAGTTAAGAGTCCCTTTGAGAAAAGTGTGCTTCCTAGACAAGAGGACTTTTCGAAGGCTCTTTACACATTCGACATTGGCCAGAACGACCTCTCTGTTGCCTTCCGTACAATGAACAACGAACAAATTCTTGCAGCCATCCCTAACATCATTTCCCAGTTTTCTTCTGCAGTTCAAGTAAGTTTCTAAGAATATAACACCGCCATTAGCTTGATTGTCAAAATATATATTTTTGTTCTTACAAAGTATGCACCTTTGAATTGTTTGGCAGCATTTATATGAACAAGGAGGAAGGTCATTCTGGATACATAATACCGGTCCAATTGGTTGCTTGCCTGTAAACCGATTCTACATTATAGATCCTAAGCCCGGAATTGTTGATGAATTTGGCTGCATAAAAGGGCAGAATGATATGGCTATCGAGTTCAATAAGCAACTCAAGGATACTGTTACAAAACTCAGGGCACAACTTACTGAAGCCGCAATTACATATGTGGATCTTCACTCTGCAAAGTATGGACTAGTTAGCAAAACAAAGAGTCTAGGTAATCAACTCATGCTATCTTTACAACTTCTTCTCTATTTCACTAATACAGAAGTACAGATCAATCAACCTTTAAAATGTCTTTAATCTAAATCTTGCTTTGATGAGACTTAAAATGAGTAGCAACCTAAACTAACTGTGTTAAGCTAATATATATCACTATGCTCAATTTTGAACCAGGTATGTTTGTTTTCGGACAAATCTCAATCTATATACAGTTACTCGGATCCTTCATTTCACCTCAAATACATTAGATCCTGGACAGTTAGACACGGCTATCAACATTCAACACTCCATTTTGAAACAAAATATGGAAATTTAACATGTTATGTTTGTCAAATAAGTAATGTTCTGCTTTCTCTGTTTTATTTCAAATCAGGATGGGCAGACCCAATGAATGTATGCTGTGGGTACCATGAGATGTATGATCATGTATGGTGTGGGCAAAAGGGTGCAATATCGAATGGCACGACAGTGTATGGTGCAGTCTGCAAGAACCCAGCGTTACATGTGAGTTGGGATGGTGTGCACCACACTGAAGGTGCAAATCACTGGTTTGCTAATCTCATATTTAATGGCTCACTTAACGATCCCCCAATTCCCATCACCCATGCGTGTTATAGGAATTAAGGGTTTCAATCTCCCATTGAATCAAAATTGATTATGTTTTTCATGCCGGAGATCAATATGTACTTGTTAGATGAATAATTTATACCAGGAAAGGCGCAAGATTTAGAGGATCAGCCTTGCAACTGTCTTTTTGTATGAATCATTTGGGAGTTGGGACAGGTCTCAAGTATGTTATGCTGTTACAAAAAATTATTGTTAAGTTGGTAGGTCAAATAATGTGACATGAAGTTGAGATTATAACAACTTGCTTTTCTCTTTTGGTTTTTCTAGTTCTCTTTGTCAAAAAAATAAAATAAAAAATAAAAAAAATCTATATATATATATTAAAACCCAAGGCAAGAACTGTAATCATGCCACGTATCATCATTTTTGCCACATGTCGTCATGAATTGATAAATGATGTGAGGTCATGTGATTCATGTCATAATAAAACTAATCATCAATTTTCCCTCACAAAAAATTAATGCTCATAAATGCTAATTTTTTAATCCTCATTCTTTCGTTTGCTCATCTATACTTTGAAGAAATTTATAATGGTAGATAAAAATTCATTTAAGTGATAAAACAAACTAATATGAAGTATAAAAGTTAGGTCTGTTCTCATTGACTGAACTCAGCTGAACTGAACTGAATTGAACTGAAATGAATATTTTATAAGAGAAGGAAATTAGGAGCTGAACTGAAATGAACTGAATTGAGCTGAACTGAACTCAGCTGAACTAAATTGAACTGAACTGAATTGAATTGAATTTCAACGTAAGAGAATAGGCCCTTAGGTTACTGCATATTTCATAATGAATTTTATTAATGTTCAATAAATTTTATAAAAAATGTTTTTTTTTTTAATTTTTTTTTTAAATTATAAAACCATAAATAGATTTCCCTTTAATTTATTAAAGTTATTTTTAAAAACAATTTACTACAGTTTTTTATATAAAAAAAATGACCCGGGACATTGCCCGGGCATCAAACTAGTTGTTTTTCTCATCTTCCTTGTATTATCGAATTTATCTCCAAACAAGCTATGATTAAAAAGCTTCAATGCTAAATAATTACAAACATAAATGAAAGCCTAGAATTACACTTTTTTTTTTTTTTACTAGAATTACACCTTAATTCCACATTGCATTGCATTATTTATTTAAAGCAACAACCAAGATCCTTGAAGACAATCCATAATAAATTCCATATGCATATACTTTCACATGTGCACCTTTACTCCTTTAGGTATTATGACTTTACGAGTAACAATCTTGCACAAGCAACTTTAACTTGTCTGTCCCAAGACCAGTTAAAGAACATAATCAGTGAAATTGAGCACACACTGCGTATTTAACACCCAAACCACAACACAATTCATTGAAAAGCTATGATAAAATTCTTTTGCCCTTAGCCTAGATCGTGCTCTAGTTAATATACTACTCGTGTTTGTTTATTCTTTGATACAACTACTGTCTAATCCATGGCAAAATTTGATACAGATTGAAAACAGTGCATATGGTTTCCCTAAGCAATGTAATCTAACTATCTAAGAGCTTGGTCTAGTGTTACCATGTAATAATGAGATAAGCTTAGATAGACATAGACAGACAGTTAACTATGTTATGTGCAACTACTCTTACATTTTGTTTGGATAGAAAAAAATAGGAGACAAATTCTCTCGTTTGGGTAAAGGATTGGAGGAAGAAAGAGGAAAAGAGAGAGGAAGATATCCATTTCCCAAAATTTGGAGAGATTCAGAGGGAGGGAAAATGAAGCTCACTTCCCCCTCCCTTCATTAGTGAAATGGCGGACTATATGAGACTAGTAAATTAATATTGGTAACTTGGCAATCATGTGATCTGAATCGATTGGGAATGTCTAGGTATCTAGTATAGAATGAGGAGAAATTCGCGTTAGTTGGAAGTTGAACACCCTAGTCGTATTATTACTTCATATGATAAAAAACAAGCTAAGTTTGAGGAGAAATTCTCAATGCAAGCTGAGAGCTGCTTGCAGTCCAGAAAAATAAGATTGAATTGAAGTTTTGCTATGACCTTTACAAGATCAAAAAGGTCTGCTGTGTGCAAATAAAGTGTCATAACTACTTATTCGACTAGAGAAGAAAATTAAGACCTGAAGAAAAATAAAATAGCACAACATGCCAGTCAAGAAAATGAGTTCAAAACTCATTCATAGTATCAATAATCATTCGCTTCAAATTTCACAAATCAAAGCAAAGGGTATTCAATCTGTAAGAATTTCATATAAATTGAACACATCCCTTCTTCACTGTAAATACATTAAACGAGCTATTCAACTTCAAATTTGTTGCTGCTCTGAGAATACACTAAACATAATAAACTCACAAATCATAGTGTCACACATTGATGTAATAAGGCAAGAACTAGATTTTCAGGGTACAAAATACAGGTTCTTAGGATGAATAAAGCGTTTAACTAGAGAGTCAGCCTACAAAACATGAAGATCGAGTATGTTCTTAACTTAAGATAACATTAGCGATTAATAATCTATAGACTTACAAAACATGGAAATCTCTCAAGAGAACATAAGAAACAGCGATAATAGACACAAAAGGCAAGAGCAATTGAGGAGTATCATCCTACAGGCTACACAGCAAGTCAGCTACACCATTAAGAACAGAACAGGAAGAAGGCTACCAACACAAACAATGAGATCCCTAAGCATTGAATTCGGAACTAATATAACAGCTTTATACCTCATATTGAACCAGAGATGTCTACATTGTTTAAGCATTAATCGACGACTAATATGCCTCACTAGAAATTCATGTCTATGACCATTCTAGAAAAAGCAAGCAGCAGTAAACTACTGGATTCAGACATGCTAGAAAATGGAGCCCATGATTCATTAGCACCTTACTCTTTCATAATCCACACATTGGATTCATTCAAACATCCATTGAAAGCACGCATACACAAACCGGAAATGAGTTTAATTTTGCAAATTGCTATCGATTATCAAGCAATAACCTAACATACTAATCCCTAAAATCAATACTTCCATTAAGATTTTCAGTCAATTTAGAATTCGAATACCAGTATAATCAAACATTGCAAAGTAGAATCAAAATAACACAACAGTGAATCAATAAGCATATAACAATCAAAACATTGCGATATAAATGGTGAAAATACAAAATCCGACGATTAATTGAAACATTAAGTACTTTCTCTAATCCAAAATTTAGGGTTTAAACTAACGAAAAAGAGAGCTCATAATCATCAGAAAACCACTAATAATAAAAATTATCCATAACATTACCTAAAACCAGAGAAATATGATAGGTAGAAATTCCAAACCAAAAACAAAAAAAAGAAGAAGCTCTGGTATTCTCTCTCTTCCGCCAT
Organism: Chenopodium album; assembly: GCF_948465745.1. Lineage (NCBI taxonomy): Eukaryota > Viridiplantae > Streptophyta > Magnoliopsida > Caryophyllales > Amaranthaceae > Chenopodium > Chenopodium album. The sequence goes on along the minus strand of NC_137853.1, from coordinate 36,448,573 downwards.
TGATGTTCTTCAACGGTAAGACTTCTGGAACCTAGCACGAGCACCACGACCACCAAACTTCTTTGGCTCACAACGACGAGGATCAGCAACAAGCAAAGTACGATCATACCTGACAAGAATATCCTTGATCTCCTTCTTAGTCTGTTCATCAACAAACTTCTGATTGTAAGCAACAAGAGCCTTAGCAATACTCTGACGAATAGCGTAGATCTGAGAAGTGTGACCTCCTCCTTTGACGCGGATCCTCATATCGACGCCATTGAAGCGTTGACGGCCGAGAAGAAGGATGGGTTCGAAGACCTTGTAACGGAGAATCTCGGGTTGAACGAGCTCGATTGGAGTACCGTTGATCTTGATTAGACCTCGGCCTTCTTTGCAGTAGGTTACTGCTACGGCTGTCTTCTTGCGGCCGAAGCATTGCACTGAGTGGACTGGTGTTGGGGCTGGAGTCGCCATTGTTGGAGCTTTCAAGCTTTTTTCACTCTCTCTCTCTCTCTCTCCTTGGAGGCGGGGGGTTTGGGGGTTGTGCGGCAGAGAGAAATGAAGGAGAGGGAGAAAGGAGTTAGGGTTATAGGGTTTTGTGGGGGGGGGGAAATTAGGGTTCTGAGTAAGAGGGATTTTTGGGCTTTGTAACTTTAATGTTTTTTTTGGGCCTGGGCTTTAGCCTGTCCATTTTCATTACATGTAACATTTTATCTCTCATTTAACAAGGTCCTACTAGGTTTATGGGTGATTCGTAGTATCTCTCATTTAACAGGGTTTTTTTTTTTTTTTTTTTTTTCCTGGTGCTAATTAGACCCGGTAATTAGACGGGTCGGATTTTATAACTGTATAAGTGGGAGATTTTTGAAAGGTTAACAATTTAAAATGGGACAAGGTTATATTACATGTATGTGGTACACTGTTGTATTCATTTGTTCTTACTTTTACCTCTCTTGAATCAAATTTGATTATGTCTTTTGTTCTAGAGATTAATGAGAACTTAGTTTTGTACAGCAATATGCCTAAGGATGGCAATTTCCGAGTTCGATCCGATTCGAAGGAAAAAATCCGATTCGAATTCGTTTAAAATTAGTCCGAATTCGAATTCGATAAAATAGATCCGAATCCGAATAGGAGGTAGATCGGACTTGGACCCTACGCAAAGTCCGATCCTAGTCCGAATCCGAGAGAGTAAGAATATGCTTTATAACTTGGGACAATTATTTGCTTGTTTTGTAGCAAAATTTTGTTATGTAACTTAGTTTATTATTTAAATATGTTATGTTTATACTTTAATTGGTATGACAATACAAGCAATTATAAGTACTAGTATATGACATTACAAAAAAAATAAAAATTAAAATAATATTCGGATCATTTCGAAGGTCCGTATAAATGGACCGGATTCGGATCCGAAAATTACGAGTCGGATCGGAGTCGGACTCGGATTTTACGGATTCGGACTTGGATTCGGATCCGAGTTCAGGGTCTGTTTAGTAAACGAATCGGATTCGGATTTAGCCACATCCGACCCGAATCCAATCCGTTGCCATTTCTAAATATGCCTCATTTGAAACTAACCTCGCGTTTCTTATGGTTCAGAAACTATTCTTTTCTAGATTATATGGCAAAATAATTTTTTCGACTAACAATAGTGGAACAATTCTCTTATATATGAATTAAGAAATGTGAGGCTGGTTACAACAATAGTGTTAACCCAACTAATTGAAAAAAGACAGTTAATAAAGTTTCATAATCATTATTGGTGCGTGTTTTCTTGTCGCAACATTAGGTCATGATCGCACTACCCTCCACCACTTCCAACACACTATCATTCAAGTTGATGGTTCTTGGAAAAAAGAAAATGGTAACTCTATCATTGTCGTTGATAGGGGCATTAGCAGAGTTAGGTGGGGACAAAGGAGGAGGCAATACAAGATATCAAATAAGAAGGTTTGAAATTTGCACATTGCACCGTCTGTAGAGTAGGTAGGGATGAGGTGCAACATGGTTATGAGATAGCTAATACTACCGGTATGTTCTTACCTATTGTTTAATGTTTCCTTCTGCTTTCGCATTTGTAAAAAAAAAAATAATAATAATTATAAAAAAAAAAGAAAAGAAAAGAAAAGAAATAACAATAGTTAACCAAATTCTGTCTCTGATGTTTTCACTCAATGTTGGACTAAACTAGTACAACAGTGTAATTCCTTTTCAAGTTGGGTTTACTACTTCACCACAACACCAGCAAATCCAATGAAAACAAGCAACTAAATCATTGATGCAAAAAAGATGGTGGTATCTTCGTGAGCAAAAGGACGTGGCCGTAAATAGCATGTTGGTGTTTGATTAAACCTGTAAAATCCTGGAATTTAAATGAATTGGATGGTGTAAACCAACCTGAATCAGCTGCAAATCATAGCTTTTACTAATCAAATCTGCTACTGTTGTTTTTCAGTGTAAATGTTTCATATTACACTCAAAAAGAAGCCATACATGAAGCGCAAAGTTTGCAATATACTGTTTCAGAGTCCTACCAAGTAAATTTGTGCATATGACTTGTCTAACATGTATTCTTTATCAAAAATGTAAGAAAAGTAAACATATTGCATAAAACAAAAGGGTGTTTATTCAGCACGTGATTGCAAACTACAAAATTTCAGGCCGCATTTTTCTGATCATTTTGCTCTTCCTCGTTCAATTTCTGCAGAAAATAAATCAGAGATCAACATGAATACATCTTCCAAAACAATGATCAACGATATACCAATCACAGCATATGTAGTATACATTTAACAACAGAGATTTTGCATGTCTAAGTCTTAAATCACAATGAGGATACCAACTGCAAACTTCACTTGAAAGTTGGAAGATATGAGATGACTCTTCACAATGGAAAAGCAAAACATAGACGTTAAGAAGGGAGATAAAAGGATGTTGATACCCGAAACCAATGATGTCACACAGTCACTACACCATAGGATTAAAAACTAGAGAATGTTTTATCTCATCTTACTTCCAAGACAAGATGGCTCAAAGGGCGAAGTATGCTTTTGAAAGAAAAGTAATTAATCAAAGCTTAAATGACGTAAGAAGAATAATACGAAGCAATAAAAAACAGGAAGGAGGAATCACACAACCAGGACAGCAATCAAGAAAAGGCAAGGACTTGTATTAACTGTGTCATCGTGAAGGTAAAAAGACCAAGGAAGATTTGGTTGTACTGGAAAAAGAAACTAATGTGAAATTGTGAATGTGCACAAGTTTCCAGAATAGATCACGAAGGTTTTACCAACAACATGTTACACCAAACAGGTACACTCTGAGCATTCTTCTATATTCTACCTATTATGTTTCATGAAGAAAGCTCAGCAATTCCACTTAAACTTTTGCATAATTTAAACAGTGACTGCCAAATTCACAATTACACTAGTCAGTTAAAAGTGGAAGGATGTCACTTGATCCAAAAATGAACTGTGAACCAAATACCAGCAGAAAAAAATTTCTTGCAGCCAAATGCCTCATTACTGGTATTAAAATGATTGAGATGTGGGCAGATATATGTACTTAAAGAAGGAAAATCTCTTTCTAACACTCCTGCTATTCACAACTAAGTAGAATATTTGGTCTGGTAGTCTAGGAAAAAATCTCCAATAAAAAATTCCTTAGCCAAAGCTCTAAAACTCAGATATGGCTCAACTTCTATTTTGTGAAGTGCAACTTATTGCGGAGATGACTACTTGCAATGCCATCAATGAGTAGTGAGTACAAACAAAATGCAATCCAAACAGCTGATTTTTCCATTTGAAATATACAGCCAAATCAATCTCCTAGGCTGAGCCCAAATTCATCATAATCTTCAACTACTCTCATATTCGGTTAATTTTCAAATCTGCAAGCCTCTACTCCAGATTCCTAGAAAGTTTTTTTAAAAAAGGACCTATTTATAGTAAAACCACAGAGCACAGTAAATGTTCTAGGTCTGGCAATGAAAGCCAAAATAATCAGGAGAACACAACCATGTACAATACATAATTATGAAAACCGAATTCATCCACATTCCGCAGTAACAAGAACCTTGGAAATTAATGGAGCAAATTCGTGGGTTGGGGGCCTTGGGGGTTGCGTCAAAGTCCTTAAAACTTCCTAAGAGATGCAAATGACACAGTCCCAACTCCCAACAGTTAATTCATTTCAAAGTAAGCTTGCAACCATTGTATGAAACATATTTGATGATCTGCCCTCACATAAACAAGCCCTCATTCCAATTAGGCTATAACCAATTCAATAAAAGGAATCAAGCCCTAAAATAACATTTTTACGAAATACAGTATCATTTTACAAAGTACAGAGGCATAACTTACAATTGCACAAACCACAACGTCTTGCACAACTCTAATAAGCAACTAAGCAAATTTCTTATGCAAATTGGGCAATAAAAACCAACTCATACTCCGTACGATTATGATTATTTTGCTAATATACAATTCATGAATTAATCAACTACCAAAATCTAAAATTTGAAAAGAAAAAAAATCAAATATCCAGAAACAAGAAAGATATTTCGATAGATGGCAACATTACATTGAATCAAAACTCAAATTGCTGAAAGTAGTCCATCAAAATTAAAAGGGTACCCAGAAAAATTCAAGATTATATCAAATAAACAAGAAATTTGCAGAAAAGGGTTTGAAAGTGAATCTACAAAAAAAGGGGAAATTGATAGGGTTTAAAAAAAGGAGAGAGAAAATACCGATTGGGCGTTATGCCAAGAAAGACCTCTGTAAACATTAAAGGAGAAAGTGGTGGTGAGATAGATGGTTGCCAATCCCAGTGTTGCCGTAAACCCCTTGAATGCCCAGTCTCCCACCTTGCTTGCTGCCCCCATTTCTCTCTAAAATCTCTTCTTTATTTTCACAAGAATTTTTCTTGATTTTGTTTTGTTTTCGTTTTGGTCAAGTAAACATGGGCCGTATGCCCGTGTCGCCATGAGTCTACGACACATACTCGCGTGTATAATAGAAATTATTTTTTCGAATATGAGTATTTCACTACTAACTTTAAAATTGGCAATGATTCTATATTACACGATTGCATATTACGATATTACCCCAATTATTATAAAAGTAAATTCCATTCTACATATATACTAAATAAATCTACCTCTTGCTTCAAAAAAAAAAAAAATAAATAAAAAATAAATCTACCCCATATTAATAATGCAAACAACACTCTTTTGATGAATTTATAATCGTTCAATAGATTATTAGGTAATACTTCGTATTAGATACACTCATTTGACTTCTAGACTATATATTCACACATTTGACTTTCACATCTTTGTTGATTTATCTTTTAAAAAAAATCCTATAGGATTTATTAGCTACTACATTTTTATTTTCTTGAATAGTACTATTAGTAACTACATCACAATATGATTTCTTATTATCAAATACTAACATTTAATTAATTTACCAATTAGTGAAAATAAGAAAAGGCTCAATTAATCCCTAAATCAAACAAGATACTCTTTGCCTTCCTAAACCTAGACCATTGTAGCCGTAAGTTGACCTACTAAAGTAACCCTATCCATCTATCTTTTATTATAAATACCCATGTAATAATAAAATTATAACAAAATGTTCATGTAATAAAATCCCTTAAATTTCTTCCTAAAAGCTAGTAATCTTCTTCATTTCATTTCATTTCATTTCTTTTCTTTTCTTTCCTCCTTAATTAAGTCATTTCACATAAAAACAAGAACTCAACAATGGCGGGTATCCCTCATTATTTCTTTAAAGCCGACTTCGATAAGTACTACAGTGACGCTAATGATCACGTTTACGTCGCACCTTACAACCTCACCATGGCCGAGTGTTTAGGTAGTCTTTACTACGATGTTTGCAGTGTCGCTGAGCATAGTTATCGTGAACTCGCCGCCTACAAGGGCTATACACCAGGGTTTATAGATAATCGAAGTGGATGGCCAAGAATCTCATCATGGAATTCAAGAGATGCTCGTCATTATTAATCGTACGTGATTATTCAAGCTGTTCATCTAATAAGCTAGCTAAGAAATTACAATGTGAACAATTATTATTTTAGGTATGGAAATCAAACAATTACATCATCTATGTTTTTCTTGGTTAGTTTTATTAGTTTAAGATTGATCGAAGCTTTATTGATCAAAGCAAATAAACTTTGTTTGTGTGATTTCTTTGGACAATTATTTAGCGTGATGTAATAAGGTCAAGTTTATCTTCGTAGTCAAGAAAATGTGGGTACTAAATATTTTTGCATTTTATTGTAGACTCGCTTGAATGGATTAATCCAATTCATATTTGGTATTTCGATATATATGATGTTCGTTTAGTTTATAATTTGTGCAATTTTTTATATCATATAGTCCCGTGTGTACGTAAAAAGGAATGTGTGTGCGCGCGCGCGCTCAATGCAATAAGTTTGAGTTCAATTCAATATGAGATTTGAATTTCGAAGTTAAGAAAAACAAGGGGAAAACAACTTGTATGAAATCTTGATCTCCAATCTTTGCTAATCGCTATTACATGCATTGATGTAATAGTCGTGAAAATGAATTATAATTAATCCAGATTAGACACTATTAGTTAATCCCCGGCCTATATTAAGATATCAGGCATATGCTTTAAACCAATTGGATCACCCATGCACCATGGTAGACTGGTAGTATTAATTTTTATTGGATTTAATTAGAAAAATACTTTTAAACAAGATTCATATTCGCGATAATAAAAAAATAATACTTGTAATAACTTACTTTTATTGAAATAAGAAAGAAAAAAAAAAGTAGATGAAATTATTAATCCATTTATATGTACATATAATTTTGCAGAAGAATTTTTACAATCCAACTAATAAAGGTCCTTCAATTAATATGAAGTGTTTTTTTTTTAATTAATAATTTAAAAAAAAAAAAAAGTTCATGAGGACATCATGTATATATATGGTAACAAAATCCTTATTTTTGATACTAAAAATCTAGAGTGATAACTGTTTATTATCTAATATGTTCTTCAATAAGAATAAAATATACTTCGTATATATGTATTAAAAGAGTAATAACTACCAAAACATGATCCAATTATTATTTAACATCGACATATAAACACTAATATAACCAATGCAACTACTTGAAATGTCGTCCTTATTGAAAGAAATGAACTTATGAACCCTCTTTATGTTTTGGAGGGTGATATGTATATATATATATATATATATATATATACACGAAGTATATAGTTTGTGTTTATCCTTGAAAGTATCGACGAGTGCAGCAAAATAAATAATACGATTTTTTATCAAGAGTGAAACACATACTAAGTAATTGTTATAAATGCTTGGGTAATATATAGTTTGTGTTCCTCTTCATTCTCAAGCATCAGCGAATACGACGACTTTAATGCTGAAGAAGAATATTGGAGGACGAATTAAAGCACATAGTACGTACGACATAGGAACTTTCAAGTAAAAGAAGAAAATTATACTGTTTGACGATTCTCTACAAGGGTCTTGAAGGTCGACCACATTTATTTTTACCGGTAAGATATGGGGAGGGCCCCCTCCGCCCTATCACGGGAATGGAGGGGATGAGGATTCGAACACCACCACTTGGGGAGGGGGAGGGTGGTGGAGATCCCTCCATCTCCTAGTTCCTCTAAAGGTCAACCGCATATAGATGAAGTACTACTTATGGTAATTTAGTTGCTTGCTTAGTTTACCATTTAAAGGAAGTGAGAGAATGGGGTTATATGTAAGCGATTTGGAGGGAAATGGTGTACAATTAGGATAATTTGAAGTCAAGCATACCTAGGTCAACACCGGAAAATAAAGAGTCAACGTCGAAAAATAGACTTTATTAGGTCGTTAACTTGTGCTGCATATTATATCCACGTTGAAATAGCTTTAGATAACCTGACAATGCAAGGTAATTAAGATAGATCATAGAAGATTTACTCTAACACTGTACCTCATATTGTCTCCATATCTTATACAGAGTAGTAGTAAAATCAATGACTATATATATGAAGTAATCACTTCTTAATTGTAAAGAACATTCAACGTAATCAAGTGACAAAGATTCATCTTTGTATTAACCAAAGATATTTGGAAAATTGCTATAATAAATAAGAACATTACTTTATTGAATGTGATGCGAAAACTCAATTAATCTGAGCTAATTTACAGCTCCCTTCATCCCTCTCTATAGAAGCAGCAGCCGCTGTGGTTGTTAAATCAGGTGCTAATTTCACATCAACAATGACGTTGAAAGGTTGTTCCATCTAAATTCACGTAACCTTAGGCTTTGGTTTTGGTTTCTCAGCAAGCAACGAACTTGTTAACTACTTCCACCACTTCTTCTCAGACAGCGATATGAGCTGCAAATACAACAGAGAGCACTGTTATTATATTGACAGGATAAAAGTGGCAACTGTGGTTTTTTAACCACAAACATGCATAAAATTCACTGAAAAGTAATTACATAGTATTACAAACAAGTGCTGCATGAAGGGTTAATATTACTTCTTGTAACGAGATACAAGCATAATATACAAAAAATAAAATAAAATAAAATAAAATAAAATAAAATAAAATAAAAATACTTTTAAGCAATGTATTTTGAGGAACTACTATCAAACAAGTTTTTGCATCGAATTACTGTGGTATGAAACTATGAAAGCATATTACTAGCAACCTTTTGTGTAACTTTCCTATTACGGCTACTACTAGCAAAAGACATTATCTCACAAGATTTGCGTCGAGCACTACCTACAAGTAATATAAGGTAATATTCCATCATTTTGGAAAATGATTTCTCTGTTCGCCTATATGGAAAGGGTTACAGCCTACAAAACATTCCAACAACGAACTAGATAAGTTTCGAACATGTCAGTAGATATCTACACAATATATAGTTCACAGGGGAAGTTTGGTCGGAGATCCCTCCAATATTCATTGTCCTGAATAAAATAATAGGCTCAGGTCATCATCATCAAACACTGTAAAACCAAACAGACAGTTACATTCAATTGACCAAGGAGAGCAAGCCACAACTTCCAAATTAAACATCGAAGCAATCAATAGAAAACAAATTCAAATTCAGAATTTTACATAGAACTCTTCCAACTTAAATTCTTTAGGTAGATGCCTTTGCCAATAGACAGGATCACAGGATATAGACATAGAAGCGAAATTGCAGTAATCTGAACAGCAGCTACATTAGCAAATTCAGCAGCTAAACAGCCAAATTACTTTGTTTTTCCATTAGAACAACAGAAGTCCAGCCTCGATGTTAAAGCCATTAACTATTGCCTATGAGCACTATTTTTAAGATTAAACCAATCAATAAATACATCACAATATCATAGTTCCCATTTTTGCATTAAGGGCAAACCTTCATAATGAATCTCGAGAAAAAGACGAATGTCACTGTCATGACTTAATTAGATATAAACAAAACCCCAATGAAACATGCATGAGCAGTTCAGCACCATATGTATGCTAATAATGAGGATGATCCTTAGCTATTCTTACTAGAACAGAAAATTCTGAGGAATTAAGAAGATTTAATATCAGATTAGGGGAAACTAGTACGACATGATTATATTAATGATAATCAAGGTGGAAGTCACCAGTTAAACATAGCCAACATACAAGAGGTTGGTGCTCTCCCAAGTAACTATTTTTCTCTAAACTTTTCTCAACGCCCCGCAATATGCAGCCTATCCCCTTTTATCCCCTCACAATTGCCTGACTTGATCTCTACTCCAACACTCTAACTAGATTCTCAATCAATTACTAGATTACCCCTCTTGTAACCAACTCTGGAGGATGTTCTCTCTACTACCATTTTCCTCTTCTAGGCTAGCCAAAAAGCGTTAATAATTACTGCTAGAACATTATTAGAGCTACCAAGAGTACCGACACAAGAAAATAGAACAATTACTTGTAGACTTTTGTTGTAGACTATTATTTAGTAGTATAATTATTTTTACTCTCTTAATATTATCAATATGGTATTATGGTTACTGCTCTTTGCCTCTTTCTTCAGGTTGAATTTCATGTAGGTACCGTGATATCTTAATGCTACATTTCCAAAATTCATGATTCTTTGGTGAAATAATTTAAATCACAAAGTAATAATGTATGACATGGTCCAAAATGAAAACTGCCACGTGTTTGACACAAATATGAGCTAAATGAAAAGCAGTGCGAAACAAACTTCTAGTTGCATCCATAATGAGATGATCCATCCGACATATACGTTTGCACATCTAGATGGTTTGCACATATAGATGAGAAATTTCAAGAATCCAAATAAAATAAGATAGTATTGATCATCCACGGAAGCTCAAACCCATAACACCCACCAGTCACCTAGTGATCATATATTAGAATAAATTCCAAGGATTCAGCAATCACACTTAGCATTTAGCAAGACATCCTAAGAATTCATACGCAGTTATGCAAGTAGACAATAGTGTTTGGATATTTTCAGCTAATGTAACCATCCAATGAATTTGGATCTAAACACTCAAGTCCTCGCTCTCTCAAGTGCAGACTACCTTTGTTTGCAACACAAATCACTAATGGAGTAATGACCAATAAGACATGCATCTTCAAGCTTAATAATTAGTTTTATTCAGCAAGCAGATTTAATTCTTTTGTCCACAAGAAGAAAATTATACAACCAAATGCATCACGGTAAACAGTACATCCAAACAGCACACTCACTGAATATGTTCTCGGTAGAACGATGTACGGGGATGAGGAGAGGGAGAGAGGGTAAAGGGGTATGTTTTCCATAGAATGAATAACAAATGGTTTGGGCAAAGGTCGTGTGGATCTAACCCAAAGTATTACCAATAAGACAATCTGCTCAATTGATCCTGAAAGAATGTATTGGTTCTTATTTCTCCTAAATCACTCCTATTAATCTTGATAGCTCATAAAAAAGTACTAAAAGGTTTATGTATTACTCTGAATTCAACAAAGGAAGTTTAATCTCGCTAACTTATAGCTCAATTGAGTATAGAATCACAAGTGTCCCCTCCTCTCTGCCTTTTCCAATCTTTCCAAACCTCCAAACAATGAAAAATTAACCCTAATATCTTCACCCTCCCCCTCCCACATAATCTTTCCATTCCAAATCTTGCATCACATATTCCTGTACTTTTTTGTACCTCCCTATCCGTCCCTCTCATATCCTCGACACCCATTTTAAATTTCTATCCAACCAAGCAATAGAGATAAGCCATAGTGCAAAAAATTCTCTTATCAGAAAACACACCAAACACAGACAAAGAGCTTAATATTGTCAAGCTACCCCAACTGGAGCATATAATAAGCTCGAAGATTGGTCATTAAGATACATATACAGTCGGATTGGAGCAGCTCTTCCATCTTCCATTGTTCTGCAGCATACTCATGAAAACTCTAGATATAAACACAACTTTGTCTCTCTTAATCCCATGGAGAACAAGTAAAGTTCTGCATGTATGCATCTATTAAACGCATCCAAAGACTTAACGCTTCTTAAATCTGAATATGCCAAATTTATTATGCACGAAGAGATAAAGGTTAAAATGCAATAAAGACTGAGCAATAACCTCATGTAGTTGAAGATTAATCTCTTTGAAACCTAATAACAAGATCAATTATCTCTCTACAAATTGCGCAGGATGACTAACAAATTAAGATACATGAAATGAATAAGCAGCAGCCCTGCATATAGTATTTATGTTTCCTCTATGTATGTGCATCTATTCTATAAACAAACAGAGGCCTAAGAGATCATATCATCTACTCAACGTATACCTTAGGCAAAAAAATGGACATCATTAGAGGAAACCAACTTTCTTAACATTCAACATCACTCAAACGTCAACAAATAATTTATGGTAACTCGGGTTCATTGTTGTAGCTTAACATGCCTCTTAATGATTTATTTATAATTATATCATTTTAAAAGGTAGCTACAATGATGCAGGCACTGTCACATATCAGCACTAAACCAACCAGCCCACAAGATCAACTAGACTTTAAAGGGGTTCAGTGAAAACAAAATTAAAAGCAATTATAAAATTTTAAGCTTGCCAAATAATGGAAAATAGAACTTCATATATTTGAGAAACGAATACCAACCTGGCGTGCCACTTGTGCCATCCTTCGACTATCTCGTGATGATTCAGATGCAGCACTAGATTTTGGGGGCTCAAGATCTCCATCCTGATTCTTTACCATAGCTCTTTTCAAAGGACTCTCCTGGTGCAAACTGCTATCATCACCACTTACGGACTCCTTCTTCCGTTTTCTCTGGAAAGTATACTTAAGAACCCTATCTTTTGGTGGTGGACTAGAGATAACATTACCAGCTTCCAGCAGTGTAGAATTGAGGTTTACTGAAGAAGAATTATTCATCTCAAGATCTTGTTTTGAACTCGAAACGTTTAAGCAATCCCCAGAACCACTTTGCTGCTTAATCAAATTCAAACTAGTAGCTATATCTGTATCTTCATCCACCACAGCTACACGAACCTCAGTATCATCACCTTGGGTAATTGCTACATGTTCTGATATCTCGGTAACACTAGACTGTAATACTGAAGATGAGTTTGGAAGTGTATCCTTATCTATATCATCAGATCTATCACTCGTTTCATGCATGTCATGAGAATTAGTTAAGCATGAGTTCAAAAGATTAGAAAGCGTTTCGTTGGCTACAAGAGGTATAACGCTAAATGCAGAAAGATCTCTTTTCCTGCTGCATCTAACAGCTCTTTTTCTGCCATGACAACGTGGTTTTAATGCTTGTAGCATGCTACTACTTTTAAGATCTTGTTTTGAACTCGCAACATTTAAGCAATCACCAGAACCACTTTGCCGCTTAATCAAATTCAAACTACTAGCTACATCTGTATCTTCATTTGCCACAGCTGCATGAACCTCAGTTTCATCACCTCGGCCAGTTGCTACCTGTTCTGATAATACTCCCATCTCGGAATCACTTGTTTGTAATATTGACGGTGAGTGTGGGAGTGTTTCCTTATGTTCATCACTAGTATCATGCATGTCATGAAAACTGGTTAAGCAAGGTTGAGAGTTTGGAAGATTGGAAAGGGTTTCATTGGCCAAATGAGGAATAGTGTTAAGTGTGGAAGCATATCTTCTTCTATGTCTAACAGCTCTTTTTCTTCCACGACAGTTTGATTTTAATTCTTGTACAAAGCTACTACCTCTGTCCACATGTTTTACTTCTTGATTGTCGAAAGGTTTATTCCCTGAAGAAAATGTAGTATCAGCAACTACAGGAGCCACGTACATCCCTTCTCTTTCGTTATCTTCTCTTATAGCTTTCTCATTTTTCAAATCATCCAACTCTCCAGACAGAGAAAAATGGCCATTTATAAGACTCCCCTCATACGCACGTATTCTTTGCGTGCAACCGTTTCTATATAGCTCAGGTTTTTTGCTTCTCATAATTATTGAAGGAACAACTGGATTACCAGAATAACCAAACTCCGCTAAAGAATTTTTTGAGACATAATGCCCATTTGCTGATATGTCCAACGAATTAGTTTGTGCAACTGAGACAGCTTCAGATAGCCCGTTGTCAGGCTGTTCAGTTGCTTCTTCACTGTCAGCCCTTACAGTCGTATTAGGTGAATTCTTTGTTTGGTTATTTGCCACTTCCTCCAACTTCATATGTGCCTCATTCAGCTCTACTCTAAGGTTACTCACTATATCCTCAGCTTCTTGGAGCTGAGCTTCTAGCTCTTCTATTCTTCTTTGTTGGTTTAAGGATTGCATCTCCGCTTCATTTATCTGACAATAAAGCAAAGGCGTCAATCAAGTTTCCAATCCACATTCTTAACCCCTTAATAATATTAGAGATATAGTAACTTCATTTCAAGATGTACAAATCATTATACATGTTGAAATCACTTGATCAATGTACATAACACGTAAAATGGTTTGAGAGCTAGCAGAAGAAGTCAAGATAAAATTTGAAAAATCTTCGCATTGATCAATTGCTCGGTAACAGTCAAGCACTTGCAATGCGGTAAGAGAGCTTTTAACTATATGGATCAGCTGAAATCTTAAAGTTAGATTCATATATACATCATAGTCGGATGAAATCCATTATTAAACATTGACATAATTAACCAAACCCAAAAGATGTAGACTTCGTACTACAATATTATAGCATACTCATTGTGATAAACATGACTTATCAGAAACTACGATCTTTCAACTTTTAACTAAAAAACGAATAAATGCAATGATTAGAAACACAAATCTTGCACTGATAAAACAGTTGAACTTGTTACCAAACATGATTAAAGGCAAATAAAATTCTCATCCAAAACTTTTCTCAAAACAAACACAAAAAAAAAATCACCTCCCATTACATTAAACAGAAGCACATTCCCACAAAACTGAACCACACTTCACAAGTACTATGAAACACAAAACAACACCGAGGATCACACATACACAATTACACACGGTGTAAGGCGATCTTCAATAATATCCTAGAAACCAAAGCAGAAACTAACACCAACAGACCAGCTACCAGCAGAACAATCAACAATACATCAGATTTTCACAATCATCCCAAAATTGCCAACAAAACATCATAAACAGAACATCAATCCGAAACCCTGCCTCGCCTCCCCAATCCTAACACAATCCATTATCCCTTATTTCCCAATTGACACACAACTTAATTTCCATCAATACAAACTCAAGACCCTAAATTTAACACCATCATCAAACCAAAAATGAAAACACCCACAACCTAAGATTTGACACCCAACAAATAAAACATAAATATATCCGATGAAAAAATCGAACATTCAAAAACCACATTACTTTAGCATCCATAGTTTGTTTTTGACGGAGTAAAAGACGAAGAGCTTCCTCTTTAGTACAACTAAGATCGTGTTGAAATTGTTGTGATTTTCTCTCCGACGCCATTATCCTCGCCGCCGCCTCCTTCGCCGTATTCAGTATAATCTCCGCATATGCCTTCTTCAACGCCGTCATTTTCTACAAAATCAATCAAAAAAAAAAATCAAAAAAACCCACAAAAATTTCAAATTTATTTTGAAAATTAATCAATACCCATTTCTTAAATCCATTGAATTAATCTAAAAAATCATCAAATCCTCCCAAATTAAAAAAAAAAAAAAAAAAAAAAAAGGTAGTTGGATGAACTGAATACACTGTTTATAAAAGTGGTTGATGAATTTTAAAATTAAAAAAAAAGGGAATTTTATTTGGAGAAATTGAGGAAACATAAGAGTGAGATTACCTGAGTTTCATCCATGGAAGTGTAGTTTGATTAATCGTAGGATAAATGCATAGGTTTTCCCGTAATTTCTGGGTTCTGTTTGTTGAAGTTGTTGTTAATGTTTGTTGTTCTTCGGTTGAGTTTTTAGTTTAGTTTATTTTTTTTGTTGTGTGTTGCTGTTTGCTGCCTCTGTCTGTTATGAACTGAAAGTTGCTTTAGTGTTTCTCTACTTCCAACTGTTTTTACTGTTTTACCCTTGGACTGTTGGGTTGTTTACGAGGGTGACACGTAGGATGGAATTGCAAGCGCGCCAAAGGGGAACGGGATTGGGTCCCACTTTTGATGACGTGGATTGTGAGAGGAAAGAATGTGTGAGTGTCACGTGTTTTTGGCACGTGACTTGTTGAATTTTAATGGACCTTTGAATTAAGTCTTTACTTTCCTTGGTTTTGAGGGGTTGAAGTTACTGTTTTACCCTTTAGAATATGTTTGTTTTAGGAAGTGGAAAGGGCACCGAATGGTGAAATTTGGCGGATGGACGGTGGAGATGACTTACCGGTTATCGGGTGGTGGGCCCACATTAGAGAAATGGAGTTTCAATTCTATAACGGTTTTTGATTCCCACTACTCGTATTGTACAACTTTTTTCCTTTCATTTGGCCTATTTTCAACCTAATTGTAGGTCATTTGTTTTTTTTAAGTTCCTTGTTATTTATGACTCTCTAAACACGGAAAAATAAAACAGAGACATGGTAATTGACTTTATCAAATTTGAAATTATAAGTTTTAAAAGAATATTGAATTTTGTAAATAACTTGTAGTCACACTCGGAGAAGGGTGTTGTTATATAAGAGTTTATATATTATAACTCTATACTATATATGGTAAGTTGATGCATACGTTACTGAATTAGTAAACTTTTGTGTGTAAATAAATAGTTAACCTCATCACTTGCACATTTGTAAAACTTCCTCTTCTAAGAATATAATGTGTGAATTTCACATCAAAGAATTCACTATGGGCCTGTTCACTTCAGCTTAATTTCAGTTCAGCTTAATTTCAGTTTAGCTTAATTTCAGTTTAATTCAGTTCAACTCCAATCATTTCAGTTCAACTCCAATCAGTTCAATTCAATTCTACCCATTTCATTACATGTGAACAGGCCCTAAAAGTTTATTTTATCTAATTTTTTGCAATAAAGCAACTAAAGCAATAGTACAATGCTATCTACTTGATGTGTTATCAACACTTAACAAGACCAAAATTCATGAGAAATTTCATTGACAAATTGAATAAAGGTATCATAATCAAAATTATTGCTTATAGCATCTAACTAACACTATTTTGTAGACCCTTTTGATCAAATGGTGAGATTTTCTTGGATGCCTGAAAATGTGCCCATAACCTTGCCACCTAAATCTGGGAATTTCTCAGACCCAGGAAGAGGGCTAACCCTGCCCCATCTATCAACTTTCAAAGGGTACTTGAGAAGGTGTCCTTTCATTTCTGTGACTTCATCAATGGAAAATTGAATCCAATTTTGTTCTCCTAATATTCTTACTCGTCTAACACACTCAAGGCTCTCTGGACGCATAAAACAACCCTCAATCGTTCCTAGGTGCTCTGCCCAAAGTGACATTCGATATCCATAAATCTGCAAATACAAATTCTCACATTATATGTGTTCCATTATTTGTTGAAATCAAATATTACATCCATCAATATATAAGATTGCAAGATATGGCATAAAAAATATATATATTAAAAATAAAAAAAACATGAATTTATACCTGTCCATGGGGTCGTGAATTCCTTGAGGCCCAAGTATAGTGAGGTTGATAAGCACCCATTGCGATTTCAGTGTCTCGAGTACCTTCCATTGATCGTTGGTTGATGTTTGCAGAACCCACTATCACATACTCATCATCTACTATCATGCCTTTTGAATGAACATATATCATAAATCGTCGATTCTTCTTCAAAAATGCCTATATAAAAAATCAAACTTCATTAATAATGATGAAAATTCAAAAAAAAAAGAACTTTTTTTATGAGGAGAAAGAATTTAAGAGTGTAATATGTGCTATTATGAAAATTAACCTGTGGAGTATTTACACTTCCGCTTGGTACACTATTATCATCTGAAATCTCCCGATTGCCCAGACAAAAAAAATTCAAGAAGTCTTGAGGCTCGTAATTGTTCTCTAAACCTTTCTCCACCAACGCCTTATAAATTATTTGATACATCATTTGCATTGTCTTGTACTACAATTCATCATTTAAACAAATTACCGTGTGAGAGAATGAAGAATAGAGTTTAAGATGTCAACTATAAGCTAGTCATTATAGCTATAAAGCTATGTAATTTCACGCCACCCAAGACATGAGAGTAACATATGACTATGTAAGACATAATAAAATTACAAAAGGAAGTAGCTTGCTATTGTAGAGGTTGTAGCTTAAATCATGTAGTTTGGGAAATCATGATGTGGCAACCCAAAGCTACAAAGACATGTAGCTAGCCATTATGGATTTAGCACAATGACAGGGTACAATTTTGGAAACGTAATAGGATTTCAAAAATGAGAAAGCCTCGAGTTTCCAATGTTTTGATGATGATTCAATTCTTACTTAGAGAAGATCCCCTATGTGAGTAGAAGATCAAATACCAAAATCCTTAGTGTGCCATGATTTAAGAATGCATATATATCAAATTAATTTGTGAATCTTAACTTACTTGCCAATAAAGAATCCTTTGCATGGCAAGACTTTTTGGATCACCTTCTGGCCACATAGGAACAACAATATATGCAACAAATCTTTCATTTGCTTTTATCTTTTCAGCAATTTTAAGTGCAATCTCAATAGGTATCAAATTATTTGCACCTGCATAGAATTTCGAATAGTAATAAGAACACAAATACAAATGACAAGCCACCTAATTAATTTAAGAATAATAAGATCAGAGTAGTAACATTTGTTTTATGCTATTTAAACAAAATTTCTCATACAAGCTATTGCAATACGAAAATAGGCAGGTCGAGAGCTAAACCACCCTAAAGCCTAGCTAAATTGATAGTTAAAGCCCATAATTGGTTTATATATACTGTACTCTATCACGTCCCCTTACATGAGAGTCCTTTAATTTTTTAGCTTGGCATGTGAATGCATCATGAAACTCCCCATACTTAATGCCACGTTGGCTCTAATATTACGTAAGAGAATGAACTCAATCAAAAGATCATTTGTATTTAACATGTCAAATTTAGATGCGAAAGTTTTGAGACAAATAGAATTTCATGAATACTCCGTACAAAATTATATCTCATCATACCTAAGCCCTTGTGGGAATCCCAATTAAATGAGGAGCCCAAGAAATATTGATTCTCAATGTATATGAAATGTTGGGCAGATCGAATTGCATGTACGTATGCTGTGTGTATGCTCATGTCTATCAGTACATTTTTCCCACAATAAAGATTCTGCGCCAACATAAAACACAAAATAATGATTGGTAACAATATCCTAAACTTTAACCTCAAAAATTTTGTGCGTCACATATTACGAAATAAAGGGAGTATATATATGAAAAATAGGTCAAGGAAAGTATCTAACCATTTGTGGTCCGTCTTTCGGATCCTTAGGAAAGCCTTTTACAGAATTGGAGTCTATCGATCGAAAGACCTAGATAATCGTCATAATTACAATTATAAAAACTATATATCATGCATAATTAAAAAAAAACTTAAAGCAATTTGTAAGTGAAGTAATAAATTTACTTGAACATGCCAAGATTCCATATCATCATCATCATTGTTGTTGTTGCAGGCATGATTAGCATCTAATTGTCCAATAATATTAGGAACCTTATCTATGTGAATTAGATGATCATCATAAGCTCTTTTAAGCTTTTTAATCCCACGAGGTGTAGCCTTTAACCAACGCTCTTGAAAGTTGGTTAAAATGTCGTATACTGCTGGACCGTCGATTTGACAATGCAAATCATGCCACGGCTCTCTAGGACATCCAGTCATTGAACCCTACACAGATTATAAAACGACATGCTTATTAAACAAGCCAAATGAACCGGCCAACAAAGTATACTAGAATGAGCTAAATAATGTACAAGTGGTATAAGAGCGAATAGTTACAGCAATATTGGGGTTATGATAATCATCTTCGTGTACGGTTTGTAACGTTCTAAACAAAGAGTGCTCCGGGGTATCATAGCGCCCCTTACATAGGTCGAGTCCACCCACAAAAGCAATGAGCTTTCGCTTGTGTTCACCTGCATCAGCATCGACAATAACTGTTTTTTGGTGATGAGTGTAGATTGCTCCGGCTTCCTAATCATCATAAACATATGTTACATAAAAACATATACTAGTTAAAAATTGACTTGATCTAACAACATCTTTGTACAAAATAAATGGAATTTAATGTTATTAATTAGTAATTTAATCCTACATATTAATATAAGTTTATTATGTTGTATTAAATTACCTGTTTTCCAATCAAACTATGCCCTTTCCCACCAGATCGTGGGCATAATACTACGTGAACTGATGAGCCCTTGAAGAATTTGTAAGTCACTTCATCATCAGTTGCTAACATGCCTTCCTACAAACATCGATAACATAATAAAGAATCTATTATCAATAACATTGCATAATCGTGAAATTCGATAATTTTGTTACATACTACAAGTACATTTTTAAGGCCTCAACTGATTTATTATCTATGTGACATAAACTGGTTATATCTTGATTAGATATGACAGTGTTAAAAAGTTTTATGTATCAACGAATAAGAATAAGTAACGTGTAATAAATATATATACGGTTGGATGAACGAAATATGAAATTAAGAATCAACTTACAGTAGTGCGATGAAAAAATTTCCTAGAAGTAGGATCATCCCACACTAGGACCAAAACTCGTACACCCTCTTGTGCTTTTCCTTTCAAAAGATCTCCCAATGTTACACTTGAGAAGTTTGGATCATCACGAACAAGTCTAACATTGTGAACTACTGACCACCCCGTTAGATAGACCAAATGTCGAGCATTCGAAATAGCATTGAATACATCATGCCAACATTTCCCATGAACAAAATCTTTGTCATAATCAAGCTTTATATAAGGAAGCATACCATCTTCATAATGAGCATCTTGGTAAAGAGTAACCTTATTTCCTTTTCTTAGAGGAAAATATGTGTTAGGAACACCATTATATTCGGGTCCATTACCAACACCTAATTGATACAAGTTCATTTTTTGTACGGGGGTGTATTGAATTGAAACACTTAACTTAGCACCAGTTTCCCAAGGTTTACCTTTTCCTTTCATTATAGGGAAAGTCCCTTCTATTTTCTGCCCTAAAAGCAATTGCTTAGTAGGGATACCGACGGCTCCTATGATCTCAGACCCTACTACATCGTCGTCTTTAACTACAAAATGTAGTTCTGGGGCGGTATGTGCAACAGGGACAAAGAAATGTTGCATCCACATTGGGTTTTCATTATCTGGTATAACAAAAGTCCGTGCTATTATTGCACCAGCTATGGATACCGTGACATATGGATCACTTGTTCCATGGGATTTTAGCATTGATAATCGTCCCCCAAATAAACCGGACATGGTTTTATGAATTTGATCCATGTTAGGGAGTTTTTTAGCCTCCTTCACCCAAATGTCTAGATGTCCATGTAGCAATAGATTTTCCAATGGTTCTTGAGTTGTTTGAAAAGGTACAAATTCCGTGCCTTGGCCATGTTGAGATCCTTCCATCGACAACGAGTCATCCATGATTCTTCACAATAATAAGGATCAATGCAAATTAAAATTGTACAATTCAAAGCTAGCTATAAATTCTGCAATTGAAAAAAAAAATCTATCATAGGATCTTATAACTTATAGCAAGAAATTAACAAATTTCCAATTGCTTAAACTCTGATCAATAATTTGAAATTAAGTGAAAGGAACAAGAGGCTTTGTTACAGACTACAAATTAAATTTACAATCTATTTGTGTACATACATTGATCCATATATTAAGCTAATTCCTAAGACAAACATAATGTTACATATTAGCTTGATGATGAATATCTAACTTATAATCAAAGGGTATCAAGAATTATAAAGTTTTCTATGATTAAAATAGTTTTTCAACATTTAATAGAAAATTTAGAACAACGCAATCCACTAGACATATATGATAAAATAAATATGAAAAAAAATAACACATTTCATATATAATAACTTTGTTATTAACTTACCTCTCCAAATTTTCTTTGTGCAATATAATTATTACCAAGCTTTTACTTATGTAATCTTCATGCAAAAAGTTTGTTTCTCACTAAAAAAATTAAGAAAGCTTATATATAGAAATTGATTATTTCTAAAAAGAAATTCCAAAGAAATATAGGGTTGTGCTTTATTTGTTGAGAACCAATATGTGTGGAAATGTGAGATACATCACTCCCGGATCATTAGGGTAGCCATTAGAATTAATACGTTTTTTTGCAAAAAAAATATATATATATATAAAAATTCTATAATACTTCATTTCAGATCAACAACTTATACAATTTTTAAGTTTTCATTTTCTTTACTCAATTCTTAATTTAGGATGAGGTAGCATATATATAACTTAACAAGCTAAGAAGAATAGACAGAAGTAAAAAAAACAATAACATAAAGAAAATATACAATACCACCATCTTTATAGCCCACCATAATCAAAGTTTAGTGTTCTAGATCACCAAATTAGTATCTACACAACTTATTATATAAATATAAGGAAAATACGAAAGAAATTTAGAATGTCACATGTATCATCTTTGTTTATATATATATATATATATATATATATATATATATATATATATATATATATATATATATATATATATATATATATATATATATATATATATATATATGTATATATATATATACCCATGCAAATTAATTATATAATCGCATCCCTTAAACTCATTCATTTTCCATTCAATAACTTAGAGCATGAAATAAAATATAGATGCTCAGGTTTTGATTATTATGGAGCAATATTAGAAGTTTAAGCCATTTCGATCACACAATCTTAAGTTAGACCCTCTTCTCTTCACCTCAAAATATTACTCGATAATCAAAACTAATTTCATTTCTATAAAAATCGAAAAATGCAATAAATAACCCTTAAAGTTACCTGTAAGGGCAATAAGGCTTCAAGCTAAGGAGCTAAAAAGGAAAACAAATGGAAAAAATACATGTCATTAAATACACTAATTTACGCGTGCTTTTGTTATATTATTTTTTATGACCTAATTCTTAACAATAATTAACTTCAAAGAACAAATATAATAGAAAATCAGTAAAAATGAATTTTTGAATCGGTAAAAAAAAATCATTTAATAAAAACAAGTTGAAGTTATTAAGTGCTTAATTCAACACAAACTTTTAAATAAAACAGATGTTCAGTAAATTACTGAACATCCGTTATTAAGTGACAATAAAATGTGCAAAAGTTACACTAAAACGCACAAAAGTTACCGTGACATAGGTAAGAGTTATTTATGCTTTATTGATAAATTTGACAAAAATGACACTAAATTTGACAAAAGTGACACTAAATATGACATGGAGTAACAGATTAATGGGCGGGCATAACAGTTAGCCACCCCTTCCAACGGTCATCGTTATCCAAAACTACCTCTGCAAATTCTACCTTTCATCTTCTTCTTCTTCTTCCTCTTTCACCCTTTTCTCTGCAACTTCAATTATTCAATCCATCCACCAAAAACCCTTCATAAACCCTAATTTTCCGACCCCAATTTCCCCAATTTCTGATGCAAATTCACCCAACCCCAACATGCTAAAAACTCTAACCTTCACTCTTTCTCTCTCCTCTCAACCTTTTCTCTCTTCTAATCCAAACCCATTTCCCAATTTCCCTCAAAACCCAGTATTATCATTTCCCCAAAAATCCCCCTTTTTCTCAAAACCCTACTCTCTCTCCTCCGATTTCAAGCTCAAAGCCAAAACCAAAGACCTAATTCTGGGCAACCCATCATTCACACTTGAAAAGGGTAAGTATAGTTATGATATTGAGACTTTAATTAATAAGTTAAGTAGTCTTCCTCCTAGAGGTTCTATTGCTAGATGTCTTGATGCCTTTAAAAGTAAGCTTTCTCTTAATGATTTTGCTTTGGTTTTTAAGGAATTTGCTCAAAGGGGTGATTGGCAAAGATCCTTAAGATTGTTTAAGTATATGCAGCGCCAAATTTGGTGCAAACCTAATGAACATATATATACTATTATTATTGGGGTGTTGGGTAGAGAAGGGTTGCTTGAGAAATGTCATGAGGTGTTTGATGATATGCCTGTTCATAATGTGCCTCGTAGCGTGTTTTCGTATACTGCTTTGATTAATGCTTATGGTAGGAATGGTCGGTATGAGACCGCCCTTGAGTTGTTGCATAGGATGAAGAAAGAGAGGGTGGCTCCTAATATATTGACTTATAATACTGTGATTAACTCGTGTGCTAGAGGTGGGTTGGATTGGGAGGAGTTGTTGGGGTTGTTTGCTGAGATGAGGCATGAAGGAGTTCAGCCTGATATCGTGACTTATAACACGTTGCTTAGCGCTTGTGCTAGTAGAGGGTTGGGTGATGAGGCTGAGATGGTGTTTAGGACTATGAATGAGAGTGGGGTTTTGCCTGATATAACGACGTATACCTATGTTGTTGAGACATTTAGCAAGTTGAGTGAGCTTGGAAAGGTTTCTGAACTCTTGAAAGAGATGGAGCTGAGTGGTAAAATGCCTGATATATCGTCATATAATGTGTTATTGGAAGCTTATGCACAAAAGGGGTCCATTAAAGAGGCTATGGGGGTGTTTAGGCAGATGCAAGAAGCAGGCTGCATGCCGAATGCTGGTACCTATAGTATTTTGTTGAACTTGTATGGTGGCCAAGGGAGGTATGATGATGTTCGTGAGCTTTTCCTTGAGATGAAAGTGAGCAACACTGAGCCAGATGCTGCAACTTATAATATTCTTATACAGGTTTTTGGCGAGGGTGGTTATTTCAAGGAAGTGGTGACTTTATTTCACGATATGGTGGAGGAGAATGTCGAGCCAAATATGGAGACCTATGAAGGGTTGGTGTTTGCTTGTGGGAAAGGAGGGTTGTATCAGGACGCAAAAGAGATTTTATTACATATGAATGAAAAAGGCTTGGTGCCAAGTGCTAAGGCCTACACTGGTGTTATTGAGGCTTATGGGCAAGCTGGGCTGTATGAGGAAGCTCTTGTCGCATTTAACACTATGAATGAGGTGGGAAGTAAGCCCACTGTGGAAACCTTTAACTCTTTGATTCACACATATGCAAGGGGTGGACTTTATAGGGAGGTAGGAGCAATCGTGACTAGGATGATTGAGTCCGGCATAGGAAGGAATAGCGATTCATTTAATGGTGTTATTGAAGGTTTTAGACAGGGAGGTCAGTTTGAGGACGCCATAAAGGCCTATGTTGATATGGATAATGCAAAAGTTGACCCAAATGAGCAAACACTTGAGGCAGTCTTGAGTGTTTACTACTTTGCTGGGCTTGTTGAAGAGGCAGAAGAGCAGTTTCAAGAGATTAAAGCATTCGGAATCCTACCAAGCGTGATGTGCTACTGCATGATGCTTGCGGTCTATGCAAAAACTGACAGGTCAGGTTTTTTTTTGGTATCTCTTCTTCCTGGTTTGGTTATTAAAGTATGTATCTCAAAGAATTTCCTGAAGTCCTATTAATTTGATTAGCAAAATGATCACCACTTTCTAGACAATATACTTGTACATGTTTCACTGATATGGGTCTGCAGAATGACGTATACTTGCACTGAATTAATTATCACCATATTAGACACGGCTATGTGCCTATGTCCTTAAACACTTAGTTTTGCTAGATGTAGCTACAGATGGAGAGGATGGTCTCTGAAACATACATGGATTTGTCAGTACTTTACTGGGATGATACTTGAACTCCAAAGAGCCCCTACAGACATAACAGTGAATTTTTAACAAATGTTGTGTTTCGAATTAAGTTGCATTGCAAGATCGACACCAGTAGCCTGCTCTGGATTCTGAGATACATGTGCTTTGTGTACGCAACATATATCTTGTTTAAAATTTGGTTCTATTTGGGCATTACACATTGAAAGAAAATATGCTTCATGAGGATATCACTTCACTGCTCTCCGTATTATTTGTCAAAAGGCTCATATATTTAATAGGGGAATGTCAATATAATTGTGTGCAAACAATTTGGGGAAGAAGCTTTTGTCCTTCCTCTTTATTATCGATACTTCAAATGTCAAATCTAGGATACTTCTAAATTAGTGTCAGTCTCATTGTGAATAGGAACATCTCCCGGGTATAAATTTTCTCATTTTCTTTTCAGTTTTTCATGTCTAATAGTAATTATGAAAGAATTTTGCTGCTTGAACCATACAATGTTATGCCTCCAGAAGTGTTGGGCTGCCAGCATATCATGAACTGGTTTGAGGAATCTAATATTTGAGATACTGTTGTGTAGGATTAAATATACTGTTCGATTTGCTTCCCTTCTTCCCTATCTTCTTCTTTTGAACTTCATCGTCAGAACAGTGAAATCTTACAATTCAGTGTACTTCCTTTGCAAAAGGCATGAGCTATAATATTGTGTTTGGAACGCGAAATTTTTTAGGATTTTTATTTGAGTTTCCTGATTACCTACTTTTTGATGATCCAGCTGGTAGTTAAGGCAAACAATGTCAATATATGAGTTTTTTGACATCTAATATGGAGAACGATGAAATGAGTGGTATCCTTGTGAAGCTTTTTTTTTTTTTTTTTTTTAATATGTATATATAGTATATACAGGATGTTCTGGTGTCTTTGTTGACAATTATTTCAAGAGCAATATGACCAAAATGACTCGAAGCACTCCTCACACCCCAGTTGAGTTTAACCATCTTTTGGGGACCTAATACTTGAGAGACTTGGGATCCTACAAAGCAATCAGTAGTGCAAAAAGATTTATTAAAGAAGATTCTGAACAGCAACGTGAAAGATTAAGGACCTGAAAGATGCTGAAAAAAATGGGGACATTGTAGCTCTATTTCATTTATATTTTGGGTGAAACCTTGATTGTAGTAAAATGGCATTGGATTATGTGTTAAAGTCATTTAGCTTAGACATCAAACGAAGCACTTCCTTTGTTCTTTATTATTCACTTCGTGAAGTGGATGCACAATCATTAGAAACCAATTGATGAGGAGATATTGAGAAATAAATTATGTTGCAATTATTTTCCTTCTTTTTCAAAAGACATATGTTGTGATTTAAAAGGAGCTGGGGAAGTACTTTCTATGATCTCAGTTTGCTATCTATAAGACACTACAAGTTCAGCCATTTATGAAAGGAGTGGTAGAGAAAATATCCACATCCCCTGGGATATCATTTTTTTTTTTTTCCTTTTTTTTTGGTGCCATTTGGAACAGAAAGGGTATCAATTTATCTCCAAATCTAAGAAAGAAAGTGTTGCACGAATTTAGCACTTCCTCCAAAAATCATTTACCTTGATCACTCTTTACCAGAAAAACAATCAAAGATCTGAATTGTTGCGAACTACAAAAATAAATTTCCTATTTCTCATTCCATTGGCAGAAAAGGCTTTATCAATGTGCCTGCCTAAACCTCTCAGCACCTTGTTTCAGCTTGGTAGCATTTTTTTTTTTTTTTTTTGACTTCAGCTAAACCATTGTTTATCAAATATCGAAAAATTGTGATACAGTCGACCTCAGCGAAGTTATGCTTGAAAGTCATACGTCACAGTTAAAAGTAAGAGATATTACTGTCTGTAACGTGGGAAAATGACTTGAAAAGGCTGATCTAATATTGAAAATTACTGAATAATGATCGATACTGACTGAACTAATCACGATTAACAATGTGCTTCGGTGAAAGTAAAAGGCTATTGTTTTACATTGGGGAATATGTGTTAGAAGTCTCTTCTTTGGTTCCGTAGTTTTAATATCGTAGTACATTTTTCAAGTTAGTTATTGTAGAAATTGTTGCATTACAGAAATGTTTATAGATTCTCTCTAATAAAATGTCGTGATATGCTTGGTAAGATAATTTTGAAAAAAATAAAGGTGTATTGCTGACAGTATCTTACTATCTATGATAAATTTTTGGTGGTTCTTTGATTTATACTATTCTGGATTCAACTTGCTGTTTCCAATCTGTCTCTATCAGAAGCTCTGATTTTTTTCTCAAAATATTCTGCTCTACCTAGACTGTAGCACAAGTGCCAAACATAAACCTCCAATGCCACATATTTTACTCCTTCTAAGAAACACTTTGTCTCAATCGAGCTTTTTAACCATTCAGGTTAAATAATGCCTACGAATTGCTGAATGAAATGCTGAATCACAAGACTTCCAATATTCATCAAGTGATTGCTCAGATGATCAAGGGAGATTTTGATGATGACTCCAACTGGCAGATGGTAGAATATGTATTTGACAAACTTAATTCTGAAGGATGTGGCTTTGGAATGAAATTCTATAACACTCTTTTAGAAGCGCTTTGGTGGCTTGGCCAGGAGGCACGTGCAGCAAGGGTGCTCAAAGAAGCAACGAAAAGGGGACTTTTTCCTGAACTGTTTCGTGTCAACAAGTTGGTCTGGTCTCTTGATGTACATAGGTACACATCACATTAAACCATGTTGAACCCTTGATAATTTTTTATTTCCCCCCTTTTTAATCTTATAATGATCAATGTGCAGGATGTGGCCTGGAGGCATATGTGCAGCAATATCACTTTGGCTCAATGATATGGTAAAGATGTTCAAGGATGGGACAAGTCTTCCGCAACTAGCAACTCTTGTTGTAGTGTAAGCTCTCTTCATTTTCCTCTTTCATATCAAAGCAAACCTGAGTCCTTTGTTTTGACTTTCATGTTCACCAAAATCCATCAAGCATACATGAATGCATTATTTCTGTTGAGCAAAGAGTAGCACCAAGAAGTTTAATCTTAGTTCAAAACTTATCAGTGACTTGTTGATGGAAATTTGGACAGTATCAGCTTACTAGTAAATTAAGCATACTACTTCCCAAAATTTACAGATTTAATGCTGAATTACCAGAACGATAAATACAAGGAAGGCTTTGCACGTTACTTTACTATGAATTATGGCAATATTTTGATATGTAAAGATACACTTCATCATTGAAAGTAATAAGCTCATATAAATTACTTTAGCTTTCCCTTTTTGAACGACTGTTTTCTCGTGATATAATGGAACTCAATCAAGGGTGCAGCGTTTGACACTTTGACTGGAGGAAAGCTGGTTCATTTGCACAACTAATTCTCATTTATAAGAAAAGATGTAAAGTGCTGCTGTAAATGATACTTAGACCCCTAAGATTCTATTAAGATAGATGCCACATTGCAACCTGACCCTGACCAAAATAGCAATGCCATTCTTTTGACAGAACTTAGTATTTATAGAGTATAGACCCAGCTGAGTTCTATGTTTCCGTTTAATTGATGAAAAATACAGAGGGATAGATTATGGCCTTATGCTGTCATGCTGGTCTGCCTTATCATGCATGTGTGTCTCAGAAGGAATTCCTCAACTTTTGCTCCTTTTTGAAATAGATATATACGCATGGACTATGGTGGATCTTTAAGTGTTTGTTAGTGTGGACCAATTTATTTCCGCTTTCAATAAGAAATTCATTTTGTTCTTGGCAATATATTATGCTGGTCCCTTGAAATTTAGGCTTTTGCTCCTGAGGAAGAGGCTAAAACAAGAAATGCTAATTTCCTTCCTGTTTATTTATTAGTGTTTGCTCTTGTAAGATATGCCTCATTGTCGATTCTTGCCTTTATCTAAATTTAGATATGTCATATAAGAAGTTGCATATGATTGGAATGATACAGTTCTCTTTTGCCTCATGACGACTTTTTGTTTGTTTCATTAGCAGAAGGGGAGACATGGAGAAAAGCTCTGTAGCAGAGAACTTTCCGGTTGCAAAGGTGGCTAATTCTTTTCTAAAGGATATTTTGCCATCATCCCAATTTAGTTTCCCTGGTTGGAACAAAGGCCGTATTGTGAGCCAGTCAACCCAACTTAAGCAGCTATTGTCTGAAATAAAGCAAAACTCTGGTGATTCCGAGACAGGCGAAGTGATTGAACTCAGCAATACCCCTTTGCCTCTTCCTTTATCAAGGACGACTATTGGCTCTGGTAGGAAAGAGAAACGTAGCAATGATAAAAGAGATACTATCTCGAGAAGACAGAAAGAACTTATGCCTAGTACGGTTTAAGGAAGAGACTCCATTTCAATCGTCCACTTTTCAAGGTTTTGAGTTCTGCTGAATGTCAGTCAAATCAGGCTTCCACGATTGTGTTGAGGGTGTTTGGCTGAAAACAGCCAAAGTTATATAATTCCAATGCACCCAACCTGGTTTTCCAGCATAGTTCAAGACAATGGGATCTTTTTCCTAGCAACGTGGCTATGTTGCTGCGAGTTTGCAATCCATGAAGCAAAGTAGAAGTCAGAAACGGAAATTGATTGCTTTCTCTTGCCACTTTTAGTCTTTGTACATGATTCCTGTAAAAGAAATTTTGGGCAAAAGTGCTAGTTTAGTCAGGAAACATAGCTGATAACAGCTAGTTATACTCAGTTTGTAGTCAAAGAACTGGTGTACCCTTGTGAAGATCCATTATTATCAGAAGAAGAAAACGAAAAGATTAAAATTTAAAAAAAAAAAAAAAAAAAAAAAAAAAAAAAAAAAAAAAAATCAGATTCACCTGTATGTTCAAGGAGCTAAGTTCTTTATTTACAATGCTCTTTATCGTAACATGCTTCTAAACATGAGATGGAAAGGTTCGTATTGCAGATACTGGGAAATATTAGCTAGATGTGATAGATCACGCGTCTAGCTTGCTTGCAAACTACTCTCTCTCGTCTGAGGTTGGAGTTCACTCAAGCTTAGCTCCACCGAGACTTAAGCCAGTTCATGGCTTCATGCAGATAGCTTCATATATGGTAACAATTTTAATTAGCAAAGACTGACTCGAAAAGCTTGCATTGTTAGAAGTTTCAGATGTATTAATTTGATAAAGTAAACTAGTTATGATGAATTATGGGTATTAACGAACAAGAAATAATTACCAATTATCTCACCAGAAACCTTGCTCAGTGGCTTGTTCCCATATGTGATGAGTCATAATCCAAAATACGGGACAAGAATTTTATCTTTCATAAAAGGCCCAGAATTCACATATTTTGCTGGACTATAGGTAATCAAACCACCGGTTCTTTTCTGGTCTCTGCTCGCTTGCTCCGACCTAGGCCCCCATATGTGATAAGTCATAACCCAATTAATGGACAAAATGAGTTATCTGGTTCGAGTTAGTTCAATTTAGTTCATGTTAGGGTCAAATTTGTTAGAATCAATTTAATCTCGGATAGTTGCCAGATTGATTTAGTGTGGATTGGGTCACAATCAATTAAGGGGGTGAATGGTTGCGCCTTTTGAAATGGATTGGAATGGATTACAATATATTTTAATGTTTGGTTGAGCATCTTTTGCCATGGAGTTTCATGCTAATGGTATCCAACCCCATTTCAACCCTATTTTAACCCCATATGTTCTTCGAGTAAAGTTTAGATTTCGGATAGGTTAATTAAGGGCCTGTTCTCATTGACTGAACTCAGCTGAACTGAACTGAACTGAAATGAATATTTTATAAGAGAAGGAAATTAGGAGCTGAACTGAACTGAACTGAACTGAACTGAACTGAACTCAGCTGAACTGAACTGAACTGAACTGAATTTCAACGTAAGAGAACAGACCCTAATGGGGATGACCACGAGAGTTAATTTTTCCCTCGTCTACATGAGCAAGGAGTTTGAAAAACATGTCCTTACTTTTTACTTGGAGTCATGTTGATTTTCACATTGCTAAAATTGTATTAAAGTGAAATATGATAAGGGTGACTAATGTAACAATGTTAAAGATAATAAGTAAGCTGAGTTATATGTGTTACACATCAAAGCGCAGTTGCATTTTCTTTTAGTATATCATGTTTTGTTAAATTGTTATTGTCATAATCGTCCTCTTATATATAAGTAATTGTTTACCAACTCTCAATGATGGTATGTTGAATATATCTCACAAAAAAACATAATAGAGTGACAATGAAATTTGTGACTTTTTCTCCTTTTTTTTTTTTTTTTTTTTTTTTGATGATATAGAAACAAAGGCATGAATGGGATGTATCAAATATCATTTACACTTTTTCTAGTTAACAAAATTTAAAAAAAAAAAAAAAAAAAAAACTTTTATGTCATTAATTGAACTAGATTCCAGATAATGACGATGGACTAGTATTATACTATTATTTGTGTCTTACTAGTGATATTAATTATTTAACATTCCATTAAAAAATAGCGAGTAGTTTCCTAATGTTGTAATGCTTTAATAATTCAATCATATTTCACCATATACGTTTTCTGAATTCTTTAATTAAATCAAGCTAGAGTGTCTTATTACATTACTCCCTCCGATCATTTTTGTTCTTTTCATTTTGATTCATTACTCCCTCCGATTCTTTTTGTTCTTTTCATTTTGATTTATTTTTTATATCTCACTAAAAAGATTCCATATGAAAAAAAGTAATATAATAATCAGATTGAAAATATTCTTTGCATTCTATATTTCTAACAATGGCGATACATTCTCTTTAAGTTTCTCTTGGTATTCTTTTTGGATTGTACATGTGAGTTTATTGTGCTCCGTATCCCTCTAAATTTTTTTTTTTTAAAAAAATGGTAACTACTTCGTAATTTCGAATATTTTAATAGGTCATCAAACAAAAGAATAGAGGGTATTGCATGGTACAATACTATAATGGTACATATAGTTTAAGAGTTAAACAATGACAATAATGTTAGTAGTTGGAAAATGATGATGTTAGTTAACAATGATGAAAATGAAAAACGGTGATTGCATACTTCTGATGTACGAGGTATTGTTTTATATATCTGTCAAAATTTGGATGTAATTAAATAAGCTAGATCCAAGTCAATAATCGAAAGAGTACGTATATAGGGTCCTAATAGGGTTGTGATTTCGATAATTGTGAACCATTTACGGAGTATTATTTTGAGAAATTGAATCTAATAAAGTAAAAGATTATTGATAGCTCATAAAACAATGATAAACGTAGTAAAAGAGACAAAAACAAATTTACATTATTTATGTTGAATTTAAGTGCACGACACCAAATATAATTATACATGTTTTGGATCACAAGAAATTTGAAGTGTTGTAATATTTGCATATAAATAAAAATCCAAGTTACATATATAAGTTATCTTTATCAAAAGTACAATTATAAAAATAATAAGGATAGATATCCTCTCAATCTTTTCCTTGGAAGAGTGAAACATCGTCCAATTCAAAATCTTCTTAACTTGCCTGTTCAGCTGTTCTCTTACGTTAAAATTCAGTTCAGCTCATTTCAGTTCCAGCTCCTAATTTCCTTCTCGTATAAAATATTTATTTCAGTACAGTTCAGTTCAGCTGAATTCAGTCAATCAGATTAGACCCTAAGCTTCAAAATACCTTAAACAAAATTGTATTTGAAATTATTGGAAAATATGGAGTACATCGTAATCTTAATTTCTTTTTTTTTGATACTCCATTTAATCGGATGTTTTGGAATAAAAAATCAATTTATTTATAAATTAGGGTTAAGTTATTTTTTCTACATGATGCACAAATCATCCTAACGAACACTTAAAAAACCATTCCCCTTCTCCCACCTGAAAAGAGCGAGAAATTGTCCAGGATGCCAATCATTTACAAATTAGCATAAAGTTTTAACAGAAATAGAACCCATAACTTAGAATCAAATTCCATATACACCAGTAACACCAAAGCGATTGCCCCTAAGCGTGCACTAGACGACCAATGACTCTTGTAACTCTTTTTTAAACATGAAAAGAAAATTGAAAAACCATTTGATTGGATCAATCAGCACCCATGTTTGCTAGTGTTGATTAAATTTTATATTAATCTTAAGTAGAAGTCATAATCCTATTCATCCATGTGTTAACTCTTGGGTTATGGGATTAATTTGGCCAATTAGAAAGCAAGTGGTACTAAACAAAAAGAACAAAATCACGAGGAGATATTCTCGGCTTTTGCTTAACTTTGTTTACTTAACCTTAATCTAGCCTTAATTCAATTCAAACTTCCAAGAAGAATAGATTTTAGTCAACTGTGAGAGAAAGATAAAGGCTACTCTATCTAATTAATGTATAACCTGGAGAATAATTAGTCATATATCAATAGGTGACTTTACATAATTAAGACATTATAATACTATTGTTTAATTGAAGACAGATTTCTTACACCGTACCACCCTTAAAATTTATGTATATATTATACGTATATCTGTATCTACAACTTGCATGAAAAGATGCTTTCTAATTTCTATGATAATAATTATATTAGTCTTAAATTACTATTATAATTTACGTGATCAAGGATGCATAAGCTAAACTAAAACTTTACAGGCTTTCATCAACTTTGATTTGGTTTATGGGATTTATATGAAGTAATTAAGTGAAAAGGTGAAAAAGATTGATTAAAATATGATTACCAAAATAATAACAAAATAATAGGACTTTTTTGCTAGTATCATCATGTATGTGAAGAAATGGCACGACAATCAAATGAAAATGAAAGAGAGGTAAAATATACTAGTACTTCAATTTTTCAACTCTTAAGAGTATCTTCTTACTAGTAGATAGATTTTTTAGTTAGAGGGATATTTTTATGGTTTAATCTAAAAGACATATGTACTACTTCAGAGTTCATATAATGTGTAATGTCACAAATTTACCTTAATGTATAATTCATGTTGTTAGTTGTTACAAATTTACAATGACCAAATTGTCCTTCGTTCCAATAAGAAGAATGATCGAATATGCTTAATATGTTATTCTATCGATTCATAACGTTGTAAAATATTTTTTTCTATTTCCTTTTAAACATCAAAACATTCACTTATTATTCTCTTAATTATACGTAAGAACTTATCAACAACATGGTAACCTGATAGTTTTTTTTTTTTAAAAAAAAAAAAAAAAAAAAAAAAAACGTCGCAAATCTCAATTGAATGATATTTGCAACAACATTAAAACTCAAAAAAAAAAAAAAAAAAAAAAAAAAAAAAAATCCAAATAACTTGCCAGTAGTTTATTTACACCTCAACCATGTGAGCAAAAGATCATGCGTTGATTTAGTTTCCTGAAATAGCATATATATGGAAGTGAAATTAGTGGACCAATATATACATTTAGATGGTACTCTAATTAATTAGCATGGTGGGGCAATATAATATGCAAATTATGTTAGATAAGCACGATTATTCAAACACTAAGATGGATTTGGTAAACACCAAAAATATGTTATATTGACAATCACCCATCCCCAAAAGAAAAGGGAAAGGTAGACAAGAAGCAACTATTATGAGGCTCAAACAACCCTACAAAAAAATACAATTAGTGGGGCTAATCAAGGGATTATTGAATGATTATGCATATTTTGGCTTATCATCAACTTTATTTTACATAAAGGAAGTCTTCATTCTTCATCTCACATATAATACAGTACTTGAAAGTAGGTTGATCCAGCAATACAAGGCAATTCAAAGAGGCGCCTAAGGAATAAAATAGCTCAATAATGTTAAAATGAAAACATTTTATGGTTTGACCAAGTCACAATGTAAATAAATTAATTCCTTGAGCAAGAACATACACGTACAGGTTGGGGTGGTAATCCCTAACCCAACCAATCATAAACCCAAACTAGACCCGAATTTACTAAGACAAACTCAAAACGGTCTAAAACGAACCGTAACAAACCAAATTCAACTTGACTCATATATCATATTTTGTTAATATATACTTTGTATAAAGTTTACATGATTTTAGATTTTTAGCACAACCTAAAATAATCCGAAAGTGACTTGAATTGTCGCATGCCACCCCTATAAATGTTAACTAGCTAGGTTGCATTGGTTACACGAGATAATTCAACTTCGTGCACACATTATTTAATTAACAAATATTTTATTTCATTTCTTATATGTTATGCTCTACTTTAATATATCCTATAATAGCCAAGTTTTAATCAGTTTTATTGGTGCACAAATTATGTTTATTATTAAATTTTTGGTGCCCTTTATTCATTACAGGAACTAGAAAAGGATCTGAAATCTGTACAGGATGTTTTCCTTCTTACCAAAGCAATAAAAATCTTTTCTGATCATAATATAAAAGTCAAAAAATTAGTAGTAGGTGACAAAAAAAATTCTTTAATTTGGGCTTACATATGTAACATTATAGCTGATTATTTGATTAACAAGGTGAACTGAACATACTTTAATTGCTTGTTAATTAAGTTGAGGGGTCCAATAAAAAGAAAGATTAAAAAGGTGAAACTGTTGAAATTTTAATCACATGTCAAATAATTTATGAAAGAGAGGTATGAAAAAGGATGATTAAAAGCAACTCGAAAAAAAAAAATGTCACTTTCAAAGAGTAAAAAGACTAATGATAATTCTAACATGCAATTATAATAGCTTTATTTGTTGTGTAGCTCACTTAAAAAGTCAAAAGGTACAAAATATATACATATCACAATTCACAAATCTAAGAGTAATAGGTGCTTATTGGATTGCTAAATTTGCCCATCGAAGTCATAATCATATGAAGTTTAGTTTCCACCAATGTAATATAACATTTATAACATTTTGTACTATTAGATACGATAAGATATTGTTTGAAAGAAGAGATGTTTCCTCACGACTTTACCTTATGATTAATTGAAGTATTCTCCATGAGTCCATTATAGTTAGAATCTTGAGAAGAAAAAAAATAAATAAATAACTAAAGTGATACAAGTATATAAATTGCACTCAATAATTAACTAGTGTAAGTATATAGGCAATTTCATAATTTATAATTTAAAATTTTAACTAATTTCCAATTTTATGTACTTTAATACTCTGTGTATTTTTTCTCTTTTAATTAAAAAATCCGAGCTAAGGTATTTTATAATAAAAGTTTTTATTTTGATAGTTATTACCCTGTTTTTTCAATTAAAATGTGAAAATATTTAGTATTGAGAGTTGTATGATTATAAATTTACTTTTGAGTTAAAATTAAGGATTATTCTATAGTTGTCATCCATAAAATGACTACCATTATATTAATATTTTATTTAACTGATTTTGATTTATCTAAATTAGAAATTTAATGATTAATTTTGAAATAATTTTTGATTATTTTTTATAATTTTCAAAAATAATTTGCATATTATTGAAAATTAAAAATAATTCATAAATTAATTGTAAAAAATAAAAATAAATAAAAATAATTTTAAAAATATGATTTAACATTTGTAATTAATTTTTACATAAAACTAAGTAAAAAATCAACCAATATAATATTAAGTTAATATAATAGTAGTCATTATACCATTGAATTTTCATAAAATTACGTAGTATTATTATTATTATTGTTTTTGAATAGTAGTATTATTTAATTTAATGTATCATTGTTTTATGACGAAATTGGTTCTCATCATTTCTCATTTTAGACTAAATTAACTAGTACTTTTTATAAATAATAATTGATGCTAATAAAATACAACTAATAAATAGATAATCTATTACTTTATCACATAACTCACCAACCAATCAACATCAACAAGCAACCAAAATATCAAAACTACAACACAAGACCTACACGATAGCATAACATCCATTAGACATCCTTATTTATCACGATACACCCGAATGTATAATAACACTCTCGGATGATAAAATCGATAGTTCAATACCCTCAAAAGACTAATTGATCATCTATATATATCATGCATGTGGCATCTAGTTGTTTTAGTTACTAAAAAAGGCGCGTGAGAAAAGAGCATCAAATAAAAAGAAGAAAGAAGAAAGAAGAAAGTGATAGTGGGGTCCCACAAATACCTTATCTCAGGCTTATCTTCCACCCCCAGATGCACCTCCACTATCAAAAGATGGTAATTAAGATTAGATTAGATAATAAAGTAGTACGGATCATCAAATTAATTATAACACCCCACCTTATTATAAAATTAATCAAAAAATAAGGAGTATAATTGGTTTATTAGCATATACGGAATATTTTAATAAATTATATACTCCACTTTGAGACAAAAATAGAATATGCTTTCCCGACGGTTCAAATGCCTTCCCTTCCTCTAATCTCTATATTCTAACATCAATCATCATTTTATCTTGACAAAATTCTTATATTTGTACTAACAATGTGTCAAATTTCAATGGTGGATGTTGAACACTATTTATGGAGTTTTTTTATTTGTTGAAATACTATAATTATATGCTCTTCTTTTATATTTTTGACTTCAATTAAATGATGTTGTTATTATATCTTTGTTTTATATTTTCAATGCATTCCTTTGAGCATCTCAGTATCTTATAATTCTATGTATTTGATATGCTCCCTCAGTTTTTAAGTGCTCCTATTTGACTAAATATGTATAGTAATGTAAAATTTGGATTAATTATTAATTTAATTATCAATAACTAATAAGTATAAATTGTAAAAAAATTGATATCAAACTAAACATTAAAAATAAGACAATTTTAATAAGTAATTAACATGATTATATCTATTATGTATAAATCACTGAAGTTGATCAAAGTGGATTAGTGCAATAGCCAATTTTTTATTTAGATAGTAATTTTGAAGTGTATGAAATAATTATTATTTAGATAAAATATGTTGAGAGTAAACAAGAATCAC
The DNA here is from genome assembly GCF_948465745.1 of Chenopodium album. Lineage (NCBI taxonomy): Eukaryota > Viridiplantae > Streptophyta > Magnoliopsida > Caryophyllales > Amaranthaceae > Chenopodium > Chenopodium album. The sequence goes on along the minus strand of NC_137853.1, from coordinate 36,410,334 downwards.
TATGTAATTAAAAAACCACGAATGAAGTGATGAAGTGACTAAATATTTTCAAAAATATCATTCTTTGGAGTATCTGTAGTTAATGTAAATGATAGTTACGAGTAAAATAAAATAGAAAATCTATAGTCAACGCAGCGCAAAGTATCTAATGTAACATTATGATTCAAGTTTTGCATTATGACATACTTTTTATGGATTAGTGCAATAGCCAATTTGGTGGTTCACAATGTAGCTATAGGGCGTGTTCGGCGCTAGCTTTTGAGTAGCTTTTAGGTAGCTTTTAGTGGTTTGACTTGGTCAAACCACTACTTAACAAAAAATGTGAGTGTTTGGTAAGGTAGTGGTTAGGGTAGCTTTTAGTGGTGGAGGTAGCTTTTGTGAAAAGTTAGAAAAATTAGCTTTTGAAATTAGAGGTAGCTTTTGAGGTAGCTGTTGAAAATCTAATCTATAGTTTTAAAAATAAAATATTGATTTTTATAAACAGCTAGTCAACCGCTACTTTACCGAACACTCATATCTAAATTATTTATCTTCACAGCTAACAGCTTGTTGACAGCTAACACTTACCTACACAGCTAACAGCTGCCTCCACAGCTACAGCTACCTTCACAGCTATATTATGCCGAACACGCCCATAATATGGAGAGATGGTTATTAATTAGCTAGGTGTGATAGTAGTTGTTGGAGTGACCGTACCGTAGCCGTGTAGTGTAGATATCAACAAGTTGTTAATTGTGAACACATGTAGCTAATTAAGGTATGAACTAGTGAATAGCCCGGGCGTTGCCCCGAATTACTACTTTTATAGTTATACAACTGCTAATTTCAAAGAGCATTGAATAGTTTGTATGCATTATGTGTCTTCATTACTTTGTAGTATAATATTATTTATTGTGAAAGTTTAAAGCATAATTGACAATAGCCTAGATGGTTAAACAATAACCTTTCTTCTAAGAGGTCAAGTGATCGAACCCTTGCATCCATATATTTTTTTCAATATAGTTGAGACATGGAGTATTATTGTTGGTTGTGTGGATGATGTGGCATATTGAGGAGTTGAATGGATGACGTGGCATAATAAGGAGTTGAGTAAGTGATGTGGCAAAATGGAGGGGTCTACGTATAGACGTTTTTAGGAACGTCTTTTAATATATTAGTATAGATTAGTATAGATGTTTAGTAAAGTAGCGATTAAGTAGTTGTTACATACATTTATTTTTATTTTTTTAAAAAAAACAACAGTATAATTACATATATACCAAGGAACTGTCAAACATAAAATCTTATATGTGGCTAGCCACATTATATATCTACTTCACATATAAACAAGGAAAATTTGTGAGGAAGGTCCTATTAAGTAGTCGACTTTGTGATGAAGGTTCTTTTATGAAAAAGGTGGCACAAAAGGTCCTTATATTGTGTTTGAGTTGTGGGGAGGGTCATTTGACCAAACTCCAGCCTTGATCAATTTTTTCCGGCCAAATGGAGTTATAGTCTTTTTTAAAGTCAATTGATGCTACTCGTTAAATAAATTGGGTTTACTCTTATATGCAAAAACCTACGAGCATGAATAATTGAAGTTACTCATATTGATGAATAATGATTGTTCTTATAAACAAATGAAGGCACTGTGCCACACTATGTGGCTGACCACATACAAGACTTATTGATTTTCAAAAGTTAATATTTTTAGGTTTTGATAAAAGCTACCTCCGGTCACCATTGAACATAACTCTAATCACTACTTTGTCAAAGACTCAATTTCTAATTAGATAGTGGTTAGAGTTGATCAAACACTAAAAGTTAATATCGAACACGCCCTTAGCTATATAAAAGTCGAATACTTCATAGCCACATTTAACAACATTATATAAATCACAAGTTCTATTCTTTGATACACGCTACACTTATCTTTTACTTTGTACATTCTTTAACAATGTATACCTTTGTCACTTTGACCATATCATATAATTCTTTAATTATGAACAAGCAAAATTTTGAAAAGATAATAATCTATAAATAAGCACAAGAATAATAAAACCTACAAAATCTTACTTGCATTATACTCCCTCCGTCTCTTTATTTTTGCCCCATAGTCATTTTTAGGGTCAAACTTTAAAGACTTTGACAGAGGGAGTACTCTGTAACGTCTCTTATGTGCTTTAAGGTGTTGCGTTTTTATGAAAACAAACGGAGACAATTACATGGGGGTGAATTGGTTAATATATACTTCCTCCGTTTCTTTTTACTTGCAACACAGCCTTGTGTCTCGTGTTTTGAGGTCGGGTTTATGTAATGTAAACAGATAAATTATTCATTATAATTTTTACAAATGATACTTAACCCTATTCTAATTATCGTGTAAAAATTATATTGATAAAATCGCTCGTTTACCCTCACTAATCATCTCCTAAAACTGCGTGTCTAAAAGGTGTGTTGCAAGTAAAAGAAAACGGAAGAAATATATGAGAGTTGACATGATGTAGTGATAATGATTTTTATTACCTTCAATAAAGTTAATGTAATGGCACTAGTGGACGTAAATATCACTAGTGGATTCTGTCAATTACAATTGAAATTGACATTTTGACTCTGCATCGGACTTCTTTTTTAATTTTTTTTCTTGGATAGAACACACAAGCATTTAAGCATATACTTGTTCAATCAATAATAACAATATAATATATGGTCAATCAAACCAATAATTGAATGGTGAACGAAACTAATATCATGAATATAAAAAACTCTTTTATTATTATGTCATGGAATGATCAAAGGAGTAAGTTGTGTTTACTCTTATTCACAATAATCACAGCTATTTATAAGGCTTTTGATGGTGTTTAATTAGATGAAGCACGTATTAGTTCCAACAAGAAAAAATGAATTTCGAATGATACGTGGAGATGAATACTAATAGAATTGGCATCGAATCCTTTTAACATTTGGTAGAGCGATATGATGACAATGTTATCGTGGAGGATTAGAGGGGATATGGAGGGATTTGGTAGATTGGTAGAGCGATATGATGACAATGTTATTGTTTAGAGGTGTAGTGCAATGGCGAGTTTTGGCCAAAATGTTAAGATGACTAGGGCCTGTCCTCATTAACTGAACTTAGCTGAACTGAACTGAACAGAGTTGAACTGACTGAATATTTTATAAGAGAAGGAAATTAGGAGCTGAACTGAACTAAACTGAATTGAGCTGAAGTGAACTGAACTGAACATAATTGAATTTCAACGTATGAGAACAAGCCCTAAAATTTGATCCTCTAACCTTTTGTATAGAATTAGCCATACATTGACCAGTATATTATCATAACTTTAATATACACTAAGTAGACACTTACAGAATTTAACCAAAATAACAAGGACCACCCAACTTTCCCTATTATGTGGAGGAGCCCGGACTACTACTAACGACGGAGTACTAAGCACCTTTATCACCAATCTAAAAATCACCACCTCAAATAAGCCATCATTAGTATGCAATCGCCATTTACAAAGTGACAACTCAAATCTCATTCCACTCTTTTTTAATTTATCCCTTAAAACTTTCAAACTTTTCCTTTTCTAATTCCATTATTCAAATGTTGTTGATCTCTCAATTAATTGTAACACTTACCATGGTCTCTCCTCAATACCAACAATCCCCCACCTATACCACAAGTTAAGAAAAAAAATACACTCAAACAAAAGATTAAGTCGACATTGAAGCCCAGATTGATCTAGATACTATATCAATTTCTTCTTATAGATATACACTCACAATGTATTTTCTAAATACTAAATTAATGGTAATTTTTTTTCATTTACTTTCTTCATTCTTTTTAGGAAATTTTGACTTTTACCACCAAAAAAAATCAAAAAATTGTTTTTTACCACCAAAACTTCTAAAACTTTTATTTTACCACCAAAAAAATTTCTAAAAATTGTTTTTTACCACCAAACGGCAAGAAAACCGTTAAATTTAACGGCTTAAAAATATTTCCTTCGAATTTTGTGCGCAAAATATGTTTTTCATGGGTTTAGGGGGCACTTTGGTCCTATGGATCCAATTTGAGGTCAAAATTGACAAAAAATGATCGGAAATGCATCGTTTTGCGTGTCCACGCAAATCGAGGTTTTTTTAAACACGCAAAACGAGGCATTTCCGATTATTTTTGGTCAATTTTGACCTCAAATTGGAACCATAGGGACAAAGTGCCCCCCAAAACCCCTAAAGAGCATGTGTTTGACACGAAAATCGAAGCATTTAAAAAATTCCGTTAGGTTTTTGACGACAGGTGGTAAAAAACAACTTTTAATTTTTTATTTGGTGGTAAAATAAAAGTTTTAGAAGTTTTGGTGGTAAAAAACATTTTTTTGATTTTTTTTGGTGGTAAAAGTCAAAAAATCCTTCTTTTTATATTGTAATAAAATGTCATCATGTTTAAATTAAACCACCTTTACTTGTGGTTTGGCCTTTGGGCTTTGGCCGATAAACACATTTTGTTAGGAAAGCCCCTTAATTGACAAGCACATCAAAATATAACAATTCAGGTGAACACATATACATTCGGATGCACGGTGTATTTAAGATTTTTTTTTTTTTCTCATTTTAATAATTATTGATCATTAAATCATTAATAAATGAGCAAAAAAAAATATCCTTGGGTGCACTATGCACCCAGATGTATATAACTATCTTCATAATATACTTAATAAGTTAATAATAATCACTCTGTTCACTTTCTTTATTTTGTTTCTTAAATTAAATATTTTTTTTTAATTTTTATTTTTACGTTATTCCTTAAATAAATTAAATGGCATGATAATGGATTACAAGTACTACCAATTTAACACACCCAACTACCCAAGCCTATATTCTATCTTCACTTTATACTTGTTTAAATAGTCAATGTATTAATAATAAGAATAATTAAAACCTAAGCCAACAAAACTACAAAAGTATAGAAAGAAAAAATGTTGCCTTGTACAAGAAGCATAAATTCATTAAATAGAAGGTAGGAAAAAAAAAAAAGAAGTATAAATAAGAGAAAGATGGTAGGTTCTATTAATCGAAGCCAAAATAAGGAAACAAATAATCTTACATTCTCGTGAAATATTCTCTCTCTTCATCTACTATTGATTGTGACATGATATTGACTAATTAAAAGCTCCTCACCTCTTTATTAAAACAAACAAAATAATATAAATAAAAAAATCTTGAAGGATAAGCCGACAATTATAAGCCACGTGTTGTACCCACGCAACATCGACAAACTGATTGGCTACCCCTGCCACATGCTACCCTACTTCACATCCTCTATAGCTACATTATTTATATCTAGATAAAATTAAATCAAATAATTATTTGTTTTTTTTTAAGGAAAATGATATTATCAGTTTTTAAAATGATAACTAGTTTTTGGTCCGGGGCGATGCCCCGGATTATTACATGGGATTGAACATTAATATACGTTGTAATGTATGATTTAGTTTTCTCGTAACTAAATTTGTTGTTCATATTGCCATTTCTTACATATTAATATTTTGTATTCAATACATTACATAAAAAATCACTTAGCTTGGTGGTAAGATACCAAGTTCTAAAATTAGAGGTTGTGGGTTCAATTCTTGTTGAGAACATTTTTTTTTATTTTGATGAGGGCATAACATGGAATGAAAAACAAATTGAAGGAAAGCCACGTGGCGTAATGAATGCTTGAATAGGTGACGTGGCGTAGTGTGGAGGGTTTACGTGACACGTGGACGTTCTTAGGAACGCCTTTTAATATATTAGTATAGATTATATGGTCACTTGTAAAATACTAATTATTCTAACATCATGGAGTAACTCTATGATACTAATCGAGTAATTCCTAAAACACTAATTGAGTACAGTAACTCTTATAATTCTATGGAGAAACCCTTATAACACTAACAAAGTCACTCTTATGATGGCTAGTCATACTTACTTTTTATTTTTATTGTTGGAAAATGTAATACAAGAGCATTACAAATTACTGAGTATAAATAAAGAGTGGAGATTTGAACATGTGACCTATCGTACACAAACCTTCGATTTTAATCCGTTTGATGGACAATGGTTATATTTTTGTGAGAATACAAATTAATGATGGGGAGCAACTATACAATACTTCGTATGTTGTTGTGTTTCATTCATCTACATCTATATTAAAACTTATTGGGAAAATATGATTTCATCACGTGTCATCATTATTACGCAGATAATGTGGCACCATGTCATATGATTATTATTATTATTCATTAAATAAAAATTTACAATTGTTTGAACTTAACTCCATGCATTACTACATTGACACATTTTATACCTACAATGTTTCAGTAAAAACAAAATCTATTTGCTCATACACATATGTATTTAACTTTTAAGCTAATGTTTACTTATTTTTATTTTATTTTCTATTCCTAACCCAAAATGTATTGAACTTTTATAAGATAAAAGGTTTTTTTTTCGTACAATAATTGAAGTATGAAATAAACTAATAAAGTAATAATTGGATTATTAGAAATTATATTTTGATGTTCAATAGTGATTAAAAAATATATTTTAAATATATTTTGATGTTCAATAGTGATTGAAAAAATATATTTTAATAGTAATAGACGTAACTAATTTAAATTATATTTATACATTACATTATTTTTATAATTATATAAGGTTATTTTCAATATACATATAATCCTTGCCAAAAAAAAAAAAAAACAATATACATATAGTGACCCGGGAAATCGCTTGGACCAAAAAGTAGTTATAGTTCAGCGTATTAAAACACAAAAACCAGTACACCTTCCACAAATAAATTATTTAATGTGAATAATATTCATCTTTGGGAAAATAAATTAGAATAACATATTATTTTGAAATATCATAAAAGAAAATGGGAAAATATGTCTATTCATTACAAATAATACGGAACGAAAGTAGTAGATTTTTAGGTATATTATATTGATATGCTTGATGCTTTCCATCATAATGATTTTTTTTTTTCAAATCAAAGTATTTGGAAAAAGTCTGATAATCTGTTTTAAGTTGAACGAAGCAAATTAAATTTACAACCTATTGATAATTGATAATATGTTTGACTGAAGTTTTTGTTTTTTTTTTAAAAAAAATTATTTTTATTTGCTTCTAAAATGTCTTTATTTTCACATCTAAGATCTGATCTCCGGCTAATGTTTCATCTATACTCTTATATTATCAATCTAAAAAAAAAAAAGAATAATTCAAGATATGTTTACCAAGCTAAGCTATATCATGTATCATTTACAGCAAGGAAATAAAATTATTTTATGCAGTAAGGCTCCGTTCTATTCACCCTAATTTTGCTGAACTGAAATTGAAATTATTTTTGCTGAACTTAAATTATTATAACTGAACTTAAATTAATTTTACTAAACTGAAATTTTTTTTGCTGAACTGAAATTATCTTTACTGATAATCTATTATAATTCTACTTTAGGAAAACTGAATTTTACTGAACTGAACTTTTTTTATTGAACTGAACTTATTTTTACTAAACTGAAATTATTTTTACTTAATATTATTTTTTTAAGGTGAAGAGAACAGGGCCTAAGATCTAGGCAAAGCTAATAAAGCATCTCAGACCTTCACGACCCTAAACTACGCGGATTATTTACGTATAACTCATAACCTCTACGAGTATATATACTCATACTATAACGACAAAAAAAATAATACGGAATATTGCCTTAATGAAAATTACTAACATAATGAAAATGTTTTTAGAAAGAAATCTAATTATTACTAACATAATGAAAATTTATATAGAAAGAAATCTAAAAATGTCTCACACTATAATATATTTTCCTAATTTAGGGATAAATATACTCCATTATTGTCTTCATAAAAATTTCTTGGGGTCAAAGTTTACAAATTTTAATTAAGTAAATTTTATTTATTTTCTTTATTAAAAAAAAAAAGAGAGATGGGAAGGAGTAATTATTTTAAGTTATCTGACAGCCCAGTTATCTTATCAGGTATCATCTTGGTTCCCAAGCAGAGTAATTTCTTCTTTACAAATCACTCTATCCTTCACCTTATAAAAACCCATTAATTATCTCCAATTTATATTATTATATCTTCTTTAGTACGGATTTCTCTCTTTCTCTCTCTATAGATTCCTTCAAAACCTCACCCTCCCATTACTTTCTCACTCCATTAACATCTTCCTCCATTTTCTCTCTCCTCCTCTCTTTCTCTCTCATTTTCTCTCTCATCGAGCGACGACTTTTTGATCGGAGATGGCGAAAGAAGCAGAAACTACTGGTGGTGAGATCATGCTTTTCGGTGTTCGTGTTGTTGTTGATTCGTTAAGGAAGAGTGTTTCGTTGAATAATCTCTCTCAGTATGAACATCGCCTTGATTCTACTTCTTCAAACGACGTCGTTGTTCCTCCTGCCACTGCTACTGGTTATGCTTCTGCTGATGATGCAGTCGTTGTGAATAATAACGCTTCTGCTGGTGGTGGTGGTGTTAGCCGTGAACGGAAACGAGGTATGAGAGAGAAATTGAAAATGAATTGATGTTGTTTTTGTTTGATTGATTGATTTTTTTTTTTAGGTTTTTGTTGTTGTTGTTGTTGTTAATTGAAGAATCGATTGATTTTGATTGATTAGGAGTTCCATGGACGGAGGATGAACACAAGCTGTTTTTGCTTGGATTGAGTAAGGTAGGTAAAGGTGATTGGCGAGGAATTTCTAGAAACTTCGTCAAAACTCGAACTCCGACGCAAGTTGCCAGTCATGCTCAGAAATACTTTCTCCGACGGAATAATCTTAATCGCCGCCGTCGTAGATCTAGCCTCTTCGATATCACCACCGATTCGGTATTATTTCTTAATTCCTTCAAAATATTCATCAAAATCACTTTTAATTGTTTCGATTGAGGTTTCTGATTTTGATATTTTGGATGAAATTAGGTCACTGTAAATCAATCAAACGACAAACAAATCAAGGAAAACAACAACAACAATGGCGGTTCACCATCTCCACTACCATCACCACAACAGCAACAATCATCGAATTCAGAGATCTCGACTGTGAGATTTTCATCACCAGGAGCTCCGATCTTTCCTCTAACGACGTCGTTTAGTCATCTACCTCCTACTCCTACTCCTACTCCTCAAGTGACTGATCATGAGAGGAAGGTTGTTGTGTCAACGAACAGCAGCAGTAGCAGCAAAACAATGGTGGATTTCGATCTGAACCAGAACGATTCATCATCATTATCACTGTCACTTTCTCTCTCTATGACTTCATCGGATCTCGCGAATTCGAGGTACCCTGCGTTTCAAGTTATGCAAGGGTTCAAAAATGGTGATAGTAGTATCAGGGTGGCTTAAAATGGGGATTATTGGATTTGATTATCATTAATTATAATCAATGTAATAATCTGAAAAATATTTTCAGTTTGAAAAAAAAAAGTATTATTATTAGGATTTTGGATGGATAAGTTTTTTTATTGTTATTATTATCATGATGATGATGAGTAATTACTACGGAGTATGATTAAGCTAATTAAGGGATGTAGTTCTAATTATGATATTGAAACTCACTTTATATTTTACGAGTAATTTTTATATTTGTATTTTTTTTGTTTCGTTATTTTTTTTGTTATTTTGTTGTCTTTGGTGGTTAATGTACAGACTGTAAGGATGTGATGTGCCTTGTTTTTTTGACAATCTTTTTGTTTTGTTTGCTGGCAAATGGATGGATGATTTTTTTTTTTCAAGGATAAATACTATTCGTATATATTAGTGGATTTAAAAGTATATAATGTTATCTATCATCTCGTATCATTATTATTACTCCATCTTTTTGCGATTAATTATCATACATTTTCAGAATAATATGGACAATATTATTTATGTAGTATTATTATTAGGAATCTTCAAAAGATTCTATAACAAATGGAATCTAATACTTTAACAATGAATATGAACTCATAAACATTAAAAGGAATTCGATTTATCCCGATTTTTAATTTTTTAATTTTTTTTTATAATATATATTACAAGTTTGTATCTGCAATGTACGAGTACAAGATTTCAATTATCGTGATACTTTTGGATTTCTTGTGATCAATAAGATTTATTTAGCAATTGTAGATGGGATTATTTCTTCTAATTTATGGCCAAGTAAGATGAAGCCACACCTTAAGAGGAGTATAATGTGGGGTGAATAATTAAAATTACTCTAGGGTTAAGAATACACCTTGAACTTTACGACTTATTTATGATCAATTGGATGATAAATTCATACAAATTTTTATTCAAATTCATTATGATAATTAATTATTGATGAGAGTTTATACAAAGTTAATCAATAATTACCTACAAATTCTACAATGATCTACAGTATGTTGATTATTACAGAAAATGTGAAAAATATTTATATGTTATTTTATTTCAAACATATTACTCCTTAAGAAATTGCACTCCTTTAGTCCTTTATCACAAATTTACGGGATATTAATAGAGCAATTGAATTCTGACATAGAAATAGTACTCCGTATAATGAAACCAACAAAAAAAGTAGGTCCACATGTTATCCAATGCATCTTGGTTGGGGCCTATCCAAAGCATTGATTGGATATGAAAATAATGTTTGGCCTATTCCTATTTCTATTGCAACTGCATTTATAGGTCAATGCCTGTGAAATATAGTGGAGGATTATCAAGCCTTGAACCACTCACTAATAACTTCAGCTGTTCCACGATTGATTTTTTTAATTTTATTTTTTATGTTATGAGTACAATAAAATTTGTCATTTTAAAGTGATTTTTTTTAAGTGTAACAAAAATCTAGTTTAATATTGCTCCTTTGTTGAATATATGATGCATATATGAGCGTATGTACTACTTGTTGGTAAATTTAATTTCTTGTAAATTTTACTTTGTATTTAGCGTAATAATTATATAAATAATAGAGTACAATATTAGCTTTGTTATATTCAATAGTTTGTTATTATCAAAGTTTACAAATTAACCTAAGACAAACTACTCTTCTTGTTTTTTGAGCTTAATTTGTTATGAATATAGTCAAATACTCGATAATTAATAGACCAATCACACACTCTTTGTCGATAATATGAAGCCATCTTGCCAATCTACCTACATACGGAGTACCATTTTAATTTTAAAACGCTTTTTTCCCATTTTATTGTATGAACACTACGCACATTATTGACACTTGGGAAAAAGCACATTATTGTTCCACTATAATCTTGTGATCTGAATGAAGTTGATTGCTCAAGTCTTAGACTCCATAAATCAATCGCTTCTCCACTAAGTAATATCATGATAGCTCGCCCACCACATTTTATTTCTATATACATATAATGTAATTAAAAAGGCTCTTTCCAATCTTTAATTTGCTAGAAGACTTTTTATGTCTTTAATAATTTACTTTCATTGGTAGAAATATCAAATATATATACATCGTTCAATCTCATTGGCATTCTCCTACTGAATATAATGATAAGTGATGTTGCATCCTTTCTGCATCAAAATAATTGTGGATATATATATTGTCCATTCAAATGTGGTAGCTTAAAGGGTTTATTTAATATTTTTATTAAAATAGCTTATCTTATAATGTGTATCAATTATTTTGTTTTGGGAAAAGAAATGAAAGATGCACCAAAGTTTAAAAATAGTTTTCTCTGATCTCAAACAAAATAAGAAAATTTATTATTTATAAAAAGAGTTTACTACTACGGAGTACTACTATAGTGATATGTGTGAGCGTAATGACCTACGTTACAATTGCAACATAATATGTATTCCGTATGTTACACGAGGTTCCATATTATAATACACATTCATTTACACGAGTTTAAATCAATCATACTTTGCCCTATTTGCCTAAAAAAAAACATATCCTCATCTTTTATGCTCACTTTAACGAATTGAAGCATTTTTTATTAATAAAAAGTGATCCTCCATTCCTATTCCTATCTAAACACAACCATTGTTGGAACAAATCAACAAAGTGTCCACATTATTTTGTTAGGACACAAGTGGTAGTATGGACGTATGGTACTATACTTGTATCGACAGTGCCCAATCACTTATCCTACTTTTGATGTATTATTTACAACAAAACATTACTATCCCAACTAGAAATAACACCACCTTAATTTTCCTCTTATAAATAACCTTCCTAATTCTATGGGGACTACCATTTTTTTTGTTACTCGGGGGCTATATATCATAAGGAGTATGAGAAAGCGTTGTATGAGTTCGGAATTAAATTACTTGGATTTTTACAGAGTATGAGTATAAGTTTTTTTAATCAACTTTTGAAATTTATACCTCCTCCTTTTTAATACTCCGTAGTTGATATTTTTTTTGTAAAACTTTTGATAATATTATTAATCATTACAATGGTGTTGAAATAGTGTGTTGACAAGTGTAGAAAAAGAAACGTGTCAACTAAAAAGAAAAACTTTTTATAGTTTTTGAATTTGATGTATTGAGTCGTGGATGGACCTTTATAAAATTATGTTTAGCTTGCTATTGGTAAGCCTATAAGTAATTTCTTAAGAATGAGAGATTTTGAATATAGAGTCATCTTGGAAGACTAATGTATTGATTTTGTTCCACCAAAATACTCCATAGATACGAGGAAATGAAGATTAGAAAAATCACTATAACGATTATTCATGCATGCATACATAAAATATAGTTGAATTAATAGGAGTCAAATTTGCGTGTGCATGACCTGAATGACCAAAAAATAATGCCAAAAAAGATTACAAATAATACAAAAGTATTCAACAAAACCAGTCAAGAAATTTCAGGTAAATAACGAAGAAACTTGAAAAGTCTTACTATAAGTCAAATTATTCTCTCTTGCTTGCAAGAAGTAAACATTGTAGTACTACTCCGTAGTAGAATATACATGCAACCCAAATATAGGTTTTAAAAGTCTAAAAAAGTGTATAATATTAATGAAATTTGATTTCTAATTGTTAAAGATCAACTCAACCAAAAACTTAAACCGATGGTTGAAACTCATGATTGGTTTATATACTCTATCACTAATTATAAACATCGATCTCTCTAACTATAATCATTTAAGTACAAATTTCTCTATTAAATCAATTAAGTAAAAATATTTCGTTAACTTTTAAACAAGCAAGCTAGTTAGCTTTAACGGTGGTATGAATGTTATCCGTTCGAACAAGCTACAAGCTACAAGCTACAAGCTACGAGCAATAATGGATACGATTGAGAAGTCAATAGATGAAGCAAAGACTAATTGAATGTAGCCGAATATGAGCCGAAAAAGTCAATTAAATAAGATTAAAAAAATAAAAAAAAAAATAGCGGGAAAACTTAGAAGCAATTAGTGAAACGTGTCAAATAGAAGCCGTAAAGTCCATATCCCTAAGTAAAAAAGTCACGTGTCAAATGACAAATAGGATACCTTAAAAACTCGTCGCCCAATTAAACTTGCACTAGACAAGAAGCCTCAACTTTAGCTTTTCACAATCTTCCACAACTTCTAGGAGGATAGTCTACAATTTGTAGTAATTTTGTTTATACAAGTGTATATTCTATTCGTATTTTTGGGGTTTGGTGATTATTGTATTTTGTTATAGTAATGTAAATCCTATTCAAATTTTTGGACATAGGTGATCTACCCAACATTTTATAGTATAATTTTGGAGTAACGGATATATTATTGAACTTGTACGTGTGAATTATACAAAATAAATAACATTAGAAAACTTGTACATTCAAGGTGTATAGTTCAAAATCATCGTCATATGATTTTTAATGTCCTTTGTTATGTTATAAAATTACTATAAACTAATCTAGTTATAGGTATATTATCATAGAAGCGGCATATGCACATATGTTACATATTGGCAACAATGAAGCTTCATAAATCGTTTATCCAACACATGGTTACCCATGAGCTGTTAGTAGAAACATGCTTAAACTAATACTACAAAGTTATAAAGTTGTGTTAGTGTATGATTGGAAAAAATTAACTTTTAGAAATTTAATTGTATTATAACAAACAACCTTAATAATGTAATCTATGGTTGGTGTCTTAACTTAATTAAAGGTCCAATTCCTAAGCGATCTTATAAGACTTGGATTGAATTTCAATTGAGATATTCCATAAGCATCCAGAATTTTCTCAAGAAAATGAGTTACAATACTATATATAGTCACTAAAATTAAGTACTAATAATGTGATAGTGATATTAGAAAAAGATCTAAGGCATGTGCTTATAATAACTTTCGGTGAGAGGTCTTTTTAGAGTCCGACATAATTGATAAAGTAAATAGCGATAGTTTATTAGTATCAGATTTTGGTACATTCCCATCCTCTAATATCTTCAACTAATATCCAGGTACTTGTATGGTTGAGATACTTCAGTTTATATCTTCCTCAAATTTTTGATATGTTGTTTATTTTCGGACAAATTTTATAGTATGCCCACGTTACGTATACTATTCCATTGATCTTGACGTAAGGATGACCGCCTTCTTAAACCCTTTGGCCCGATGTATTTCAATCACAAATTTGTGGGGTGTAACGCGTAAGGACCTGCCTATTTCAGGTTGTTAGAGACCTGGTGTTACCGTGTTAGTGATGTACTGCATTACTCGACGAGTGTCATTTCTTGTTCGTATATGTTTCGATCACATACCTAATGTCCTGGTCTTTGTGTTGATAAATTTAACACAAAAGAAAAATATTGGAAGCCTGCAGTTTATGAGTATATGAGTAGCTGTCACCTAATTTAAAGTCCTGAAAAGCTTGGCAAACCTAAAAGTTTTGCCTTGATGTTTCTTTGACAATTATTGTTGTTATCTGATATGAATGTTCTAAGCTAGCCTTTTTTAAAATGATTGGCCCTAACATTTTGCAAGATATGCTACAAGATCAATACTCCCTGAGCCTCTAAAAGAGCTCTCCCCTTGGACGATGATGGGTTAGTTCGAATTGTTCCGATTTCATTTCACTGCGATCATCTGCTGCAATACGACAGATAAGTAAGACACTCAAGTGGTTTAACAGTCCATTACCAGACCCTAAACTTGATAGAAATGGACAGTATTGACAAAATTTTAACCAAGGGTAATGTGCAATACAACGAAGGACAAAAATTCTTTCTATTCTTGCAAGACCATCTGATTTCTGAGGATAGTGTGTCAAGCAACTGTGTTTTTACTTTGGCCGAAAGCTGCTTTAAAACTAAAGAAAAGGAAAGGCAGAAACGATTGAATGAACCTTTGATTAGAACTTTTATTGAATGAAATACTATTGTTCACATTCTAGATTTCTACTACCCATTCGTAGAAATGGCAGACTCGTGGAGCTGGAGATACAGCATGTCAAGAGTATTTTGTGAAATGACTGAAATCCGATAAAAAAAAAAGAAGGCTCAAGGCGCACCATGGCCCTAGAGATTTCCCTATACCTTAGGTGCGGGGTTATTGAAGGAGGGTGCACTTTCTAACAAGTGAAAAGATTCTGGATAAAATAGTTGGCACCTTAGGTGTGCCTTGTGCCTCACCAAATAAGGTAGTTTGGGCCAATGGCGCCTTTTTATACACTCGTGAGATCTAGCATACAACCTTTCAAAAGTCCCTGAATCTTTCATTGTTCAAGATAATTGAAAAGTTACAACCTTTCAAAAGTCCATGCAGAAATGAGAGTATGTTTAGAGCCTAATCAAGATCAGCAATGCTATTACTGTGAAATCCAACCTGAGGAAAGGCAGAATCCTAATCAGGTTGTATTTTCCCTTGGGAAAAAATGATCCGGGAATTGCAAGGCTCAAAAGTATTTTGTGGAGGTTGAGCCGTCAGGGATAGATTCAATTGCCCATACAATCACTCCGCTGCAGGAATGGATTGTTGATACACAACTAAATTTTTCAAAATCGAATGAGGACCAATGGAGAGGAAACTACTTCAAGGCAACCTTGCAGTACTGTGGGGCATTTGGCTCCAAATGAAATTTTCTTCAGGCAAGAGATGGTGTACTCAACTGTCACAGTCAAGAACTACTGAAGAGTGGAATTCTGTTTATGAGTAAGCCATGGTTCTGTTGCAACGAAGGCAAGGGATTCTAATCAGTCTTTTTCGAGCAGGTTGAAGGATGTCAATTCACTCTTTGTTGCATCAGAAGATGCATCATGGAAACAGAGTAAGGCAGAATCTCATTCTAGAGTGGAATCCCAGTTTGTGGCAACTTTATCAGATTGCAAAGAAGTGGTCCAAGCAATGAAGAATAAGAATTATCTCAAACTTGGATACTGAGAACTTATCATAGCATATCTTAGTGGTAGCGCTAATCTTTGTAAACTTTCAGGTGTTACTAGAATAATACAGTGGCTGTAGAAGCCAAAAAATAATGGTAATTTGATTTGCGACTTACAAAAATATGTCGGACAGTACACTTAGTATTCAGCAACCATTTCCTAAAAGAATGAGTTTCAGGAACTTAAGTAATCTCCAGAAGAGCCAAATCTGATATTGAATTCCTAAAAAAATAAGCAGCCTAAACAACAACAGGACATAAAACTTTGATGTAAATGCTCTGGTATGGCAAATTCATCAGTACAGGCAAATCCTCCATAAGAATTTTCTCAAGAATCCAGTTCATCGAATCAGCTAATATTACCTATTAATGCAAACCTAGCCTCATAACATATTGCAGAAGGAGTTGAACTAATTAAATCAATTCAAGAAATCTACTCTTGTTCATTCCCATTCAACCACAGTTTATGCATTCAGCAAGACCATCAATTCATCCAAAGACTCCAAATACACTCAGTAACACCATCAATTAGTCCAAAGACTCTGAATGCATTCGCATCCCAAACTTTTCCAACACACAACCACACGAATCGAGAAGTTAATAATCTCTAATCCTTATTCACAATAGGGACTACACAATTATATATACCTGAATCAAATTCAGCAACACTATATTTCTGTTTTTCCAAAACAACATAATCGAATTCGAGCCGCTGAGTCCCATGTTAGCTTAAGCATAAATAACAAAAACAACCCCAAAATTTACACATACTGCAATATACTACCAAACACAAACTTTTAAATAAAACGGAACATCCATTATAAAGCGACAATAAAATGTGCAAAAGTTACACTTAAACGCACAAAAGTTACCCTGACATATATAAGTGTTATTTATGCTTCATTGATAAATTTGACAAAAGTGACACTAAATCTGACAAAAGTGTACCCGATATACAGTAAATTACTGAAAACCGGGTGTATACAAAAGTTTTCCCAAGCAAAATTACCAACTTTAAACATCAATACAAGATTAAGCAAAATCAATCCAATTTATCAGTAAATCAAGCTCCAATCAACATTTATAGATTAATAATACTGTATTGTATGCACAAATGACAAAATAGTGCATAATTTTCCATAATCAAATTCATCAACAATAGCAACAAAATTTTCGAACAACAAATCAAAAATTAGTGTAAATAAAAATTACAAATAAGTAAAATCATCTCAAGCGACGCTGATTGGCTGCGATTTAGGAGGCTGAAAATTGGAGTTATTCTTATTACCAGCAAAATCTTCGAGATTATAAATAACAGTGATGTAAAGAGAACAACTTGGGCAACGAGCAATTTCTTCACCAAGACGAAGATCATCCTTTGTGATTTGAAAAAGATCGCCGCATGGACATGGGTAAGTGTACGACTGCAGTTCTTCGTTCCATTCCATGTCTTCAATCTCTACATCATCGTACGACATCTTTTCTTTAGCTGTTTCTCTCTCTTCCCAGATGAATTGAAGTTGAATTAGATTGAGGGTTTGGAGTGATTGTTTGATTTTTGATTTCCCCCAATTTAATTGAGTTTGCGTAGAGTTGCAAAACTAGGGTTCTTGGGAATAAGGTTTTGGGGTTTTATTTGGAGGGTGATGAGGAAGTTGGCGGCGGGAGTCGGTTTATATTTGTCCTTTTTTGTTATTCAACTTTTTTTTTTTTTTTTTTTTTTTTTTTCTTTCACTTTTATCTAAGACAACTTAAAACTTGTTTTTTTTTGGTGTTTAGAGAGCCACAAAAGCGGGAGATGAGAATTACCCTCTCGATACCTTAAAACTTGTTTTAGTTCCATTCAAAAATAAAAATTGTTTTAGATGTAAATGTAACTTTAATCTTTTAGAATGATTTGTGAACTATTGAACTTACCTTATCTGAACTAATTAGGGAGTAGCTTTTATTTAAATTTATACTTGCAGCTCAATGCACGTTATATATTTAGTACATCTCTATTAATCCATCAGCATTTTACGTAATAACCTTTGTTTTGTACGAGGTATATAATATTAGAAAAAAAAAAGTAAAATAAAGTTAGAATAGTTAAAGAAATTTTTTTATTTTTGAAACCATAATTATAGAAATTAATGCATAATACTATAATAGGAATAGAGAAGTTGTAGCACTAACCAAAAAACCAACTACTATACAAGATATTAGCTAGGCAGCTAGCTATACTATGGAGTAAACATTTTATGTACTCACAACTAGCTAGTCAATACATCTAACACAACCAGCTAGTTAAACTCTTACAAAACCACATGTTTATAAAAGAAATTGATGAGCAACTGTTTTAAGAATATTACAAAAATTCATATTGCATACTAGCATCCAAGCTACAACATTTAAGAGCAAGTTTCTCCAATTCATATTGCATACTAGCATCTGCAATCTAGAAATATCATACTAGAACATACAGTATAAAAATATACTCATCTGTAATTAGTTGATTACACAAGCTAAGCAATGACGAGAACTTAAAAACATTCTGTGAATCTCTTGAAAGCAGTCATGCTCAATAATCAACTGGTTAGATATGAAATTTACATGCATATTAACCTCCTTAACCCTTTGCTAATGACAGGATACAAGCAAACAAAATTTGTACCCATTAACGACAATTAAGCCAATCTGTTTCACCTCTTTAGTTCTTCGTCGACAGTTAGACCATAATCATCATCTAAATCATTTATACATGTTCACATACGAGCATTACAGTATCTGTATTTTGTTAAGTGTAAGATGTCACTTAGAACTACCAACTACGTAAAAATCTCCTTTGTTCTGCTGTGAGAGGCCTATATGTTTGTTTGTCTTGCAATTTCCCACCTAAAGTATCATGTTCATTCATATTCAGAGCTGCATCTTTCGGATGAAAGCCATGGATTGGGAGCAACATATGTATAACCTGCAAAGTGTTCATTGCCGGTGGGTGTAGAGGCTGGTGAGTCATCTGCTGGCATTGTTGTCCAGCATTTGTCAAAGTTAGCAGTGCATTCCTTCCCATTCACATCTGGTTTGAACTTGGGCTTCAACTCCTTTGCCTCCAGTTTCTTCCAGTTGATAGGACGAAACCATTTGTGGCTCTTAACTTCATCTGATCCAGCGGGCCCACTACCAAGCCTCTTCGAAGGATCCTTTTGCAACAACTGCATAAATTTATAGATTTATACATTAAGGTAAACTTCAGATAGTAGATAGGGAGAATCAGCAAAGAAAATAACACTTGAAAGGTACACTTACTCCTCTGAGCAAAGAATGTGCTTCAGTGGATACCATTGATGGAAGCTTCACTTTGTCATTGATGATTTTCTGTTGAAGCTTCTGTCTGTTGGCATGTGCGAATGGTGGCTGAAGATATTAAAGAACAGGGGTAATTTAGACACCTTAATAGAATGAAGCTAATTACCTAAACATTCCAGATTATGATGAATTTTTAAGTCATGCAATCTAAATTCTGAAATCTGACAAAATTCATTGTAATCAGGAATAGCTGCAATTTGCAACTCTACTAGTCTAAAACACCATCACAGAGCTGAGGTGCTACATTCACAGCACACACCAAGATCTGCATTAAGAAACTTACATTTTAGTCTAAAACACCATCTCATTCTAATATTATTCTTAATACTACTCTGTCAATATGCAGTTTGTCCTGAGCCACCATATGTCAATCAACTACGAAGTATAATCTACATTAAGAAGATAAGAAACATGCTTTCCATCTTTAAAGAAGCATTAGTGCAAAAGAAACAAAAGGATGCCAATTCCATAAATTCAGATCAGTGACACACATTGCATGATTTACAAACTCTGTTAACAACAGGCTGTCATCTGCAATCTCTTGCCAACATCTTTAACATTTAGGCTAAACCAAAAATACCACCAGTCCAAACCAAAATAAATAAATAAATAAAGAAGAAATTCATGAATATATAAGTTTGTCTTTTGTAATGATGATTTCATATTTCCAGAGTTCATGAAATATCAAAACTAGAAACTCTAACTCTTACCTTTCCACTTAGCATTTCATATAACAGGATTCCAATACTCCACCAATCAGCATTCTTATTATGACCTTTAGCTTGTATGATTTCTGGAGCCATATATTCCATGGTTCCACACATTGAATTTGATCTGCTTGTTTCATCAATTTCTTTTGCAAGTCCAAAATCAGTTAAAACAATCTGCACACACATATCACATTTAGCAAGGAGGCACTATGCCCAAAAAAAGAAAAGAAGAGAAAGGAAAAATACCAAAAAGAAATGCATGCAATATTTTAGGAAGCATCCCACTTACATGCCCATCAGCGTCCATGAGAATATTTTCAGGTTTGAGATCTCGATGCACAATCCCGTTCTTGTGAAGATGCGATACAGCAGATACAATTTCAGCTGTGTAAAGTCTCGCCTGATCCTCACTACTCGAAAACATATTTCAAAGCTAGAATTAAATCAGATGAAAATATAGTTTGGTTTATTAAAGCTTCAAATATGGCATACCTGAAAATCCCCTGTCTGTATAGATGAAAAAACAGATGTCCTCCATTCAAAAAATCCAAAATCAGATAAAGTTTTGACTTCGTCTGCAAAAGCATATAAGCATAAATGAATTAGACCATACTAAAACAGATAAATCAAGTGGCTATTAGGAACATCCTGTTTGCAGAACAATCTCAGTTCTATCAATACTAAACTCATCACAGTATTTACAATTTTAAACCCTAAATCTCTATCACAGACAGTCACCTATGACATCCTAAATCACATATAGAATTAGTTATCCCAGACATCTTGAAATTGCAGTAATCACTCCTGCCACGAAAAATCGACTAGCCACTTTCCCAGCAGCACCTCCACACCAACTGGCAACACTTACAAATCCGAGCAACATAATATAACATCACAAAGTCTCAAAGGCACAATAAAGGACTAAACTTTTAAGATGAATGCTTAATGCCATAACTCTCAAAAGATAACATCCCAGCTTAAATTGTACATGTATCAAAATTAGCATGATCAAGTTTTCACCAATAAGTCAGTTCAAGAAGACAAATCAATAGTGGCACAAACAAATTAGATCTAAATTCACTATAATGGTGCAAAACACTAATTAAAGTAGCAATTCCAAAATAAAAAAAGCAGGATTATAACTGCATGCATACAATTTATAAACAATTTATAAATAAATACAATAACCAACTACTATCTTCGAGTCACGTATTAGAGTTCAATTGTCACATTACTAGTTCAAATTACTCTATCGAGTGACAATTACTATTCAAGTTCCATATCATAATGCCCCAAAAAAACATGGATTAAAAAAGAGAGGGAAGAAAAGAGGGTACCTGAAAAGAGTACCTAAGCTGAACAATAAAAGGGTGAACAACTTTGGTAAGAATATCCCTTTCAGCAATCATATAATCAACATGATTCTTCTTAATAATATTATCTTTTCTCATAACTTTCATAGCCATAATTCCATCACCACCATCATCACAACCCCCTTTCTTCCTTACCTGAAACACCTTCCCAAAAGCCCCTTTCCCAACAAGTCTCAAAATCTCAAAATCCTCAGGACCCACCTTAGGAACCATCCCATTTTCTCTCTCCTCCTCAATGCACACCAACTGTTCGATAAAAGTCCCATCTTTCTCATCCCTCTTCACCTCGATTTCATCATCATCATCTGTGATCTGGGATATGATTTCTTCAGGAGTTTTCTGAAATGGGTGGAAATTAGGGGGAGTATATCGAGGAGAAGGCCCCAGAAAAGAGTGATTACGGTAGTGAATCACAGGTGGGTCCCTCGGATATGTTGGTTGGGAAGAAGAAGAAGATGAAGATTGAGATGGGGTTGGCCCAAAAACATCGGAGAAATCGAAATCTTCAGTGGGAGGTGAGGAAGAAGAAGATGGGATTGAAAGGGTTAGTTTTGATGCAAGGATTTTGTGCATAGATTTGCTGTGTTGTGATGTAGAAACCATTTTAATTGAGCAATTAAATTGGGGGAATTCGATGAAATTGTGGGTTTAGACAAGAAATTGAATTCTGGGTGAAGTGAGTGATCCCAGGTAACATGTTACAGAGAAGAAGAAGAAGAAGAAGAAGACAAGCCGCAAAAGATACAGTAACAAATCTAAGAATATAGTACAATACCAATTATTGTGAGTTTGTGACTCGGGGAGTTGGGGGTATTGTTTGGTGATAGAGATTAGAGAGTGAAAGAGGGTAGTGAGTGTGCGAAACCAAAAGTATTTTAGATGGTATATTCCAAATCAGCGCCTAATTTGATGGCTGAGGCCGTTTCATATAAGAACTTGCGTATTTAAATTATTAAATACGAGTACTTGTGTTTGATTAATTCTAAAAGTACTTTTTAGGGTTGTTGTAGATTTTAATCTAGGGGCAAGTAGACTATTAGAAGAAAAAAAAATTGAATAATAAGCTTAATATATAGTGGCAAGTAGATTTTAATTGGGTTGAAAAATAGACTTTCAAAGCTTTTCAATAATATGTTATTTTTCTTAATTTGAGTTCTGAATAAAAGTTATGATAAAAACAAAAACTGTAAAAAAACTAAAAAAAAAAAAATCTAGAGGGAACACCTAGAATTTTGAAAAAGAAAAGGCTTTTAGCCGATACTCGAAAATAAAAAATAAACACAACTTTAATTTCGGCGATGAGCCCAATGACTTTATCCTCGGTTAGTGATGGTTTGTTAGGAGGATAGAATGTTCAATTAATCAAACAGAAGAAAAACATGGAATACACGCGAGGGTATGTTTGTCCATTCATATCTAAATACGAGCTTTACCTAATAAAATGAGGACGTCATTTAGCTTGTCACAAAAAAAAAAAAAAAAAACAATTTTAGATAAATTTTCTTAAATTGATAGCAAAAGAAAGGACTTGGTAGATACTCCCTCCGTCCCCTTTTGATAGTCCCTTATGAGCATTTTTCACGGGAATTAATAAACACAAATAGGAATAGTTAAAATACACTGAAAAAGTAAATTGACATTGGGTATGCAAAAAAGTAAAGAGAGAAAGTAATAAAAGTACATGAGGAAACAAAATTTACATGGAAAAGTTAAATTTGCACAAATATTGTTGCAAATTGGAGGGAATTTTAGTAAAAATTTAATATTAATGGTTGTTGAAAAAAGCAAATGGGGTGAACATTTTGGAACTAAAATTCGTTCATAAGGGACTATCAAAAGGGGACGAAGGGAGTAAGTAAAACAAACAAGATTTACTTGTACTTTGTATATGATTAGAGTAAATTGCACTATCAAGAGAAAATTCCTCTTTTGGTTATAATTTGTATAAGCAAATTGCAAACCACAAAATGATTACGACAGCAGATAAACCACACTGAGGTATTTCATTGGCATTTTCATAGTACTCGTAATAGATACAAAAAAAAAAAAAAAAAAGAAAAAACAAAACCTTCATCTCACCTCCTTCCCCCAAACCACAAGCTCTAACATTGTGGGCTACTTCGTATATATAACATGAATCAATGAAAATGAACAATAGATACAAAATGGAGCATATAAAGCAGCTCTACAAGGGCCTCCTGAAAACAGCCCCTCAATTTGTGTAACTCTATCAGCAATAAGCTGTGCAAATCTTAATTTTGGAACATTGTACTATACTCTCTGAACCATATTTAATTCTAAGGGTTTCAAAGCATCTTGAACAATATCTTGGACTGTCCGATTGCGCCGGCATACATCTGAGAGTTCCTCAATTGGAGCCATGATAGCATTAGTATTAGCCCCGGATGCTGCATCAGACAATGCTTGCAGGAATCTTGAGCTCTCAACTTCTGTCACTGCCATTTTTGGAATCAATGAAACACTTTCCTTGACCCATTCCAAAGCTTTTACTTGATAAACACGAACTAGTGCCAGAAGTGTATAGGTTACCTGAAATATATAAGGGTCAACTTAGCTTGTCTGAATATTTGGAATTTAGATAGGTGAAACCTAAATTAGAAAGTTTGGTGTTAAGAATCCTTTAATGGGAAAGAATATATAAAAGGGAGCTAGCGTAGGATTATATGTGTATTCTATTATCAACAATACATGATCATAGTGGGAGTTTGGAGCTCGTTATATTAGACTTGGAAATCAACTACGAAAAGACGGGAGGTTATCTTTTCCTACTACATACCAAAGTAACCAAACATGGAAGAGTGAATTGTTTACTAAACTCCTAATTTACTGATTCTCAGGCCCAATCCCAACTTTCTACTCCCAAACTCTCATTTTCATTTGACAAATATGCTAAGGAATAAATTTTGTACTTTTGTCTTGTTTAGATGCAACTTACTGTATCAAAGCGGTTATTTGGGAGAGCTCCTGTCAAGGATGCTATCAAAATTCTGGCTATAGTTGCTCCTCTGGGAATGATCACACTATCCCTTATGGGCTGATATTGCAAACCCTCCCGTGAATTTGTGAGATCAAAGACATCAGATAAGAATGACAATATGGAATTTGAGGCCTCCCTGCAAGAGTACACAGATACAACATAATTCGTAAGTTCTATTAAATGATCACAGGATAAATTCCATTGAGAACATTATTATACCGACAAAAGTTATTCTTATACCAGGTAAATGGGAAACAGCAGAAATAAAGAGAGAGCAGTCAAAAACATGATAAATCCTTAAAAGAAAACTGTCTAGCTCATTTTCTCCATCCCATGGAGTTGTAGGGGGTGGGATTCAACAACGAAACAGTCTACACCTTCCTTTCTTACCTCTAATTTTCACGACGTACCAGAGTTGGTCTTGATTTTCAACCTGTCAACCATAATTTAGAAAAACTTTCCCAACCGATTTGCACTTTAATATGTTTTAACTATTTTATATTCTGTTATCTAGACCAGGCAAAACCAGAAGGTCCAGAACCAAACATAACAAACCATTCTGACCCGAAAGCTGGTTACACCAAGAATTGTCTCAAACCCAATAAAACCTTATCTAAATATAACTCACCCAAAGCCAAAAGTCCAAGTATATTTAACCTAAATGGCCTAAAATTTAGATCATTGAAAAAGTTATATTAATATGTCAACAAAAAATAAAAAGCTCTATTACAAACATATATTTGTCTACACTCATAACTAAGTTTTCTCTCGCCTTACGTTCATCCAAAAGCTATATTCAGACCACCATATATGCTCAAACAACAAATAAAAATGAAAAATAAAAAATCCTTGAATCTTTAGGTTTTTCCATCTCACATGCACCAACAATATTCCAATATAAGTTTGTCAATATAACCTGAGTTATCCAGCCAGATATGGCCAGAAATTCTAACCTAACTTAGCTTACCTGATAACCAATGAAACCAAATTTAATTCAACCAGAGAATCTTCAGTCAAGACAATTAAGTAACGCCTTGCAACAGACCAGTTTATGATATTTTTTAATACAAACACATATAATTAATATATGTTGCTAAGAGCTCTTTCTTATTCACTACTGATCATGGAACTTTAGCTCATGTGATTGGTAAGACAAAATAAGTGTTTATGAAGTGGAACTAGAAATTTATGCCCGTATGACCAATAACATCACACAAATTCCAGGATAGATATATATTGTCAAGAGTTCCTTAGTATCTTCTACTGGATGGGAAGGAAAGAGGGGGCAAAGAATGAGAAGCAGTACAGATATTACACCACTGTTTCCTTCAAAATTGAGCTATGCCTCAAAAGGTGACATTAAGCCTCTGAAAGGTGAGCAGTCTCAAAGAATCACATCTTTCCTTAATTTCTTTAGACTAGAAACTTTTGGCTCAAAGTCTCGATCTGAGAGATTAATTTAGGGAGTAAATATTTTATATGAGAATGGATAATTAAACATTAAAGGCATATATTACCTGTGCTGGACTGTGATCCCAATCATAGCACAGTCTATTAGTGAGGGAAACACCGGTGACGGGATGAATATCTGAGGACAATATCGGATGCACCTTGACGCCAATAGAAAACAATCATCTGCTATATCTGGTCTGGCGGTGAAATCCTATGATAAAAGCTCAAATATGATTAACTGCCAACATGCTCATCACATAAATACAGAAGATCCAAGCTGCAGAACATACTCTAATTGTGGCAAGAAGGCAGGCTGTTCTTCTAAAGAGGGCTTCAACTAAGTTTCTCAGATAGTCCGAACAAGATGGGTCTGACCCAAAGATCTGCCACATAGCATTTAGAAGGCAAGCTAAGATGGAGAATTCACAACTGCTCCAAATTCAAGAAAGGGATAAGCTTACCTTTATGACTTCACTAGAAAGATATAGAAAGCACGGTTGGAGGTGGTGCTGATAGAGTCCCTGAATCTCCTCTAGCATGGCGCCAATTGTGAGACCCATGTATCTTCCAGAAGTTCTTACCTTTCAAAATGGAAAAATGAAATTGAGTCAATAAAAAATGAAGCATTAAAAGAGGTAAAGAGTATCTACCAAAATACTTCAGAATAAGTGCAAAGCATATCGTACTCCTCAGAACCAGAAAATAATTCTCGAATAACAAGAAGAAAGATTACATTCACATTAAAGACAGACGATGTATAGGCTCCCTTCTGCTTAACTATTACAACCTCCACTTATTTTGTTCGTCTCACTTACGTAAATGCATAGTTTAAGAAAACTTCGAGAATGATGAGTGTGTGTAAGAAAAAGTAGGAGAGGAGGTGTAAGATATAGTAGAAGAGAGAGTGTAAAAAGGAAGGTAGGTGTAAGATAAGTAAGACTGTAAGAGAGAAAATGTAAAGGTGTAAATTTTGAGGAGTACGAGGGGTATGATGGTTAAGCTAATACGCCAAATAAGGGATAAAGTAACCTAAACCAAAAAATGTATAAAATAATTCATCACCACCACTGTGAGGAGTACAAGGCTAGTAGAATGTCAGACGTGGCTACAATAAGAACTTTGTGCATCTGAATCTAAATAAAAGGACTTTACACTACTTGTTTCAATTTATCACTTAACCACAGTCCAATATCTAACCTTACGGCCTCATGACTTCTTGACACCAACTAAGAAAGAAAGGAGAGGAAACTTTTCTTAATGTTAAGAAGCAAAAGATTAGGGAGATTTTCTGATCTCTACATTCTATTTTTGGAAATATTAAGGTGAATCCAAACCATATATCAGCATTATACAAATTTTATAAATCTTTTAAGAGTTTTATTTTGAAATCTGAAACCCTTCAAGTACTGCTTTAACCTATTCAACTACGAAAACAGTTATATTCAGAAGAACTTACAGCATATTTGCATGCCTTACAGAGGGCTTCCATAGTCCGCATGTCCCATGCACGTCTGTGGTAAAAAAAAAAAAAAAATGAATCTGGGCACATTGTAATAAGGAACCAAATACCAACACACCCAAAAATGCATTTCCCATACTTACACATCAAAGATGGCCTTAAAAATTGGCCAGAGCCTCTGAATTGCATCTGCTACAGCTTCTGGGTGACTAACATATCTAAAACAATTTATTCACAGTATGAGAACCAGATTTAGGGTCTAAAAATCTACATAGACAGCTAGAAGCATATCCTTTTTACCTAAAAATATATGCCAATCTATCTATATGAACAGTAAGCTCACGAGCACCTTTCTGTCCCAGACTAACTGGACCTTGATTAATCATTTCCTGATCGTTAAGAATAAAAAATATGGCATTATACATTAGATAGACAATGAGCCAGCCAAAGATTTATATGAAGTTACTAATATTGTAAAATCAAACCTGAAGAGGAGTAACAACAGGTAGGCATAATGCTTCCAGTGCTTTCTTTGCATGATCTGGAGGAAGTTCTGTAATCACCATGCTGCAATAATGTAAAGACTGTCAGTCTCACGCAGAAAAACATTTCAACAACAGTTTCAACAAACAAAATAATACCTTAATGCTTCAACCAAATGAAGAGAGTCTTCAGCAGACACTCTGAAGTTTCCACCTTCTGCATATACAGCACTTTGGTAGATATGGAAGAGGCCATCTAAGGATCCACACAGCTTTTTCCGACAATCTACACGCATAAATAGTTATCAATCAGAGACTCAGAAACCATGTAATACAAGTTAACATTAATGCAGATATCATCAGTTAAGCAGATCAAAAATTGCTACACTGAAACAATTAACTATCAATATTAAGAGGAGAAACTTATGGTGCATTGTTACCAACAAGCTTATTTCTGTTACTCCTTTAGTCCTTTAGGTAAATCAGAAGCAAATAGGGAATTATGATTCAAATTTCCAAAGTAGGAGAGTCTTTACTGGTGGCAAAATGATCTTTAATGCTACAATTTTAATTGATAGAAGGAACATTAAAAAAAATTAGAAAATAAAAAGACACGGAGCATACCGTCACATATGTGTCTAAATGCCAATGCAGCAGCTGCTGCGGTATCTTCAGATGTGCTCATGCCCCTCATTAGAATTTCCACCAGCGAAGGCAGAATTGAAAGTCCATTTGATGAAGCATCAAGCCATTTAGAATATGCTCCGATTGTCAAGCACACTGAAAACATGGCATTCACAACGATTACAGCTATTTACAAGCATATCTCGTCAAAAAAAAAAAAAAAAAAAAAAAGCATATCATATTCCAAGCATGTTCAGTTTGAACATATAATCTTCATCCTCGTAATTCTTATCAGACTAGTGATTGATACAACTACCATTTACAAGTAGTCAACAAAGAGAGCAAAACAATTGTGTCAAAACTCCTACCATATCAGAACTAAACAAAGACTGAATTACAACTTCATTTGGACCATGAAGCCACCAGGCCAAACATAATTATGTTCACTCCCTCAGGAACTTCAAAAAGAAAAAAAAAGGTTTCCAATTGCCATACTTACGAATGAAGTAATTGCAACTGACCTATATACTCCTTAAATGGACAATCAACTCACCTAACCCTCTACTCCCAGGAAATAAATAAATTAATATTAAGAAAATACCAAAAGAGATACGGTATAATGACAAGTAAAAAAATTTATCAATTTCCAGGTAAAAGACGTGAGATGGGTAGTATTAATTATGTGGAAGTAGAATACTTTACCGGTCTGAAGTAGTTGCGGGTGTTGGGGAAGCTTTGGAAGCAAAGACATAACCTGCAAAATTTTCATTTTTCCGTCAACAGATAGCATTAAGAAAGAAAAGATTTCAAATTCGATAGAGAAGCCAAATTAAGTACCCTCAAAATTGACCACTCTCTTAACAAAAAATTTAGTTAGTTCATCTTCCTATTCAGAAACTTGTATACAAGAGCAAGTTTAATGGCTTAAAAGTCTGTTAAATGAGCACCTCATGAAGCAGACAAAGACTCAGTATTGTATTAAACATAATTGTTTTCCTGAATATGTTCAGTTCCTTATAGAATTAATATCAAATCCCAAGCAAGCTACCTCATCCTGCATTCCTACCTCCACATTAAGTTAGAGAAACCAATGTAACATAATGTTAAATTTACTAAAAAAAAAAATCAAATGCAAAACAAGCAGTGCATTTATTGATTGTGATGTAGATGTTGATGATTTTCTGGAAGCAAGACAATGTGGATTTACTTTAAAGTGATCAATATGACAACAAGAACAATTAGTTTAGCATATTATTCAAGTGAAATATTTTTTGACATAGATTTGATCATACTTGAAAATCAACACAGAAGCTGAAACATCAGATTCATGTTCAAATATAAAAGCTGAGAAAGTATTTGAACCTGAGGCATCACTTCTGCTTCCACACTGGGAACATAATCTGCTACCGCCCGTATGCAGTATAAAGCAGCCTCAGCTGGACGCCATTCGCTACTTTGATCATTTACACAGCTGGTTGCAGCCTGAGACATCGATATCACAAAAGGTAATGACTGTTCATCCATGAACATAATATGCTCCAATATGTGCCAATCCATTCAAAGATTACACATCATGGGTTCTAATTGAAACAAATTTAAATAGTATCACTGTCAGCAACAGGAAAGGATCCAATCATTGCGGGGTCCAGGAGCAAACAGCAATTGTGTCTCATTCAAAAACAAACCACCAAAGATATCATTTTCCCCAAAAAAATAGTTAATAATTGAGGGTACCTATTTAACATTAAAAATTAAAAAACCGTAGAACAAGATTAAAAAGAAAATACAGCTTAGTTTGCAGTTCGTATATGATTGCTGCTGTAAATTTGGAAACTGATTGTAAAATTAATACGAAAGCACGAGTCTTTTTTATTGGCACTATCAAAAGGGTTACAAAGATAAATATAGCTTTAGGCTATAACTCTCGGCGGTAGCTTGAGGCTACTAAGCTCTCATCCAAAATGTCACTCAAATTTCTGGATACCTTACTACTGCTGCTACCTTCCCTTATATACTCAAGCAACTACAATATCCTAGCATTAATTAGAATTTGTCCTATTAAGGTTGTTACAAAAGGAGAATCAGTTTGCACTCCCCTTGCAGTCTTCAGTGAGCAGTTGAGCAACCCTCCACAGTGGAGTGTTAATTAATTTTGTCTGCTTCCTCTTTAGTTGTCCTTGGTGTCCCTGCCACCTGTGATTGTTGCTGGTTGTTGCCAATACAGATTATAGTAATAACAATGTTGGTTGACGGACACAGAGTTAGTGGGGAAGGCAAAGGATGATTGGGATTTGCATAGGCAATAATAGAGCTAGCAATTCCTGACCCAACCCGTCCAAAACTCGACCTTGACCTCAAGGTATTGGAGAAACCTGAACTAGAATTGATCTACTTACCACATTTTGCACTTATAACCTTTAAACTATTTTTGACAGTTCTTTAGCATAGCCTGAAACCAACCCAAAGTCCCAACGCAGTGGAATATGACAAACAACCATTCTACTAGCTCATTATATGAACAATCTCCATCAAAATTGGAGTCAAATGCTTCAGATCAAGATGCCACCATTTTCCCATGATCCACAATATTCCACAAAAAAATTAATTAAAAGGGTATCACTAAACCTGCTACATGAACAATCAAGGTCATTTTGAACTTCCAAGACATAAAAAGAATCACACAGTACTAGGAAAGCAATTATATAAATGCTGCCATGACATAACAGAACTAAGACATCAACAGAACAAGAAATCAGTAGCAGAAAAGACAATGATATCACACCTGAACAAGTTTCATGTAAAGAATTTTCAACACTGTATCACCACCCAGAACCAGAGCTGCATCAACGAGAACATCTGCAACAGCTGGCAGCATCAAGAAAAGAGGTCAATTCCAGTAGAATTACAACCAGGCAGTTTATGGGATGGAAACGCAGGAATTGGTGGTGAATCAAGTTTGTTCCATTCTTTATAACTATCAGGCTGGCGAGACACAAGCCACAAGCACCAAAAATCTTGCCTTGCCTTAGAAAAAGAAGTTTAATATTAAATCCAATAACAAGACCATTATAAGTAATACTACAAGTCATAAGGATCAAAGTCATCAAACTACATATGAGGATTAGTGAAAAATTATATAATGTTGCAACAACAAAATTTGTGACAGATTGGCAATTGTGCTGTGGATATATAATTGAAACACCGACATTAAGTTTCTATTTAAATAATATTCAGTGTGGGGTATTACCATATCTTGTTTGCTTAAAATCCTTCAGGTCCTCCCTTGAGAGCTCCATATAGTCATCAGGGTATTGAACCCGAGAACTAACCTGACAGCAGAACCATAAATTGATATAACCATTGCCAAGAAATGGACAATCAAAGAAGAAAACCAAACACACACGAATGCATAAAACTAACAAACATGTGGCTACAGCACAGACACATTTATGTAACAATAAATATCAAAACCACTTTAATCAACAAAATTAGCTAGCCAGGTGAAGAAACGTGTTTTGAAAATCAATCAAGACATCACTTGTTAGTTTAACATATGGATATTACAAAGCAATCCAAAATATTCTTATTTAGTGCTCACAACACTCACAAATCTTATGCATCACACCAAAACTCACCAAGGACACCAGAGACTCATATGATGCACGAAAAATTAGCAATCTCCTGTTTCTCTCTGCCTCAATGGATGCTTCATTACCCAAAGATAGATATAGGTCCCTGGCATATACAACAAAAGTTAATGATAAGCTCCTCTCAAATACAAATGTAAAGAAAAAGAACACTAATAAAGTATAAATATAACACAAGAGATCCACCTTTCAATCAAGTAAACCTGTAGATTGTGCCAGAAATTAAATGTCATTGAAGCAATATCAAACTCTGAGTGTGAAGCAACTTCAAGCAATGCTTGCACTATCATCATTGACTCATCCGAACCTAAAAAAGTAATTTAGCGATAGTTAGGTTATAGAAAATAAAACAAAACACCGACAAAGAATAATGAGTTGGTGTCACAAAGATGGTCTAGGTGTTGTACATCCAAAACATTATAATAAGCACACAAGATCTGCGCTTTATCTGCTCATATGGCCTCTATTCCATCTAATCAAGCAAAGCAATAGTTAAAATCTCCACCTCACTTCACCCACCCAACCCCAAAAAAACTGAAAAAAAAAAAGCGCAATAAACAAGATAATGGAAAACGAAATGTTGGAAAGAAAAAGAGAAACATGGTATCAAAATCTTCATTTTAACAACCTTTCCTGACTTACAGCAAGGGCAGAGTTAATACGTCAAAAGGATCTAAACATCATGAAGACAGCCAACAGCTATGTATACAAAAGACTAATTGTAGACAAGAGTTGAATGCCTACCAGTTGCAATCAGTTGAACATAAGCATCACCCATGTCAGCAAATAAACGTCCAATGGCCTTTGCATCTTCTTCATCCTGTATACAAATAATGTTTACAATAGTATGAGCAACAATCAATCATTATACGAATATCAAACAACAGATTCCCGCCGGCAGTACATAACCGAATGGGGGGGAAAATCCTATGTTTTTGCATTAAGTTGAGCATCATTTAACATAAAGGTGGAAATTACAAGTCCAATCTATACAAACAGAAAATCAGAAAGCTGACAGCCATGAAGAACCAAAAGGTACAGCAATACACAGTTCTACAAAAAATGGTCAACAAATTCAGACCTTAGAAACTTTGACACAATCATCATTTAATGACGACAACACTCACACTTATTTACATCCAGCTAAAGTATTCGAGTCAGATTTTAGACAATCAAAATGAGTATGATACTAGGACACTTCAAATTAGCCAAAGTCAGGAAAAGCTTAAAACTAAGCGTACTTCCATATTTCACACACACACACACACAACAAAGGCAGGAATCTGTTTTTGCTTTGCGGGTCGTAACTCTGGAGATTTGTTTATGTCAGACTCCTGGACCCACACCACGGTGTGACCTTAAAATCCAAGTCCGAACATCATAGTGTGATGACCATTTTTACAATGACCAAAAACATGATAAACACTCCATCTAAAATACAATTCCATGACCTTTACCCAGAACGGTTATATACAAGAAATTTCTTCATAAAAGGAGGAAGGGGAAATGAACTCCTCTCCACTTTGTGAAGACATTTGACAACTACAGCCCATGTCTCTTCCTCCATTCTCCAGTGTGTGTATGTATGCATTCATGCACACACAAACAGACCTGGAACTTGTTACATACACGAAATTCGGGGCCTCAATCCTAAAGCAGATGACTCCTGCATATCTCACTACAGTCGATACCACTATATTAGCATCTGACTAGAATCTTAATTACCTAGTACAGAACCTGCCATAACAAGGTTTGGGAAGTTCATAAATTCACAGCCTAGTCTCAGGCCAGCAATGCCAAAGAGGCAGAGAGTCACATTACAACTACTGAGGATAAGAATAGACTTTAAGAAGACAATTTCCTCGAACTGAAAAGGCTGGATTATCATTATGGTATGGAGATGCACTAAGATTTAATATTATTTATGCAATGAATGAGGTCTTAATTGTACCAAACAAGAAAAAAAAATACATTGTCCAATTTGTGAGAGATTACTATCTCTAGGTGCATCAGCTTTTACAACAAACTTTAAGGTTCAATATTAACCTCTTGCTGTGACAAGATTGGAAATGGCACCTCATGTAACAGTGTCAAACAACAGCAACTTGACATTTCTTCAGGTTTTGTGTATGTTTGAAACCATGCTCTTCTGATCAACAAAGCACACAAGTTCTATGAGCCTATGAGGTGCCATGTTCAATTTATCACAGCAACTTGTGGCATCAGAGAATCAAAAGAATTCACCAAGTATAGATGCATTCTGTCAAACATGCAAAATGTATTCACACTAATTTGGCTATTTTCAAAGCAGGTATGATGTAAACCAGTACGTTATAAACATTATGACATTATGTCGCTTGGCTTTCTTATAGAGGTAGAATGTAACCTCTTCTAAAGTGAAAGAGTGCAAGGACAAAATAATATAAACATGGAGACAGAATGCACAACCAGAGTACATGGTAAAAAATCCCACGAAAGGAACTAATTAAATAAATATGTTATGATAAATCAATGAGTAAAAAGTAGAACCAATAACAAGTTAGAATGCACACACACACAGACATTATGTACCTTTGATGGATCATTAAGAAGAGGCCTGAGACTCATAACTCGAGGAACAATCACTTGAATTAGCGGCATCTGGCAAGAAACATCGGAAGAATTTCCCACTGCTGAGCAATGTATTAACTCGGAAACAACTGTTGAATGACAGAGAAGATTATAAATAAAATATAAGGCAAGAAAGAGTACAACCATGAATCAAAGCAAAAATGTTCTTCAACAAGAAAAATGACAACCATGTCCTACTGCAATTAATCAGAGAATGATTAAATCTAAGAATTTGATCATAAATCCACAAAAATTTAAGGTAAGTTGTTCAAACTAAATCAAATTAATAATTTATCCAAATCTTACAATTTACAAATGAATAGAATTGAAGATACAAAGTACAGCTTCTCACAGGATTAAAACAATGTAAGCATATGGAAAAAGCATAAACACGTGCATCATCAGGAAGTTATATAGATGCAAACATAGAATTTTACAAATAAATCTTACAATTAAATCAATAAACTAAATCACCATAGAGTCAAAAGACATTAAATAAAAGTTAAAGACAAAATTACAATTTACAAAGCCCAAATCTTAGGAAAATATAATTCTAAGGCACATAAAATGTCCTTGCAGATCATAATTTATGCACCATGATTTCTAGACATCACAAACATAATTTCATTCCATTCTAACACGCCTTTAATGAAATTACCATTAACAGCTGCCTCGGATAGTATATCAGAGCACAAGCTAGACAAAGCTGTAAGAACCAAAGGGTGATTTGCAAGCACAGATAGAGATATCCTGTAAGGGAAAGCAGATATGATAAGTCATAACCACCTCCCAAATATGGAAGCAACTACACATATAGAATTTAACCATGAGATGATTATCTTTGTAGACCAGAATCACACACCCACGTCTCAAGCGAAGCCATGAAGCAAATGCCTCAAGAACCTGGAATCAATTAAGACAACCCAACCATATCAACAGGAGAAATCAGTGCATAAGGGATCTAAATTAACTTGCAATATATCTCAATAGCTTTATCTACAGTGTCCCAAAGTGACTTGTGTATCAAAGGGGTTCAAGAATCAGTTTTTTTCACAAGTGCTAAAGTCAAGTATTATTCTTTTACGGCCACAAAGATAGATGAAAAATCTCCCACTTAACCACACAGATAAGTAATACTTCCTCTTTAATAAAAAAACTTGCAACACTTCTCATTCACACTTACCAACGCATTATTTCAATCACAAATATCTTTAATTACCAATGTGTAAAAAATGTATATTATGAAAGTATAAATCGAGGCAAATCTTATAAGATCCCACACGAGTAAATTTTAATTAAAGTAAAAAACATTAACGGTAGTCAAAGTAGAGCATATGAATAGTGAATAAGTCACTGTTGCAAGTTAAAAATAATAATAATAACGGAGGAAAATACAATACATACTAAATACTATTGTCAGAAAGATTAGACAAATTTGAACAGCTTTGAAGTTACATTTTCATAAAAATGGCACATACACATTGTTTTACAAACAAAAACAACAAAAACCATATGGTAATGGCTTTTTTTTAGAGAAGATAACGAATATGACAGAAGAAAGAATAAAAAAAAAATAAAAAAAAATAAAAAATAAAAAAAATATCTTTCTGTAAAACAGTGATGCTGCATTTGCATTGATTTGATGCATATAATGAGCTAAAAACATTGAATAAACCACTATTCGGAGGATGACCAGACATTGAATGTGAACCAGCCAAAAGCCCCCAGGAAAAAAAGATGTATATTCCTAAACCTAGGACAAAACCAGATGAAATAGAACATAATAGATGCCAGATTGAGATTTCTACCTGCTCTTTCAGTTCACTGGCATTTAGACAGGCAGTTAATAGACTAAGGGCAACCTCCATTGCAGAAGTGAGTTCCTTCTCAAATTGGCGCCGCCTTTCAGGCCGAGCTGAAATTCTGTAATTAAACACCTCCTATATCACACAGAAAGAAATTTTCTAATCAATAATTGATGGCTTAGGAAACAACAAGTAACAAACCAAGATTTGATTCAACAGTAATCCCTCTGGTTTTTTTCAAGTGCATTAAGTTGGCCATTTTTTACAAGTGCATCACTTCCCTTTATTAACATCCTCTCTTAATCACTCTCCTCACATGGTCCCACTCCTACTGTTTATTTAAAAAAAAATTCTCTCCTCTCACATCCCTTATTTTTTAATGAACTATCATCCCACTAATCTTTTCAATACTTTTTAATTCCCCAACCCTACTTACACATTATTTTAAGCTTTGTTTGATAGCAAAGAAGGAAGGAAAGGAAGGGGATGGGAGGAGAAAAGGAGGAAGGGAGGGAGAGGTGAGCTCCATTTTCCCTTCAAATCTCTCCAATTTTGGAGGGATTATGCTTATTAAAGAGAGGGAAAATGGATCCCTCCCTCTCCTTACCCTTCCTTCCCCCAATCCTTTACCCAAACAAGAGAATTTGTCCCCCTCCCTTTCTCTTCTCTTCTTTTCCTTCCATTTCTTTCTATCCAAACAAAGTGATACTCTATTCAGCTCACTTTCCTAAAACTACGTGTCAGTCAAACTGATGCAATTAAATTAACGAAGGAAGTACATATGATTTAATGATTTAATAGGAAAATAGAAAGAAAATTACTTCCCAAAATCAACCAAATGGAAAATTTCTAACTCCTTTGTGTTTCAACATATATATGCAATCATTTCAAGTGCAAGCGAATTGCAAGAAAAATGTCAGTAGAATATAGCACTATATGCAGTGACCAGCACATCTTACAACAAAATCAATAAAACAACTTATTTGCTTTACTTCCTGATTTTATACTCAATTTGCAGGACCTAGCCAGTTGTACAGAGTACTCAGGAAAACCACAAATAAGCATTAGACATTATTCTTATCAAAATAGGTTTAATGAGAAATAAGTCCTGATATAAACCATTAAAAATGAGTTTAGCTGAGGGCCAACAGGTCAAATGAGTTCTGATATATAAGGTAAATTGAGTGAAAAGAACAAAGACAACGTCAACAAGAAATATAATACTCTTAGCCAGAAGGAAACAATAACAGCAAGGACATGTATACCTCAGGCAGAACTTTCAAAAGCTCCAAAAAACTGGGTATGCATTCTGGGCGATTGTTCATCTCTACCTTGAGCCAATTCATAATACCTCCATCTCCCCAATCTTCTACAGAAACATGAACAGCTAATGCAGCCACAGCAAGACTTATCTAGAATTTCAAATAGCAGAATATTGGTGTCACTGAAAGTAGCATATACATAGGAAAAGACACCCTGTTTGGTCTGATTCCTGGAAAAACATTTCCACAATACCTGGGTTCTAACTTTTGGCGGGCCTTGGTGAAATCTATTTAACAAGCTCTGCAATATAAAAATAAATAAATGAGAAACCACCACAACATAAATCCAATTATGCTGCATATGAAAGAATATTTATATACAGTCCATATTATGCAATAGATGGATTTAAGTCAGCTATTATACATAAGGTACAGTAACACAAAACAAGCTCTTGTAGCAAAGCAACAAAAAGGACAATCACAGGGTTTCCAACATAGTAGTAGGTTGGACTAAACTGTTAATCTACAGGCTCAATCAAAAGCTACAATAGAAAGACACAAGAGCCAAAGGCTAATAAATTCTAGCCAACTAGATCCTTGTTTGAAATAGCATAATTTCACAGGCTCCCGACAGAAAAAACGAGAAGAAAATTTTCTATGGTTGCATTTTTGGAAATACCTGAGGTAACCCTAAGGTTGCAAAAATTCCCAAGGTAATCAAACCAATTATGGAGGGCTAACATAGTTCATGTATTACTTACTTTGTTCCACTATTATAGGCCACAGTTCCTTTTGGGATGTCACAACCCTAAGGTTGCAAAATTTTCCAAAGTAATCAAACTAATTATGGAAGGCTAACATGGTTAATGTATTACTTACTTTGTTCCACTATTATAGGCCACCTTCCCATTTTGGGATGTCCCAAAATAATAGGCCACTTCTTATACCTACTATATTTCATTATGAATAATCCCATATTAGTATATTACTTACTTTATTAGGATTAGATCTATAGTCTCATAAGAAAATGTTTGTTCTCAACAATTGTATAAAGTAGGTGATTAAAGCAAGCAGCACATGTGGCCAATTTAAGTGGGACAAAAGAAGTATATAGTTTTTGATTTCGAAAACAATTGAAAACCTCTATTGACAGTCGTCATTCTACTCTATTTAACAAATTTCAACAACATAGAGTAAACTGCGAAGTAGCTAATTAATACTTTAATGAAATTAAATCCCTGAATCCAAATAATTTCCCTTGTAGTTGTCTTTTTCTCAATAATTGGTTAGAACTTCAATTACTGTAATAGCTCATACAAGTTCTAAAAAGCAACTGTCACATTTAGTTAACATCAGAGATCAACCAAAATAATACACAGCATTCTGTGTGTGCAAGCAAAATCATAGGCTCATACAGGTCTCGTATAACCAAGGTTCCTAGAATGTGAACAAAAAGCATAAGTTACTTACATTTAAAGAATCCCGTAACGGACGAAATGCTTCAGATGGAAGCTCTTCAAAATCTCGTGTTACCTGAATTTTTAAATAAACATGGTTTATTAAAGCTGACAGAAATGGTCGGGTTATGCAGTAATATATATGTAGGTTAAGCAAGATGTCAGATCTTAACTAACATACCTTGCTTCTTAAAGTTTGTGAACAAAATATTAGAGTTTCTAGGTTGCTACTTGTATCATGAAGCAGATTGTCTGCAACCTATGAGAAACGCAGCATGTCATAAGGTTCCGACATAAAAGATAGAATAATAAGAAAATCTGATCAATGCAAAAAAAA
Organism: Chenopodium album; assembly: GCF_948465745.1. NCBI lineage: Eukaryota > Viridiplantae > Streptophyta > Magnoliopsida > Caryophyllales > Amaranthaceae > Chenopodium > Chenopodium album. Next base: position 36,370,430 of record NC_137853.1, on the reverse strand, counting down.
AAAAAAAATGATACAGGAATCTTAGCACCCCTTTTACTTCAGTATTTAATACTAGTATTAAAAAATGATACATAGTTAGATAAATAAGGGAAACTAACAGTATAAGACATGTAACAAGAAATATGGATAAAAATTAGTCTTGTAATCCAGTGAAATCAAATTGCCAAACTACATAGGTAGCAGTTAGACTAAAAACACTTTATCCAATTGGTGTTTTATGAATATATTGATTTTCATTTGCTAAAGTTTTCTCAAACCTTTATGTTTATATTCTACACGTTTTAATTGTTAAAGGATCAACTTAACCAAAAGCTTAAGTTTATGGTTAAGGCCTAGGATTGGTTTATATACTCTATCATGCCCCCTCACATGAGACCCCTTTGGACTGGAAATGTGGATGCAGCATGGGCCTTCCGCATACCCTGTGCAATATATTCCACTTGAAAGTGGGGGGGGTGTATGAGATTTGAACCCATGACCTTTGTGTCACGTTGGCTCTTGATACCATGTTAAGGGACCATCTCAACCAGCTTATGGTTGAGGCACAAAATTGGTTTATATACTCTATCATTAACCACTCCTTTAAAAACTATCTTGAATTTTATTTTTTGGTTCTCTTTTTATCACTTTACACACCTTTTTTCAAACTCTTCCAGCCGATTATCTGGTTATGTCCCTTGTTCTATACCAGATGGTTCTTTATGATGATTCATGTTAGCTTACCCCGAATCATTTTGGGACTAAGGCTCTGTTGTTGTTGTTGTTGGGGGAAGGGGGGTTGGGGGAGTCATGGGGAAAAAATGACTAACCTCAACATCTCATTATTTTATCAGAGAATTCACTTTTACCAAACTTTTTAATACTTCTATATAAGCATAATAATGCATCATCATATAAACAAAGTAGACAGCTGAAACTAACAATAGTATCAAACAAGTAACATCAGATATCGCTCAACAATATATTCTCCTAATCCCCCTGAAGTTCCAGACTACATATGAGCACTCTAACTAAATCTTCAACCAAATTTCCTCTTTCTTTTATCTCAATTTTACCTTCAATTAGGGGGATTGCGGGTTACAAATGACTAGCCTCAGCATCATACTCGAGTTCCTCATACTTTATTAACCTAATCCAAACATTAGGATTATGAATTAGTATTAATATCATTAATTCCATACATATTCGTTTCAATTGTCGAAAAAAGAGTATGAATTTCTCTCACACCAACAACCCAAGCTAATGCAACCAAAAATCAACACCCACATAGTGCACAAGCTTGCAACCCGATGGTACATTCTACGATAAACCCCGGTACGTACGAATACTCATTGTTCAGTTTTCTTATACAGAACAGCCAAAAGCTAGAACCTTCAACAACATTTACCAAAAAAAAAAACTACAACTTTTTACTACATTAACGCCATAATCCAAAAATTAGCAGCTCCCTCGTCACTAATTAAACACCATCAACAGAAAAAATCGATAAATTAAACCTAATCGAACTAAACTCAATCGAAACTACAATACACAACAAAAATAGCTCAAAATTTGAATTCAGAAATCAAATTAAAATAACAGCAATAGATCGTAAGATTAACGAAAAGCAAAAAAACCTGCCAAGCATCAAGAGTACGCTGAAATTCTTGAAGCCATCGATCAGCTTGCATACGAACGGCGTCGTCTGGATGATGATAAAGCGCATTTAGGGCTTCCTTGACTGTATTCTGAAGCTCCATTCCTGCCATTTTCTCTCTCCTCAAATTCGAAGAAGAAAATTGAAATTAAGGTTTTCGAATTTGGGGGTTGAAGAATTTGAAATCTGGCGATTTGATTTGGGGAATTTTTTAATTGGATTTAATTTTATGTTATCTATCTACTTGGAAAAATTAATTAAAAATTTGGGGTTCTTTTGTTTTTTTGAGGAGAGAGAAAATAAAAAGGGAAGTTTGGGGGTGTTTGTTTTGGCGCGGTGAAGGTGTGAAAGAGGGTGGTGTGATCAAATCATTGGGAGGTGTTGGAGTGGGATGGCAAAGAAGTTGTGCTCGTCAAAAAAAAAAAAAAAAATCCGTCGATTATTTACGGGTTTTAATGTTAATTTTAATTTATTCAGCATGTTAAAAGTTGAACAATAACGGCTCAAATTGAAGTTATAATGAAACTGGACTAGACAGTCTGAATTGGATACATTTTTTGAATTCATATAAATGAATGATTTATAATCTATTTGCTATAAGGAAATAATCTTCAATCTCATTTACTCGCCATGATTGATTATAATTATGATATCGATTGATACGTGAAACATAAATCCTTAAAGTTTTAGGAACTATAAAATAGTTTTTCTTGAACTAATTTCTATGATGATTTGAGGAAGTGAATTTCAATATATAGCACTCACTTGGGTTGTTATAACTACACACTTAATTGTAAAACTATCAGCGTGAATATATTATTGAAATTAAATTGTATAACTTTATTACTACGTATATATCTTGTAAAAGAGTGAGCATCGGTGCTTCAGCTTGTTTGTCAATTGGCTTTTGGTTTTTAGATGTGCCAAACATATTTATTTAATAGCCTATAGTCAACTAACATTTAAGGCAATACAAATAACTGGTCAAAACAGCCAAAATAGACAACTAGTAGCCAATAGCGAAACAAGCCCATTGTTCGTTTATTTGGCTTTTTTTGTTAGTTAAAAAGTCACTCTTTTTCTTTTTTTTTTTGGCCAAAAGCTACTAAGACTATTATGTTGGCGATTGATTTTTATGCTTCCAATAACATTTCTATCCCATCAGCCAACGTAAAAAAAGCCCATCAGCAATATAAATAGCTAATCAAACCAACCAAGAGAAGTAGCTAGCAATCAACAACCAAGCACCAATTGCTAAATGAATGCTTATTGTTTGGATCTACCACTTCTATTATGAAAACATAGCAATTGAACATTTGAACTTGTAAATAACAATGATGATAAAATATACAACCAAACTATAGTGAAAAAATATAGCAATTGAACTTGTAAATAACAATTGAACTTGCTTTAGATCAAGAATAGAAATTGTATACAACTTTGTTAATGAACTTACTAGTTGAACTCGATAAAAAATGATAAGAAAATGCATTAAGATGGAGTACAATAAGTAAATTAAACCCAACTCAGTTCCGCAAGTCATCGCTTGAGAGTAGAGGGGGAAGGTGGTAAGGGAATCCCCGTACTCCCAAACATTTTGTAACTAGTGGGGCTCTTGAACTCGTACATGACCTCAAGGTCACAAGGTTAGTTCCCCACCAACTCCGACCTTAGCTTGGTTAATTTTGCACATGAATGATACACATAAATTTTACACATATTTTAACACGGTACATATTAGAGCTTATATACGAATAAAAAATTGTGAAATTCAGACTCATAATTGATTAATCGAACAATAATTCTTCGTACATATTGAAAACATGTTATTTGATGTTTAGAAAAACAAAAATGAAAAAAAATATTCAGATCAACAGAAAATAAAAGATTATTATTACGCAAACAATGCCAAGTAAAAAAAATTAAATTTATCAATGTCATATGTATATCTAACATCTATTACATAGCTATCAACCTCTTAATATAAAAGGAATGACGAGCGAGGAAACATGCAAAACTTGGATCAATTAGGTATTCACTTCTCATCAATGAGCTATGAAACATATAATATTGAAAAAATTACTATTAAATTTTATTGTTTCATAAACACCCCAAAATCAAATACATCAAATTCTAATAACACCCTTCTCTTCTAAGCTATCTCTTAAAATAATATTATAAAGCTCTAAAATAAACATTTACATCATATATAACTAGGAGAAATAAGACTCGGAACATAATTTACCACACGACTAAAAGAGGAGATGTCTATATTACCATATGATTCTTTATAATATTCACAGTCAACATGAATATACTTACCTTTATTACCTATACGTCCATCAAATATAAGCAATTTTCCCATTATTTCCTGACCTCTGTATTTATTTTCAAAGATTATAACTTTACCATCATCGGTAACTTTTAGCATGTCATATTTCCATAGATTTCCTTGTTCAATTCTATACTTGATATTCCAAGAATCGCGCTTATCATCATCCAACACCCGCATCTCAACAACATATTGGTGACGGTACTTAGAAGCTTCATCATATAGTTGACAAACATACAACTTATTGTCTTGTGTAGACCCAATATCAGTTTGCTTCAAATGCCTTTTTACTATTTCATTGCTCGAGTGGTCGATCGCATTTAAATCAGCAATCCTCTCAAATACTTCATTAATCATGTCGAATTTGAGAATATAATGATCATTATTATTGTAATTAACTTCATAATAACAATGATTGGATTTATGGTGTACAACCCAATACATTGAATTATTCAATAAAACAGCCTCTTTAATTCTAGTTTTACATCCATTATTATTTAAAGTGTATATATCTAGTACCTCCAAATAAGGTGGCATCTTTAATTTGTTACATTTATTTTTCCGCAATGAATAAACCCAAACATATTTTTGAGTTCCTAACAAAGTCCGGTCCTCCGAGTATAATACGGCTACCAACACAATTTTGTAGTCGTCGATTGTAGAAGCATAGCCAAACCCGAAAAAGAGAGGAATTATATCATCGCCTGTAAAATAAAAATTATGTGATGAAATAACCCGATATTCATTAATGGTGGGATTCCAAAGACAAACATCTTTGGTGTTACGATCAAGAATGCATATTATCCCATTACATGATCCGAGACAAGTCAGTAGACAACTAAAAGAAGGGCAACTTGTCTTGTTTACAAAGTTTGACTTAATTTCTTTAGTTGGAATAGTCTCGTCGAGATTACTAAAATCGAGATCAAGTGTAAACGATGTACCATCTCTTTGAATAATTAGATGGGATGATGATGATGATCTTGTAGTTGAAATATGACATTGTGAATTGGCATAAGTAGGGTTTTTTATTAGAGAATACCAATATTTGGAGACTGATTTGAATCGAAGAATTGATTTAACGGGCAATCGAAGGAGTATTTCGTAGAGTAAATCATGAGGTAGTAGGTTAATCATTGTTGCGATTGTCGTGGACTCTAGGTTTATGCATATAATAGGAGTATTGACAAATTAGATTGAATTGCTCTCCTTTCTCATTCACATGTGTGTGGAATTTAATATATAATTGCAGAGTAAGTGAATGAGGAGCCTCCAAAACCTCATCCCTCAACTCTCATGCATTTAGATTTATTTTATTTTATTTTACAAGAGATATTTCTAACCCTAATAAGATTAGGAAAGATAGAAATATAGAATATTACAATTTTATTAATAATAGAGGATTATTTTTATTTGGAAATAAACTAACTTGTAAAAAATAACAAAGGTAAATTTGTTTTGGAAAAAAGATATAATATATCTTTTATTTACTTACAAAAAATAACATAATGTAGAGAAAGATCAATAGTAGTATGTAAATAAGAAAATGACAAAAAAAAAAAAAAAAAAACGCAAGTTAGCACAAAACATTGGCTCATTATTATTATTACTCTGTATTATTTATTTTTTTTAATCTAAAAACCAAACATAATGATCAATGGAGAAAAAGTCAAATTTGACGTGTAATTATTCATTTTAACTACTGAATTCACAGAAAAAACAAATTACGTGTAATATATAGTTCTAGTAAAACATTGACAAGCCTTTTAAATAACTAAATAATATTGTTTAAAAAAAAAAAAAACTAAATAATAATGATCCTTCCCAAAAAAAAAAAAAAAAGAACTAAATAATAATAACAGTAGAAACTAAGCTAAAGAAAAATTAAACATGATCGATCGATTATCAAGACTTGAAGGTTATAAATTTCAATCTAGCTACATAAATAAGTTTAACAATTTATAATAACTATTTTTTTCCAAAGTTAATTAATAATTCTATGAGTAAGTTTTTTTTTTTTTTTTTTTTTTTTTTTTTTTTTTTTTTTTTTTTTGTAATAACAATGATTGAATGATGAAGCCACTTATATAGCTTAATAGGTCGGTTACTCGGTTTAATACTCCTATCTTTTTGGCCAAGTTTAGGAAAGTTTTTATGATGACATTGCTCTATTAGGATAAGGAAAGTTTAGAGAGATTAAACTTTGTATTGCTTTATGTTTTTCACTTAACTTTATACAAACACGGTTTTTTTTTTTTTTTTTTTAGTTATAATTTACTAAAGAAGTTTGTATACTAGTATAAGAAAAATTTCTTTAATTTTTTAAATTCCAAATTGAATTTACAGCAACTTTATTTAATTTATATGTATACATCGGGTGTATAATAATTATAAAAGAATTCTGATCAATATTTAATCGATGTTTTAGGAACAAATTTAAAAATATATATACTCCAATCTTACTAGTTTGTTCATGTGACGGTAATGACCGAAATCTAGTCAAACATTCCTCCTTACTACCTAAATGTGATATAAAACGAACATATTTTGCTATTTTTTTTTTATATAAAGACCTTTTTCACGCACAAAATCGACCACTTAAAAGACCTTTTTCAAAAAAAAAATAAATCAAATAATACAAAGTTAATTAATACTCTTATGATCCAAATAACCAAAGTCCTAGCCACTTGTACACTTCATTCTACCGGTAGAGAAGTACAGGCAATTTTTTAGATTTGCTTCCTGATTTTAATCAAACTTGCTAAATTCAATTATTATTTAATTACGGAACATTATACAAAGATAGTTTTATTTAAAGCATTGACGAAAACAAGGACGTAATAATTCAAGAAACTAGATACTAATTTGAAAGAAAACCTCATCATATTTTATTAACTTTGGAGTAAAATACGTAGTTTAATACAAAGGGAATTCTAATAAAAATACAAGTAGATAAACTTGAATTACATAATGACAATGAATCTCATCATATTGTACTACAATAAATCTTTTTGTTTGCAAAGTACAATTAAGTGTAGAACTTGCTAATTAATTAATTCCGCCTTGCAAACTTCTTTAGCCTCTTGCAATCGTATGCCGGCTTCTGTTTTCCCCTATAATACTTGCGAATCATTGTAGTTTTGTTTGTCGTCGATCTTGTATTTCCTCGTCTTGATTGGCATTCATACGGAAAATCATCATCATCATCATAATCCTCGATTTCTTCCGCATAATCATTATTATCAACACCCAAAACTTGAGATTCTTCATCACTTTGATCAACCATAATAATCTTTAGCTGTTCTTTCTCCGCTTCATGTTGATATGAGTGATCATCATCATGAAGGAAAAGGACTTTATGAAACGAAGTACCCAAACACGAACGGATGGCATTGTGAGTATCGTTGTTGACGTACACGATCTGATCAGCACCCAAACACGACATCGCCTTGTAGAGATCATGGAGATAAACAGGTTTAAAACCATTCATGACCTTTGGTTCAACATCATCAACGTAAACCGGAGGAAGAAATTCATCTACGACGTATGAAGGAGGTATTTCGGCCATTGTTGTTGTACTGTGTTTTAGGGTGAAGAAAGAAGGAAAATATGCTACTAATATCTACGTTGATAATACGGAGTATTGAATAGAGCAATTATTCTAAGAGAGCCTAAGTTTATTTGTAATAATAATTTGAAGGCCCCTAGGTCCTTGTATAGTTTTATAGGTCGGTTTAATATCTTTTAGGCCAAGTTTAGGAAAGTTGTATTTTTTTTTTTTAATTTTTAATTATTATTAGTATTATTATTATTTTATAACCAAAAGTTAATTAAGGTTATATGACCTAAAGCTCTATTAGGATAAGGAAAGTTAATGGAGATTAATTATATTTTTTTTTGTTGATATTTTACGTGATTAAGGATATATTATGATTTATTTTTAAATTTTAAACATAATCTAAAAGATACGCTATCACTACTTAAGGAAAGTTTAGGTGAGTAAATTGTTGACCAAGTTTTTAATTAACCTAATGTCCAAATAGGGATAGAATATGGAAAAATTAATTAGGTGCCCTTAATTTTTTTTTGAGAAAATTAGGTACCCTTAATCAGTTTGTTTTTTTGTTTGTTTTTTTTTTTTTTTTTTTTTTTTTTTTTTTTTTTTTTTTTATAATTTCTGATATGCTTAAAATTTTTCGACAAAAAAGTTATCTTTTAGTTTGTTAATTAATATACTTTTGGGCCAAAAATAGTTTGTTAATTTGTTAATATACTTTCATATATATCAATGCATTCAAAATACGGAGTACGGAGTTTGGATTTTGTAATTGCAATCGAAAAAATATGGAAAGAAAATTTGGTCCAAAGGCAATTGCTAATAGAATGAAATCGAAAGGCTTACAAGTTGTACGTACTGTGAGCATATGAGGCGCAGCCATGCATAGATTTAGCCGTGTTGCGGCCACGGTGGTTTACAATGAGTATATCTCAGATAGGCAAAATGTGCACATGAATCTAAGAATGCTACTAAATGGCTCACTTTGACAGAATTTGTGATGCACTTGGGTAGGACAGGAAAGTGTAAAGGTGGAGGAGACAGAAAAAGGGTTGTTTAATTTCTGATATAATATTAGACTTATTTCAACATATTTGTCAAATTGCTATTATGTCAAGATCTTTAGTGTGCCCTGGCATATATCTAGCATGACTTAGGGCCTGTTCTCTTACATTGAAATTCAGTTCAGTTCAGTTCAACTGAGTTCAGTTCAGTTCAGTTCAGCTCAATTCAGTTCAGTTCAACTCCTAATTTCCTTCTCTTATAAAATATTCAGTTCAGTTCAGTTCAGTTCAGTTCAGCTGAGTTCAGTCAATGAGAACAGGCCCTTAGTTTAGTGCAGTAATAAATAAAATGATCTTTGATGTTTGTTTCCCATGTTCATTAGAGTAGATATTTTTATAACAATTCGATTTGATCTTTTTATGTTGTTTTCCTGTGTCAAAATTGAAAAATGTATTCTTGACATGAAGAACTCAAAATTTTGGCAAATTGGATCACATACAAAAATGTTCCTAGACAACTTTGCTGATGGTAGCACCCCCTCAAAGATAATAGAGCAAGAAATAGTAGAGCGTGCTCCTAGAAAATTTTACTACGTAATTTGGATCATGCATGTTCTCCCAAACCTGCTTTGGTAAAAGACTAAAAGAAAATCATCTGTTAGTAATTAGTATTATGACTAAATTCTGCAGATCCACATAAAACAGGACATGTTTTTTAGCCTCTTTACTTTCTTTGAACTTCTATGCAGTCATCTTTCCTTCTCAACTCTGAGATATAAATATATAACCACTGATTTCCCTGAATACAGAATGAAACACCAATAACATGATGCAACGACGTCCACTGTCCATCTGCTTAGTCCCTTAGCTTCAGTATTGAGCCCTCGTTTCCTAAAACCCTGTTTTTTTTTTTTTTTTTTTTTTTTTTTTTTTTTTAATCCCTAAATGATGTGTGTAGCCTAGTAACCCTTAGAACCAAAAAAGAAAACATCACGTTTTGTTTTCAATTGTTGTTTTAAAAGAAGGAATGGGAGAAAAATCAAGTGTCCTATGCTTTCTTCATGACAAGGTACATCAACCTCATTCTGTTAGACTATGGAGCATCCTCGACTCCATGATATTTCAGTTGATCCAAGTTAAAAGATCCACCGTGCTCAATTTCAATGAATGATCCATTAGTACAATCTTCTTCAAGGTTGTGCTGAGCATCATCATCACGTGTTTCGAATTTGTTACCTTCTTCAAGTGAAGATTCACTAACATCATCTTCATTCTTCCGTCCACTATACTCACCTTCATAAAATGAGCCAATGCTAAATAGTGGACTTCCTTGCTCATTAATTGATGAAAAAGATTGAGAATTTTCAAACACATCACCTCGAGTCACATTAGGTAAGCCACATCTATCTCGATAAAGATCTAACTCTGCCTCTAGGTCTCTCATTTCATCCTCTTTCTTATTAAGAAAATCCTTCAACATTTGAATGCCCTCTTTATCATACTCAGCTTGTTCCTCCATCATCCTCTGATACTGCAAGGCCTCCATTTGGACAGACGCCTTTTCTGCCTGTAACCTCGTGATCATTGCCATTGCATTGTTGGCTGCCACAGCAGAAGCACCTCTTTCTTCATCCAACTCCATGTAAAGAGCTATAAGAGATTTTCGATCTGATCTAACTTGCTTCTTTAGGCGGTCCAAGATAACCTCAGTATCAGTCTCGTTTCCTGTAATTGCCTCCACAGGGTCTGAACCAAGTTCCACTTTATCAAGGAGTGACTTCCTAGGCATCCGGTTAGCAAACCTTGGACTAGCAGCTGCTGAATCAGATACGCCGAAAAATCTGTTACCCCTCCCAAAAGATGTAACTCTGCCAAATGATGTATTTCTACCAAATGATGTATTTCTACCAATTGATATATTTCTGCCAAATGATGTATTTCTGCCAAATGAAGTACTGCTGCCAAAATCTTCCATAAAATCATCAGCATCTATTGCCTTTGGTGTTGTTGTAAGTTTCGCTTCTTCCTTGCCTGCTGCAAAGAAACAATCGACTTAGACAAAATATCATTACATTTCTTTTTCAAATACAATATAGCAGGACAATGGAAAATTGAAATAAATTGTTAATAATTGCAACACAAAACCAAATAAAAAAGCACATATTTATATATAACCATATAATATGGATAATGTAATTACCAGCTGAGACGGCTACATTGGCTGCATCCTCTTCATCAAAGTTGCCTGTTTCAGACGACTTAAGCTCTAGGCATCGAATTTGGGACAACTCCAAGGTGGTCCGAACATCATCTGCCCTCCATGAACTAAAAGGAGCGCGAGGGGAAGGAGTAGGACCCTGCTGCGAAAGCCTACTAGGAACCCTGCTAAGAAACCCGGAATTAGTGTTAATGTTACCAACACTGCCCTTTTGATACCCTGTAGGCTGCTTAACCTTCATAGCCTCTCCACAACACGAGCAGTAAGTCGAATCTCCAAATCCGTTTTCATTACCAGTTTCGTCGCTCCAGAGAGGTTGCAGCTGAAGCCTAGCCTTAATTTCATCATCAAACAACAATTCAAGATCCTTATTTACACCCCCCTTATTAAAAGGTTTGTAACCTTCAGTAGAATCAGATTTATTATTGTCAGTAGCAAAAGAAAGGAGGCATCCTTTACACATTGTTCGAATATCAGAGAGTTTTCTATGAACATGACAGTATGCAAGGGAGGATAAATCCTTCTTGTGCTCATCACAAATGGTTTCATTGTAACAATACCGTGATTTGTTACGTGCTAGGATATGATCAATCCTGGTGCACAAAACACATGGGGCTTGCAAATCAAAGAAATCCGCGAATTCACTTGATACAAAGGCCAGGAAACCATCAAGCAAGAGCAAACCTATGAGGGTCCATTCAAGGACCGCGTATATTACAAAATGTGGTAGACTTCCTAGCTCTTGTTCCACGTAATGCCTGAATGAACGCCCTGAATATGACATCTTCTTGATCTTCTAGGCATATGTAAAAGTTCGAGGATCAGACAACCACGAAAACAACAGCATCGAAGCCTTAATCCCAATGATGAGTAAGATTGAAGATCAGAGATATATAGATTATTTCTTCAATATGGATGTTATACTTTTGATATCTCTTACAATAAATTAATATGTAACGTATATTGATGAATGAAAATAAATGGAATTAGGCCAAAATCATGATCATGGTAATGAAAGGTTGGCTAGATTTTCATCAAACAGAGAATTTTTTTTTTAATTTTTTTTTTTTAAAAAAATTTTTTTGAATGGAAATTGAGGTTTTCTTGATTGTTTAGGATGGTGAAATTAGTTTAGCTATAAATGGAAATACCTTTAAGTTTTGATGAGAAAATGAAGGTTTTTGGTGGACCATACACCTATAATAACGGTCAATCGTGAAGTTTACCACAAAGCTTCGAAAATTAGTAGTTTCTTCATCAATAAAGCACATCTAATAATTAATTTTACTATTCTGTATAAATATAAAATATAGTTTAAAAAAAAAATTCAAATCAAATTGCTACTCTGTAGTATAACTTGAGCGGCGATTATGTTTAGATCAAGGTGATAGCTTAATTACATAAAAATCGATTTAATTTTATGCATTTGAAAAACAATTTTTATACGGAGTATGCTTTTTTATTTTGTTTAATAATATAAATACTACTATAATTACTACTAATTCTTTAGTTCATAATTTGAACACTGCATTGTCAAAATTGACTAAGATCCTGGTTTCTGCATCCATGGAGTTGTTCAAGCCGAAATCATTATCGGTACCATGATGCTTGTCCAGGAAATTGAAATAAGTTCTCAAGATCTAAGGTGTTAAATATGTGGAATGATGGCACAATACGACAGTAAAGTAAAGTAGAGGAAACTATTCTCTTTACCACGGTTCTACCAATTAAAGGCGTTCGCGGTCCATTCTTCACCCTGGTCCTTATGTATTACTTCTTTACCTTTTCTCCATGTTGGCATTCTCTGTATTCAATCACACTCTAAGATAAGGGGAAAAACAGAGAAAATTCCAATTTTTTCGCACAGTAGCAGGCTTGCAGCAAATTGAGGATCAGGATAATCAATTATAATTCAAAAACAATGATATTGTCCATCAAACCACCACTGTAAAAACAATATGTGCCCATATAAATTACAGCAAAATTCACGTATTGATGTATGGATCCTTCCTCTTCCTGCTGTCACATATTGTTCTGTTAGTATTCAGTAACTAAGTTATACTTGTAACTAATTTCATGGATAGATGCTTCCTCTTCCTGCAGCCACATAATGTGCTTAACACTAGCTAGTACTAATTAATCAGCTTTAAATCTACTCTAATGTGACAATCCTTTAAGAGTTACGACATTTGCAGACATGTAAGGTGACACACAACCTTGTACCTGAAGAGGAAGATCATAAAGCAGAAGCAAAGTCAAGATTTTAAAGTGGATAAGAAATATTGAACGTAAGCGAAACAATAACTTATATGCATTATACAATATGATGAGCCACGATTGTAAGGGAAAATAATGACTTGGCTCAAACAATATTATACATTGCTTAATTTGATCAGATATAGAGTACATAAAGGCTAATAGCATCAGGAGTGAAAGTTGGTCATTACCCACCCCTCAAAAGAATATAATAGTGTCTCTCTATCCATAATCCGCATCAACATTTTGCCATTCCAAAATAACCAGCTCTTTTTAACAATTAGCAAGTTAAACTTCAAGCTTTACAGTTTCCAATATTCAGTGAATGATACCATGAACAAAGAGCTTTAAGAAAGAATAAGGCATAATATAGACTTGATAACTTTAAATAGTGAAGGAGGTTAAGACAAATAATCAGCCATCTGCCGGACTGCCCCAATAATTCTCCAACAAATAGCAATACAATTTTTCACTAATGTACCAACAACATATAAAGACCAAAAGCAAATTATAAACCCCTGTGAACTATGAGGAAAATTCATCATAACCTGAAATTATAGCCATACCTGCAGCAAACCAGTAGGGATCTGAATATATCCTTGTAAGAGAAGATCTACACCTGCTAGGGTACTCAGTGGAACAGGAGTGATCAAATAGATCACATTCTTCAAGGTATCAATGCCTCTCACGATACCTGAACAACAAAATAACATTGAAACATCAACTCTTCCTTAAAACGCTACACATGTATCAAACGTCTGCTTAACAAGATTATACAATGGGAATCATAAATACAGTCATCTAAGTTCAACTGTCTATTTGTTCCTAACTTGGAATCAGGAATGAAAAAAGGCAAAGTTTTATATTAGCAGCTTAGGTTTAGAAAGGATAAATAATTTCACACATTTAAAAATTGAAGTCTATCACAAAAATTAATGAATTGCATGTAAGGTGTCATAATTTAATAAACAAGCAACCCTCAAAGAACAAGGACCAGGCATCTTCACTTTGCTCTTTAAATAATTGGGTAGGCGGTTCCCCTACGTGCTAACCTGCCCAAGTAGATACAAGTTAGAGGTAGATCCAGCTGCCTAAAAAAGTTCCCCAACCAATACAATCTCAACCTTTCTCACATCTAGCTCATTCACCTAAATGAAATTCGACATATTGACTAAAAGTTGTAAGATTTTAAAGCAACTGTTGGGAAATTTCAATTCCTTTTTTTCTTTCTTTTTTTTTTTTTTTGGATATATATCCTAGAATCAAAGCACTTAGAAGTAATGGATTTCAGGGAATTCTCAAAGTATGTTCACCAATTCACCTCTATGGCCTAATATGGGTTAGTGCACTGCATTGCCCACTTATAGTTCTTGCTATCTTGATTATAATACATTTCCCATATCATGCATATCAACGTAAAGGTTCCATACCATCACTATGTCCATATGCCAATGAATAGTGTGCTTTGCAAATAGCAAAATGATTACAATGTCTTTTGGAATTTAAAGAGTGAGCTTCGTGGCAAAGAAAACGAAATCAAAACCAGCATTGTGCAATGCACCACCACCCACTGTTCTCACCTACTGCAGACCACAGAAGGGACAGTAGCAGAGCAGCAGCCCAACAACAACAACAAGCAGAGTAGCAGACCAACAACAAGCAGTCTGTGGTAAAGTAGGAAGAAGACAAGAGTAGTAGTTGTAGTAATTAAGGCCTTGTTGCCACTTATGCAATGTAGTAGTAGTATAAATAGTATTAGTCTAGAGTAGAGAGTTTTTAGGCAGAAAGTATTAAGTTTAGAGAGTCTTGGAGAGTGATGGCCTAAAGCCATTAACGATTGTACGAAAGCTTCGAGCTTTATTTATCCAAATCAACCTTCCGTCCATTTTATTTATCAACACCACGCTAGTTCGTTGCAGTTGGTATCAGAGCCGACATGCCTCCAACGGCGCCGACAGTGACCGTGGAACGAGTTGCAGCACTTGAAGAACGTTTGGAGGAGATCAGCGACAAGGTAGGGGATGGTGAAAATTCCATTCAGCAAATCTTGATGACGACGATCCGAGAGGGTATGGAGGCTATTCAGAAAACTTTGACAGAGAGATTCAACAAGAATCAAGAAGAGGCAGCCCGCAAAAACAGAGAAGCTATTGAAGAGTCCAACCGCAAGAACGTGGCTGCCATTGACGAAGCAACCCAAAAAATTGAAGGTCGAGTGAACCAGTTCAGAGACGATCAAAATCAACAGAACGCACTTATGAAGAGCAACCAAGACAAATTTTTTGAAGGTGGTTTCAACGGCCTGAGATTTGGAAATTGGGACCCCGGAGGCGGAGGAGGGTTTCAGAACATCCACCACCACCACGACAACCACGAGGGCCGCGGAAACTGGAGGTACCGCAAGTTGGAGATGCCAATTTTTGATGGATCTGATCCCGACGGTTGGATTCTACGAGGTGAGCAGTACTTCCATTTCTACCAGTTGAGCGAGGGGGAAAGGCTACAAGCTGCGGTGGTTGCCATGGACGGCGATGCCCTACGATGGTACCAGTGGGAACATCGCCGTCGACCGCTGATAGGGTGGGAAGACATGAAGACGCGCATCTTGACACAATTCCGGCCGGTGAACTCCGGGACCCTCCACGAGCAGTGGCTCGCGGTGGCACAGGACAGCTCGGTGGTCGAGTATCGGAGAGCCTTCATTGAGAAAGCCTCTCCATTGCCTGACATCCCTGAAAGTCTGATGAAGGGCAGATTCATTAATGGCCTTAAAGAGGAGGTTAGGGCTGAGATCCGAATGCTTAACCCATTAAGCTTGGAGGATGCCATGGATCTGGCTATTCGGGTAGAGGAGAGAAATCGGGTCAGCGCACTAAAGAAAATGGGTGGGGCGTGTTCTAAATCTGTACCCTATTCCTATTTCAATAGCAGTCCGACTTCAACTCTTCTTGGCAATGGGCCGGCCCAAAATTCAAACACTTCTAACCTAATATTTAACCCCACCCAATCCAACCCACAAAATACCCAACCCTACATAATACACAACCAGCCTTCTAACTCCACAAACTCCAACCCACAAAACACTCCTGCTCAGAGCTCCGTAGCTTCTGTTAACTACCAGACCAACACCGACCAACATCAAAATTGAACCCGACCCAACTACTACCAAAACCGAACCAACCCCAGTTCTTCCCAATTCAGCGGAAATGTGAGTCGTTTGACGGAGAGAGAAATGCAAGATAAGAAGGCCAAGGGCCTGTGCTTTAAGTGTGACGGCCGCTGGACCGGGCCCACTCACGTGTGCGCGGCTAAGGGACTGAGTGTCCTGCTTGTAGAGGAGGAGGAGGAGGGCGCTGAGGGAGAGTTTATGGCGAGGGGAGTTCCGGCGAGTATGGCAGAGCAAATTCCACCTTGAGGACAAGGTGGCTTTTTTTTGGGGGGCGGTATTGCAATGCACCACCACCCACTGTTCTCACCTACTGCAGACCACAGAAGGGACAGTAGCAGAGCAGCAGCCCAACAACAACAACAAGCAGAGTAGCAGACCAACAACAAGCAGTCTGGTGAAGTAGGAAGAAGACAAGAGTAGTAGTTGTAGTAATTAAGGCCTTGTTGCCACTTATGCAATGTAGTAGTAGTATAAATAGTATTAGTCTAGAGTAGAGAGTTTTTAGGCAGAAAGTATTAAGTTTAGAGAGTCTTGGAGAGTGATGGCCTAAAGCCATTAACGATTGTACGAAAGCTTCGAGCTTTATTTATCCAAATCAACCTTCCGTCCATTTTATTTATCAACACCACGCTAGTTCGTTGCACATTGACATAAAATTTTAGTATCAATTTGTGTCTTATAAAAATATTAGACATACCAAGGCCAACGCAGACAGGCAAAGATTGAAAGTCTTCACAGCTAACAGCCAATCCGACTATTGTTGCATTCAAACTGTAGAAGACTTCGGAGTTTGGTACCTAGCACAATTATTACATAAAATTGGCCTTAATCAAATAGGAAAACATGTTTTTATAAAAGTACTTGTATATAGGTATAGCAACTTGGTAAGCAGTTATTAAATCAACAAACCTCACAATGAAGATGCCTGATTTTGATACTTGATATAGGGACTTGGTAAGGAGTAAGAGAGGCTAATGCAAGAGCAAGTTCTTTGATTGTGGTGATACTCATACTACTCGGAAAGCATTGCCTAAAGTAAGCCATCAGTCGTAGTTCTCTAATAAGACGTGCTTTCTTCTGTACCAACACCCTGGGAGACAAATAAATCAACAATCAATCAATCAATCAATCAATCAAAGCCTTAATCCCAAAAGTGGGGTCGGCTAACATGAACCAAATTTGATTATTCCGTGTAGTCATCAACATAAATCTTTCTCCTCCATCCCTTACGATCCAAAACTTCATCCTCACGTAAATCCATGCACTTCATATCCTTCCTCACTCCTTCCAACCAAGTCATCTTTGGTCTCCCTCTTCCTCGTTTAATCCCTCCATGGTCCCACTCTTCCACTCTTCGCACCGGTGCACCCTCGGGTCTCCGTCTTACATGTCCAAACCAACGCAGACGATTTTCCCTTAATTTATCTACAATGCCCGCCACACCTACTTTCTTGCGAATAACCTCATTTCTGATTCTATCTCTTAAAGTGTTTCCACACATCCACCTTAACATGCGCATTTCCGTAACCTCCATCTTTTTAATATGCTCTTTCTTAGAAGCCCAACATTCTGTACCATAGAGCAACACTGGTCTTATGGCAGTCCTGTAGAATTTTCCCTTCAACTTTAAGGGAATGCTGCGGTCGCATAACACTCCCGTGGCCGCTCTCCATTTAAGCCACCCTGACTTAATCCTGTGGGTCACGTCTTGATCAATGTCACCATTCTTCTGGATGATCGACCCTAGGTACTTAAAACATTCACTCATGGTCAAATCCTTTCCATCCAAACTCACCACTTCATTGCTTGTCCCCCTCTGAGTGCCAAAACGACATACCAAATATTCAGTCTTACTCCGACTTAGCTTAAACCCTCTAGATTCCAACCTTTGCCTCCATTGCTCCAACTTGACATTAACCCCATCCTTAGTCTCATCCACCAAAACGATATCATCTGCGAACAGCATACACCATGGAACCTCATCTTGAATTGGTCTAGTTAATTCATCTAGAACCGTTGCAAAAAGAAAAGGGCTTAATGCAGACCCTTGATGCAATCCGATTGTAATAGGGAAATCTTTTGTCAACCCTCCGCATGTCCTCACATTTGTTGACACATCCCGATACATATCCTTAACTAGGTCTACATACCTTCGTGGGATACCTTTCTTCAACATTGCCCACCAAAGTATCTCTCTTGGCACCTTGTCATATGCCTTCTCTAAATCAATAAAGACCATATGAAGATCTTTCTTCTTTACCCTATAAAACTCCATCATTTGTCTTATCAAATGGATTGCCTCCATAGTAGATCTCCCAGGCATAAAACCAAATTGGTTATCTGAAATGCTTGTGCATGCCCTCAACCTTTGTTCAATCACCCTTTCCCACAACTTCATAGTATGGCTCATAAGCTTAATTCCTCGATAGTTAGAACAATCTTGAGCGTCTCCTTTGTTTTTATAAACCGGGACCAAGGTGCTCTTCCTCCAATCTTGTGGGATCCTTGTAGCCGTCCATATCTTGTTGAAAAGGTTTGTTAACCAATCAATACCAATCTTACCCAAACACCTCCACACCTCTATCGGTACCCCATCAGGGCCAACCGCCTTCTTAGGTTTCATCTTCCTCAGTGCAATCTCCACCTCTACTCTCCTAATCCTTCGCACATACTCCATGTTGATTTCTTCATCACTCATAGAGGTATCTCCTATCACAACTCCATTACTTCCATTAAATAATTCATCGAAGTACCCCTTCCACCTGTCCTTGATGCCCTCCTCTTGCACTAGGACCATTTGGTTCTTATCTTTGACACACTTCACCATGCCAATATCCTTCCTTGCCTCTTGTCTTCTCTTTGCCATCTTATAAATGATCCTTTCTCCCTCCTTGGAATCAAGCTTTTCATAAACCTCCTGATATGCCTTTTCTTTTGCTTGGCGAACAGCTGCCTTTGCCTTACTCTTAGCCTCCTTATACGCTGCAAAGGTTTCATCACTCCTACATTTTCCTAAGGCTTGATAGCATTCCCTTTTTTGCTTAATTACTGCTTTCACCTCTTCATTCCACCACGAAGTATCTCTCTGTACCGAAGTTCTTCCCCTTACTTCCCCTAAGACCTCTTTGGCCACTCTTAGGAAACAGTTCTTCATTCGTAACCAAGTCATGTCCGGATCCACCTCTCCATCCCAATCCGCTTCTTCAATTACCTTTTCTGTAAAAACCTTAGCTTTTGCATCCCTTAGGGTCCACCATCTTATCCTTGGTTCTTCTTGTCTAACTTTTTTTCTTCGCCTTCTCTTTCAGACGAATAGTCATTACCAATAGCCGGTGTTGGGTGACCACACTCTCCCCTGGGATAACCTTACAGTTTATGCAACTTTGTCTATCTATGCTCCTTGTGAGCAGGAAGTCTATTTGAGTTGCATTTGCTCCATTCCGAAAAGTTATCAAGTGTGAATCCCTCTTCTTAAACCAAGTATTAGCCAAAATTAAATCATATGATTGGGCAAAATCCATAATAGCTTCACCACCGGCGTCCCTCTGCCCATACCCAAAGCCTCCATGGACACTCTCATAGCCATCTCGGCTCGCCCCAACGTGCCCATTTAGATCCCCTCCAATATATAACTTCTCTGAGTGGTGGACACCCTGCACCACCTCGTCTAGGTCCTCCCAAAATTGTCGTTTCTCTTCTGCATCTAAACCCACTTGGGGAGCATAAGCACTGATAACATTCACAATCTCCTTGCCACATAGCAACTTCAGCCTTATCAACCTATCGTTCTTCCGATAGACCTCGATCACCTCTTTTGCCAACCTCTCATCGAGAACCACACCAACTCCGTTCCTAGCTCCACCATTCCTTGTTCTGTGGCTCGTTTCTTGCCCAACATACCATACCTTATACCCCAAAACCAAGCCTCGAGCTCCTTCTCCTGTCCATCTTGTCTCTTGGAGGCACATGATGTTCACGCGTCGTCTTTTCATTACTTCTACCAATTCTGCTGATTTTCCCGTAAGAGACCCCACATTCCAAGAACCAATCCGCAAACTAAATTCTTTTCTCCCACGCTCCCTCCTGATCCCAACTCCAAGCCCTTGATTATTTGACACCACAATTGGGCAATATGGCGCGTCGCTTCTGGGCGACGACCTAGCAACCCTTACATACTTATCACTGCACCCGGGTCTGGGAAGTGCAGCGCGTCGCTCAGTAGGGAACGCCCCAATGGCACGCCCTTGCTCATTTGACACCACACTCGGGCAATGTGGCGCGTCGCTTCTGGGCGACGACCTAGCAACCCTTGCATACTTATCACTACACCCGGGTCTAGGAAGTGCAGCGCGTCGCTGAGTAGGGAACGCCCCCACGAAAATATCTGTTTGGCTCATGTCATGGGATGTGACGAAGTTTTATACTGGCTGTCACTGGCCTACCGTAACCCTCCTCCTTTATCCAGGCTTGGGACTGGCAGCGGGAAACCCACTGGCGGAGTTGAGACAAATAAATCAACACATGAGAAAAAAGATTGATTCTCAAACTTCAGAAAAAGAAGACAGCTTCAAATACTGATTTTTTTTATTGAAAAGAAATCTATACAAGAGTAGAAACAATAATCAACAATAAAACAGGAAACATTGATCCCTGAACTCCTCAAGTCCAAATAGCTGCAAGGAGTTAAAGAGATAAATGGTGTTCACTGTTGAGAGAGAAGGAGAGGGGGAGGGATAAAAGAAGTATTTCCTGCACGCAAAACACAGTTATTTCAGTTGGGCATCAACTTCAGATCAATTCAATTAAACAATTACCCCTCAAATAGGCAAATCTACCCCATTGGTCAAACAATCCTTCGTCAAATTTGGTTAGACTGAACCAGGGACCAGATAAGGTTAATGTGGATTGAGTTTTAACATTAATGGAACACGCAAAACCTAAACTAATCCAGGTGTCAAATTAAATTTGTGCCTACAGCAAAATATTTTTTGTTTCAAGCCAAACATTATTTATCATCAGATTCAAACATATAAGCGCTACAACTAGGTTTTGTGAAAACAGTCCAAACCTCACAGCAGAATAGGAAGAGAACTAATAGAAAATTCTTGATATCCCAGATATGCAGCCACATAAAGTGTTTTTTTTTTTTTTTTTTTTTTTTTTTTTTTTTTTTTTTTTTTGAACAAGCAGCCATATAAAGTTAGAATTCCACCAGTTCACATGATTATATATATTTCAGGAACTTACGATCGGTTGTAAGAATCCTTGCGAGCAGGAGTGATCTCCACCAAGTTTACGGAACATTCATCAAGGTCATCAAGCCAAAATGCACCGCTAGGTAGATTCTTCTCTTTAGAAGATATATTTATCTTAACCACATGTGTAGCAGCAATGTGTTTCAATATATCAACCAGTACATCAAAACCAAGACCTGTTGTACAATAAGAATGTGAATTACATGTTAAATATGCCCAAGGAAGAAGAAAGAACACTATTGGAGAATAAAGTGATAGTTTTACAGCCTACCTTTCACCCAACCAGGCGTGTTAATGATAAGGGGTAGCTCAGCTGCACCAAGGCTTCCATTCTTACATGAAATCCTTAGGTCCTTTCTATAGTGATCATACAACGCATATATACAATTCAAGTATGTTTCTGGGTCCCTTTTTGAAGAAATATCTCCAAAGAAATAGCATCTGCAGACACCCATGCAAAGAAACTACTATCATCGATCATATCTGAAGATAAGCACAATACAAGACAAAATCATGACAAACAAACAAACAAAAAAATCAGCATTGATCCATCAAAATGATGCTACGACAACCAATGAAGTAAGCAAAAGTACATGTTATGCATGAGGTAGCAATTAACTAACAATCAAAAATACATAGCTACGCACACAATCCTCTTGATCCTATATTCACCAAACCAAATAAACCCATAAATATTTTTGCAGTCAATTTTCAAGAGAGAGAACGAGGGAGAAGGAAATGACAAGAATCTGTTAAGCTAAATTATAATGAGTAGGATTATAAACCCTTCAATGCTCCATATCTCTATAACATTTTTATGTCTGGGTGCAGAATCGGTTAGTTTCTACTTAGTTTAACATTCGATATAATGGTTGATTGCCTCTCATTAGCAAATTACCATCAACCGAAGTCCTGCTGACATCAGGCCTGTCACTTTGAGTAACAGCTTCATTCACCGAGCTAGGAGGTTTAATTTAAAAGTTAATTATTATAGAAGTTCCTTGAATTACCAAATATATTTTCTTGATGCACCTCCAATGCTTAATTGACGTGCCCGTGATACTTGGTTGATGTACCTACAGTTGAAAATCTTCTCCCAGATACTAATTACTACAATCCGTTGTTTTTTTTTTTTTAATGTACCTGGTGTTTATTTTTGACGTATTCTCACCTTAAGTATAGTTATAAGTTAAGACTAAAAAATACCCCAAATTCCAAGAGCTTCTTAAAACCCACATATAAATTTATAAAGGAGAGTAAAGACATTTTACACAGCAGAAGGTTAGATGTTTTAAGTGACAAGCTTATCAGGTATTACATCCAACAGATACCACACATATTAAGCTAAAGCATACAGATAAAGAAAAAATTGTCTATTTACTGCATACAAGAAATAATTCAAAAAAAAAAAAAAAAAAATCAGAGCTTAAATAGATATAAAGAGCTTCCAATAGATAAAAGCAATAATGGTCAATAATTTGACGTTGCGGATGCATCTATTTATTTTCATTTTTTTTCACCAACAATATGAATAACAATCTCTTAAATAACATGAAAGCAAATATTACAATAAGGCATTTATACCTTTGAGGTGTCTTCAGACAAGGGATAGTCAAGTCTGGATGAAGAAAATGAAATAAATTAGAAACAAGATAGCATCAATAATACTAATGTCTTGGTAAAATGCAATATATAAGTTTATAATAGAGTATATTTTGTAAATATTAGAAAATGCAATACACACAAATAAGAAAAGGCAAAAAAATAAATCCCATAATCAAGCACCTTGAGTTTCTTCATCGATGATAGTAAGAGATAGGCATCCTGGAGGAGTGAACTCTGGCTGTCCAACATCCGTATCTAAATATGCTACACTTTTGTATCTGCCAACCAGAAGCAATCATAATATCAGTGATGTATAAAGATATTCATACAATACAAGATAAGTTATGTGAAATATTCACACAATACAAAATAAGTTTAAAAAAAAAAAAACAATTCTTTCAACGCAGAAGTAACTAACGGTTGTTTAAAGTCTACCAAGAAATCCAAGCAAAAGCCCATCAATACATGTGTTGCCAGCAAACATAACAAAAGTGCCTTGTTTTAAGTTGCAAACTATTTCGGGAAACAATGGCTTTTTTATCAGTCTGCATGCTCCAGTTCAAAAGGACACAAACAAATATAAAATTCTCTTCCTAAATATTCTATAAAAGAATTTTTTTCAAGGAATATCAGTATAAGCTCAAATCCAGTCACCAATTTAATCGACAAAAAACAATCACCAAAATAATTAAAATATTAATAACTAGAAAATCAACTAATTAAAAGCACTAAAAACATTTATATCCAACATTTTTTTTTTTTTGGGTGAAGAGAAATAGCATAAATTAAATAAACGAAGTTCAGTTACACAAGTTCATTACATAAACTAATAAAATCCAAACCATATAGTTCCATACAAAAGCTTGAGGGTTCATGTAAGACCCTATTTACATTCTATATCCAACTTCACCAACAAAGCATTCAAGTTCACACAGAACACGGATAATACCCCGTAGCAAACCAGCAATTTAGCAGAAAAATCACAAAAATGAAACAGAAAATCTGCACAAACTTTCAACTTCACAAAAAATGCCATTTAATTTCAAGGGGGAAATGTAAAACTTATGACTAATCACATGAAAGTATTTCCCAAATACGGAGTACAAATTAGATAAAATTATGACCTGGTGAGGAAAGTGTTGAGGAGGTAACGAGAGAAAGTGGTTTTGCCACTGTTCTTAGCGCCACAAATGAAGACAGTAGGAGGCAGTGATCTGGTAAAACTTTTCGCTATGGTGTCTGCAGCAACTGACCATTCCTCAGAAATCTCTATGCCTGGTGATGGGGTCTCTTTCATCGGAGCAAAAGCCGCCATACCTTCTCTGTATCTCTCAGAATAAGCACTGTATCTGCCTCGGCAGTGGTGGAATCAGAAATTTTACAACAGAAAAATTTTAACATAAGAAAGACACCTTATTCCTGGGTGCATATAAGAAATTTCATCGAATATGCCATGAAATAAATTAATCACATAAAACCAATTCCAATACCATAGTCCAAAAAACTAATACGATGTTAACCCTAATCATTCATCTTTCATGCTATAATAATCAGTACAAATTAACAATGACTTTATTATCGTTCCAAATATTACAGATTTTGGCAGAAGTTTTCTAATCTTATTGTTCAGCAATTAAAAAATTAATTAAAACAAATACCAAATTTATCCAATCATCAAATTATTATCATAAACATCAACAATTGATTCGAATTAATCTTAATATCAAGAAAACTTCACATTAATCGGAATTAACTGCTAGGTTATGAACGAAAAGCAAAAATTAAATTAGCATTATTATACAATTAACAAAAAGGTACAAACCCTAAACATAAAGCAGCAATTAAAAAATTAAATTAGAGCAAGAAAGTGGTATAATGTAAAGAGAAAAAATGAACAAAATTTGCAATTGAATAATTTGATTTACCTGCTACTGAGTAGTGATGAGTCAGAGTTTGAGTGGAAGTATGTTGACGAAATTGAAGTTAAAATCAAATGTTCATGTATTATGATTTATGAATGAAGAAAGAGAAGAGGATGTACAACAGTGGGATATTTTGGTTTGGAGAGTCCAGATTTTGACATATTTTTTGTTACAAAAGGTCGTTTGTTTTGCCCGCCTTGCCGCAAATACATTCTAATTTCTAACTACGGAAGTACGGACTACGGAGTACGAGCAGTCGAGCTACACAAGGCAAGGACCATAGATGATCAAGTTGAGCCCGGCCCATCCCTATCCGATTTTGGACAGGTTTTAGGCCCTGTTCTTTTGAGTATCTGGACAGAGCTGAATAGATTTTATTATTATTATTATTATTATTATTATATCTCAAAACCATACAGAGTTATACAACTTAGAGAAACTTAGTGGGAAGCCGAGATACAATCTGGGCCCCCACTCCTCTAGCTATAGAAAAGCCGATCCTAGTAAAGATATGAGCTGCAGTACGCGCCCCAATATCCCGAGTCTTCGAGAACTTTTGGATTCGTTTAAGCAATGCAACAACCTCCTTTTCTAACTTCCCAAGAGAAGAGAAAGAGAAAGGAAGGAAGCCATATCCAATTGCTCGACAACTGGATTCGTACTTGACCCGCTTCCGATTGGCCGCATCGATCACTACCCATCTAGGAACAAAGTCAGAAAACCCAGACTGTGTCGAAGGAGAAGACCATGTCAAGTCAACAGACATCGCGACAACCATGATCTCATTATTATTATTATTATTATTATTATTATTATCATCATCATCATCATTATTATTATTATTATTAGTTAATATTACTGTTATTACTATTATTATTAATATTATTATTAAATATTAATTATTATTATTATTTTAATTATATTATTAATATTATAATTAATAAATATTAATTATTATTAGGAAAATTTGATTTAATAATCCAACCTTTAACGTATATATTTTTAATAATCCAACCTTTTAATTATTTTACAATAATCCAAAGCTTTGAGGGGGTGTTCTATTTTATTAGGCCAAAATGACCTTCTACCTGTTCTTCAGGTAACTCTTTTTTTTCTTTCAATTTTTTAACAAAAAGAAGGATTTAAAAAATAATTTTTTTTTTTTAAAAAAAAACATTCCCAAATCCCAACCACCAAGCTTCCTCCTCCTTTTCCTTCACCTTCAACGTCCCCTTCCCTGACCACCCCCATCCCTTACCGCTGATCTCCCTCCCCTCACCCCAATGCAAGTGCTCATGAATTACTTTCTTTAAAGTCTGCCATTGATTGATCACTTTCATAAAAATTCTCAATATAACCCAAATTTCTTCTCTCCCACAATAACCAACCTTCAAATCAAACTCCCAAGATCCAATTTTTCATAAAACCAACCAAGATCATTCCTTGGTTTTTGCAAATCAAGATAACAACTTTGACTTTCCAATTGAAAATAAACAACCCCAATTACAAATTAGAAACATAAACAAATCAATACTGGCAGATTTCTGCAAATTCTTGTCTCAACTCAGAAGAACAAAAAACACCCAAAACCCAAATTGACAATCGAGTAGAGGGGGGAATGAAAGGGAAGGGTTGAGGTTTCTTGGTGTCAAGGGAGGGTGCGTGGGGGTGAGATACATGTGGATGAGGTGGCTGGAAATTGATAAGATTTTGGACGGCTGGCCGAAATTTCGAGAAGGCCGGGATGGGAAAGGAAAGTGGTTTGGAGTTGTTTGGGGAAGGAATGAGGAAAGGGAAGTGGTAAGGGGAGGGGAGCTCGCCGGAAATAGGAGCAGGCCTATATTCATGGAGGGGTAAAGGGAAGAAGAAGAAAGGGAAAAAGATTTTTTTTTTTTTTAGACAAATGAAAACACAACACGTGCAGGTGACCTGCTGTTTTAGGTTAGATGACATGTTTAGCCTAATAAAATATAACACCCCCCAAAGCTTGGATTATTGTAGAATAATCAAAAGGTTGGATTATTATTAAATATAAATACGCCAAAGGTTGGATTATATAAATCAAATTTTCCTTATTATTATTATTAAATATTAATTATTTATTATTATTATTATTACATATTAATTATTATTATTAAATATTAATCATTTATTATTATTATTATTATTAAATATTAATTATTTATTATTATCATTAAATTTTAATTATTATTATTATTTATTCAATATTAAGTATTAATTTTAAGCAGAGCAAAGCAGGTTGAAGCAGAGCAGATTTCAGCAGAGCAAAGCAGCTCTAAAGAACGAGACCTTAGACAACTTTTTTCTGGCCCGAAATCGGGTCGGGCTTGACCCGATTTTTTTTAAAAAATGGGCATGGTTAGGAAATCAGTTTTATGCAATTTTAGTTGTTTTTTTTTCCCGACCCGAAAGCCCGCATGGCTTGCGTTAGTTTGGATGGGCTTGGGCACACATTTTCCGACCCAGCAAATAATTTTCTTTACCTTGGCCCGGCCCGCCCATTGATCAGCTCTAAGCAAGGCCTACTTAAGTTTTTTTACCCGTGCATAAACGTTATTTTCAAAATTCGATACGGTATACGTTTTTTTTTTGGTGTTTAGAGAGCCACAAAGGGCAGGGGTGAGAATCGATCTCAGGAGATCCTAGAATCGGGAGAAAAGCTCTAAACACTTGAACTATCCTCCACTCTCTCGATTTGTTGTACATAATGGCCTGGTATAACCCGATTATTTTTAATTAAGGTTAAACATATCTACGCAGTATATCTAATGGGTTGGGTTATGTGTAAAATTGAATGTTTGTTGCTATAGATAAGAGTTATAGATTTAAAAGACTTGTCTCACAAGTTTGTTGATCTTAAGAGCTAATAAAGTTTTTTTACGTACTTTTGTGACTATATATTAATGGAGCTCCAATTCATCAAGAACGATACAAAAATGCCTAAAATTATTGAGCATTTTAGAAACGATGTTAAATTATTGGTTTAACAGAGTTTATTACTTGTATTGAGAATTTTTATGTAGTTTTATTTTAAGCGCTTATTATTGAATTAAATCACTCTCCTTAATAAGTTTGACCACTATAGAAACATATTGATAGTCAATCATTTAAGAATGATAACCATAGAAACATCCTTATGATAAATTTTAATTTGCACCCATTATAAATGTTGAAGCTATATACTAAATATTGCACTAGTAAAATTGATACTAGTTATAATAGCTTTTATTGCACTTGTTGATACAAAATACGATTATATTTTGCATCTAATAATTATAAAAAGATAAGTCTTACTTTCAAAAATTTGTAAGCATATCAGAAATAAAATAAGATTAGTTATTAACTAATTAAGGGCACCTAAATAATATCTCCATATTTCATCCGTGTTTTGGTTAAAGACTTGTACAAAAATCTACTCGCATAAACTTTCTGTAGAATTGTGTAATTCTCCTTGGGTTGGAGTATTCTCATTAGATTCATACATATAGGTGTACAACCCTAATACCAAGAGAAATATAAATATTTACACAAAACATATTATCTACAGAATATCTAGAATATTTCATATTCTATCACACCCCCGCAGTCGAAACGGGAGGAGGCCGAACGCTGAGACTGGATCTAAAATCAAGAAATAGTTGCCGAGGTAATCCCTTAGTAAAAATATATGCATACTGATAGGTCGACGGAATGTGAAGAACCCGTATATGCCCCATAGCCACCTTCTCACGAACGAAATGAATATCCATTTCAATGTGCTTCGTGCGCTGGTGCTGTACGGGATTGCTAGACAAGTAAACAGCAGAGACATTATCACAAAAGACAAGAGTTGCCCGTCGTAACGGACAATGTAGCTCAAGAAGAAGGTTCCGGAGCCAGCAGGTTTCAGCAACTACATTAGCGACGCCTCGATATTCTGCCTCTGCACTGGACTTTGACAATGTAGCTTGTCGCTTGGCGGACCAAGAAATAAGATTATCTCCCAAATATACGCAGTAACCAGATGTGGACCTGCGAGTATCCGGACAACCGCCCCAATCGGCGTCCGTGTAGGAAATCAATCCAGAAGGTGCAGAGCGATATAAATGTAGACCAAGATCAATGGAGCCCTGGATGTACCTGATAATGCGCTTCAAAGCATTAAAGTGTGGCTCCCTGGGATCATGCATGAACAAACAAATTTGTTGAACAACATAGGCGATGTCGGGTCTAGTGAAAGTGAGATATTGGAGTGCCCCGGCCAAACTCCGATACAAAGAAGGGTCAGTAACAGGGGAGCCGTCATAAGCACTGAGCTTCGACTTAGTGTCAACTGGCGTGGCTACGGGCTTGCAGTTCGACATCTTGGCTCGCTGAATTATTTCTTCTGCATATTTCCTTTGTGAAAGGAACATACTCTGCGGTGTACGAGTAACTGAAATACCCAAAAAATAACTTAATTTTCCCAGATCAGTCATAGCAAACTCGGACTTGAGCAAAGTGATGATTTCGGATTTTAGGGCCTCTGTGGATGCTGTCAAGACAATATCATCAACATAGAGCAACAAATAAGCAATGGTAGTACCTCGGTGAAAAAATGAACAAAGAATTGTCGCTCTTGCTACACACGAAACCAATCTGCAGAAGAAAGTTGGCAAAGCGTTGATACCACGCTCTAGGAGCCTGTTTGAGACGATAAAGAGACCTGTTAAGGCGACACACATGTGTGGGAGCCTCGGGGTTAACAAAGCCCGGGGGTTGGTGCATATACACCGTCTCATGAAGATCACCATGTAAAAAAGCATTTTTAACATCCAATTGGTGTATCGGCCAATCCTTCCCCATAGCAATACTCAAAACAGTCCGAATGGTCGCCGGTTTGACAACCGGACTAAAAGTCTCATCACAGTCAACACCAACCTGTTGTGACTTGCCATTGACAACAAGTCTAGCCTTATGTCGCTCCAATTCACCACTTTCCTTGTATTTGTGCTTAAACAACCACATACAACGAATAACATTCACCCCTTCCGGTCTTGGAACTAAATCCCAAGTATGCTGTTTAGTGAGAGCATTAAATTCCTCATTCATGGCAACATTCCAGTTATGGTCTAACATGGCTAATTTCGGACTTTTTGGTAAAGGAGAAATAGCTTGAATAGTGATATTAGCCTGATATTTGGGGTTAGGCTTGAAAATACCACGTTGTGCACGAGTGACCATAGAGTGAGTTGGCTGGGCCGTTTGAGGAGTGAGGACCGGAGTGGGAGATGGGAGTGAGCCGAATTGGATAGATGTAGGAGATATTGGGCTAGATGGTGTGATAGGAGAGTGAGGCAGGGGAGATCGCAACTGGGCCGCGGTATGTGGGGAAGATGCGCGGCCCACCTGCGGAGTCTGCTGAGTAGTGGTGAAGTGAGGAGGGGATTGAGGCGGGTTGGATTGGTGGAGTGGGCTTGCATGGTTTTGAGTGGGCTGGGCTAAAGGAGCAGCATGAAGATGTTGTTGTAAAGCAACATCATGGAAGTCAGACGTGAGATTTGTCTCCAAAAATTCATAATCATATTCTTTAAATTGCTGAAGGTTAGAGAAAGGGAAGATATATTCAACAAAGATGACATGACGAGAAATGATTATTTTATTTGAAGAAAGATCGTAGCACAAATAACCTCTATGATTCGACGGAAAACCCAAAAATACACAAGGGGTGGATTTAGGTGCAAGCTTATGAGGTGCCGTGGCACTAAGATTTGGGTAGCATAGACAACCGAAAATACGGAGATGGTCATAGGTTGGAGTCCTACGGAAAAGAATTTCGGTTGGTGTTTGATTTTGTATGGTTGTGGAAGGGAGAATATTGAGGATGTAGGCAACCATATTTATCGAATATACCCAAAAGGAAGGAGGGAGAGAGGCATGAAAAAGCATAGTTCGAGACATGTTATTTATTGTGCGTATAATTCTTTCGGCTTTTCCATTTTGAGAAGAAGTGTTTGGGCAAGAAAAGCGGAAGACCATGCCATTATTAGCACAAAATTTTCGAAATGGAGAGTTGTCAAACTCGCGGCCATTGTCACTTTGAAAGGTTTTAATTTCCCGTTCAAATTGAGTTTTAACATATGCTCGAAAAGTGACCAAAATATCATAGACTTGTGATTTGTATTTAATAGGAAACACCCAAAGATAGTGAGAGAAATCATCAAGTAAAACAAGATAGTATTTGTGACCCAATTTGCTAGAAATAGGAGATGTCCATAAATCCATGTGAATAATATCAAAAGGAGCAAAAGTAACGGAAGTAGATGACTTAAAAGGAAGTCGTACATGTTTACCCAATGGACATGAATAACAAAAATGAGTACTATTTCTCTTATTACAACGAATTAAATTTTTGTTCCTAAGAAGATCAAAAACTGGTTCGCCGAGGTGTCCAAGTCTATGATGCCAAACAGAAGGAGAAATTGTAGCTAGAGAAAGATGACTAGAGTCATGTTGAGCGGAAGGTGAAAAAGGATAGAGGTCCCCCACACTATTGCACCGAGCTAGAGTTGTCCCCGAGAGAAGGTCCTTCACAGAAAAACCGAGAGGGTCAAACTCGACAGAAACAGAATTATCACAAGAGAATTTTCTAACAGATATTAAATTTTTAATAATGTTAGGAACATAGAGGACATTCTTAAGATGAAAAGGTGGGTTAGGTGAGGGGGTAGTGGTAGAGCCATAACCATAAACAGGAATGCGTTTGCCATCACCAACAAAAATATATTGAGGAAAGCTCAAATTAAACAGTTTAGAAAAATTACCCGAGTCACGAGTCATGTGAGAGGTCGCCCCGGTGTCCATATACCACCCGTTGTCGGAAGGTTGAAGGCTCATTGAGCTGTAAGCCTGGCCCAAATCAGTTGGGGACATAAGTGGACCGTAACTAGGAGGAGGCCCTGCATAGTAGGCGTGATTCTGGGCCGGACGCGGGCCCAAAATAGATTGCTGCTGACCACGGTAGGATGGCTGGGCAGGGCCCGTGGGATAAGGGCATGGGGGCGAAGCCCAGCCCTGTTGAGGAGCCCATTGCTGCTGAGGGGCCCAACTTTGCTGATTTCCCCATTGAGGAGCCTGCTGGGCCGTGTTGTAGTTGGGCCCAGCTTGTTGCTGATTGTTGGTGTTGTTGCTGTTTGGGCGTCCCTTTCCTCGGCCCTTCCCCTTTGAATTATTATTGCGACCCTTGTTCTTCCCTTTACCACTACCGCCGTTCTGGTTGTCGGACGCCGACTGGGTTGCCGGAGCAGAGGTGGTTGCCGGAGCGGGAGAGTGCTGGATCACAAGAGCATGTTGACCTGCCTCGGTTTGTTTATTTTGACGCGTCTCCTCCAAGATAAACATAGAGCGTGCCTTATTAAAGCTTGGGGTGGGTTCCGATTGAGACACAATAGCAGCCACGGTATCGTACTCGCCTAATGTAAGACCAGCAATGAGTTGCATAACGAGTTTTCGATCAGAAACAGGACAATCGACATTAGCGAGTTGATCCGCGATAAGCTTGAGTTGCTTACAATAATCAGACATGTTAGCAAAGTTTTCAAGTTTTGTATTGGCAAATTGTTACTCCAAATACACAGCCCTGGTATGCTTATTATCATGAAAAATTTCCTCAAGCCGGGTCCATAATTCAAGAGCCGTGGCACCCTTTTTCATGATTGTTTGAACAAGGTCTTTGGAAATGGTTCCATAGATCCAATTCTTCACAATAGCATCCAATCTTTTCCATGTGGCATCATCAATCTCCTTCGGACGAGAAGCTTCTGCGTCAATATAATCTACAACATTGAAAGCAACAGCCGTTATCTGAAAGAGCTCAACCCACGTTGCATATTGAGTGTCGTCACGGTCGAGAGAAACAGAAATGTGACTCTTGATGTTTGGGACAACAAATGCAGGATGGAAGGTAGGCGTGGGTGGGGGAGTAGGAGGAGGAGGAGGGGTTGAATCATCAGGGACAGCCATAGTTCCGTGATGATGAAGGCAATTGGTGAGAAACGGCTAGGGTTAGGATCGAATAGGGTTTGGAAGAAAGAAAAGAAGAGAAAACCCTAGGTGGAATCTGATACCATGTAGAATTGTGTAATTCTCCTTGGGTTGGAGTATTCTCATTAGATTCATATATATAGGTGTACAACCCTAATACCAAGAGAAATATAAATATTTACACAAAATATATTATCTACAGAATATCTAGAATATTTCATATTCTATCACTTTCCTTAAGTATGTACGTAGTGATAGAATATCAAATTATGTTTGAAATAATCATATCCTTATTCTCATATGAAACCCAAAGCTTTAAACATTATTCATTCTATTAAAATTTTAAAAGCTTCAAATTATCAAAGCTACACAATATAATTCTTTCCCCCCTTGGCTTAACCGTACCCTAAGCAAAACAATGGCTTTGTCTGATAATCTTGATCATGTCAAAACTCAACCGAAGATTGATGATCTTGAACCGAAAGTTTTGCATACTCTAAGTTTTTGCCACGACGTTAAGTGCTACACTAATGATAATTTTGATGATGATGAATTCGTCTATCCTTATTACAACCTTCCTACTGTGGAAGAGTTTTTCAAAAGTATGGTTAACGTTGATTCTAGTGTTGATAATGCCACCCCCTTGAAGAACAAAGAAGAGATCGAGGAAAAGAAAATGGTTGATCACGAAAGTTACGTTACAAAGACAGTCGTACGGATGAAAGCAAGAAGGCCAAGAACGATGAGGATTGTTATGCACCCTTGAAGAACAAGGAAGAACAAAAGAGTATGGTTAATCGAAGCCGCCAAGAATGTCATGGATGTTATGTAGATAATCATACCGATGAAAGTAAGAACGGCAGGTGTTGTTATAAAGATTATTTAGATTTTTATTAAGTATCTATTAGCTAGTTTCTTGAATTTACATAATGTAATTCTAGATCATCTACTTCACTACTTGTATTATTATTACTCCCTTTCCTACAAAGTATTTACATGGTGTGCAATGCATGTATTATTATCAATTAGTGTTAAAAAAAAAATGAAACTTGGAATAAAAGTTAATTAATAATAAAATATAACGAGTTTTTCTTTCAAATTATTAATTAGTATCTAGTTTCGTGAATTATTGTTACATTCTTGTTTAAGTCAATTAATGCTTCAATGAAATTAAACTATCTTTGTATATTAGTATTATTTAAGTCAATAAATAGTTTGATTAAGATCGGGAAGTAATATAAATATACTTGTATATATATAGTTCTCTACGGTAGAAGACTAGAATTAGTACGTGTACATACATGTGGATAGGATCGGATTTTGATTAATTTTACATGAGAATTAACTTTGTACTAATTGTAAAATTTGTGACAAAATATACTTCTAAGTGATCGACAATCTCGACATAGTGAGAAAGGTCTAAAAGGTAGCAAAAAAGTTACGTCGTACATCCCGTTTAAGTTGTATATATGTAGGGATTTTTTACCCAAATTTCGACCATTGTACTAAGCTAGTTTATACACTAGAAAGCTAGAAAGAATAGAGTATATTACATATACGTATTAAATATGCTCCCAAGACATCAATTATTGATCAGAATTCTATGATTCTATGATTATTATACATTATTATTCACTTGATGTATATGAGTATAAAAATTGTTATAAATATAATCCGTTTGTCCCTATATTTTTTGTCCAATTTGATTTTTCACAATATGCAAAACGAGTTTTAAAACATACATAATTTCATTTCTAAACACATAAAAATTAAAACAAAGAAGCGAAATTAACAAGACATCGCATGACTATATAATCTCTTTTTGATTAATGAGAATTTTGGTCAAAGATTTTAAGTTCTAACTCATATATTTGCAATTATGGAAAAATAAAATAATGCTAGAAGGAGTATATTGGAGTTTTAAAAATTCAAGAAGTTTTTCCAAATTATAAACTTTTTAGTACATACATATAAAAAATAGAACTCGTTTATACCGTGTTTGGATAAAGTTTTAGTGTAAAACATAAGATGAAGTATATAATTAATTTCTTTAACTTTCCTTATCCTAATAAACTTTCCTAAACTTGGCCTAAAAGATATTAAACCGACCTATAATAAAACTACATAAGTACCAAGGGGCCTTCAAATTATTACAAATAAACTTAAATTCTCTTAGAATATACAATTACTCTATTCAAATTAGTCACATATTTGCTATTCAAAAAAATTAGTCACATATTTTCATTCTTTCTTCATTCAAATTCCTTAACCACAACAATGGCCGCATTGCCTCCTTCGTACGTAGATGACGAATTTCTTCCTCCGGTTTACGTTGATGATGTTGAACCAAAGGTCATGGATGGTTTTAAACCTGTTTATCTCCGTGATCTCTACAAGGCGATGTCGTGTTTGGGTGCTGATCAGATCGTATACGTCAACAACGATACTCACAATGCCATCCGTTCGTGTTTGGGTACTTCGTTTCATAATGTCCTTTTTCTTCATGATGATGATCACTCATATCAACATGAAGCGGAGAAAGAACAGCTAAAGATTATTATGGTTGATCAAAGTGATGAAGAATCTCAAGTTTTAGGTGTTGATAATAATGATTATGCGGAAGAAACCGAGGATTATGATGATGATTATGATGTTAATGACGAGGATGATTTTCCGTATGAATGCCAATCAAGACGAGGAAACACAAGATCAACGACAAACAAAACTACAATGATTCGCATGTATTATAGGGGTAAACAGAAGGCGGCATACGATTGCAAGAAGCTAAAGAAGTTTGCCAGGCGGAATTAATTAATTAAGAAGTTGTACACTTAATTGTAATTTGGAAACAAAAAGAGTTATTATGAACTATTCAACTTATATACTTCGTATGTTGCTAGATTATATTTGAAGTTGGTTTATGATGATTTTGTATCCTAGATAATCAATCATGTTCAATTATTTTTTAAGATTAATTTCTAGTTTCTTAAACTGTCCTTATTATTATTTAGTTTAAAAAGCTTATCAATGTTTTATTAATTTCTAGTAACTATCTTTATGACACAACTACTTTATGCATTCCGTATTAACAAAACAAAACAAAACAATACAATAATGCGTGATTAGAACAACTTAAACTAAAACTACTAAATTATTATATATTAACGATGCGTTTTAGGGTTTGATTGTTCCTTGAAAGTGCAATATTCTATACTGTTGTGTTAACTTACTAATATAAGGAGATTTTTATTCATCTGAAGTTCATAACAATATTGTGGATTAGGCAGTAATAATTAACAATTAGGGTAATTAATATCATTAAAAAATTTAAAGGCAGTTGTACAATTATATGTAATGTAAAAATATATATTTTTTTTTTTTTTTTGAAGCCTGTAATGTAAAAATATAAGATATAACATGATTTTGAAATAATCCTAATACATATTGACATATATTTACAATTAAACCCAGAGTAGATTATATTGACTTGGAAAAAAAAAGGATTAGAATTTATTGCACTTGTTGATACAGATATAATCCGTATTTTAAATGCATTGACATAAGAAAGTATATTAGCAAACTAAAAGATAACTTTTCCTGACGAAAACTCTTAAGCATATTCAAAAAAAAAAAAAAAAAAAAAAAAAAAAAAAAAAAAAAAAAGATTTGTTAGTTATAAACTAATTAAGGGCACTCCGTATTTTATCCGTACGTGTTAGATAAAGACTTGGTCAACAATTCACTCACCTAAACTTTCCTAAAGTTTGTAGTGATAGAATATCTATTTGATTATGTTTAAAATTAAATCATGCAAATCCTTTGAAACCCTAAGCTTAATATATATACATGCATGCATAAACATTATTTATTGAACAGCTTCAAATTATCTTAGTTACATACACCCGTATTATCCTTTAATTTCTCCCTTGTCTTAAGACTCTTAACCCTAAACAAAACAATGGCCTTTTCTAATCTTGATGATCATGTCAAAACTCAACCAAAGATTGATGATCTTGAACCGAAATTTCCGAATATTCTAAGCATGGAAGAGTCATGGACCTCAAGGTTGTGTGATCACTGTTTACACTTTCCATGCATTATTTCACCTCGAGTTGACTTAGACGACAACGAAGTTAAGCGTTACACTAATGATGATTTTGATGCATATGATGAATTCGTCAATCCTTACAACCTTCCTACAATGGAAGAGTTTTACGAAAGTATGGTTAAGATTGATTCTAGTGTCGATAATGATGCCCCCTTGAAGAACAAAGAAGAGGAAAAGAAAATGGTTGATCACGGAAGTTACGAAGATAAGTGTACGGATGATAGCAAAAACAACCTTACCAAGGCAGAGTGTTTGCATCAAAGTTCTTCTAATGACCCCTTGAAGAACAAGGAAGAGCAAAAGAGTATGGTTGATCGAAACAAGTGGATAACTATACCGATGAAAGCCTGAATGATCGGTGTTGCTATAAGGATTATTTAGCTTTTCATTAATTACTCTTATCTTTCCTCAAAAAAAAAAAAAAAAAAAAAAAAGTACTCTTATCTAGTTTCTTGAATTGAAATATTTAGTACAAGATTATGTTATCTATGTTTATTTATTTATTTTTTTATGTATGTTTATTAGAACTTCCTTTTTATTATGTTTTATATTAGATGCAGAAATTAATGTTTATTTCATTATATTTACAAGTATTGAAAATTACTTAAATACTATATTCTATATTCATCAATGGATTTTAATAAATCAAATCAGAGGGAAAATAAAAACCATCAATGAATTTTTAATACATTAATTAGTAGGGATCGGAAAAATAAGGTAAGTACAACGCAAGTATAAATTGTTTAATGTTAAAAGATGAAACTAAACTTGCGTAGCTAGTAAATTCAGGTCTTAATCCTTAACTACATAGCTTAGCTTATCTTTTAAATTAATACTATGAAGTTTAATTTCTTAATAGTTGAATTGTAATATTCTAATTTAATGCTTTAATAAAATTCTCTCTATGGTCCGTTAAATAACTGAGTTTAGCAATTTTTTTTAAAAAAATTACTGCATTATTTTTAATTAATTTATTGTAACAAATAATGTAGGTAGTATATTCTTTCCATCCCTTATTTTTTACATTCAGCTCGTCTTGTGTGTGGCTGGTCACACCGTGTGACCACTTATAAAAAAAATAAAGTAACCCCTGAAATACTTACCAAGTAACCCCTACAATACCATCGAGTAACCCCTGTTACACTCACGAAGTAACCTCTTTAATACTGACTGGTAACCCCTATTACACTAACGACGTAACCCCCATAATGGTTGGTCACACGGTGTAGCCAGCCACATATAAGACTTTGTGTTTAACATTATAGTCATATTTTATATTTAGGTAAACTTTAAAAATTTTGACCATAAGTTTTTTCTTATTTATCGGAGATATTTAATAAAATAAAATCTCGTGTATATGTTTCTCTTAACTTCTTGACGTAGCCCACTGTCCATGTAGAAATGTACATAGTGGTTCTCTTGACTTTTGTAGTACTCCGGATTTTTTTTTCCAATCAACTTTGTAGCTTACGTACGCTAGAAAACCAGTAATATTGGAGTATATTATGGGCAATAATATCAAATCAAATATGATAGAACTTAATAACCTTAAATAAGTCTAGGTTTGGATCGTGTTTTTGGGATGATAGCTAGGCAACCTGTCTGAACCAAGTGACAACAAGCTAGTATCAAAGGGCAAAATTGAAATGTTTAGGCAAGCTGAAAATATTAATGTTTTCCCATCTTATAGCGACATCTGATCTAGCTCAAGGGATGTTAATAGTATGATCATGACACCCATTGGGCCATAGAACAAACTTTCACTCACCAAAAGTTAAATATAAGGAAAATTTCACATTTACTATCAGTGAAAGCACCATGTTTCACATTTACTACCCCTTTAAAATTTTATTTTATTTTACTACCACCGAAACACACTAACTTTCATAATCACTACCACTTAACGGAATCCGTTAGGATTTCCGTTTAGTTTATTAAAAAAAAATTTAAAAATAAAAAAATAATAATAAATAAATAAATAAATAATGAAAAAACCACCCAAAAAACCCTAGCCCTCCCCGTCATCCACCCTCCCCCCTCCGATCCCCCTGCCGGCGGCTAGCGCCCAAACCTACGGCCGGCGCCGGCGATTCGGGCCGGGTCAGAATCGGACCCCTCCCCTTCCCCACCCAAAACCGACAATCCTAACCCTAATCCCCCTGCCCGAAACCACCCTAATTCACTACTAAAATTCGGCCATTTTGCGACCGTTTTTCTACGACCGTCATGGAAACGGTCGCAAAAAATGATATTTGCGACCGTTTTTAAAGCGGTCGCAAATTTGCGACCGTTTTTGGGTTATAAAACGGTCGCAAAGGTATTTTAATATATTTTAAAAATAAAATACATATAAAAAATAATTCAAAATTAAATTAATTTGGTTGCGACCGTTTGTAGCGGTCGCAAAATGCAACAATTACGACCGTTTCTTAAACGGTCGCAAAATTACGACCGCTATTACCGGTCGCAAAGGTGCTTTTTTTATTTATTTTAAACAAAGGTATAAAAAAGGTCCCCTCCTAACCCTAATCAGTTGATAGCCGCTCACTTTCTTTCCTCTCTCTCTCCTCACGCCTCTCTCCTCTCTCTTTCCTCCTCTCTTCTTCTTCTTCTCTTGTTTCCTCTATCCTTTTCCAGATCTGTTTCCTCTTCTCCTTCTTCTCTTCGTCTTATCCCCGATCTCTTTCCTCTTTTCCTTCTTCTTATTCTTATGTCTTTATGCTCCTTTAAACGACGTTTGCATCACCATTTCCTCCATATTTGTTCTCTTTTTCTACATTTTTTTTCTTTATTTTCGATATCGAATTTTTGCAACAAACAATTTGGGTGTTCGGATTTTCGTTTACAATTGAATAATTTTGGTGTTCATGGTCGAATTCGACCATGAAAATTCCAGATCTGGAGTTTTCATGGTCGAATTTGACCATATAAACCCAAAGAGGATGAAATATTTGTTAAGGTATGTTGATTTTTCTGGAAATTTTGGGTTTTTTTTTTCGAATTTCCATGTTTGGTTTTGTTTGATTTTCGTTAATTTTAGTTATCATTCATTTTTATGATTTTTATTTTGCTTTTGTTTGAATCGATAGTTTAGAATGCTTTTCGTTAGTTTTTTTATTGATTTATAATGGTTAAGTTTTGTTCATTTTGGTTTTGATGTTCATGATAAATTTATTTAATTTTTGTGATTTTGATTCATTCATTTTTTTTATTCGATTCGTTAATTTGATATTCATATGAATTTTTGGTTTTATGTTTAATTTTACAATTTTGTAGGTTTAGTTTTGTGGGTCTGTTTTTGTTATATATGTATTTTTGTGGGTAAAAATTAGGGTGGCTGGTAGCTGGTGCCTGGTGGTGGTGGGTGGAGGATGTTTAAGGTGTTCGGTGGTGGTGGGTGGAGTTGGTTCGTTTGGGTAGGAATTTTCAGTGGGGGTTGGGTGGAATATGCAGACATTTAGTGGTGGTGGGTGGAGGTAGCTTAGGTGGGACCTAACGGTGGTGGAGTTGGTTTGGGGGGGGGGGGTGGTGGTGACGCTGCTGCCTGAGAAGTACAGGCAGCGATCCACTTTTTTTTTGTTTTTTTAAAACGTTTAGCGACCGCCATAAGCCGTCGCTAAATTCAAGATTTGCGACCAGTACATATGGCAGTCGCAATTTTGAATATTTGCGACCGTTTAAAGGTTGGTCGTTGAAAATAGTAAAAACTGTCGCAAAAAATCTGCGACCATCAAACGGTCGCAAAATTGTTTTTTTGCGACCACGAGAATAACGACCACCATGTTACGACCGTTGACGGTCGCAATTATGTTTTGCGACCGTTTTTGCTATTTTCAGCGACCGTTTGAGGCGGTCGCAATTTGGCCGAATTTTAGTAGTGATTGAGTACGTTTTAGGGTTTCGCTTAGGGTGGTTTTTGGGGCAGGGAAATCCTTTGTCGCGGCTAGACAAGGGAACGAGGGACGAGGAGGGGCTGGATCGGGTTTCGAGGGGAGAGTGGCTGGGATCGACGGGGGTTTCGAGGGGAGAGGGGCTAGGATCGACGGGGGTAGGGGAGAGAGGGGCTGGGATCGACGGAGGTTTTCGAGGGGAGAGGGCCGGGGTTGAGATTGAGATCGGGTTTTCGAGGGGCTGGGAATGCGACACCGGCGCCGACAATCAGGGTGGTCGGAGTCGCGGGCAGCAGGGGATTGGGCTCAGGCGACTATGGCAGTGGATTGGTGGCTGGGCTGGAGGGTGAGTGGTGGTTGCGGCGGATTGGCAGCTGGTGGGTGGGAAGGAGTGGTGGGTGGACGGTGGTTGGGCGGTGGTAACGGAAATACTAACGGTGCATGTAAGTCAAGTGGTAGTGATTATAACAGTTAGTATGTTTGGGTGGTAGTAATATAAAATAAAAAATTAAAAGGGTAACAAATGTAAAAAAGGATCCTTTTGCTGGTAGCAAATGTGAAATTTTATCCTGAAGACATTGTTTGACATAAGTATAATAAATTATAAAACGTTGATTTTCGATAACTATACATTAAAATGATTCTAACAAGTACTAATTGTACATGATTATATGGCATATATATTGTATTCAATTATTCGAAAAAAAAAACAGAAAAAAATTACGGAATAGCATTTTAACCTGAGTTCACCTTATCTTGGCGGTAACTTCGTGGAGGGTACTTCCGACTTTTCCCCATTTATTACCTATAAATGGCGTAGCTACTCTTATACGTACATTTTGATCAGTTTTGAATATTCAAACTCAGTTTTCATGAATAATACAAGTAACCTTTACGGTAATTTCGCGGAAGGTGCCGTGTTCTTTTCCTTTCATTTGCGGGGGTACAGATCAGATGACTTTTTATTCCAAACTTTTTCAATATTCATCAACATTGTACTTCAATTTTGATGCTTCAACCTTAGCTTCCATATTATCACTCAACACAACACTTATATATGAATAATATGATACAGAGTAGTGATTTTGAATCCGCTCAAATACATACATAATCCGTGTTTGTTGAACCCAATTCGGATGACTATGCAAAAAGTCGAAACGGATCAGATGATACAGGGGGAAGAATATACAAGAGACGACAATCAATGGGTGATCTTAACAACTTCTACTTTTATTCTTACTCTTACGCCATGGTTATCTTCTAACGGTAAAAAAATCCCAAGTATATTTGAACAATGTCCATCTTTGTTTTATGTCTTCGTCTTCTCGCTTATGGTAGCAGCTCCAACTTCTCTTTGTTCATTGAATATTCGTAGTAAGTACTCTGTATTCGCACGTTTTTGCAAGTATGTTGCCGTCGTCTCCATGCTCGTTGCGTATGCATTGCTCCTTATTTCATCAATCCTCTGGGAGTTGAGCTTCTAAGAGAAAGTTGCTCTATTGTACTGCATGCATTATCAGTTATCTTAGAGAGAACATAGATATTTAAGAATTATATGTAGAAAATAGGAATTGAATTGACCTGGGAGTTGGGTACTTAATTAGTAGTATATATATTATGTAATTTTGTTGAATCCCATTGTAGCCCACTTATAAGTGTCCCACATTGGAGAAAGAGGAGAGATGGTTTCACTTTATAAAGTAGAGGAGTAACTCCTAATATTGCCATATGGTTTTGGGATGGAACCTCCTTTGAACTTGTGAAGTGGACTAAGTATTTTGGGCCAAATTGAATTGGATCAAGTGATCCTTGAGTTTAAAGGGACCTTACATGCATGTGAGGGAGAGTGTTGAAGTATATTCCACCAAGTAACACATGTAAGAGTCCCACATTTCTTGAAAAAGAAAGAGTTAAACACTTTAAAGACAGTTGTACAACTATATCAACTTAAGAATATACGTAAGATTTAACATGATTTTAATTTTTAAATAATCCAAATACGCAGTAGATATATTGCACATATTGACTTATATCTGTAATACCCAAAGTGAGTAGTTTATATTGACTTAAAAAAAAAAAAAATACTCCGTACAAATTAGTTAGTAATAAACTAATTAAAGGCATCTAATTAATATTTCCGAATTTTATCTGTATTTGGTCAAAGATTTGGCCAACAATTTACTCACCTAAACTTTCCTTAAGTATGCATGTAGTGAAAGAATATCTATTAGATTATGTTTAAATTAATTAAATCATATCCTTAATCACATATGAAACCCTAAACTTAATTTATAAATACACATGCATGCATAAACATTATTTATTTAACAGCTTCAAATTATCTTAGTTACATGCACTCGTATCATCCTTTCTTCCTTGCCTTAATTAACCCTAAACAAAACAATGGTTTTTTCTAATTTTAATGATCGTGTTGAAACTCAACCAAAGATTGATGATCTTGAATTGAAAATTCCGAATAATCTAAGCTTGGAAGAATCATGGACCTCATGGTTGTGAGATCATTGTTTATATTTTCCATGCATTTCATCTGGAGTTGACTTAGAAAGTATATTAACAAACTAAAAGATAACTTTTTTGTCGAAAATATTTAAGCATATCAGGAAAAAAA
Source organism: Chenopodium album (assembly GCF_948465745.1). NCBI lineage: Eukaryota > Viridiplantae > Streptophyta > Magnoliopsida > Caryophyllales > Amaranthaceae > Chenopodium > Chenopodium album. The sequence goes on along the minus strand of NC_137853.1, from coordinate 36,326,828 downwards.
AAAAAAAAAATTCAAAAAAGATTAGTTAGTTATTAACTAATTAAGGGCACCTAATTTTCTCAAAAAAAAATTTAGTGCACCTAATTAATACGGAGTATTTCCGTATTTTATCCCTATTTGGTTAATTAAAGACTTGGTCAACAATCTACTCACCTAAACTTTCCTTAAGTAGTGATAGCATATCTTTTAGATTATGTTTAAAAGTAAATCATATATATCCTTAATCACGTAAAATAGCAAAAATAAATAAATAAATATATAATTAATATCCATTATATTAACTTTCCTTATGATAATAGAGCTTTTGGTTAAAAAAAAAAAGAAAAACTTTCCTAAACTTTGCCTAAAAAATGTTAAACCGACCTGTAAAATTATATAAGTACCTAAGGGCCTTCAAATTATTGTTACAAATCAAATAAACTTAGATTCTCTTAGAATAATTGCTCTATTCAAATTAGTCACATATTTTCATTCTTTCTTCATCCAAATTCCTTAAGCACAGCAATGGCCGCATTGCCTCCTTCGTACGTAGATGACGAATTTCTTCCTCCAGTTTACGTTGATGATGTTGAACCAAAGGTCATGAATGGTTTTAAACCTGTTTATCTCCATGATCTCTACAACGCGATGTCGTCCTTGGGTGCTACTCAGATCGTGTACGTCAACAACGATACTCACAGTGTCATCCGTTCGTGTTTGGGTACTTCGTTTCATAAAGTCCTTTTCCTTCATGATGATGATCACTCATATCAACATGAAGCCTCCGATGACGAGTCCTTGACCAAGGAGAAAGAAAAGCAGAAGATTATTATGGTTGATCAAAGTGATGAAGAATCTCAAGTTTCGGGTGTTAATAATAATGATTATGCGGAAGAAACCGAGGATTATGATGATTATGATGTTGTTGTTGATGATGATGATGACTTTCCGTATGAATGTCAATCAAGACGAGGAAACGCAAGATCGACTACAAACAAAACTACAATGATTCGCAAGTATTTTAGGGGAAAACAGAAGCCGGCATACGATTGCAAGAAGCTAAAGAAGTTTGCAAGGCGGAATTAATTAATCAAGAAGTTCTACGCTTAATTGTACTTTGGAAACAAAAAGAGTTATTATGAACTGTTCAACTTATATGTGTAATATGTGGCTAGATTATATTTGAAGTTCATGATGAGCTTGTATTCTACTATTCTAGATAATCAATCCCATGCATGTTCAATTTTTCTTTTAGATTAATTTCTTGTTTCTAAAAAAAAATGTCATTATTATATATTTAGTTTAAAAAGCTTATCAATGTTTTATTATAACTATTTTTATGACGACTTTATGTATTATGTATCCACAAAAAAAATTAAAAAAATGTGATGCGTATGTAAGAATGAATGAACAACTTAAAACTTAAACTAATCAAGTATTCTGTATTAACGATGCATTTTAGGGTTTGATTGTTGTTGAAAGTGCAATATTACATACAGTTGTGTTAACTTACTAAGGTCGTTAACTTACTATACAAGGAGATTTTTAAAAATCAAAAGTTCATAACAATATTGTGGAGTAGTAGGCCCATTCAAACAAGAAAAAAACATTGTGGAGTAGGTGGTAATTATCAATTAGGGTAATTAATCGCATTAAATTACTGAAAATCTTGCGTGGACCTGGTTCACAATAATTTTATTGTGGACCTAAGGTTTACACACACGTAACATAATGACCCCTTTCTTTTCTAGATTAGCGGTCATGGCAATCAGGAAACCAGAGAGAGCCCCGAAGGAACTAAGGACTTTAGTTGAGGAAATTAGTTTCTTGAGCTGTAATTTTGATTATTTTTGCTGTTGTCAGGTGTCTCGTAGCGGAGTCTCGAAAGCCCATGATCTAGCTGTTAGAGCTAGAAGGGGCTTTTAAGGGACACCTTTCTTTTCTTTGTTTACCAGCTGTCAAAAAAAAAAAAAAAAAAAAAACATAGTGACCCTTAATTTTTATATAATAACCTTATTTTTAACATAGTAACCTTTTTTAAGAACTTATGTGACCATTAATATTATCATGAACTTAAAGTACGAAATTATGTTGAATAGTAACCTAATTTTAATATAGTGATCATTATTATTCATATTGACCATTATATTAAAAATATCATTAAAAAAAATAACCTCTTATAGCTTTTAATATCACACTAACTTTTATTTCAACATAATAACCTTTATTTTAATATAGTGACTTTTTTTTTATTAACAAAACAATCAAATTATCTCTAATTTTAGTGGTCCACAATACATTAGTGTGAACCAGATCCATTTAAGAATTTGTAATTAAATTAAATTTTAAAGGCAGTTGTACAACACTACAACTATATCAATGTAAGAATATAAGATTTAACATGATTTTAATTTTTAAATAATCCAAATACGTAGTAGATTTATTGCACATATTGACTTATATCTGTGATACCTGAAGTGAGTAGTTTATATTGACTTGAACATACGAATTAGATTAATTATTGCACTTTTGTTGATACAGATATACTCCTTGCATGCATTGATGTAAGAAAGTATATTAACAAACCAAAAGATGATTTTCTGTCCAAAAGCATATCAAGATTAGTTAGTTATAAACTAATTAAGGGCACCTAATTAATATTTCATATTTTATCTGTATTTGGTCAAAGATTTGGTCAACATTTTACTCACCTAAACTTTCCTTAAGTATGTAGTGATAGAACATCTAATAGATTATGTTTAAAGTAAAATCATACATATCCTTAATCTCGTATGAAACCCTAAGGCCCTGTTCTTTTGAGCTTCTAGGCAGAGCAGAACAGAGCAAAGCAGATTTCAGCAGAGCAGAGCAAAGCAAAGCAGAGCAGAGCAAAGCAGAGCCGAGCTGAGCAGAGCAGATTTCATCATCATCATCATTATTATTATTATTATTATTATCATCATCATCATCATTATTATCATCATCATCATCATCATCATCATCATCATCATCATCATCATTACAATTACAATTACAATTATTATTAATCATTATTATTATTACAATTACAATTATTACAATTACAATTATTATTATTATTATTATTATTATTATTATTATTATTATTATTATTATTACAATTACAATTACAATTATTATTACAATTACAATTATTATTATTATTACAATTATTATTATTATTACAATTACAATTATTACAATTACAATTATTATTATTATTACAATTACAATTACAATTATTATTATTATTATTATTACAATTACAATTATTATTACAATTATTATTATTATTACAATTATTATTTTTTTATTATTGCAATTATTATTATTATTATTGCAATTATTATTATTATTATTATTATTATTATTATTATTATTACAATTATTATTATTATTATTACAATAATTATTAAAATTATTATTATTATTATTATTATTACAATGATTATTATTATTACAATTATTATTATTATTATTATTACAATTATTATTACTATTATTATTATTATTATTATTATTACAATTATTATTATTATTACAATTATTATTATTATTATTATTATTACAATTACAATTATTATTACAATTATTATTATTATTATTACAATTATTATTATTATTATTGCAATTATTATTATTATTATTATTATTATTATTACAATTATTATTATCATTATTATTATTATTATTATTATTACAATAATTATTACAATTATTATTATTATTATTATTACAATTATTATTATTATTACAATTATTATTATTATTATTATTACAATTATTGTTACTATTATTATTATTATTATTATTATTATTATTATTATTACAATTATTATTATTATTACAATTATTATTATTATTATTATTACAATTATTATTACAATTATTATTATTATTATTATTATTATTACAATTATTATTATTATTATTATTATTGTTATTATTATTACAATTATTATTATTATTACAATTATTATTATTATTATTACAATTATTATTATTATTATTACAATTATTATTATTATTATTATTACAATTATTATTATTATTACAATTATTATTATTATTATTATTATTATTACAATTATTATTACAATTATTATTATTATTATTATTACAATTATTATTATTATTATTATTATTATTATTATTATTATTATTATTATTATTATTATTATTATTATTATTATTATTATTATTATTATAACTTCTACTACTACTACTATTACAAGTACTACTACTACTACTACTATTACAAGTACTACAACTATTACAAGTACTACTACTACTACTACTACTAATACTATAATAATAATAATAGTAATGATTTATTATTATTATTATTATTAATATTATTATTATTATTATTACTACTACTACTACTAATACTATTATTACTATTATTATAATCATTAAATTTTATTATTAAATATTAATTATTATTATTATTAAATATTAATTTTTAATAATATTATTGTTATTAAATATTATTTATTTATTATTATTAAATATTAATTATTATTATCATTAAGTATTAATTATTTATTATTATTACTTCGTTTTAAATATACATTATTATTATTATAATAATTCAATATTAAGTATTAATTTTAAGCTCCCCTAAAAAAAAGTATTAATTTTAAGCAGAGTAGAGCAGAGCAGAGCAGGGCAGAGCAGAGCAGAGCAGATTTCAGCAGAGCAAGGCAGAGCAGAGCAAAGCAGAGCAGATTTCAGCAGAGCAAAGCAGAGCAGAGCAGCTCTAAAGAACGGGTCCTAATTAAGCTTAATTTATAAATACACATGCATGCATAAACATTATTTATTTAACAGCTTCAAATTATCTTAGCTACATACACCAGTATTTTCCTTTCTCCCTTGTCTTAACCCTAAACAAAACAATGGCCTTTTCTAATCTTGATGATCATGTCAAAACTCAACCAAAGATTGATGATCTTGAACCCAAATTTCCGAATATTCTAAGCATGGAAGAGTCATGCACCTCAAGGTTGTGTGATCACTGTTTATACTTTCCATGCATTTTTCATCTCGAGTTGACTTAGATGACAACAAAGTCAAGCGTTAGTCATTTTAAGGATAGATACCATAGAATTTTTATAAGAATAAAGAGAAAGGGAATGATTTTGAATAATTGTATTAACAAGAAGGGAGCCTTTAAATAGGCGTACAAAGAGAGGAACAACCTAGGGTAAATATTTTACAGAATATTTAGTCTCCTTAATTAAAGAGAATAAATATCAAAAATAACTACTTAACTATAATAGAAGATTTACGTTGACTAAAGGATATACATTAACTTAGTGTAATAGACTAAGTCAAGCCTGATTTATCGCTAATACTCCCCCGCAAGATGGACTCTCGTGGAGATAGACCAATCTTGGAAAATAAATCAGAGAAACGTGTCTTGGCTATAGGTTTGGTAAGAGCATCAGCTAGTTGATCAGAGCCAGAGATGTGCTGTACACGTAGAGCTCCCTGTTGAACCTGTTCGCGGACAAAATGAAAGGCTAAAGCAAGGTGCTTCATTCTTGAGTGAAAAACAGGATTTGCAGAGTAGTGAGTAGCACTCAAATTGTCACAATAGATGCTCGGTTTGAGCTCTAGTCTGACATCTAACTCAAAAAGCAATGATTGAAGCCAATTTATTTCAGCAGTGGTGGATGCAACTGCTCGAAATTCAGCCTCAGTTGAGGACCGAGCTAAACCTTGTTGCTTCTTCGAGCTCCAAGACAGAGGATTGCGGCCAAGGTACACAATATAACCTGTGGTGGATAGATATGTGTCTTTGTCACCAGCCCAGTCTGCATCACAAAATGCATGTAATCGCAAGGGTGAGTTACGATGCAATGTAATACCATAATGTGATGTTCCCTTCAGATATCGGAGTAGACGTTTTAGAGCAGCCCAATGCAAGTCAGTGGGTTTATGCATAAATTGGGACAACTTATTCACGGCAAAGGCGACATCGAGTCTTGTTAATGACAAGTATTGCAAGCTACCAACAATGGCTCTATATTCAGTAGGAGATGAGATAGGGGAGCCATCAGTGAGATTGAGAGATGGGTGAACCACCATTGGTGTCGAGACAGATTTGGCCTCAGCCATGTGTGCCTTGGCAAGGATGTCTTCAATGTATTTACGTTGACTAAGAAATAATCCATGCTTGTGGGGCAAGACTTCGACGCCCAAAAAATAAGACAGAGAGCCAAGGTCTTTGAGAGAGAACCGATTGGCAAGCTTGGTGATGAACTCCTGGATAGCTGAAGTAGAGGGCCCTGTTATTATGATGTCATCAACATAAACCAATAAATAAATATTAGTTCCATTATGAGTGTACATAAAGAGTGAAGGGTCAGCCACTGAGTTTCGAAAACCATAGGACAGGAGAAAATTGCGAAACTCTTGATACCATGCTCTCGGAGCTTGTTTAAGACCGTAGATTGCCTTGCGTAGTTTTCACACATGGGTAGGGTGATCTTTGTCAAGAAATCCAGGAGGCTGAGTCATATAAACATCTTCTTTCAGGGAACCTTGCAAGAAAGCGTTGTTGATGTCGAGTTGGCGTAGAGACCAGCCATTTGTAACGGCTAGAGAGAGCATTAGACGCACTGTAGTTGGTTTAATAACAGGACTGAATGTTTCCGAGTAATCAATACCCGGCCTTTGATGAAAACCTTTGGCCACTAGGCGAGCTTTGTACCTCTCGATTTCACCATCAGATTTATATTTAATCCGATAAACCCATTTGCAACCAACTAAGTTTTGAGAAGAGGAAGGAGGAACAAGTTCCCATGTGTTGTTTCTAGTGAGGGCACTAAACTCTTCTGTCATGGCTGCTCTCCATTGAGTGTCTTTTAGTGCTTGAGTAATGTTGGAAGGTTCGGCGGAAGAAGCTGGAAGAGTGACGTGATGAGCATACTTGGGGTTTGGTTTTATAATATTATTTTGCAATCTTGTGGTGATTGTGCGTGTAGGGGGAGGAGGAGGTGGTGTACTTGAGGGGGGTGGAGGAGGTGAGGCAGGGGGAGGAGTAGGAGCAGCTGCTGCAGGTGATGGAGGTGTAGAGGTTGGTGACTGAAGTATAGGGATGGGCACAGTACACCATTCATCAATAGAGGCTGCTGGAGAGGGAGTGTAATCCGGGGTTAAGCTAGGATATGGAAAAGTGTCCTCAACAAACTTAACGTGCCTTGAACAGTAGAGACGTTTGGTTGGTGGATGAAAACAATAGTATGCACTTTGAGTTGGGGAATATCCAACGAAAATACAAGGCAGCGATCGAGTTTCAAGTTTATGAGAGGTGTAGGGACGTAACCATGGGTAGCACAAACAACCAAAATTTCGTAACTTGTCGTAGTTTGGTGTTGTGCCAAATAACTTGAGATAAGGAGAAACATTGCCAAGAGATGCAGTAGGCAAGCGATTGATTAAGTACGTAGCAGTAGCAAAAGCATGTGGCCAAAATGCAAGAGGAAGTTGAGCATGGGTAAGAAGAGCAAGACCCGTTTCAACAATGTGACGATGACGTCGCTCCGCATAACCATTATGCTCGGGTGTATGTGGAGGGGAAGTAAGATGGGAGATGCCATGAGATGACAGATATGGAGTTAATTTTACATACTCACGACCATTGTCAGAAAAAACACGAACAATAGGGCGTTTAAAATATTTTTCTACGAGGGCTCTAAATCGTAGGAAAATATCATAAGTATCGGACTTGTGTTTCATAGGGTAGAACCATATATATTTTGTAAAATGATCTACAAAAATAATGTAATATTTAAAGTCATCATTAGAGTATAATGGTGACGTCCAAACATCAGTAAAGATTAAGTCCAGAGGAGCAGTGGAAGTGATAGTGGAGGAGGAGAAAGGTAATTTGTGGCTTTTATTCATATTGCAAGAATTACAATGTGACATAGAAAAATCAGAAATTCCTAGATTGAAACTAGAATTTAAAAGACGAAGGATTGAAGAAGCTGGATGCCCAAGACGATGGTGCCACTCATGCTTGGGTAATTTGTGGGATGTAAAGACACTAGGCGAACTGGAAGGATGCCATTCATAGGTACCAGCCTTAGTTGGACCCTGGAGGAGTGTTTTGCCCGTCAAAAGCCCCTTAACACGAAAGAAGAGAGGTAAGAATTCAATCCCAACATTATTATCTTGACAAAACTTGTTAATGGACAAGATGTTTCTAGAGATGGATGGAACATGTAACACATTAGAGAAGTGAAAAGTAGAGGAAGGAGTAGGGATTGAGAATGAACCAGTGTGTTGGATGGGAAGGGAGGAGCCATCTCCAATCATAAGTTCCTCGGTACCATCATATGGAGCGTGAAGAGAGAGATTAGCCAAGTCATTGGTGACATGGTGTGACGCACCACTGTCAAGAAGCCAGGAGTTGGAGCTTGCAGGAGCGGCAGTGGCTAGATGAGCATGGGGAGGTTGGTAACCCTTCTGAACAGCGCGAGCTTGAGTAGCAGTAGGAACATTGATGTTGGGAAATAAGGCCCGAAAAATAGAGCATTGATCAAGAGCATGACCTTGGTTGCGGCACCATTGGCACTTGCCGAGAAATTGCTTGGGAACCCGAGGTTGAGACGAGCTAGTTGGAGTGCGAGGAGTTGGAAGTAAACCTGGGGCATAGGCAGGGGAATGAGAAGTCGATCCTTGTGGTCGAACCTTGTAGTTTGCAGCATGAACAGAGGCAGGAAAAATAGGAGCAGACCCCATGGAGTTTGCAATAAGCTCTCTGGTGATTAATTTCTCATGTAATTCCTCAAAAGAAATAAGTGAGTCCCTGGCATTAATAGCATCAATAATGGGTTTGTAGGTGTCATAATCAAGGCCAGATAATACCTTATCAACGATGTCTTCATGATCCATAGGTTTTCCCATGGCTGCTAGGCGGTCAGTACATTGCTTGATGGCTTGCATATACTCAGAGATGCTGCGACTTCCTTTAGTAATTTTGGTGAGGTGATCCTTGATCTGCTTGAGATGACCACGAGAAGGATTTGCATATGTAGAGGCAAGGATAGTCCAAGCCTCATGAGCTGAGCCGGATTGAGAGATGAGCGGGACGAGATCTTGAGAGAGTGTGCCGACAATGGCACCAAACACCAACTGATCTTGTCGAAACCAGGGGAGAGCTGCAGGGTTGGTTGTGGATGTGCCATCAGCGGCTATAATAGAGGCAGGAGGGGAAGGATGTGTGCCATCAACAAATTTGTACAGGTCATACCCTAGAAGGGTAGCCTTAAGCTGAGTTCGCCATGCTATGTAGTTGGTAGAAGTAAGCTTTATGGCATTGTGGAGATGAAAAACTGTAAAAGGCTTTGCAGGATCAGTGGGGTTGGGAATAATGGACTGATCTTCAGAAGACATAGTGAAGCAATGGAGGGGAAAAAAAAAATCGTTAGCTCTGTGATACCATATAAGAATAAAGAGAAAGGGAATGATTTTGAATAATTGTATTAACAAGAAGGGAGCCTTTAAATAGGCGTACAAAGAGAGGAACAACCTAGGGTAAATATTTTACAGAATATTTAGTCTCCTTAATTAAAGAGAATAAATATCAAAAATAACTACTTAACTATAATAGAAGATTTACGTTGACTAAAGGATATACATTAACTTAGTGTAATAGACTAAGTCAAGCCTGATTTATCGCTAATAATTTTCATTGCCCGACGATGTTCTGATGCAGTTTCAAGTTTCAGGTCTTCTACCTGTATGGGAAAACAGTTAGGGATCCCAAACAGTCAATTCAACACATTTAGGTTTACTTTTGTACTTCCATCAAATAATTTTGAGCCACCATATTCTATACCAAAAAAAAAAAAAAAAAAAAAAAAAAAAAATCATTTATTATGCATACTAAAAAATCATTCCATGAAATAAATTAAATTTCTGAATGTACATCTCACAATGATTGACAAATTGATGATTGTCAATAAATGAACATATAAGTCTAAGGGAAACAAAATCAAATTATATATAATATGATGAAACTCAACCCCAAAATTAGCCAAATGAAACTAGGTCGTGACTTAATTGAATTGCATGATTTGACCCTAGGAATCTAGGATGGGCTAACGTATGACAGATTCCGGATTGGTAAGACGCCTTTGTTCATTTTTCCCTGCCAATAAAAAGAAAAAAGGAAGAGGTGAGCTGCTATGCTTGCACATACATGCGACTAAGCTTATATTATGATCGATTGCATACATACCACCCAAAGTAAACGGAAGAACCGAAGACGAGAGCAGCAAAAACAGGCAGGACCCAAAAGTAGTGAGAGTGTTTGGGGCCAAGGAGGATTGGACTGCATATAAACATTAAACCGATGTAAAACACCACATGTCCAACGCTCTCCAAGTAAACAGCTGGTTTTGGGAACCTTATTTTTATATTAAAACCCACCACCATAAACAGAATGGACACCCAGAATACCACGACTCCACTTCGCGCCACTGATTTAAAGCTCTGCATTTCAGATGCCAGAAATATCCCCCCAACAGCTAGAGGGATCAGAATTTTCGACATCAACTTTGTTGCATCAGCACCTCCACCTCTACTACCGCCGCCATACTCTTCGGTAGATGAGTGTGTAGGAGTAGTGATGCTAGTTTCTTCCATATTGAGGACAATGTGGCCTAGATCCGTACTTGAACCCAGTTTTGGCAAACGAGAATAAGGCACTGCAGATTGTTCTTTGTTCGTCCCTAAGGCCAACTTTGTATCATCGCATTCCTCCATCTTCTCACCTGAATACTCGTTTGTTGATTGTTTCGAAAAGTAGGCCACTTGGAGCTCTAATTTCTCACCACAGTTACCAGTACCTGCTTCAATACTCATATCAAAAGTTTAAGCTAATTAAGATGACTGTAGTATGAGAATACAATAGATAAATATATTGTATATTTTCTTCTTTAAAAAAAAACTACTGTGTATATTTATTAATATTTATTGAAAATAATTTACGCGTAACACTAATGTTGTCATAAGAAAGAGAATCACATTGACTCGATTCACTTAATCCGTGTATATGTTGTGTTCAATTTCAATTTGATTAAAGTTTCCATGTCCTTTAACTTGTAATTTCACTACGAATGAGCGAGTGATTTCGCGGAAGATGCCTGATTTACTTAGTCTACGAATACTCGTTTGTTGATTGTTTCGAAAAGTAGGCCTCTAATTTCTCACCACAGTTACCAGTGCCTGCTTCAATACTCATATCAAAAGTTTAAGCTAATTCCTTAAGATGACTGTACGTAGTATCAAAATACAATATATTGACACTTTTAATATTTGTAGAATTGTGTATATATATATTCCGTCAAAAAAAAAAAAAAAATAGATGAATATATATAGATGAATTACAACCCTAATTCTATGAGAAATAAATATTTTCACAAAATATATCATTTACAGAAATATTTCATATTCTATCAATATTCATTTAATACAAATTTAACTGTTGAGTATAACGATATATACACGGAGTATCTATTCTAGAAGAGTAGAAGAAAGAAAAAGTAAATAAATATTTATTGAAAATACTTCTATTCTAGAAGAGTAGAAGAAAGAAAAAGTAAATAAATATTTATTGAAAATACTTCTATTCTAGAAGAGTAGAAGAAAGAAAAAAAAAATAAATATTTATTGAAAATAATTTACGTATAACACTAATGTTGTGTTCTCTGTAACAGTTTATTCTGAAAAATAACCTTGAATTGTCAATGGGAGTTTGTTCTCGGCAACTTCAAGGAGGGTGCTTCCAAGCTTCCATTATTGACGGTAAGATTGGTAACCAAAAGAAAGACGACCACGACATCACGGCGTAGATTGATGACTTTTTCCCCCTACGTACGGGGTAGAGTAAAGCTGACTTTTCTTCCGAACTTTCCCCTTCTTTTCCATTAAATGCCTACCAGCATTGTAATTTCCAGGAAAAAAAATTTTATGTTCTATCCCGTATGAAAGTCATTCAACTGATGTTTTGTTCAAAAACTGATCTTTATAAAAAAAACAAAACTTGACCGTGAGGAAAGTCATTCAACTGTTTTGTTTTGAGTCCATCCTGTCATTTTGAAATGTCATTTTGAGCATCTGATATAAATAGTCATTCAACTGTTTTGTTTTGAATCCATCCTGTCATTTTGAAATGTCATTTTGAGCATCTGGTATAAATAAAAATATTATACTTGTGCCATTATACTTAGTATACTCGTTATTTCTGAAAAATTTGTTTGGGTAAAGCTTCTACTGATGAAGTTATCAAAGAAAGAAGGGGAATACACAAGAGATAGTCAGTGGATGATATTAGCAACATCTACTTTAATTCTTAGTCTTATGCCATGGTTATCTTCAAACGGTAATAAAATCCCAAACATATTCCAACAATGTCCGAGTTTGTTTTATTTCTTCCTCTTCTCGCTCATGATAGCATCTCCAACTTCTCTTTGTTCATTGGATATTCCTAGTAAGTACTCTGTATTTGCGCGCTTTTGCAGTTATGTTGCCATCGTCTCCATGCTCATTGCGTGTTCTTTGCTCCTCCTATCATCAATCCTTTGGGAGTTCAGCTTCTAAGAGAATGTAACTAAAGAAGAAGGTTTCTTTTTTTTTTTTTTTTTAATGTCATTATTAAGGTTCATTGTAATGTCCCTAAAAAAAAATTACATTGCTATTATATATTATATAATTACATTATGATAATTTTTTGTAAAAAATTTAGATATTTTTATCTAAATGGCCCCTCGTGTAATTACAGTAATTACAAATATGCATATTATATTTTATATTATGAATATATAATAAGTTGTCTTTATTCCAGTGTTATTAATGTATCAAACTTATATTGCCTATTTATTTTTGAAATATTACAGTGCCTAAAAAAAAATTCAGATTTTTTTTCTTCTTTTTTGCTCTCACCTTGATAGGGGAAATTCCCTATTTCTCATGGAGGCATTTTTGTGAATAAATCAACAATTTTTTCATTATTGTGGGCTCCACAGTTGAATAAACTTGTTGGTTTATTTACGAAAATGCCATGTGTTAAACAATTTGTTTAATTTCTCACCATGAGAAATTGGGACATCCTCCCTTGATAGGACCGTGTTATCAACATATGTATGGAAAGAAACTTTTGCATTTGAAGTGACAAAATTGTATAGTAAATTTAAGGATAAAGCATCCAAATTGTGGTACATGTCTCAAAGTGTCAAAATTTTAATCATCAAACATATCACTCAAAGCAGCAATTATGTTATTCTAACTTACCAATTCTATATTTGCATAAAAAAAAACTTACCAATGCTATATTGCAACAACTCAAAGATGTATGTTAACATTGGTAAGTTGCTTTGTACAGGGTAGTTATTATGGGCATGATGATCAGCTAACAAATATCTGTATTAGATAATATACGAATTGAAGTAGATTTTATATATTCTGATGACCAAAATTAAAAATTACTCAAGATTTGTGAGTAAAGGCTGTTAGTCTTTTACGTAAAAATTGTGTACTTCTCTCTTTCTCTTATATACATGGTCTTTTCAAAACCCATTCTAAACCCTACATATGAGTGTACGTACAAGCAGACAATAAATAATGTAAAGAATACAAACACATAATCACATATATATGACAATATACCAACTGGTTGTTAATGCAATGGTGATTATTGGGACTATAGTTGATAGGGGAGACCGCGTGTTCGATTCTCCACAATAACAATTGGGAGGGGATTGAAACCTAATCACCCAGAAGTGAACTTTAAATCTGGATTAACTCAAAGGGTGGACCGAGTGGAACAAAAAAAAAACATATTTTCTATGCGCTTGTTATATATACATGACTTTCCTAAAACCCTTGCTAAATTCTATAATACAGTTGTACATTTTAATCAGGGCAATATCAGTCTAGGATCATATATTCATATGCATTATTGTTCGCATTAAAGATCAATGCAAAACTATCATTTTCATTTTCATGAAGTGTAAATAATCTACCTTAGAATTATAAAGAATAAAAAAAAAAATCATAACTAACTAGAGCCGCGATTGAGAGTTAATTTAGTGAACAGTGCCTGGGAGCTTAGCAATATAATTTTTTCCTTCGTTTTTTTTACGTACAACTCACTTACATTTCGTGCGGTCTCCAACTATACGTTTGATCAATTATAACTTTAATTGCGTATTAAGATAAATAATGAATATGATATTTCATACTAAGTACTAATCATTTAACCAAATGTACTAATTGACTGAGTAAATTTAGAATAAGTAACCCTAACCAATATAGTAGCCCCTAAATAACCTCAGAATAAGTAATTCCGGCGAAAACACGTATACCGAATGAATAACCCCAGAATAATAAGTAACCTTTGTTTGATTTAGTAACCCCTAAATAAGTAACGCCTATAAGTAACTCCTGAATAAGTAACCTCGGTCACACAGTGTGACCAACCACACAGAAAAAACCATCATTCGGTAATATGTTTTTCCTTTTATTAAAGGACATAGAGGTTATAGCTTTCAAAATCACAGTGTTAAATGTTAATGTTTAGGAGGTGTCGTTTCGGGTTGGATGTAGTCGGAACCACTAACTATTGATAAATAAATGTAGCTAATCAATAATTACTATTCATAGAACTATACTCATAAGCCCATAACTAATCAGCCATGAGGTCCATGAGTTACCCTTTATGAGATTTGGAAGACAATAAATTGGTAAAAAGGCCCTAAAACTTCAAAGAAAATGAACACAATTGGGAGACTTTCAAAGCAAAAAGCCAAACAAATAAGAAAACTTATGACCCTTTCTTTTTCCCTCCACCAACCGTTCACATTTGCATCACCACCTTCTTCCACCACCCACATTCGCTTACTCAGCCCGTGCCACCGCCTCGCACGACCTCCTTCTTTCTCCCTCTCCTCTATTAGAATGAGCTCCTCCGCCGTTGACGGTGGCAAAATCTGCAGTTCCGGCGATGTTTCTGCTACTGAACTGGACCCCATTTTCAAGCAGAAACGCCTTATTCGATCCAAAGTTCGTAAATCCCTTAAGGAAATGGACCCTTCTCAGCGTGCCATGGAAGGTATAATATAAAAATATCTAAACTTTCTTCAACTCTTGTTGATTTGATTGTATTTGTGAATTGGGGTTTTAGTAGAATTGCTTAATTTGGTGGTGCATTGATTTGATTGGGGAGTTTTAGTGGAGTGTTAATTGGGGGTTGGAATTGGGTATTTTGGAAGTTTGATCGTGTGGGTATTTAAATTGTGAATTTCATCAATTTCTTCTATGAATTAGTATATTTTACTACTGTATTTTAGTTGGATGAACACATTATTGGATCATTTACCAAGAGAAATTTAGTTTTTGTAGAAGATTAAAGGAACAATTGAATAAACTTGCACTCGTTTCATTGATTTTTGAGGGAGTTGTAAAATACCCTATTGTGAGGTCTTAACTTGATTTGCACTATAAGTTGAAGAAGGTTCTTTAATCCCTATGCAAAAATTGTCTCCTTAGGCATCACCACATCATTTCAGAATAAACCAAAATGGGCAAAATCTGTGATAAAGTTATTTCTAAAATGTTGCAGCACTATCTGGATTAATCTCATAAAACCAATGCGGGTTGGTTCTTTGTTACAAGAGTATTGCACAGCATGGGTTCTTTGGTATGGGTCGGTCCTGTGGCATGGTGTGATGATTCAACCTATTAAGACCCTCTTGATCACTGCACAGCATTCTTGAATTTAACTACAACCTGCAAAACCTAGGAAATCCAATGCTCTGGTATAAAGTCATTGTAAAATTACAGGAGAAGAATTGAATAATTTGAGGAGTGCTCCATTCTATTATGTGCTCCATTCTAATGTTATTTGGAAATATCTGCAATAGTGGGGCTTCCCTGCTTGACAACGGACTTTTACCACCGTGTGCTTGCTTTGTCCTGCTGCCATCCTTTTTCTGAATTTCATATGTTTAACTTGTAATAACATTAGTAGGTCACTGTTACCTTACTCACATATTTTGTATTATTAACTTTCTAC
The DNA here is from genome assembly GCF_948465745.1 of Chenopodium album. NCBI lineage: Eukaryota > Viridiplantae > Streptophyta > Magnoliopsida > Caryophyllales > Amaranthaceae > Chenopodium > Chenopodium album. The sequence goes on along the minus strand of NC_137853.1, from coordinate 36,310,738 downwards.
TCAGATGATGCAATTCAGAGTTTGGTACTGGATGCTCCATGGTTTAAATGTAGCAGAAGGTTATGTGCATATATAAGCTGCCGTGCCTTACGAGAAGTTGATACGTCTAAAGTTTTGGCGAAGATCCTACAGACCACAGACAAAGGTTTGACTCTGTAATTTAGCCCTTAACTCTTAACTTCAAGAACTCTAGTATTTGGGCAGTCTAATGATCTTCTGAAGGTCAATGATGTTCTGAAGGTCAATGATGTGAACTTAATTAAGAATGTTCACTCGTACTTGATAAATTTAATCTGTCATTAAGGTCTGGAAGTGACAGAAAGTCATAGAATCTGCCATTGGTACCTATTAAGACTATTAATTTGGAAGTTTACATGTACTCTGTATTTTACTGGATTATTGGTGCTAGTAAATAGAATTCCCTGGTGAAATTTGGGTTGACTACTATCTTGAAAGCACTGGCCCAGTATTCTTCATCTTCTTTTGACAATTTTAAACTTTAGTTTTGGCTTGCAGACGAACAGGAACTCAAAGGGAAAACACTTTATGTGCCAAGGGTGGAGGACAAGAACAGCTATATGCGGATGCTCAACATCTCTAGCATGGATGATCTAATTGCAAACTCAATGGACATTCTGGAACCTGCTCCTGTAGATAGTGGAGGAAATCAACGTGAAAATGGTAGCTTATGTATCTAGTTCGTTATTGACTTGATTCTGTTATGTTATGTGTTGTTTAGGTGACACATCTGTGGCTATAACTGAATGAACTCATTGTATCTATGTCATGAAGTTAACTGAAATTTGGCTTGCCTAAATACAATAGATTTTAACTGCCAGCTTTTCTACAGCTCTGTATTGGGTATGTATAATAATAATTCATTTACTTCAGTACCTAATCCAGGTAAATTGTTACATTTTCTCAGCTGTATAAATTCATGCTTGGTTTTCTCATGTCTCAAATCCAGTCTCTACTAAATTATCTGTTTTAAACATGAAAAAAGAAGTCATTTCCATTTCATTCTTGTTTGGTTTTCATGAGTAGGGATATATTCATGGTGCTCAAGTGATAAAGTTGATGTAAGGGGGACAGGTGTCCAAATTTAATTTGTGTAGCTTAAGTATATCTGGTAAAAAAATTCTTCATTTTGTTTGTAGTTAGTAGGCCATTAGCATCCTTGGGTTTTTGCTTTTCTTGATTATGGATCTAACATTGATAAAAGCAAGTTATGATATATGATCTCTTGTTGCAGTTATGCATGCAAACGAAGGAATTGATCTTTTGCTCTTACCTGGTAATATAGCTTATTAGTTGCTCTGATCATGTCCACATTGCTGATATTGAAAGTGTAACCTTTTAGTTGATTTATGTTATTCCCTTCTCCAGGACTTGCATTTGACAAATCTGGAAGGCGCTTAGGCCGTGGTGGAGGGTATGTGAAAAAAATTTCAAGTGCCTAAAGTGATATTTCTTGATTGGTTTTGCTAATATTTTGTGTGTTACAAACTATTACTCTGGTGCCGTGAGGTGTGAACTCCACCACGTCTCTCTGAGTATGCTTCTCTGACATTCCAGTATTCCACCCTCCCTTTCTTATCATAAAGGGAAGATAAAAATGAATATAGTGCCTATGTGTAGCATGTATCAGGTCACTAGCATTTAGTTTACCTTTTAAAAAAAAAAAAAAAAAGCTCCATTGGCATAGACTACAAGGGTGAAATAGGAGGGCTACAAAGTGTAAGCTTAAATTTGAGTGGTTGTTTTAGTAATCTTCTAATCTTTTGTGTTCCAACCTTTTGAAGTTACTACGACACCTTTCTGAAGAACTACCAACAGCTTGCCAACGAGAAGAACTGGAAACAACCACTGCTTGGTATGTTTTTTACCCCTCCCTGTATTAGCTATCATTCTTGTTAGCAATTTGTCTAAAGATCAGATATATTGATTCATTGATTTTGTTCTGTAGTTGCTTTGTCGTATTCTGTTCAAATCTTGGATGATGGAGTCATTCCGATCACGCCCAATGATGTTTTTGTGGATACCTTAGTATCTCCAGCTGGTATTATTCCCATAAGCTCAGCTGCAATTCAAAGGTATCAAATTTTATTTATCACCATCAGTTGCTTTTCTTATAGTTACTCCGTTTATTTTAAATGCAACACTTTGACCTGGACGGAGTAATAGCCATGTAGATTAAATTGTATAATGTTTCAGGATAAAGCATGGCATATGACTTTTGAGGCGCCAGTATCTCAATCTATTCGTCAGGTAGTAGTCTCGGACTCTGATGTATTCAAAGTTGCTTATGCTTAATCTCTGAAAATGAAATGTATTCTATCAAACTTTCTTGATTGGGTTGTTTAATACCCCTGCTACGTAGCCTTTTCAATTGGTTAGTGACCCTCTTCATTGCTCTTTTTCAATTGAGCTGAGAAACAATGTGGTTTAGTCTGAGAATGCTACAAGGAGAGAACTTATACATGACCTTCTGCTAAAAGCCTAAGGTTTTGGTGACAGTGGAAAGATTGTTATTCATATATCGAATAATATACGAATTTACGAATTGATAATAACTTATGTATTTTTGTGACTAATTGAGTTAGTGTGTGAAAGTTGGATGGATTTTAAGCAAAACATGAGCTTCTTCCATGTTCAGCAAGTTGAATGAGTCTTTTACCTCCCAAGTCTCCAACCACTACAACTTACCATATCAAAATTAAGGGATTACCTATGTTCTTCCCTCAGCAATGCTAAATTTTCTTATTAAACACCATTTGCAGCAGTCGTAATGAATTAAATATATTTTTGCATGTCCTTGACAAAGTCGCATGCTGATGGCCTATATAAACACCTTAATCTATTTCTTCAGACATACAAAGCACTCTTCCAAACACATACTCATGGCTGCCCTACTTTGGATGGTAGTTTTCTTGCTAGCTCCTTTTCTCTCTAACGCCGCTGATCCTGATCCCTTGCTGGACTTCTGCATAGCAGACCTCAACTCCTCCCCCACGTTTGCCAACTTCCCTTGCAAACCTACCTCAAATGTCACCTCCGAAGACTTCTTCTTTGATGGGTTGATGAAGGAAGGCAACACGTCAAACATTTTTGGATCAAAGGTCACACCTGGGAACGTTCTCACATTCCCCGCCCTAAACATGCTTGGGCTTTCAATGAATCGGCTTGATATCGCCCCTAATGGTCTGAACCCGCCTCACACCCACCCACGATCAACCGAAAGTGGGGTGGTGATCAGTGGTAAAGTCCTAGTCGGGTTTGTGACTACCGGGAACGTATTCTACTCCAAGGTGTTGGTTCCAGGGCAGATGTTTGTGATCCCCAGGGGATTAGTTCATTTTGAGAAGAATGTGGGGAATAATAAGGCAGTAATTATAACAGCTTTCAATAGCCAGAATCCAGGGGTAGTGGTTGTACCCACAACACTATTTGATGCACAACCTTCAATTCCAGATGATGTTTTGGCCCAAACTTTCCAAATTGATTCAAGCGTTGTCCACGAAATAGAATCCAAATTCTGAAATTTGGAACGATCATATATACTATGAAAAACTTACTATGAAGATTTCCTTAATTCTTTTTACGATATTTTACGTGAATAACTGAATAAGGATTGAAGCTTTTATGCATGTTATATTTATTATTAATTCAATAAATGATGTAGTTTAATAGCTGCTGGCATAGTCATTGCCAAGATACATCAATAAAATATTCGAGTTGTATACGAACTTATTGTTTTGTTTCCTGATGAATGAATAAAGCATTGGTAGATCATCTAACACTAATTGAACGTGAGACATCTAACTACACGGCAAAGAAAGAAATCAACCCATAATATAACAAAAGTCAACCTCTATTAGGAGGTGCTTGGCTCATTTAATTTACTACCTCCGCTACATATTATTTGCAACGATTAGACATTTCCCCCTCTCTACTTTATGTCAAATCGTTGCAAATAATATGTAACGAAGGTAGTAGCTATAATGTACGGATTTTGAATGATTTAAATTCATATATGTTTGTTTTACAAGACAATTTTGTAATGCCTACAAGAATATTGTAGCCATTGTAATCTTTCAATCTGGACCTTTAAAATTTAAAATTAAGTCTTGACCATTTATAAAATTGAATAAATAATAATTATGAAGCATAAGCATCTCCAATGGAAAGCTACAATGCTTTGTAGTTTGCTTTTCCATATTAATTTTTAAGCTACTACACTTTTTAGCAACAAAATGTTCCAATAGTAAGCTACAACATTTTATAGTTTGTAAAAAATAAATTTTAAAAAATAAGTAAATAATTATACACATGTTACAATATAAGTGGAGTTTATTTATCTCTTTTTCAATAAATGTAGCTAGAAATTTTATTTATATTGCAAGCAAGTCCTTTTAGCTACATCTTACATTGCCAGGCTTAATTTTATTGTTTTTGACGGAAGGCTATTTACCCCATTTTTGTCCCCAAAAAAAAAAAAAAAAAAACCTTTTAACCCAAGTTACCTTTTTTTTTTCTCTCTCTCTTTTAGAAACAATTTTAGGAAATTTTGTCAAGAACTACCAATTAAAACGCGTGTTTTGAAAACAACTACCTATTATAAATTTTTTTTAAAAGAACTACCACAAAACTGTAAAAAGTTTAAGTTACACTACCACTCTAATAATTCCAAGTAGAATATTTGGCATGTAGGTTCCACTTTTTACCTTTACCTCATAAAATCATCATCTAAATTGACTAAATTACCCTTTATAAAGGTAAAAAGTGATAAAAAATGAGAGTAAAATACCAGAGATTCTAGTCAAAATTGTTAGATCGAGTGGTAGTGCTACTTAAACTTTTTACAACTTTATGGTAGTTCTTTTAAAAAAAAAATTTAATAGGTAGTTGTTTTCAAAACACGTGATTTAATTGGTAGTTGTTGACAAAATTTCCACAATTTTATTTCTTTTTTTTTTTTGAAACAATTTTATTTCTCTTTAACTTTTTTTTTTTTTTTTTTTTTTTTTTTTTTTTTTTTTTTTAAGATCCTAACTTTTATGTCCTATACTCCTATATATGTTTGTTTTACTAAATATTCTAGGTTTAGGATTCTTTCTTTATTTTTTTTCCATCACTTCACAATTTCACATAAACCAGATCAAATCATATTATCCCACATATTGGCTTATCATTGCATCAAAAACATATTGGCTTATCATAAAGCCGAACAATTGATACTATTGAGTGATTTTGTCACAATGAACCACTCTATAACATGGAAGAATGATGATTCCGTATTACCGGAAAGCAATCATTTACTGCCGGAGTTATGGATCGACATCTTCGCAAGACTACCGGTAAAAACCCTTTTAAAAATCAGGTGCGTGTGTAAATCCTGGTGCTCTGTAATCGATTCTTCAATGTTTGTATACTTGCATCTTGATCGTTACAACAACAATCGCGACAAATCCCACGTGTTAGTCAAGAGAGGGTTTAGCAAGAGATGCATGTTTTATCTTCACAACATTCACGATTTTAATAAAATTGGTTTTGTTCATAGTACTCGTGATTCGTACACCCTTGTAGGAAGTTGTAATGGGATATTGCTAATGCGTGATACGTCAAGCGAGGGAGTCGAAAATGTGATGCGTTTATGGAATCCGTCGATAAGAAGGTCATTGTTACTTCCTAGACCTCCTTATACGTATCGACAGTGGGTTATTATGGGGTTTGTACCTCGTACTAATGATTATAAGGTTGTCGCGTTTGGAAACTTTAAATCTATTACTGAAGTAATGTCCTTTGCAGTTTATTCACTCATTGATCATCGTTGGAGGATTGAGAATATGACGAGGGTTATTCGTTTTGTTTATGCGAAGAGGTTGCAATATGGAGGTGGGTATGTTTATTTGGATGGGGTTGCGTATTGGATTGGAGGCTCCCCAAACAGACCTGAATACGAGACTCATGTTGTCTGCTTTGATTTTGATGTCGAGGAGTTCAGCTTTGTTGAGTTGCCTGATGCAGGGGAAGAAGTGACTGGTAGGATCGCGTTTCTCCTTGATGAGTCGTTAGCTGTTTTGAGTGTCTCTTCTAAAAAGAGTTGTGTATGGGTTATGGAGAAGGATGGTAAAGGAAAGGAGACGTGGAGGGTGTGGTTTTCAGGGGACTCGAATTCAGAGGCTTCCGATTTCATCAGTGATTGCATTAACAATAATGTTGTGATTCTTCATGTTAAGAACACTGATATGATTTTTGTAGTACTCTCTGGAAACGCATATTACTATAACATTAGGACTCAGCAGTTAAAACAGTGCGAAAAAACTATTCGCGGTTTAGATTCTGTTTGTACTTATGTTGAGAGCTTGGTGTTGCATTAGGATCCAAATGATTGGTATAGGAACAACAAGTAAAAGCATTGTATTTGCAGTCTATAGTAATAATACACCTTTTTTTTCCCCTGTTCTTACAACCTTCTTACATATATATCTATGTTCAGATGTTCTTGTGGATTTTGTATTGCTGTGTCTCATTACAAATAATCTGCTTCAGTGATTGTTATATGCCTTGCGCGATAATGATGGTATATGTATACTTTGTTTCGTCTTCTGACCTTCATCTGGTAATGACAGTAAGACTAAAAATTTACCCATTGACAGCAACTTTTATCATTATTAATTTGAAACTTAACATGGGAATTAATTGTTTAGTGATGAATCTGTTCCTCTGGGATTATATTTGCTGAAGTTAAGTAGATTATTGACAGATTGTTGAGGCTTTCATATGTAATTCCATTTTGTTAATACTGTTTTTCGGTTTCTTACAGTTGCTGATTTTAAGTCTTAACTTGCTACATACTTTGCTGTGATGCTTGCTAGGCATCATTGTTGTCATGTACTAAATCATCTCATCATTATTTATCTCATGAAGTTGTTTGAAATTTGGCTTCACTAGATAAACTCAGTTTAGTTTACTGTCTTATATCTGCTCCATTGTTATTAATTTGTCAGTCCAAGTTTATTGTTGCATTCTAACTATTATGAAATCCGAATGCATGAACTATTCAGGAACTCATCTCTTGTAATCAAGAGAACATTAAGTTGAGTGTCTAAGATGATTGCAGGAAGAATTTGGTGTGTGAAAATCAGACTAATCAGTCGTAGGTAAAACATGAGCTTATTCCATGTTAAACTAGTTGAATTAGTCTGTAATTACATCATAAATGACCAAGTCATTAACAACTACAGCTTATTATTTACTCGATTCTTCCCTCAGCAATGCTATATTTTCTTTGTATAAACATCATTTCAAGGTTTTTAATTGATTAATGTATTTTGTATGCCTTGACAAAGTCATGTTTTATTGGGCTATATAAACACCTTAATCTTAGTCTTCAGATATCAAATATTATACCAATCACCTTCCTAAAAACATACTCATGGCTGCACTACTTTGCATTTTAGCTCTCTTGCTAGCTCCTTTTCTCTCCCACGCCGCTGATCCTGATCCCTTATTGGACTTCTGTGTAGCAGACCTCAACGCCTCTCCCTCGTTTGCCAACTTCCCATGCAAGCCTACCACAAATGTCACCTCTGAAGATTTCTTCTTTGATGGGCTTATGAAGGAGGGAAACACATCGAACCTCTTTGGAGTCAGTGTCATACAAGCAAATGTTCTCGCATTTCCTGCACTAAACATGCTTGGACTTTCAATGAACCGGGTTGATCTAGCTCCTAATGGACTGAACCCACCTCACTCCCACCCACGAGCAACTGAAAGTGGGGTGGTGATCAATGGAAAAGTTCTAGTCGGGTTTGTGACTACAGGGAATGTATTTTTCTCCAAGGTGTTAAATCCGGGGCAGATGTTTGTGATCCCAAGGGGATTAGTCCATTTTCAGAAGAATGTGGGGAATAAGAAGGCGGTAATTATAACAGCTTTCAATAGTCAGAATCCAGGGGCAGTGATTTTACCCACAACTCTATTTGGTGCACAACCTTCAATTCCTGATGATGTTTTGGCTCAAACTTTCCAAATTGATTCGAGCATTGTCCATGGAATAGAATCCAAACTTGGATCACCAATTTACTAGGAAGATCAGGTCAAATTGATTTTACTGTGAAGAGTTTCTTTATTCTTTTTACAATATGTTGTGAACTAGGATTGAAGCTATATATGCATTTTTACGTAATTATTTTACATACAATAAATGATGTAGTTTTTTTTGGTGACTTGCTAGCCTGCTCATTGGCAAAAGACATCAAATAAATAAAACATTTTACTTCTATGCAAAGTTTTTGTGTTGTTTTATGAAAAAAGTCTTGGTAGACCAATATAATCTTCTATACAATCTTCCACTGTTAAAAGAGCATACAGTAAAGCTGAAAATTACAAAAAATAATACTTTCTGACAAATTTACAGAGGACAGTATTTTTGTATTATCCATGAAACTATATACAAAATTAAACACAATTACTCAAGCAGTAATTAAGATAGCAATGGGATATCTCAACTCATAATGGATCATCGTATTGTTCGTTCACAACTTCAACCTAATTACATGTGTATGTAATCACTGATGCAATCCTCTTATTTCTGCTGCCAATACTCTTGCAGCTTGTTCCAAGATCATGCCTCTTGGATCAACTGATGAGGGTAAACTTAGCTGATTAACTTGGATATATAGTTGTAATAGTTCCATATTGCTATGTAAGTAGCTATATAAACTTTTAAGTAAACCTTTAGTAGGATTTTATGCAACATTGACTTCAGCTCATAGGAAATTTACCCTTGGACTCGCAATAGGCATTAAGCTTGAGCTTCCGATTAGACCCAAACAGAGGAAGTCTTATAAACTAGCCAAATTCAGGTATAGTAGCCAAAAATTCTCTGCTATATGTATGACAATCACATAGTAATGGTTTTCTAGGTATGTTGCATATGAATTATGAACTTTGATTCCTTAAGTATGATAAAAGAACTAGTGTTTTGTTGAGATGATTCTTCATATAGCTGATGTATTTTGACACTTAAGTATTAGCTATGATACATGTTCTTGACAATAGGCTCTCAGATCATTTTCCTTTTAGTATGTATGTTGATGCTAGCCGAGGTCTTATGTATCAAAGTTTAATGGCATCTAGATTCTTTGTTTTGTCTTCTGACCATCATTTAATTGTGACAGTAGTAAACTAAATAATCAGCAATTAGTACTACAAATTAGTACTAATGCAAGAACTAATTGATTAATGGCGCGATTCTGTTAGTTCCCCTGAGATTTACTGAACCTAGTAGTAGATTATGATGATTGAGGCTTTCATATGCAATATTTTTTGGCTGAATCATCCTGGGAAGTTACTCTTGGTTTATTTACAACTGTGATTTTGATTTTACTTCTTAGCTTGCAGATAAAACAGAAACTTGGTGGGAAAAACAATATATGTGCTAAAGTGGTGGCCTATAACAGTCATTTGTAGTTGCTTAACATCTCTAGCTTGATGCGTGAAAGTCAAATTGTTTACAAGCAAAATATGATCTTTTTCCAAGTTCAACAAGTTGGAATTAATCTTTTGTTACATCATAAATGACCAAGTCTGCAACTACAGCTAAAAATTTACCCTATTTTCTTTCCTCAGCAATGTTATATTTTCTACACAAATTTTTGTATGCGGCTGGCCACATGGTGCGGCATGGGTTACTTGTATGGTGTTACCTGTTTCTGGGGTTACTTGTATGAGTGTTACTGGTTTTGTCAGGGGTTACTTGTAGGTGTTACCTGTATTCCGGGGTTACTTGTATGGGTGTTACTGGTTTTGGTCAGAGGTTACTTGTAGGTATTACTTGCATTATGGGGTTATTTGTATTGGTGTTACTAGTTTTGGTACTGTTCAGGGGTTACTTGTAGGGTGTTATTGGTTTGGTATGAGATTTTAGTCTGGGGCGGTTACTCAACCCATTCAAGTGTTCCATACAAGTAACCCCAGAATACAAGTAACTCCAGAAACAAGTAACCCAGAATACAATTTTTTTTTTCAAGAGTTACTTGTACGATATTACTGGTTTTGGTCAGGGGTTACTTGTAGGGTGTTACTAATTTTGGTCAGGGTTACTTGTAGGGTGTTACTGGTTGGGTATAGGGCATACGTACAAGCAACCCTTGAACAAGTAACTCATACAAGTAACACTTATATAAGCTAGTAACGTAACTCATATAAGTAACCCTTGAATAATTAATCATACAAATAACCTCCGAATAAGTAATCCATACAAGTAATCCCTTTAAAAAAAAAAAAAAACAAATAACCCCTAAAAAATACAAGTAATCAGTAACTCTTGAAAAAAATAAAACAAGTAACCCATGAATGATACAAGTAACCCTTGAATAAGTAATTCATACAAGTAACTCTTGAAAAAAAAAATATAAGTAACCGCTGAAAAAAAAAAAAAAAAAAAAAAAAAAAACAAGTAACACCTGAAAAATACAAGTAACCCTGACAATACCAGTAACTCTCATTATTTTTGCTGACTTGGCAGTAGGCCACACCATGTGGCCTGCTGCACCAAAAAGGCACTGTATTTTCTATGTATAAACATATCGTTCTCAGCTAACTGAATAATTATATATTTTACATGCCTTTGACAAAGTCTCGTTTCATTGGGTTATTCAAACACATTAATCTCAGTCGTCAGATTATAATGTATAACACTCCTATGAAGTACTCAATCATGGCTGCTGTACTCTGTGTTGTAGTTTTCATGCTAGCTCCTTTTTCTCTCCCACACCGCTGATCCTGATCTCTTACTGGAATTCTGTGTAGCAGACCTCAACGACTCCCCCTCGGATGCCAACTTCCCATGCAAGCCTAAGCTACATGTCACAGTGTCACCTCCAAAGATCTCTTCTTTGATGGGCTTATGAAGGAGGGCAACACAACAAACTTCTTTGGAGTTGGTATCTCACCTGGGAACGTTCTCACATCCCCTGCCCTAAACACGCTTGGACTGTCAATGAACCGGGTTGATCGTGCTCCTAATGGACTGAACCCACCTCATACAGTCATACCCACCAACGAGCCCACGAGCAACTGAAAGTGGTGTGCGTGGTTATCAATGGTAAATTCTAGTTTGGTTTGTGACTACAGGCCTACAGAGAATGTGCTCTACTCCTAGGTGTTTTTTCCATTGTTGAATTTTTTTTTCAATTGTTGATTCAAGTATTATGAATTATACATTTATGATTCAAGTTGCTTTGTTGGCAAGACACAACATTATAAATCTATTTGTATGCAAATCTTTGGTGGTGTTTGCAAAATATATATGGAGAATGTCGACCATATCTTAACTAATTTCATTCTGAATCGGCTCATACACAACTTTGCTACCTTAAGATCAACCAAGATAACCCCAACTTCGCAAACAAATTAGAAGACCATATCTAACAATAAAGTCATTATAATAGAAGATTTTTCTTAGAAGCATAATTATCTCGGTTATACAGATTCAACACTTTCAGCAACCTAGGACTCTTCAGTCTTTGGGTACTAGTTAGAGGGTCATACAACAGGGCTGAAGGTTACAATGAATACTTTCTACAGAAGGCAGTATTCTTGTATTACAAATCAAGGAAATTAAATGTAGAAATAAACATCCCCACCCAATGATGTAGGTAGAGTTGTTCCCTGATTATGTGAAATAATTGATTAAGGTAGTGAATTGCAAAGCGATCTTTTACAAGAAATCATGATGTTCGTTCGAAACTTCCACCTAATTGCATATGTAACCACTCTGATTGCGGTCCTCCTCCTCCTCCTGCTGCAGCTGCTAATTCTCTTGCAGCTTGTGCCAACATCATACTTGGATCAAATGAGGACATCCCTAGCTGATTAGCCTGGATAGATGCATCATATTTCATTATATTAGTAGCCAAATATACTTCAAGTAATCATCAGTAAGAAATGTGTTATATAGACTTCCATCCTCTTGGAAAATTACCAGTGTTTCTAAGACTTTAAGCTTACGCATTTGATTTAAACCAGAAGTCTCAGAAACTAGCCAAATTTACTCTAATTGTAAATTCAGGTATGTCTCCGTATGTGTAGTGGAAGGCGGAACAATCAACTGAATAATGCTTTATGAGCACTGACTGTTAATCACAGATTAACAAGTTTCAGACATGTAGCATATATATCATGAGCTTCCTTAATTTCTTAGTAACAGAGGAGGAAAAAGATTAAAATTTCCCAAAAGGAGAACTTATTTTCTTCAAATAGCTAATAGCATACACTTCTTAAAATCACCAGCCAGGACTTCGGGAAATTAGCTCATATTACATAAGAATTCTTTAACAAAAAAAAGTCCATTGTTCCAGTTTGTTTAGAGATTGAGTTGGTCACGAGCATTACTCAAAAAGAATATAGTAGATTCAAGAAGTAACAGATTGCAAGAGATCAGTTTGTTTTTACTAGTCTTGCTAGATGAAATTGCAAAGCAATATTATTGGGTCAAAAAAATATTATTGGGTCAAAGACTGACAGATTTTCAAACTTACATCTTTTGAATGGAATCCCCCGATAGAAGGGACCATGCCAGAGTTGACTGCTTCAAGCTTCATGGACAAGAACTGCAACACAAAAAAGATAACAAGACAATAAGATTGTAAGCTTTGCTAACAATAAATGTAGGCAACATAGCAATATAACATCTGAAAAAAATTAGGATTGGGATTTGATGGGAATCATGACAAGCCTAATTTACAGACGATCTAGAAATGACACAAAATCGAACATAGATATTGATCGATTACAGAAGATCCTAATGAACAGATTATCTTCAGACTTCTCAGAAATCTAGATGTAACTCACCTCAACCTGTCGTTGTAAGGATTGTATATAGTTGATGATCTCATCAAGGACAAGTGCTTTTCCAATAACCTGCCCAAGAAAGTAAAAACTCAATTGCAAGAAAATGATATCTGAGAAAGCATTTCTAATATTCAGGGAAAGACAGCTGACCACCCGGAATTTTTTTTTTGAAAAAAAGAACATATTTTTGAGCTCAAAGGTCAATAATATTACACATGATTATCTAAATGACTTATGCATACCCATTTATTGATCCATAATACCAACCTTGTTGCATCCAGGAACCAAATCTTGTAAAATTTTCATTCTCTCACTTATCTTTTCTCTCCTGGCCTGCCAGAAGCAAAAATAATGAGTAAAAACTGCTGCAGAAGCCACAGGAGTATTCTTCCACAAATCAAGGGATTCAATTGCAACAAAAAAGCATAAGAGCGTATCTTGTTTCATGGTTTATAATTTAGTTAATCTTCTACAAGAACTGAAAACAACGGGAAAAAAAAGTCACCAAAATCAAGAAGAAAATTACTCTTTCTGCAAGACTGTGGCTATCTGTAGCTTGACCCCTTCTTGCTCTGACATGAATGTAGTCTTTTGGTGGTTCAGCTGATTTATCACCAGGCTTGTTACCACCTGCTGAATTTGATTCACCTCCAGCCTTTGAACTGCCATTTTCATCCTGTGAGGATGTTTTGGTGCGTTTACCATTTGATTCTTTCTGTACAACAAGAAAGAAACAAAAAGTAAGGTGACAAATCAAAATTTAAGAATATAAAACCTAAATCCACAAGAGTATTGGATAAACCACAATTCTTATTAAATGTGGATTTACCATAATTCCAATTATTCAGATCTCAAGAGACAATTGCAAACTAAGTACATGATAGGAATAAGTCATCAGCTTCATGTCTCCTATAAGGAGTGGTTTCGTTGCATACCTGTGAATTGTTTGAGATAGATGCATAGCTACTGTCTTAAATATCCATGGTGCAAGTCATATAAAAGAAATCCAAGATTCCGATAATTTTTAACAAGGTCCTAAGAACAAAATGTGGATTAAGCAGCCATTTTCAGAGCTAAGTTTTAGTTCATTCAATCCCAACAAGCTAAGAAGAACAACTAGTGGAAAGCTGCCTTTGACTTAGATTGGTATTTTTATCGTTAATGTTTTCATTGTGGACATCAAAAACCTGTACCTATGTTTTTGGCATGTCTAGAACTAGCATTGACCGTGTCCCTAGAGTTTAAGAAAAAACAGGTTAGGAAGCTTCAATTCATTATCTGTTTGTGTCTTCCCACCATCTTCCTTGCCCCTCCCTCTTTCCACTAACATAGTGAGTTATATCTTGTTGCAAAGGCCCTTCATTTCACCTCAAGTACCCCTGATTCATACCCCTCCATCCCCAGATAAAAGTCTCAATTGCCTTTTGCACACTTCGGCCAAGTCTGACAGCTATACGGGTACTTATGCAGTTATGCCAGACATTAGTAGTCGAGCATGACTAACATAGAGGGATATACAATCATCTACGCCTGTCTGCAAAGGGATGGGGGGAGGTTGATCACCAAAAAAGAGCCCTATTCTAAAAAAATGCTCCCTCCATACCAAAACAGAGTTTCTTATCACAAAGTTGAGATGTCAAAGAAAGAGAGGTTCCATTCGCAAAGTTGAGATGTCAAATAAAGAATCACCTTTCTATAATGATATGATATATCTTCTCAAATGCACCCCCTTCAGTAATTTTGACAGTTTGGACTTTGGAAGTTAGATTCTATAAAAGCTTGAATATAGCAATTATTTAAAGCAAGAAAAGGTTTCTAGGCTTTCAAGCCCTACCCTTATCATATATGCCAAAAGCATGGAGGATGTCTGATTCAGGACAAAGGGAGAACCGGAGAAAAGAGGATTTCACATCTTTCATCAAATTCAAATGATAAACTAGAGAGAATGCTAAACTAAGATAAATGGGCATTCCTACTTAACTATATTTACACTCAGTTTATGCTTTAATATAATATACTAGTACTTCGTATTTGACATTTCATAGTTTTACAACTATATGTTGCAGTGGTAGAAATCAACTATTGATAAGAGGATGACTTATCAATTGTTATCATAACTTTACCCTTCTTTATACTCTAGTTCCTGGTACCTTCTCTTCTCCTTCTCTTTATCCTCTGATAGTTCGTTAATTTTGGTCAGAGATAGCCCAATTTTACAGGGATTCAACCTTATCAATTTCTGGCCTCTTCTCCTACTTCATCAAGTTAATCAAAAAATTGCATGTATATTCTATAAGTTTCTGTAGTTGTCTTCTGTGTATGAGGGTGTTCATATAACTCTTCTTTGGAGCTTTTAATGTAGTTGCATAAGTTCTCTAAATTGTCAAGATGCTATCATGGATGTAAGTTCTATAGGAATCCCATAAAATTGAAGAGATAATGCTTTCAAGGAACAAGACGACAGCAGAACATGATGTGTGGATCATCAATCAATTAAAATTCAATGAGTTTGAGTCTTGTTGATCATGGTATCATACGGCATCTTATTAATAAAATTGTACCTTGCAATCGAACCAAATGGGATGATCGATGCAAGTTTAAACCACAAAGCTAAAGATGGCCTATTTGATGGAATGAAAAAAATTCCATTTGCTCTTCTTTTAACCTCAATTTCAAGAAAGCCTCAGCTAGAACTTGTTTTGGTAAGTTGACCAAATCAATTGCACCAAGGTTTGTTAGTTACAGTCCATCATTGATCAAGCTCAAGTCAAAATAAGACAGCAAAATCAAGATAAAATGCTGAATTATCAACATAAAGCAGCCAAAACTAAGAAAACACACATGTATGAGCATAATGTATACCACATAAACATCCATAAAATTATAACCCAAACTTTCAAGCTTCAAAATCATAACAAAATTACAATAAAACAACAATTGACAAAATAAATAAAAGGAAAGAGAAAATTACCAATTCATTGCCACTACTAGTAGTGGAAACAATCTTAGAGGACTCATCCTCTGAAACATTCTCTCTCCTCTTTCTTCCACCACCACCGCCGCCGCGACTACCACTTTGGTCAGTGACAGTCGATTCTTCAATTGATGCATCTCTATTTATTACTCCAACAACACTATTATTCAATAACCCATCAATCAAACTACTCACAAAACCACCACTACCACTACTCATTCTCAACCCCAACATTCCGCCGCCGTCTGAATCGCCGCCGCCGCCGTTAAACGGCCAAATCTCCGCCATTGAAGGGTTTGCAGTTGAGAATGAACCTTCACTTATCAATGGAGGATCCATTAGATTAGTTTTATCTTTAATCACATTCAGAATTTGCAGTTTAAGGTTGACCTAAAACGTCAAATCCCCAGAAAAAATTGGAGGAATTTCGAGAAATTGAGATGTGGGTATTGCAATTGGATAGTTAAATTCAAATGGGTGATGCTTAATTTGGTGAAATTTGGTCCAGATTGTTGATGAATTGTTCTGATTAAATTGAGGGAAAAATGAATTTAAGAGTGAGCTTAATTATATAAAGTCTAGAGAGAGAGGAAAGAGATCTGCTTGAGTTGGGGTAACTGGTAAGTGTACACTGCGCCTACTGCGCACGTTAAGCTTAGTGAGGTCAGAGAGAGAGAAAGAGAGATGGATCAGAGTTTAGATCGGGCATAAAAAGCCCCACGCGCAGGGTGGAAGGTAGTGATTTCGCACTCACATTAAACTCTACAAAGATGTTTGGCGCGTGCACCACATATGTTGACTCGTGAAATGTAGATAATTGGAGCAGAATGTATGAATTATGAGTCGATTATGCACATAGCTTTTGTATACTTATGTGTATGATGTAATTTGGGAATATAATTTGACATGGAGGGATTGTATATTTATATGTATGAAAATCGTGCACCCATCGACAAATGTGCAATTCGTGATACTGATACATTATGTTTTGTGATGCATATCATGCATTTAAAAATTGACAAACAATGTGTGTATGTTAACACACTCTTGGACATGTAAGGGTAGTAAATTATGCCCCCTTTTTTTTTCTCATATAACTCCATTTCTTGTAAAAATAAATTACAAAGTAACTTGATTTCTTCCGTCAATATCATCCATTATGATGAATAATTTGACTAAATTATTAATACTAATAAGACTGTCAAAGGATATATGTTAATATGTTACTCCCTAATATATTACTCGTAATATGTATGACACTTTGTTTTGAGTGATAATTAGTTATTGTTTTGTTATCAACAATTATCAATTTTGTTACACGGAGTACAATACATCTCACTTTAAAATTACAAAAAAAAAATATAATAATCTTGTTTTTAGAAGGAGATCAAAAAAACATTGTTTTCGAAAGAGAAAAAACATTGTTTTTAAAAGAGAAAAATCATTTACTTTCAAAAGAGGCAAGTTCCTCTCGAGTAGAGAAACTATTATTATAAGCTAAAAGAATACAAAAGACAATTAAAAAAAACCTAGATTGGGGCATTCTACCAGCAAGATCTGATAGAATCCCCTCAAAAATTAACAATGGAAGCTAAGATTTAGGGTCTGTTCACATTTACTGAAACAAGATGAACTGAACTGAACTGACTGATTGGAGCTGAACTGGACTGAGCTGAAATGAATATTATTTCATGAGAGAGGGAAATTAAGAGCTGAATTGAACTGATTGGAGCTGAACTGAACTGAATGGATTGGAGCTGAACTGAACTGAACTGAAATTAAATAAATGTGAACAGACCTTTAGATTGAAGCTTTTCATCGGCCTTTAGTTTAAAGGATTTTTTTTTAAAAAAAATAAATGGCAAATCGAAGTAGTTATTACAAGCCGTAATATTTATCAAATGAAGTCAAAATCTTACAAAAATTTGAAAACAATTAATAATAACAAATCTATACAAAGCAGCAAATAAGAAGGCGAGTACGTAGGGTCTGGCACACTTATATTTGAGACATCAATTATTTGAAAGAAGTTTTGGGATCATGCACTCCTCCCTCCTCTTCTGATTGCTGCAACTCTCTGACTTTCAAATGAGACTGTTAATTAGTTTAATTTAGTTAATTAAGATGCTTAATTGTTTCAAGCCAACTAGATAGCTTGCTCCCACGAGCTAATCATATTTTATTAATTAAATTAAATTTTTTAGCTTAAACATACAAGTAGTTCTTTATTTGTTTTATTTGTATTGTTTTGTTTTGTTTAGGTACTACACTTTATATTTTATTACTTAACCCATGATTTATGACCTTACCATGCAATTTATATTATAATTTATGCCTACTATTATCATAGTCTTCTGTTGTATTTTTAAATCATTGATTATTAGATTAGATGTACTATTATTGGCTTTTTTTTTTTTTTTTTTTTGCCCATCCCTAGCCATTAGATGCTTTCTTAATGCTTATGTTTTGTTGTTCCCTTTAGTATTCTTCCCAACTTGATAAATGTACATATACGGATGATAGAATTAAATTTAATTCTAAACTAAAGTAGGGTCGGGTCAAAGACATAATATAGGGTTCATATGATTGTACACCTTTGATCAAATCACTTTGACACCACCCCAAGTGGTCATAATATTGTGATTTGAGATTTAATTTCTATTTTGTTAGGGGTTACTTTTCACTTTTTTAAAAGGGCGAGTTTTGAATTTAATACAATATTTATCTCAAAATATATTAGTGTGCTTGTTGCACAAGATAAAGTCTTTTTCGATTGGCATAGTCTTACAACAATATATATTAGAATTTGGAGGATATGAGGAGAATTGAAGGAAACCACACATATTCCCTATCAAGGAATAATTTCATTATAAGATCTACTAACCATCTCTTTGTTAATACATCAATTGTCTCCTTTCAGTAATTCTTTTTCCATTTTAGTGAGAAAAAATGCTCCTAAATTATTCTTTTTTTATTTTTCAAAATATACTTTATTGTTAAAGTTAGCTCTGAAGCATACTTTTGATTGCATTAATGATTTTTCTTATTAAGGTATAGTTTACTTTAAATTGACAAGTCTTTTAAATCAATTAATTTTTACATTGTTCAACTTAATTCAACTATTGTACATTTGTACCGGTGCCGCCTTACTTCTAATTCTCTAAATATCTAGCTAGCTTAATAATAATTAAATATCCATTCATTTCACTATCACTTTTATAGTCTATTAATTTCAATGTCATTTTCATAATCTTTCAGGTAGTATTACGTCTATTGAGGAACAACAATAGCTCTCCCTCCGATCCTTTATGCTGCTCTCATTCAAAATCTTTAAATCCAATACTCTTTCAATAAATGTATAAGGAATAACATACTCATGTGTGATCTTGCATTTGTATATATACGTCTATTTGATATGTATTGTCAGTACGAGATAAGAGATATAATTGGAAAGAAACCCGGATAACATACAATAGCCCTCACTCAACTTTCTCTCTATGGCATGAAATTATGTTAGATTGAAGTACTTATCAGCATAATTAAAATATGCACATCATAGGCAATTGTGAGACCAAACAAAAGGTTTGGTGATTGGAGGTGATAAAAAATAACCAAAAAAAGATGAGAGGCTAAATATTGTTAGTTTTTCTCAAGTAAGATTGTGTAGTTGATTGCCTAACTCCTTTCAACTTTGTCATGAATTTTGACATTTGCCTAACTTTACCTTAGCAATTACTCTTGGTATTAAGATCAGTTAAACATCTTCTTAATCCTTATAAAGCTTCTTTGTGATGCTCCTAATATGGCCATTATACTCATCATCATCATGTGGCTTTAATTATGTGCCTACCTCACTATTATTAAGGGATAATCAATTAAATTTTAATTGTGTAATAAGGAGTATATTCACACATTTTTGGAATATAATTGTGTTAATTTTTGTGGAAGGTAGTTGAGATGGACTTGGTTGAATTGGATGCATTATACTTTGATTGCCTTATCTTTGATAAGCAACTTCATTATGTAAAATGAGCAAGTGGGGGTGCTACTTTATGAGTAATATCTTTTGCACAAAATAAATGAGCTTCGAATGTTGCTTTACTTACTTGACCTATGAAAGTTTAGATTACTTTTTACATCGTCTTAGTCATCACTGTATATTGATACATAATCTATGATTTTAGATATAAGGATGTGGAGTTGGCTTGATGGTAGCACTCCCATCTCGTAACCTCGAGGTTACGGGATCGATCCTTGCCCCCGACATATGCTGAAATTTCCCCCGCCCCCCGTTGTACCCGCCCTTGTGGCTCATATGAATCAAAAAAATAATCTATGATTTTAGATGCAATGGACTCAAATAGCATGGTTGATCAAAGTCTAGGAAGCTACACCCTTCAATTTATATATATATATAATTTTGTGGTATTTATTGTATTCATGTTGTTTAGGGTAAAAATACCCCAGGAACGTGGCCCAATCTCATAGTGACACGTGGCCCAATAAACAGGTGACACGTGGCCCTATGAGAATGTGACACGTGTCCACTGGTCATAGTGACACATGTCAGCCATCTCTAAATGCCCCAATGCTAAAATCAGAAAGAGAAAAGGGCCCTGATGACCTCAGGCCCAAATCCCGAGAAAACCTTGAAAGCCGTAAAACGGCGCCCCTTACGACACGTGGCGACTTCTGATTGCGCAGCCAATCATGTCACGAAATTCTAGGGTATAAACCCTAGAGGGGTACATGTTCTCACCCCTATAAATACCCCAATCATTTATGATGGGAGGGGGATTTTGTGACATAACATAAATACAGAGCATCAAAAAGCTCCAACTTCTCTCTACTTTCTCTCTCTAGCCTTTTCCGTTTCCGTTCACTAACTTGAGCGTCGGAGGCGAATATTCCGTACACCGGAATATTCGTTATTTTGCAGGTGTCCGAGTCTCATTGCCAGCAGAGCGTGACCAGTATCCGAGGGAATCACAAAAAACCCCGAAACATCTGGCGCCGTCTGTGGGGATACTCGTCCGTTATGGCAATAGACGGTCAGGCACCTAATTCTGGACCTCGTCCAGGCGAAGATGGATATGTAGAGGACATACATACTACCATACACTCAAGCAATCCTTTGACCGCCTCATTTGAAGAGGCCGAACAACCTTCCCCGGCTGCTTTAATGGCCGAGCTGACTAAGCTCCGCAAGGAGTTAGCGGCTGTCCAGCAAAAAGGGGGAGGAAGTATCTCTAAGAAAGCAAACAACAAGACCAATGCAACCGATGCTGGTAATACCCCATTCCGTCGTCCGCACGGAAGATCTCCCCGAGTCCCTCGGACCAATTTCTCTGACCTGCTGGCGAAAACACAGTCGGCTGGGGGGAAGGGCAGACAGCCAAAAAGAGTAGAGGCTGAACCGTCCCAGCGTTTTAAGGATGCAAGGGATTACATTCGGCACAAACAAAGGGAGAGGGCCGCATACTCTGACACGGCCTCTACCCCAACCATGCCGGAGGGAGTCTCCAACCAATCTTTCTCCCAATACACCAACACGGCTGCTTCTAGCAAGAGTCATACTATTACTCCCCGACCAGTTCAGCCGTTGCCATATCAGCCCCCTCAGGTACTCAATGGGTGGATGCAACCAACTCCCCAAGTTTTTGGGCAAAATGGGCCGTATGGTCAGATGTTCGGCCAGACTCCCTACCTGGCTGGAACGTCCGCTCAGCCTCAGCCCATTGACTGGCAGATGCGTTTGTTGAATTTGGGAGATAAGCCGCCTCCGTTTTCGCAAGACATATTAGCATCTCCTCAACCAGCAAAAGTCAAGAGTGTACTAGTGGGTGCCTATGATGGTACGGGCAACCCAGAAGAGCATGTTACCTCGTACAGGAATCTGATGTACTTGCAAAGTGTAGATGATGCTACATGGTGTAGATGCTTTCCGGCCACTCTCAAAGGGGTAGCTCAGGATTGGTTTAACAGCCTCCCAGCCGGGTGCATCAATTGCTTTACCACCCTCAGTTTGTTGTTTGTGGGAAACTTCTCATACAACATCCCACCAAGAAAGACAAGTCTCAACTTGGCTACAATTGTCCAAGAAAAGAATGAAGGACTACGTTCGTACGTCCAAAGGTTTAACCAAGAAAAAGCCCAAATTCATAATCTTCCGGACGAAATGGCTTACTCAGAATTTCTCCGGGGATTAAGGCATAATGGTTTTAAGTTTGATTTGGTAAGAAAAAAGATTCGGTCATACGCAGGTGTGTTGCGGGAAGCCGAAGCCTATATTGAGGCCGCGGATTTTTGTTCGCTCACCAAATCAGAACAGCCGGCCAAGGGGGCTGAGAAGAAACAATCTTCTCGGCAAGACTCGGCCGGTCGAAAGAAAGAAAGAAACAAAAGAAAAGAAATCTGGGTAGCTGATGACCAGCAACCCAAGTCAAAGAAAACCAAGACATACGAGCCTCAGTATGAGTTCAACAAGGATGGGTACTCTATTTTGATGGAGATAAAAGACAAGTTTGAGTTTGAGAAGCCTCAGCCTCTGAGAGGCTCAGCCCAGTACAGGAACAAAAACAAGTATTGTCATTACCACAAGGATGTGGGTCATGACACGAATGAGTGTATCAATTTGAAGAGACTGTTGGATAAGTTGGCCGACAAGGGTCTACTGAAACCCTATGTGACCAAATCCAAATTCACCTTCAAGCGGACAGACAACACGTCCGAGAAAAAGCAACAAAGCGAAAAGAAAAATGACAAGGAAGATGATGGGAATAGCACTGATTCAGGTTTTGTGGCCGTCATATCAGGAGGCTTTGCCTCAGGCGGCCCTACCATGAAAGGAATCAAGCAGGACGCTCGAAACCTGTCAAAAGTGATGCAAATGGACGTTGTTAAAGCCGAGCCATTTCCTGAAGTGATCATAAGTGAAGCTGACCGTGGTGAGGTCAGAGCTTTGCACAATGATCCCATGGTCTTTGTAATGAAAATAGCAAATTTGAAGGTGGGACGGGTATTGATTGATACGGGCAGTTCGGCCGATATCATAAGTCTCTCTGCCTTGAGGAATTTAAGCTTCCCAGAAGATGCTCTCCAAGATATAACTCATCCTTTAGTAGGATTTGGGGGGAATATCATTCATCCAGTCGGACGGATTGACCTTCCCATCCGTTTCGGGCAGAAGGGGGAAGGAAGAGACATGGTCGTCCGTTTCCTTGTGGTAAAAGAGTTGACTGGGTACAACGTAATCCTTGGCCGCCCTACTCTCAATGCAGCCAAGGCGGTCATAGTGCCTCACTTGATGTTGCTCAAGTTTGAAAGGTCAGACGGAAAAATCGGAACAATTCAAGGAAGTCAGAAAATGGCCAAGGAATGTAATCAGCTGGCCGTGAAGCCAACAGCACGCGGCCCAAAGTTGTCCGAGGTAAAGGAGGAAGGAGCCTCACTCCCAGCATACCAGGTCGGCCAGAAGCGTAAGGCGACCAGGACAGAGGAAGCCTAGCAACTAATGACTGTCGGCCGGCCAGATGAGTTGAGGCCCCAGCCGGCCGGCAGCCACCAGGATATAGTGCTTGACTCCAACCACCCAGAACGGACAGTTAGTGTCGGCACTATAGCCTTGGAATTGCTTGGGGATGAGTTAGTGCGGCTGTTAAGAGAATTCAAAGATGTGTTTGCATTTGAAGTTGGTGAAATGCCAGGAATAAGCCCTGACCTGGCCGTGCACAAGTTGGCCGTGAATCCTTTGATAAAGCCTATCCGCCAGAAGAAGAGAAATCACGGAGAAGAAAGGAATCAGGCGGCCGCAGCAGAGGTAAAAAAGCTGCTGGACGCCGGTTTCATTCGGCAATGCTCTTACCCAGATTGGGTGGCCAATGTAGTTCTTGTGAAAAAGCCGAATGGGACTTGGAGGATGTGCGTGGATTACACGGACTTGAACAAGGCGTGTCCTAAGGATAGTTTCCCCTTGCCTAAGATCGACCGCTTGGTTGACTCTACAGCCGGACACGCCCTCATGAGCTTCATGGACGCATACTCCGGATTCCATCAAATTCCTTTGTGGGAAGAAGATCAAGAGAAAACAGCGTTTGTGACCGAGCAGGGGTTGTACTGTTACAAGGTTATGCCATTCGGCCTCAAGAATGCCCCTGCTACATTTCAGAGGCTGGTTAATACAGTCTTCAGAGACCAGATCGGCCGTAACATGGAGGCGTACATTGATGACATGATTGTCAAGTCAAAAGAGCCGGCCGACCATCTCAAGGATCTACGAGAAACGTTCGCCGAACTCAGGCGGCATAAGATGATGTTAAATCCAAAGAAGTGTGTATTTGGTGTTGAGTCCGGCAAGTTTCTCGGATTTTTGATTGATCAACGTGGAATCGAGGCCAACCCTGAAAAAATTCAAGCCGTCCTTGACATGAAGTCTCCAAGAACAGTCAAGGAAGTGC
Source organism: Chenopodium album (assembly GCF_948465745.1). Lineage (NCBI taxonomy): Eukaryota > Viridiplantae > Streptophyta > Magnoliopsida > Caryophyllales > Amaranthaceae > Chenopodium > Chenopodium album. The sequence goes on along the minus strand of NC_137853.1, from coordinate 36,286,447 downwards.
AAAGACTGACCGGTTGTTTAGCAGCCCTTGGAAGATTTTTGTCAAGGTCAGGGGATAAGTGCCGTTACTTTTTTCAAACCATAAAGAAGAAAGCCATGTTCGAGTGGACAGAGGAGGCCGAGGAAGCATTTGTACAGTTGAAAAATCACTTGCATACATTGCCTCGCCTCGTCAGTCCGTTCAAGAATGAGAAACTATACATCTACCTTGCCATCTCTGAACACTCTCTAAGTGCCGTCCTTCTCGCTGAAAGAGACGGCCATCAGGTCCCAGTGTATTTTATCAGCCATGTACTTCACAATGCTGAGCTGAAGTACCCTCCAATTGAAAAATTTGGCCTGGCCTTGTACATGGCATCTAAGAAGCTGCGGCCATATTTTTTAACACATTCAATCGTGGTCTATACAGACCAACCCTTGAAGAAGCCGTTCTCAACTTTGGAGGCAAGCGGCCGCATGCTCAAGTGGGCCTTAGAGCTCAGAGGTTTTGACCTTGTATTTGAGCCAAGGAAGGCAATCAAGGGGCAAGCCTTTGCAGATTTTTTGGCTGAAATGACACGGCCTGATCTTCAGCCGGCCGGGGACCGAGTTTGGAAAGTGTTTGTGGATGGTAGTGCAACAGCGACCGGGTGTGGCGCTGGTATTATATGTGAATCTCCTGAGGGAGACAAGTATGAGTACGCGTTGAGGTTTCAGTTCCAAGCGTCAAACAATGAAGCTGAGTACGAAGCATTGTTGGCCGGCCTAAGGATGTGTAAAGCGGCCGGGGCAACCAAAATTGAAGTATGCTCGGACTCCCGGCTAATAGTCCATCAGGTCAATGGTGGCTTTGAGGCCAGGGAGCCGGCCATGATGAAGTACATGCAGCTAGTTAAAAATGAGGCCGAAGGCCTAGAGCTTTTCTCTCTCAAGCAAGTTCCCCGTTCAGAGAATCATCAAGCGGACGCCCTCTCCAAATTGGCTTCCTCGGCGTCATGTGATACTCCTAGATCAGTGTATTGGGAGGTAAAGGAAAAAAGGAGCATTGATGCCGAGCCCGTTCATATAATAGATAGAAGTTCAACCTGGATGGACGGAATCATTTCCTACTTAAGGGATGGAATACTTCCGGACGATCCGAAAGAAGGTTGGCTATTGAAGAGGAAGGCGGCCTGGTTTGAGATGAAGGACGGAGAGCTATTCAAAAGAGCCTTTGTGAAGCCTTACCTTAAATGTATAACTCCCGAAAGAGGGCATGATGTGTTGGATGACCTTCATCAGGGGCATTGTGGTTCGCATATTGGAGGCCGAGCCTTAGCTGAAAAGGCGACACAGTTGGGATATTACTGGCCGAGCCTAAAATCGGACGCCATGAAAATGGTGAAAAAATGTGACAAGTGCCAGAAATTTTCAACCCTTATTCATCGTCCAGCAAATAGCCTATCAGCCATCAGTAGTCCACTCCCCTTTGCCAAATGGGGCATGGACATTTTGGGACCGTATACTCCTGCATCCGGCCAGAGACGGTATGTATTGGTGGCAGTAGACTACTTCACCAAATGGGTTGAAGCTGAGGCCGTCCGGGGCATTAAATGGACGGATGTGTCAGCCTTCATTTGGAAAAGCATTATCACTCGGTATGGGGTGCCTCAGTCAATGGTGTTCGACAATGGACCCCAATTTGAGACGCGTCAACTCAAAGAATGGCTGGGCGACCAAGGCATTACCCATTGCTTTGCCTCGGTCGGCCGACCACAAGCCAATGGTCAAGTTGAGGCCTATAACAAGTTGATTGCAAATGGGATCAAGCGCAGGCTTGAAAAAGCAGGCGGCCTATGGGCAGACGAGCTGGTCAATGTACTATGGTCCATACGGACAACAGCAAAGAGTTCTACAGGGGAGACTCCATTCTTTTTGGTCTATGGAGCTGAGGCCGTACTCCCAATTGAAATGTATGAGCCCACTTTGCGGGTAATGCTTTATGATGAATCGGCCAATTGGGAGGCCATGAAGACCGCCCTAGATTTCCTTCCGGAAGCTAGGGGCAATGCGGCGCTTAGGCATGAAATTTATCGCCTAAGGATGACAAGGGCATATAACCGCCGAGTGTCTAAGCGGCCGCTCAAGATGGGGGATCTAGTGTTGAGAAAAATGGAAGCTGTTGGTCGTGCCAATGAGGACGGCAAGTTGACTCCAAACTGGGAGGGACCGTACAGAATCAGGGAAGAAGTCCGAGACGGCACATATCGCCTTGAGGCAATTGATGGCCGTCAGATCCCACGGACATGGAACACTGATAACTTGAAAAAGTATCATGTTTGAGCTTGGTTTCTTTAAGTACTTAGCCAAAAAGCTGTTTATACAGCTAGGTCTACTGACCGAGCCTTGTAATTAAAGTCGTACGGCCACAACAATGTACTTTTGACAAAAATTAATGAAAGTCAGGCATTGTTGAATTGTTTGTTGTTTTTATGTTTAAAGGCCGAGTTAATAAGGAAGCAAGGTTGCTTCCAATAAAGTAACGCGGCCTACCATTCTTTTTGAATGGCCGAGTTAACAAGGAAGCAAAGTTGCTTCCAATGTAGTAACACGGCCTATCATTCTTTTTGAATGGCCGAATCAAAAAGGAAGCAAGGTTGCTCCCAATATAGCAACTCGGCCACACACAAAAAAAAAAAAAAAAAAAAAGAAGCTGATTTAATTCAGAGATCAATGCGTCCGCCCAAATCTAGGCGGACGATTGAGGCAAGGTATCCCGAACTTGTGTAGAGAACAAGTGTCCTTTATAAATAGGGCAAGGGCATACCTAGGCATTTAGCCCGGCCAATCAAGGAATCTCTGAGTTGAGATAATACTCAGGATTTCTAGGGTACGTCCGAGCGATAGATTCAACGGACCACTCGTACAATGATAGCCGAACGGCCGATTAAATTAATTCGGTGCTTCACCTAGCCCAAGGGCAATCATTACTATGATTTGATTAACCTGCTAGCCGTCATGCCCTTTTAAGGCATAAAAACTACCAAGTTAATCAAACCACTTAGAAAATGGACTAGGCGAACACCGAATAAAGGGGCATACCCCTAGAAGCGTACGAAAAGGCATAATACTGAGACGTACGGAAAACTTGCAAAAAGCATAAAATTTGCAAAAAATTGCCAAGTACAAAATAAACTAAGTACACAGTAAGCTGAAAAAGAAAAGGAAAGCTGAGCAGACGGCTGCTGGAGGACCTGAGCTCTACTTAGCCGTGTTATCTGTGGCAGGCTCCTCCGCTATCTTGGCGTCCTTGGCCGGGGCAGCCTTCTTGTCCGCCTCCTCCTCCTCCTCATCCCCGTCCTCTCCGGACTCGGGGGAAGTAACTACTAGTTCTGGAGGAGGCATGCCGGCCTTCCTTGCCTCTTCTTTAAGGCAGACGTACTGAAGCCGCTTTTTGAAGCGTTCCTCGTAGTAGGCGGCTTCACCTTCGTCCACCATCAAGTTGAAGGCATCATAGAAGTATGCCTTAAGCCTGTCTTCTGCATTTTGCTCGATGCGGATGACTTCTTCAACGCTGATCGGCCGAGGAGTTTTAAGTTGCTCCTCATAGTCCGCAAGGGACTTCTTTAGGGTTTCCACCTCGGCCTTCAACGCGTCCGCTTCATCTAGCGCAGACTTAAGGTTGGCTTGTGCCATCTTCAGTTCGCTCTTCAGGGCCTCGGACGCCTCGAAGCCCAACCGCCATTTTTCCTTTTCCAGGACGGCCTCGTCCCTCTCAACCCTCATGGCCTCCCTGGCCAAGGACTCCTGTTCGAGTGCCTGGCCCAGTTTGACCAGGTCCTCTGTTTGCCGCGCCGCTTTGTCGGACAGCGCGGTTATTTGGGTCTCAAAGTGTACCCTTTGGACGGCGGCCGTCCCAGTTACAGCGTCCTCAGCTTTCCTGATTTCAATCCAAGCGTTCTTCAACCGTTCATTCTCCTTGTCCTTCCAATCTAGGAAGGCGTTCAAACGGAGGAAGAGCTGCGGACAGAAGGAAGAAACTCAGTCAAAAATATAAAAAGTTGGCTAAGTGTTGGAGAGCAAAAACATAAGGAGATAGAAGTCTACCTCGGCACTGCAGTTCAGCATGGGGCCGAGGAAGCCTTCGTTGATCCCCCGCAGCTTATCACGCTGCGCTTGTGGGACCGCGCGAACCATGGCCTCGCGCATGGCCTTCCTGTCCGCGCCAGTCAGTGACTGGCCGGGTACCCTCAACTGCATCTCCTCTGATATATCTGCGGACGACCGTGTAAGAGAAGTTAGCTGAATTTTACAACAGACTTATAAAAAGTGAGGAAAAAGATGGCTAACCAGTGGAGAAGGTTGGAGGAGAACGGTTGGTGGGAGGAGGCGGTAAAGGAGCTTCCTCCTCTTCCGGACGGCTCCCTTCAGCGTCGCTGGACGGTGGGTTGACCAGCACCGTCCCGATCCAGCGACCGGTCATTTGTTCTGGGGTTAACCTATCCCCACCGTCCGAAGGGACGGACTCCTCACGGACCTGACCAGCAACAGGTTCCGTGGGCTTGGAGGCCCCGCTTTGTGTCAGCCGGGGTTGTTCTCCTTTAGACTGCGTTGTAGCAGTCTGCGACTTTGCCATGGCCGCTGCTTGAGAAGACGTCTTGGAAGCAACCGTCTTTCTCCTCTTGGATGCGTTCGCATCAGGAGTGGACGTGGCCGGCTGCTTCCGCCTGGCCTTCGGGGTGGAAGAGGAGGTCTGCAAAAACACCAAGTCAGAACAATTTGATGGCGTCCGTGCGATTTGGGAAAGGAGCTCCCTGTCAGCATGCATGAACGGACATAGAGCGTCCGTGCAAACTCAGGAAGTAGGCTCCTTCCAATATAGCAGAGCGGACGCATTAAGAAATGAGAAATTCAAAAAATAAGCTAAGTGTTTACCTCTTTGAGTTGCTCGTACATCTTGAAGCGAGCCTTGTATCTGGCCAAGTCCACCTCGGACATCTCAACCTCCGCTTTTTGGGCCGAGTCAAGCATAGCGTACGCCTCCGCTGCAAAAACAGAAGGCAAAAGTGTTAGAATATTTTTCTGAAGAATTCTATGTGCGTACAGAAAAGTTTATATATCTAGGTGCCCACCTTGGGGCATGTTCTGGTACAGGCCGTACGCAGACATGAAGATAGGGTCCCTAAGCCAATTGGCAAGTGGAACCCAATGGCTAGGGACCCGTTCAGTTTTGTTGCCCCGCCTGACTCGATTAACTTTGAAGTACTCGAGCTGGTGTTCGTGGCTTGGGTGGATGGGCGGCTTGTCAGGCTTGAGGTCTCCGCGTCCGAGTTGAATAGGCTCTGGACGGCACCTGTTCATGCGGAGGTTGAACTCCGCGTCCTGAGTTTTGATACGGTAGAAACGGTGCTTCCAGTCCCTCCACTTACTGACACGGTCGACCACGACCATGTAATCCCTGGTTGCACTCAAGATAAGCCAACCATCCACCTCCTTTTCCAGCCGAGTGAGTGAGTGCATCTCACAAAAGACCGCAAAGTCTGGTGTAAATTTCTTAGCGATGCACGTCACTAAGTACCCAAAGATGTTCAACCAACTGTTTGGCGTCAGTTGGAAGAGGCCGATGTCATACTCGTCCAGGACAGTCCGGACGAATGGGTGAAGAGGGAAGCGGAGCCCTACATCAAAGGCGGCCCGGTAAACGCAAAACGCTCGTTTGCGCGGCTTCTCCTCATCCCAGATAGCCACAGCAATGGCCTTCCTGGGGACTTGAATCTCGAATCCCTCCCCCAAATGGAGGGACTCCTTATACTTCTCAAAATCTTTCTTTAAAAACTTTAGGGCTGTCTCCCCAATTGTACAGGCGTACGGGTCCCTAAAGTTATCAATGTTGGCGACGGTCTCTTCGGCCGCCTCCTCGCCCTCGGCTGTCTCACCCACGGCCTCTTTTTCAACTTCCTCCTCTTCCACTTGGTGAGAAGGGGCACTCCCAAACTCTGAAGACAGCACTCTGTCCAAATCTGCTGCCTCGGCCGAGCTTCGGCCCCTTGAGCTTGGGACGCCCATCGAAGAAGGAACGTCCTCCTCGACCATTGGACGCTTGCCTTTATCCTTGGCAGCGTCCGCCCCATTTCCCGAAGGAGGGGCGTTGCGAATAGGCAGAGCGGACGGTTCACGGATTGAGATTCCTGTTAAGGGTCTGTCCGCCCCACCCAGTTGAGGCCGAGGTTGAGAAGAAGGGACGGACGAACCAGAAGCGTCCGCCCCCGGGTTGGAAGGGTTGTCCATACAGGCTACCAGTTCAGCCCCATCCATGACTGAATTGGCAAATTGAGGGAACCTAAGTTCCGGAGCGGGTGCGGACGAGGCGCCTTCAGCTCTAAGGCGTTCCTCGAAGGAAGAAGTGACCTCCACGGCCAAGTGATGAGAGCCAGTGGAGGCGGTCGTTGTTTGGGCGGTGGAGTCAGTCTCCACCATTGTACTTGGATCACTAGGGTCATAAGGGACCCTAGGATGAACCAGACTTCCGTCTGGGTTCCTGGCCGCGTTAAGCTCACGCGTACGCATGGTTCTCGCCATTGCCTGTTGGGACAGAGAAGAATAAGTGGGGGTGAGTATGTACGCATCAGACATAGACTCACTCCAGGGAGGAGACAACTCTTCTCCGTCCACTCTAGATTCCTCAGTCCCAGGCGAACGGCCGGCCTCATGAGAAGAGTCGGACGAAGCCGAGTATGGATCCAGAATTGAAGTAAAAGAAAAAGAAAACGAGTAAAAGAGAAGATGTAGACGGCCTACCTCTGTACGTTCTGAAAGTTCTGAAGGTGGTGGTGAAGTTCTTGAAGATTGACCGGAAAGCTCAAAAATGCCCGGAAAACTCAAACTCACGGCGGCGCTCTTGAAGATTAAGGGAAAAATAACTTTCTCTCACTAGAACGCTCTGACTTCTCTCTAGAATTCACAATTGGGTAAAGTGTGAAAATGAGAATTCACCTCCCATATTTATAGAGTGAATTCAGGAGGGCAAAATGGTAAAACCATCTTTCCCGCCTAAACACTCAAACGGTAATTTCTTGAGAAATCACTCGAAGAAAGGGCCAGGACGACGTTAGGGTTCTGTTAACTTGTGAAAGAGACCAGATGAACAATTAACACCTTCAGCACTTAGTCTCCAAAAATTGAGAAAATCTAAGAGGAAAAGCGTCCGCCCAGTTCTCAGACGTACAAAGCATGATTAGAAAGCCAGGAAGTACATCTGAAATCATGGAAGCCCAGATTACCCCAAAGAAGATATATGGCCGTTCTGGGTGGTTAGGAGATAAGCTCCTCCCAGAGTACCAGAACGTCCAGTCCCATTAAAGTGGCCGTTCTGGTCAGTTAGGAGATCAACTCCTCCCAGAGTACCAGGACGTCCAGTCCCATTAAAGTGGCCGTTCTGGGTGGTCAGGAGATAAGCTCCTCCCAGAGTACCAGAACGTCCAGTCCCATTAAAGTGGCCGTTCTGGTCAGTTAGGAGATCAACTCCTCCCAGAGTACCAGGACGTCCAGTCCCATTAAAGTGGCCGTTCTGGGTGGTCAGGAGATAAGCTCCTCCCAGAGTACCAGAACGTCCAGTCCCATTAAAGTGGCCGTTCTGGTCAGTTAGGAGATCAACTCCTCCCAGAGTACCAGGACGTCCAGTCCCATTAAAGTGGCCGTTCTGGTCAGTTAGGAGATCAACTCCTCCCAGAGTACCAGGACGTCCAGTCCCATTAAAGTGGCCGTTCTGGTCAGTTAGGAGATCAACTCCTCCCAGAGTACCAGAACGTCCGGTCCCACTAAAGTGGCCGTTCTGGTCAGTTAGGAGATCAACTCCTTCCAGAGTACCAGGACGTCCAGAGTGCAAGATCAGAGGAGGCGGCCAGTAAGTGTACGAGCCACCCCCTCTGAGGGGCAAATGTTTAGGGTAAAAATACCCCAGGTACGTGGCCCAATCTCATAGTGACACGTGGCCCAATAAACAGGTGACACGTGGCCCTATGAGAATGTGACACGTGTCCACTGGTCATAGTGACACATGTCAGCCATCTCTAAATGCCCCAATGCTAAAATCAGAAAGAGAAAAGGGCCCTGATGACCTCAGGCCCAAATCCCGAGAAAACCTTGAAAGCCGTAAAACGGCGCCCCTTACGACACGTGGCGACTTCTGATTGCGCAGCCAATCATGTCACGAAATTCTAGGGTATAAACCCTAGAGGGGTACATGTTCTCACCCCTATAAATACCCCAATCATTTATGATGGGAGGGGGATTTTGTGACATAACATAAATACAGAGCATCAAAAAGCTCCAACTTCTCTCTACTTTCTCTCTCTAGCCTTTTCCGTTTCCGTTCACTAACTTGAGCGTCGGAGGCGAATATTCCGTACACCGGAATATTCGTTATTTTGCAGGTGTCCGAGTCTCATTGCCAGCAGAGCGTGACCAGTATCCGAGGGAATCACAAAAAACCCCGAAACACATGTTAATGTATAATTCCAAATATCTACTTATACTAATTGGTAATTAAAAATGTTATTAGTTAAAATTTAGAACAGTTACCAAAAAAAAAAAAAAAAAAAAAAAAAAAAAAAAAAAAAAAAAAAAAGCAGTCCATTAAGCTACGTCTACATCATTTGTCCCCTAATTGAGGATCTTTCTAAATTATACCAGAAAAAAAGAAATTAAAAGTAAAATAACCAAAAAAAAAAAAAAAGTTGATTGGGCTTGGTGAGCTGGTGTAGAATGTAACTTGGGAATTCTAGAGCCCATTACTATCAACAAAACATAAGGTCTAGTAAGAATGCTCACAAATTAGGTCAACTTGTTGGATAAGTAAAGTTTTGTTTTCTTCGTACGAGTATTATTTTTAATCAAGTAAATTTTTACTATTTTTTTTTTATTAATACTTATATTTACTAAATTAAATTTAATTTTTTTGTTTGAAACTCAATTTTAATTATTAAAACTGATTTTTGTATAAACTTTTTTTTTTTGTAAGGTGATAAGGCAAAATATTAGCCAACAATCTATTTCATCAGAAATGATTGGATCTAACATGGTTCGGTAAATTTTGTACTTGCAACTTCCGAAGACTGCAAATTATGGTATCATAAATTGGGGAAAGAAATAATAGCACACACAAATTGAATTTGATGTGGTTTGGGTATTTGAGAATATGATAACTATACTTTTATAGACCCTATTTCGGAAGCAATGTTTCCCATGGCCTCACAGTTATGCACAAGCAAATACAAACAATGGTAGTTTTGTAAATAATGACATTTTGAGAGTACTATTGATAGGTCCTATATATATGATTCCATTAATATAAAAGACACTCTTAGTAATACTTAAAAAAAACATCTCAATAGTTAGGACTTTTAGTAGTGTAAAAGGTTGTTATGCAATTTTGCTTGTGTCCAACGCTAATGTATTAGGAGATTTAGGACTTCCTCGTTTCATTATATAACTCCTCACCTAGGCACCTAGCATAAAAATAGAAACTTACATAAAGTTTCAGTGTAAAAAAATAAAAACAAAAATTACAAAAGGCAAGGTGTGTTCTATTCACCTGATTTTCACTTATCCAAACTTATTTGAACTTAACTTGACTTAATTGAACTTATCTAAACTTAAATTATTCGAACTTATTATAGTTGTAATTTGAAGTTGGGCAACCCTTATCAAAACTAATTTTTCTTGAACTGAACTTATCTGAACTTATTTTTTCTCTGAACTGAACTTATCTTAACTTATGAAACCTGAAATAAGTGAAAATAAGGTGAATAGAACAGACCCGCAATATGTGAAGAGAATAATCCATACTTGAGTTAGGAAGTTATGCGCTAGAAGAACTTACGAGTCTGTTTGACTACTCCACCAAAAGGCTAAACTTGTTTGTAATTAGACTCTCAAATAAAGCTGATTTGGTTCAACCTAATGAAGATTTATCATGGTATCATATTGTATCACGATTGTAACAAAATACCACAATGTATATAAGACTATTGGGTTAGGGCCTTGGGGCTGTTTGAACTTTAAAGGTATATACAAATATACAATAATGTCTAATGTTTTTATCTTCAGATCATATTTTGAACCTAATATCCGCTTGGAAAAATGTTGGTACCTAGTGGATCTGGATCATGACCTTTGTTACCTTGGGCCTTTTATTAATTGGTTTAACTCCCTCTAAGCCGGCCAGTTTTAAAGGTTAAGTTTAATTATAATAGGAGATGCAGCCATTATACGTAGTGTTCTGAGAGTGAGGGAAAGCTCAAGTTGTTAGAGCTTCCCTTCCGGTTTCAGAAGATTTTGGGATCGATTCTCACCCCCGTTCTTTGTGGCTCTCTAAATACCCAAAAAAAAAAAAAAAATTATACGTAGTATTCTTATTCTGATGTACATTATTACAACCCAAAACTGATCCCTGAATCCGAATCACCCTAAAGGGTGAACGGTGTAGAACCAACAAAAAAAAAGAGAGTAAATGCTAAATGTTCCATGATTGTAGTCATTTTTATAATTGGTTAGCATTTGAAGTACGGTACTGTCCTATTCACAACTTAAATTGAACTTTCCCAGTTTACAAAGGAGTCCTGGATGTTTTGAAAATGACCTCTCAACTTAAGGCCATGCATGCATGTCGTTGTTGTGTTGCGACACTTCTTCCTCGAGCATACGTCAAAGAGAAGGTACACAACTACACACATTCATTAGAAAAGAGGATTGATGTGAAATATCAAATGAACCTAGATCTAATACTTTCCATAATTTCATCCCAACTTGAATGCAGCCATTTGACAATAACTATGATCGATCAAGATTAGATCAGATAAGTTAAGATTAACAATCAATAAGGATACGTTCTATTCATTCTTATTTTCATCTTTATGAGCGTAAGGTAATGCACTAATGCCTAATGCATGGTTCGAATTTGTCAACGTTAATTAAAAAGGACATTCCATAGCCCTTTCAAAGACTTGGAGCTTGAGATCATTAACAAAGCATACTACTTCAGTCATTTGAGCATATTAGAAATATACCTTGCACCTTGTACAAATTGTTGAAATATATCCGAAATAGTTGTCACACTCGTCACCATTCAAAAACAATACAAGATCATACCATATCCGTAATTATACATCATGATAATTTTCCCCGAATGAAAGCAGTACAGTATCTCATAATGCATAACATACACTACCACAAATGCATCTACAAAACATAGACTTGTAACTTTGTAAGTCATAACTAGATTAATCGTATTAATATTTGAAGTAGCAAGAAACATGTACAAGCTTAGCTTAGCTTTCCAACCCAAAAATATACTATAAGCAGACAAACTTTGGTATACAAAACTACAAAATGTGTTTCACTATTTACTCCCTAGGAAACCTTTTTCTTTTCTTCTGCATCTTCAATTCTTCATTCATCTAATCAATTCATCTTCAATTTTTGTTTTTTTTGGTACCATTAATCAGCTCTTTGTACAGTAGTTTTAAAAATCAAAACATACAATTTCTGATCCAAAGAAAAATAGAGAAAACCACCAACAGAATGAGTGACAAATGACCCAAAACTGGTCCCAACAATACAATGCCAAGCAGGTCCATAAACTCCATCAAGTTCCTGCATTCATTCATTCAATTCAAAGTTAATCAAATTTTCTACACATTTGACCAACCAATCCCTTTATATGGATTTATTTGACATGACTAACAACAATATGGGTCCCAATTTTGGACTAATTTGATGGCCGGAAATACATGCAAATCTTATTGCCCACCTTACCATTAATTATATTATATGGTTTAATTATATTGGTCACATTTACATTGACTGTTCAAACCTAATTAAAGGGTGTCAAAGATATGGTTTTTTTAGTTGATTTTTCCAATTTTAGTGAATAGAGTATAATTGCATTCATCAAATGTCAATTAGAAACACCTAGGTCCATTAACTTCATTAAATTTGATTGAATCTACTCGGCTATACACCTGAATAGGATGTACTCTAAAGAAGGTTGTGTACATCTGAATATCTAATCCCTTCGACCCTCGATGGGAAGAAGGGAAACCTCTCTTCAAGGCCAACAAGGGTATTGGAGGTTTTGGAACAATAGTTGACATTATTTACTTCTACCATTTACAATAGAATCATGTCATAATAACATTACTCTAGTTTTCCTACCTAATGTTTTTCAACTATAGTCTTATTTTTGTACCTACTCTTCAAAGTTCAAATGCAAAAGGGCAGAAGGTGGACCCCAAATCTGACCAAAAAAAATTCAATTACACACCTATGACCTACAGTCATATCATTTCTCTGATCATGAATAGTCAATTAAACAGTATTCATTTCAAAATATTTGGCCATGTTTCTATTGTTTTGGGATCATCAAATCATATTCAAAACAAAATAACTGTAATTAACTAAACATATTAGTCATTCAACAAATCATAATCTTTCACATAAAAACCTTACTATATTCAAAACCAAATCTATTGGACTGATCATTAATGATTTAACAGCCAGAGCATTTACTCTCCTTATTTTCAATAAATTTGGTGTACCTCTTCACTCAATCTCATGAAAACACACATTTCAAAAATACAAACCCGCACATTACTAGTTCAAATTACACTGTCAACACGACTATTAATCCCGAACCAACCATAATATACACAAACATTAGGAAAATAAGAGTAGTAAAGTACCTTTTTGAGTGACAAAGCAAGAGTCTTTGAAGTGAATTTCTCAAGACTATCTTTAATCTTTCTAGCAAAACCAACAGCATGAATCTGCATAAATGGTGGCATATCAGCAGAAACAACTTTAGCACAATTAGTCACCAAGAAATTAGCCAACTCCACTTTTGCATCACTAAATGACCTTCTTTTATCAATCCCATTAACCACTAATGATGGTTGCTTAATCACCATAACCTCACTATTATTAGTATTATTAACCTTCTCTTCTTTCTCTTGAACAACAACCAAAGACTTGTTTTTGGCACTTTCTAAAACAACCCTTTTCTCATTTTTCCCAAATTTTTGATTAGAGGGGTCTAAATTAACAGATTTAGAGATGGGTTTAGCTTGTAATTGGGAGTTAATCTGTTTAATAGGAAGTGGGTTGTTTTGGGTGTTATTGGGCTTTATTGGATTGGGCCTAAGCCTTGAAAAGTGGTTGGTGAGGTTGTAGACGGTGGAAGTTGCGGTGGTGGAAGGTTTAGTGTGGCGTTTACCGGTGGTGGGTTGTGGTGGTGGTGGGTCCGGAGTGGCTAACTTGCGCCGGTGGGTCGGGTTGTGGGCCATGTTAGTGGGTTAGGGTTTGGGTTTGGTGGTGAGTTGAGAAGTGGGTTTTGGTGCTAAATTGAGCCGATTGAGGACTAGAAATATGAGTAAGTTTTTGGGGTGTGGAAAAAATGGGAGAAATGAAGGGGAAAAATGGGGAAATGGTAAAGTGGGGTCCTTAAGTAACATGCTTTTACATGCGTTTAGAGCAGAAAGTGTGTGAAATGGGGACCACTTTTCGTGAGTTTTGACATATTGTCTCCTTTAACCAAAGTTCAATTGTAAATTAACATTATAATTGTTTGATTAATTTTTTTTTTTTTTTTGAGGGAAGTTGTTTGATTAATTAGCTATGGTTGTGTCTAAAGAAATGAAATTAGCTATGGTCTAATTTTATTCAGCTTATCTTAATCATAAAGTTTTTTTTTCCTTGAAACAATTTTACACCATTGAAATAGATAGAATAAATAAGTTCGAACAAAATAAGTTTTTATAACACTCATTTGCTCGGTAGGTTAAAGTAGTATATTGTGTCCAAAAAAAAAAAAAAAAAAAAAAGGTTAAAGTAGTATGGACTCTCTGGAGTATATGACAATTAGATCCTGATATGAGATGATTTAGCTAGTTCCCACAATCCATCATTGATGGAATCACATGTAAATCAGTGTAATCATTGTTCATTAGTTAAAATTTTCATTATGTAGTCTAAAAGTTCTACTCATAATTTCCATTTACTTCACATTTTTTTTTTTAGAAAATGAAAGAAATTACTTAAGGTTCAAGTAAAGGAAATGCCCCCTTTCATGAGTGTCCATATGTCATTTATGCATAAGTGCATAACTATGCCACTTTTTAGTTTGATTAAATCACAAGGACAATCAAAATTACAAATAAATCAATAAGGGTGAAATATTAGAGCTTGCAACGTACAATAATATACACTGGCTATTAGTCTAAGGGCATGTTCATATTTACTAAACTGAACTAAATAGAGCTGAAATGAATATTTTATGAGAAAAAGGAAATTAGGAGTTGAGCTGAACTTAACTGAACTGATTGGAGCTGAACTGAAGTGAATTGAATTGATTGAAGCTGAACTGAACTGAAATAGAATTAAGTTGAAGTGAACATATCCTTAACCGTTAGATGAAAGACTCATTAGTTGTTGCAACTAGCTAGCATTTTGATATTTAACTTTCACTTGTGTGCTAGACTATTGTAGACACACATTTTGACAAGCTTCCTAAACTCTCCTTGTTCCTAATTGAAAAAAAAAAGTACAGGCAACACGTGAGATAGAATATTGACAAACTTAATTAAAACTTGGCATTCGTTTAGGTTGTAATTATCTGGTAGGCTGCTTTTGTCTCGTGCTGTAATTGCGATGATTAACATTAGATACTAAATTGTTGTCCCCACTTACTAATTCTGGTTATGTTATAGCCAACATCGCTAGGTAATACTTTTTCCCGCAAATGAACGCTCAAGTTATTTATGTGATTAAACCTATGAAAGACATTCATAATGATTTGCCACTACTACTAATAATACAAACCAGTCAAATCAAGAACAATGATTTATTTAGACACTAACAATTCAGACTAGCAATTCAAATTTTGTGGAAATACATTTTGTCGATGATAGGAATTTTAATTAAACATTTAAACCCTTGTATTAATGATTAGTTACGTTCACTCTTTTTACCAATTATCTATTCAGAAGAAGGTTTTCATAATGTCATTTTAACTAGTACTTCGAATTAAAGATAATTTTCAACATAAATTGTGAGTTGGAGCGGAATCTCATCCATTTCTACACAATCTTCTTTCAACAATGATGACGAGGGCCTATCAAAGGGAAAAATTTAAGGCTTATCTCGGGTATACCAAACTTACTATGTTATACAAATACTATACATTTGTTGTAATGATGTGCTCTCTCTT
Organism: Chenopodium album; assembly: GCF_948465745.1. Taxonomy (NCBI): domain Eukaryota; kingdom Viridiplantae; phylum Streptophyta; class Magnoliopsida; order Caryophyllales; family Amaranthaceae; genus Chenopodium; species Chenopodium album. The sequence continues at coordinate 36,271,228 of NC_137853.1, read as the reverse complement.
TATAATTTGTAAGGAACTAAGAATGAGTTGTTCCCTTAAAAAAAGGAGTTAAGTACTCCGTAGTTCTATATTGAAAAATAACTTTTTTTTTTTTTTTTTTTTTGGTAATATATAAATTTACAAATTTACAATTCAAGGGAGAATTATGTGCACATACTATACAATTATATGCAAAATCGACATGGAAAATTTTGGTACACATTTGTTTCTCAAGTGTTCTTTCCTTATCATGTACTTCGTATGGTTTATGAGTACAATACTCAACTTTAGTGGGATAATAGTATATACAGTCCAAAATAAAACTTGGTAGTTACAAAAATACAAGCCCATGGTCCATGGATAGAGAGAGGTGGCATATGCGGCATTTCACTTTCAGCTAAAAAAAATGGATGTGTGAATACCATAATCAGGCATCATATAGCAGAAGTCTGTGTAAGATCAAACATGGCTCCCAAGGACGGCAATTAGTCTTGTATTCCTAGGCAACATGGATGGTGCACACGCTTACGAGTGACATACGTGCAAGGCCATACGACACGCAACACTCAAATATAAGGACCAGTCGTGCAAATTAAAGCATGAACTCACCTTATTTGAATACAAAGACGCATGGTGAATTGGTGATAGAGAAATTGAACTTTGTAATGAGGCACGCGTGACGATATAAATCCAAACTTATTCTTTGTTGGATTGTTATCATCCACAGGCAGTGTAGGTTTGCCCTGGATGTGCAAATTCTTATGTATAAATCCGTGGTCCAGCTGAAACTGAAGAGTAGTTCGTTGCTGAAAATATGCCAAGACCTTGGCTCTTTTGAATTACATGCTAAAATTCATAAAGCTGGACTTTCTAGGATTCAGCCAAATCATCTACTAGGAAAGACATGTATCAATTATTACATAATAGAAACAACAAGAAGAAGCAGAAGCAGTATGGATTTGCATTATTCATTACGAGTGTACCCAGCTATATAAATACGAGTTGGTGCTAAACCAAAAGTCCAAAATGGACTTTACATAGCCTTCTAAATAAAGACATTAAAATTGCATGAAATTCTGTTTTTCTATCAATTCATTTACATCCATTACAAAAATCACCCTGATATACAACCCAAAATGAACACCAAGAACCGAGCTAACAATGATGTACTTCGAAATTCCATGGCACAACACCATACATCAGGAACTGTATGTAGTACAAGAAACAAATATTACTAAATCAGTACAGCCGTGTCTATATTTGCAAATTTAATTATCTAACCTAGTAGATACTACAATTTACTGCAAGCAATCAACAAAAGCAAGCTTTGTCCACCAAAACGGAGCATCAAACCTTATCTAATTTATACGCCTAGTATGTCTGAACCTGAGATTGAATATAAGGGCATTAATTCCATGGGCTTGGGTGCCGGGCATCTCTAAAACCTGAAGTGCCACCAGAAGCAGCAGGGGAAGGTGAAGATGCAAAATAGTTTGTCCCAGATACAGAAACGGTTGGCAAGTTTGATGGGTGACCTTGATTCCCCGAGGGAGCAAAACGTGAGGGACTGCCAGCAGCAACCAATGCTGCTCGAGAAGGATGAGGAGCCTGCACAAGCAAATAACATCTGAGCTGAAGTGTAACTATCTTTATTTTCTTCATTAAATTATTATCACATACTCCATAAAGCCACAAAAAAGTAACAAATTTCATTACTCAGTATTAAAGTCTCAAAGACACCTTAAAAGGAAACTCATGCAGGACACAACATATTTACAGACTACTATTTCAATGATTTCTATTCCGGTATAAAAAGGCCACTTGTGTCTAAAATGAGGCTTTCCAGAGATTCAAAGAAAAGCCAGCTTGAATACTCTTTAATATATATTCCAAGAATACAGGATATATTTTTACGCTCCCACAGAACATGAACTTCTGACAGCTAAATAGAACAGTTATTTATCATTCATTAAATTGAATAAGATGACATGATCAAAATGCACTAGCAGAGAGCGAAACAAAGAATTATTTCTTTCTACAAATTAAGCCTGTTGATTAACAAACCATGATAGACAAGAATCAGAAAAATAACCCACCGATGATCGATAGCATTATTCCCAAATTGCTGATATATGTAGTGCACATGTAGTCATGTACATATATACACTTGGCCTGTATATCATGGCCATCTAAAAATAAATATTTCCACTTTACCTCATAAAGAAAGATTGAAAATAATTTGCATCAAATCACTTGAATTTTCCTATATGTAAATTATATATACATGTAGTACATCCTCCCTTACACGCGGATGTCACTGAAACTATATCATTATCTTATCAGGTTCACCAGCTCCCACAAGGCACCCCGTTCATCTATGTAAAAATAGTTTTTAACATTTAAACTAATTATATATCTTATCTTCTTACTCCTTTCTTCTATCCTGGTGGGTAATTTTTTTTTTTTTTTTAATTATTGTATATTTTGTTATCCCTGAACCCCCTGGATTAACAAAAAAAATTCTTCAACCTCATTTAATTTGCAGTACACATCTTCAATCATTGTTTACTTCCCAGTTATAAGAGGTCTTCAATTCCAAACAAATTAAACAAATAGTATAATAGTATATTACTGTCACAAGATATGCATGCCTATCTTCAAAAATCAAAGGAATGCTAACCACTCACAAGGCTTGCAGTCATAATATCTTGAGATGTGAGTCATGTGACAAACAATCATCCAAATAAAAACTCATTCTTACTCGACGAGATCTCTTCAATCATACTTTTGTAAAAGGAGGCTAAGAAGATTTCAATTACATCCTACTCACTCTTTATCCGACACATTGACAACTTGTTTGGTAGCTTCTAGTGAAAGAAGTAAAGGGAAAGAAAATAGAAGAAAATGAAAAAGAAAGTAATTATACATTATTTTCAGATGTTTGGTTAAATGTTAGAAATTGAAGAAAATCCAATATTTGGTTATATATTAAGCCTGTTAAAATGAGATACAGGACCGTGAAAAAAAATGAAATCAAGGAAAGGCAAGGGGATCAAAAGGTTAACACTTTTAGATTATCTTTCATCCTAAGTGTCTCAAATTTCTCCAATTTTGGAGAGAAGTTTACAATTTTCAATTTCTTCCCTACCAAATCCACATATAGTATAAAACCAAATGGAAAGTCAATTACTGTATTTCCTTTTCCTTCCTTTCTTCTCCAGCCAAATCCTCTACTACTAGCAACCAAATTAAAAAAATTAAAAAAAAAATAAAAAAAAAACTTCATACTAACAAGTTTCCATAAATAATCACCAAAAGAGACTTCCTATCCAAATTTAAACCTGTATCAAAACCAAATCGCCTATTACACTTCAGAGCTCAAATATGTGATTATTATATAAATTAACAATACAGGATATACCAAACAAACTTACACTACCCCACCCCCACCCCCCCCCCCCCCCCAAACCCCGCGTCAGGTTAAAGATGCAGTAGCCACATATTCACATGGATAGAACTGTTAAAATTAGCGCTATTTGACATAATGATCGACAATTACACACATCCACCAAAGGACAAAGGTAAAGTAACTGGCTAGAAATGACAGAAAATCAAGTGAACAGATAAATTTTTGCACATCTAGGAGTTTTCACAAGTCGCGTCTTTAACACTTTACAATATAGAAAGAAGGGTATGTGAGATAATGAAGTTAATAAAGATTTACCGCATTATGCTGGAAATATGGTGCTCTTCTGAGAGCAGACTCCGCAGAGGGTGAAGTACTGCTCATGCGGAGCAATTGTCTAGATTGTGGGTTATTATTTACAGCATCATCTCCTTCACCTCCTTCCATATCAGCATTAAGATTTGCCTCTGAACCTGTTCTAGGTGTAGCATGACGAGTCATTGACCCAGAGTCATTTGAAACATCCACTTGAAGAGGAAGAGGAGGTCGACTTGCTTGCATACTACTTCGTCTCTTTAATTCTTCTTCTGCATTCAAAATCTTTATACAAGCAACCAAAAAAAAAGTCAAGTTAGGGATTAATGAAAGGGTAACATATGAAAGAAGTTAGATCATAAACAAGAGGATACAAAAGCTACTATGGTGGACAAGATTGGCGCTATTAAACCCATATGTAATGAACTAAATACACCAAGATGAGTCCTAAAGATACAGAAAGATACATTTAACTAAGGACATAAGACTTTGACTAATTACAAGGATAAAAGATACTTGTATAACCATAAGATCAGTAACAAGGGAATATAAATTTGGAGGAAATTGCTCTGATATGATGTGCAATCTAGTTCCATACATGAGATTCATTCAACAAACAGCCACAAACAATTGAAGTTATGCAAACAAACATATCTAAAACCTACACGAAAGTACAAACCCTGTACAGATGAATACAGCCATCATTCGCAAGTCATAGACAACAGCTGCAAGGAAGATACCCAGTCAGACAAGGCATAAATAAGCCTTACCTGCTTAAGTGCTTGTACTAAATTGTGTTTCTTTTCATTTAATATATGCAACTTTTCCTCAACCTCTCTCTTCCGCTTCTCTTTTTCATCAACTTTGTTATCACCCTGTATTGAATGGTAAACAGTTTCAGATGTGAACCACTGTAAGCTTGATAAAGATCGATACATGGCAAATTGGAAATGCTTGAAACTACAAAGAAAAAAAAAAAAAAAAACAGGAGAAAAATAAGCTAATGTCCTATAATGTGCTTCAAGTTTCAGGCCATCAACAGAAGCATCTCACTAGCACAAAAGTTCTATGAATTTTTTTGAGCAAAAAGTTCTATGAATTAATTACATACTTCGTATATAATTTCTGAATCTATTCTATCATAACACTCATAAGCAACATTCTACTGACATAAACATAAAAAATGTTCTCTTTAACAGTCTATGTCACACACAAAACAAATTCATCATTACTTCGTATGTTGCAAGCTTAACTTAGCAAGCCTAGTGTTCATAATGACGACTACCATTGAAAGAACAATATCCAAAGGAAAAACAGGCAAACATCATAGCTCCAACAGAATTATAGACACATGAAAAATGCAGCTCACAATCTTACCATCTCTAGTCATCCAAAACCATCATCACCTCCCCCCCCTTTTCCCAATTTATCTCGCCTAAATGGCTAAATATCAATGTACTTATTAATTGTCCATTCAAAAAAACCAATGCACTACGACAACACAATCCAATATTATACACACAAAGCATAAAAACTTCAAGTTATCTAATTTAACAATCAAAGTTGGAATTGGCAACCCAGTTAACCACATTATCATAATAGACAATAAATTGGCAATTTAGCATAAAATCTCAGCAATAAAAATCCAGTAAATTGAAAAAAATAAATAAATTATAAAATTGGGGAAGAATTAAACCTCTAAAGTAGTAGCAATTGGATTATCTACAACAGGAGAACTCTCCTTCTCCTTCTCCTTATTCTCATTCTCTTTCTCCTTCTCTTTAATTTCAACCAGCATCTTAACACCCTCATCAATCAACAATGGCGGATGATCCAACGGCGCAGAATCACTCATTCTAACATCAACAGTAACAACATCACTAGATGGTTGATGACCCAAATTAGGGTTTTCAACATCCGATTGATTAGACGGCAACGGCGGCGGAGGTAAGGAATTGACAGGATTGAAATTAAAATTAGGGTTAGGGTTATCGACGACGGAAGAAGAAGAAGAAGGGAGAAGAGAGAGAGCCTTGGAACGGCGGCAAAGAAGAGATCGGAAATCCTTGATAGAAATACCATGAGTCGGCATTAACCACCTTCTTGGTACGTCGGAAGGTAATCTATGGAGGTTTCCCCTGTACAGTGAAATGGCCACCATTGTTGTGTTGTTTCTCTCTCTTCTGTTATCTCTTTGCTTTGATGTTTCGTTTTCTGTTGCTCATTTCATGTTGTTGTTGTTGGGGACTTACGTCATTGCGTGTGTTATGTTGGTTGCCACCCGACGCCTATTTTTGTAAACGGAAACGGATGCTACATCGATTAACGTAGAGCGAACGATAAAGCTCGGATAGATTAAGGGTCTGTTCACTTATTAAGGCTAACCCACTAAGCTTGAAACTTTATAAAATATACTTTGTACGGAGGGGGTGTTTGGTAAATGGGAATTGAGAGTGAGAATGGGAATTTTAATCCCAAATAAAACAAAATCTCTTGTTTGTTAAATGGGAATGAGATTAAAGTAGGGAATGGGAGTGGGAATAAATGGGGTGAATTCCCACCATTTTATTACCTAGGGAGGGTAGGTAATAAATGGGTGGGAATGGGAATAAGTAGAAAATGACATTTTTGCCATTAATGAAAAAAAATGGAAGAGAAAGATTAGTAAGGATAATATTGTATTTTTGTTATTTATTCCCCATCTATTCCCATCCACTACCCAAACAAAGTATTGTCATATTTTTCTATATTCCCAACAATCAATTCCCAATCCCATTCCCACATTTTAATCCCTAAACTCCCATTCCCACATTTTAATCCCTAAACCCCCATTCCCACATTCCAAATGCCCCGGGAGTACTTTAGAGCGAACGATAAAGCTCGGATAGATTTAGTGCCAGTTCACTTATTAAGGGCTAACCCACTAAGCTTAAAGCTTTACAATATAATTCATACTTTCGTAGTAGGTAATTGTTAATAGCTGTACTCGAGCCCAATTAACTCTGGCTAGTCCCTCATCGAGAAATGAATATTTACTATAACAAAAATGAACATTTTTTAACTGAACATATTTTATAATAATTTTGTATTTCTCAATACTCAAATGTTTATTTTCAAGTAGTATGATATTCATTCTTATAAAATATGGTTATTTTCTTTTTTAATTAATACAAATTTCTGTATTTGCTCAGTTGTATAAAATTTTCATTTTTATAGTAAAGGATAACCATTAACATTAGCATTCGTTCATAGCTTGTTAATAATTCGTTCATATGCCCGGTTATGACTCGCTCAAGCTCGAAATAATTAATTTCACTGTTTTAATTATTCTTAAAAAAAGTACAAGAACCAAATTAATTATAATCAATAACTATCGTATATAATCAATTAGCTATGTTACTATCATATTATAAATTAAAAATAATCGGATCGGAGTATTAGTTGTAAGAAAGTGAATAATATATTTGCTTAAATTTCTCATTGATAATCAATTACTCAATTACTGCCTATTTTGTTATTATTTTTTTTTTTTGGTGAAACCCTATCTTGTTATTATGATGAATAACATCAAACGACTTTTTTTTTATTAGAGTATACTTATTATTTTGCAAAGTTGATTAATATTAGCTTAATTGAGCTCATTCACGTTTGAACTTGTTCAAGCTCGAAAACAAACGAGCTCAAGCCGAGCTCGAATAAGACAAAATCTTAATGAATTGAACAAAGCCTGAACACAAAATTATGAAGCTCGTTCAAGCTCGAAAATGTTCGAACACTTGAAATCTTTATCGAACTTTGCTCGAACTAGTAAAAACTCGATTCAGCCCGGATTGTTTGCTGCCCTAATTGTAACTTTACAAAGATTGATCAATATCTTATTAGAATATTTTCTATCACTATCCTCTAATACGAAAAAAAAAAAAAAAAAAAAAGGGGTAACAAAAAGTAAAATCAATGGTTTAATATTTTTTTTTGCTGATATCTAAACATACGGTTATGTATTTAGAAGAGTGATTTCAAGGATGAATTTATCATTCTTTTTTTTTTTTTTTTTTTTTTTTTTTTGAGGAAAATTAAATACTTCGTATACAGTTACAAGCAAGATAAGGGTAAGTTTCTAACTAAATACTCCGTATTTTTTTTTAAAGCAAAGTCTCTAGCTAAATATGGTTATACAAGATAATAATTGCTAATGTTTCTCAAAAAAAAAAAGATAATAATTGCTAATGTAAAGTGTAAATTAAATCTTTTTAATTAACGCACAATATGGGTTGATATGATGCTTTTTTTTAAAAAAAAAAATTAGGAAACAAATATATTATGCGTTGATAATGATAACTGCTCCTACAAAATTATAAAAGTATACGACTAAAATCGATGCTTCTCTACCGATGTAAAATAATATTGTTAGGAATATATGAAATGAAATGATAAAGTTGATTAAAAAAAGGAAAAAAAAAAAAGATAAAGCATAACCAACAGTATAGAAATTTGATATGCATGTATAGGTATCATATTACTCATAAATACACTCTTGAAACTCAACTAATGGAACAAACCTGACTATATCTCATTCCTAAACGAATAATTCTAGTATTCAATAATTATCTTAATAACCCTCATTACCACTATATATACCCCTTAAACTTCATTCTAAAATCATTTCACACTCCACTTCTAAGCACAACACAAGTAAAAAGCCGTAGCCCTACAGCAAAAAATGAAGTTCATCCTTGCATTTCTTCTAACTATTTTGTTGGCAGAATGTGTATTTGCTGAACAAAACCAAAAAATTAAAGCTGATGACCCACCCATCGGATTCTCACAGCTTGGATTACCACAACCTAACCCTGGATTACCCATCGGATTACCACAAGATTCTGGATTTAATTTCCCAAACCCTGGTGGTCCTGGATTACCCATCGGATTACCACAAAACCCTGGATTTAATTTCCCAAACCCTGGACCACCAAACGATGGTGGTGGTCCTGGATTACCTATTGGATTCCCACAACCTGGCCCTGGATTTAATTTCCCAAACCCCGGACCACCAAATGGTGGCGATGGTCATGGATTACCTATCGGATTACCACAACCTGGCCCTGGATTTAATTTTCCAAACCCCGGACCACCAAATGATGGCGGTGGTCATGGATTACCTATCGGATTACCTGGATTTAATTTCCCAAACCCCGGACCACCAAATGGCGATGGACATGGATCCCCTTCATTCCCACAACCTGGCCCTGGATTTAATTTTCCAAATCCTGGACCACCAAACGGCGGTGGTCCTGGATTTAACTTTCCAATCCCATTTCCTGGTGCACCAAGTAGTGGTGGTGGACCTGGATTTAAGCTCCCTCCACTTCCCTCACTCCCCCCATTTCCTAACCCCGGATTTAATCTCCCTCCGTTCCCCCCATTCCCTGGTACACCAAGCGGTGGTGATAGCCCTCCTAGCTCTGGATTTAAGCTCCCTCCCCTCCCCCCATTCCCTGGTACACCAAGCGGCGGTGATAGCCCTCCTAGCCCTGGATTTAAGCTCCCTCCCCTCCCCCCATTCCCTGGTACACCAAGCGGCGGTGATAGCCCTCCTAGCCCTGGATTTAAGCTCCCTCCCCTCCCCTCACTCCCCCCATTTCCTAGCCCTGGATTTAAGCTACCTCCGCTCCCCCCATTCCCTGGTGCACCACCAAGCAGCGGTGGTAGCCCTCCTAGCGTTCCTTCTCTCCCAAAGCTCCCTCCTCTACCCCCATTTCCAAGCCCCGGATTTAAGCTCCCTCCACTCCCCCCACTCCCAGGTGCACCACCAAGCAGCGGTGGTAGCCCTCCTAGCGTTCCTTCTCTCCCAAAGCTCCCTCCTCTACCCCCATTTCCAAGCCCCGGATTTAAGCTCCCTCCACTCCCCTCACTCCCCCCATTTCCTAGCCCTGGATTTAAGCTCCCTCCACTCCCCTCACTTCCCGGTGCACCACCAAGCAGCGGTGGTAGTCCTCCTAGCACTCCTTCTCTCCCAAAGCTCCCTCCGCTACCCCCATTTCCTAGCCCTGGATTTAAGCTCCCTCCACTCCCCAAACTTCCCGGTGCACCAAGCAGTGGTGGGAGTAGTCCACCACCCGCAAATGATGGGTTGGCAGCTTGCTTGGGAGATCTTCAAAACTTGTTCAAGAGTCATAAGATTTCCTTAAGTCCGGATTGTTGCTCAGCACTTGAGAAAATCCAGAATCCTGTCATTCAAGATCTTATCAAGGCAGTGTGTGCTAGTGGTAGTCCTCCACCTTCTTCTTAGAAAGCATCTACTCGTACTTGAAATGATTGGGAGTTTAGTTATTAGAGCATAGTATTTAAAGCTTTTGAATAAATCATGATAATCATGATGTTAGTATTTAGTTTTTTTGATGAGCAAATTATTCAGTATTGTTAGGATAATACGTAGAGCATTATATGTAACATTATAATGATGTTTAATATATGGTATTTAATAATTTTTAGGTGGCATTTTGTTTATGTAATGATCTTTTTAATTTATGCTCTCTGAATTTTTTTTTATTTATTATTGTTATTATAATATTTCAAGAAACATTTCTTCAACTCCATGCCTCGATTTGATATCAATAAATTTGATGTCTCCATGTAACACACTAACACAAGATGGACTGTCAAATCAATTAGGTGTATGTGTGAATTTCACAAATTTTTTTCATATATATTTGTCGTATTATCAATAAACAAGGTTTTAGGCTCTAATTAATCGTGTATAAATTAAATACTCAAATTAATCGTGTAAAAAATGATCGAATCTTTAGTTTTATCCAATTTTAATGTGATTTCCTGATGATAATAATGAGGCATTAGTATATACTTAGTATTGGTTTTCTTTGCCTCCAATAGTCCAAAATGCTAAATCACATACTCTGAAATACTTTATTATGCTTGGTGTATGTTAGTGGTGTGGAAGTATTTTCCTAGATTGACGGTTGTCAAATATACTTGTCGATTGTTTAATTCTTTTTAATATAATGTTCCCTTAGTTATACATGAAACATGATTGATGATTAGTCAAATCTAAATATTAGATTAACCTGTTAGTTAATTTTTTTAGCTTGCTTTCTGCTCAACATTGGGGTTCAATGTATGCTATATTGAGTCCAAACCTAGAAATTCCGTAGCCGGAGAAGAGGGGTTAATCTAAAGCTCAAAATAAAAACTTTCTGGATTATTAACTCAAAATAAATAAATAATTAAAAAGCCTATAAAAATTGAATGTGAAAAAACTAGCAATTCCGTAGCCGGAGAAGAGGGGTTAATCTAAAGCTCGAGTATCAATCAAAATCACATACATGTAACAAAATGATAAGAATCATGTTATCTCTAACCTTTTTTCACATACAAAAAAGAAAAGTAGTTTTTAAAATAAGTTAGCAAAATTTTAAGTTATACTTGTATCTTTTATCTATGTTTTTTTGATTCATATGAGCCACAAGAGCGGGTACAATGGGGGGCGGGGGAAATTCCAAGATGGGAGTGCTACCATCAAGCCAACTCCACATGTGACTACATGGTACACGGACATGAGCTAAAGATATGCATCGTTTAAAAAAAAAATTACGGTTTGAATAATACATTTCTGAGATGTATATACTTAACTTTAATTCAAGAAACATTTAATTTGTTTGTGACGATTAAAAACAATTGCACCGTATCTAAGTTTTGGTAAAACAATAATTTGTTAAACTTTCCTTAAACCAATTTGATTATGTCATCAGTCAGTGCAATGCACGAGTCGATCTATTTTTTTTAAAAAAATATTTTTCTATTTATGACTTTATGTGATTACATTTGTTATTTTATTAGTTGTATGTAATATATCATTTTCTCCGTATTTGTTTTAAAATATTAGATAAAATTTCTAATCTCAAAAGATAATATTTCGTATTTGATTAATATACTCATTAAAATCTCATTGGTCAATTACGCTTATGTGGCACTTGAATTATTTATTGGATATAACTATAAATTATAATACATGGCACGTTAACTAATTTTAGGTGGCATAATTCTATTGTAGCGTTTTTAAAAATATTAATCCTATGTGGCGCCCTAATACTTTTTAAAAATAAAAATCCTACGTGGCGCTCTAAAATCTCGGGAAAAAACTCCCCTTTACATATATACTGTATATTAGATTCATGAATACGTACGGATCCATAAAGATTAGACCTTATTATACATAATAATTAAATCGAAAGAGCTCCCTCAAAAAAAATTGAAAATATATATATGCAGCTAATTAATCATGATAGTGTTTGTTGATACAAACATAACATGCGTTGATAGCTACGTAGTACTTGTCTTTAATAAGTAAAGATAACTAGTATATTGAAAAAAAAAAATAACTAGTATAAATTAATAAAGGAAGTAAAATAAACTTATCACACCACTTTCTAATTTTTTAAGTTTTTTTATGAAAGAGTTTTAAACTACTTAAGTAAAATGATAAAGTTCCTTAAACAAAAATATGCATGTATGTGTACCATATTACTCCACAATACATTCAAATATTCAATACTCTACAAATGGAACTAATCTCGACTAAGTCGACTATATCTCATTCTCAACTAACTAAAAGATAATTTGTTTTGATATATAAAAAAATTATTTTAAGAGGTAATCTTCACCTTAATCACCCTCATTAACATTATAAATACCCTTCAACCTTCATTCCAAAATATCACTCATCATATCACAACAAAAGAGAAACAAAAAAAAAGCCCTAAGAAATAACAATGAAGATTACCTTATTAGCTATCCTCTTTACTCTTTTCCTAGCAAAAACTACATTAGCCCTAGAACAAGAGCAGACTCAAGCTGCAAACCCGGAATGGGGGTTTGGCCGGCCCGGGTTCGGATTCCCACATCCTCGATTCCCTTTCCCACACCCTGGCCCCGGGTTTAAGTTCCCATTCCCTGGTGCACCAAGTTCCGGTCCCGGCTTCCCATCATTTCCATTCCCACATCCTGGTGCACCAAGTTCCGGTCATGGCTTCCCTTCATTTCCATTCCCACATCCTGGTGCACCAAGTTCCGGTCCCGGCTTCCCATCATTTCCATTCCCACACCCAGGCCCCGGGTTTAAGTTCCCATTCCCTGGTGCACCAAGTTCCGGTCCTGGCTTCCCTTTCCCACACCCTAAGTTCCCAATATTTCCATTCCCCGGTGCACCAAGTTCTGGTCCTGGAACACCACCCGCCGACGATGCCACGCAGGCTAAGGGTACCTTGAACGATCTTCAACAATTATTTAAGAATCACAAGATTTCTTTTACTGCAGAATTTTGCTCCGGCCTTGAGAAAATTGACAATGCTCTTATTCAAGCTCTTGTTAAGGCAGAGTGCATTAGTGGTAGTCGTACTTCATCTCATGCTAATTAAGTATGGATTAATTAATAGTAATTATCTTATCTAGCTCTAGAACATATTAGTGAAATTTAAATAAATTAGGGATGTTGATGTTCATAGTACTCTACTAATCTACTACTACTCGTAGTACTCTATTAATTAGTAAGTTGGACGTAGCTACCCACTCGGGTTTTTAGTATGTAGTTCTAAGGGTTGCATATTATTAGGAGCGAGTTATATATATATAGTATTATAATAATGAATTATGTTTTATGGTGTTATATATATGGTTCAATAAAAGTTACAAAAGTTTAGTTATTTATTATTAGTAATTCATGTTCCTTTGATGTTTGATTTATTGTGTTTCCGAATTGTTAATACCGCATCAAATCTACATAGAAAATGATCTACGACTTTAATATAATTAATATCTTTGATAAGATTCATTAACATTTACTAATTAAAATGGTTAAAGTTTATTGTCACAAATTCAACTTGTTCTTTTTGATGTAAACATAAATACTCATGATTTCAGTAAATCAGATTAGGCCCTTAGATTCTAAAGTCGATAAATACAATAATTAGCCAGCCATTCCAATTATCTCGTTATTTAGTTGAGTGGTAAGTGGAATTTGTTATACGACATCAAAATCCTTATTTTTCTTCCTGAATTTTTTTATTTTTTATTTTTTATTTATTTTTATTATTTTATATTTTTTTTTGTATTGTGATCCACCTCGCACAATAATTTGGGTAACTTTTGATAGAAAAGATATTGTATGTATTTATAAGTAGAAGAAGCATATCAACTACAAAATTAAAGCATATATATGTGGATACATATGAGATCATATTTATAAATAGGAAAAGGTATATCAACTATAAAGCATATGAGAATACCATATAAGATCTTCGTAAAATACGGAGTAATGGTTAGATCTGGGATACATACATGACCATCATTGTAAAATAATAGTTGTACATGGCATTAACCTAAGAGGTGAAGAACAAAAAAGTTAAATTAATTGTAAAATAATGAGATGGATAGGCGTGCATAAATATATTTTAGGTTTTTGATTAGAGTTGTACATAGCATTAACCTATGAAGGGTATGATAAATGTGCATATGTATGTAGGTCTTTGAAAAAAATAGTCATGCACATTGACTACAAAAGTATGCAAACAAATTTTAGTTAAAAAATTTCATTCTTCGATTTGTTTACGTACTACGTTATCTTCGTCCCTCCTAAATATTTTTGCCATTTTAGTGTCCCTAAAACTAATAAGTACATCATTAATTACTTGAATGGTAAATGTTTGGTAGAATTGTGTTGGACAATTCCCAAGACACATACTCCATATCATGGAGTTTGATTTCAGATTTTCAGAAGAAGAGGTTGCTTAGCATGTCTGATGCATGTTTTGAAGCATCTTCAAAAAATCATAGCTAAATTTATACTCTAGCACGTAAGTTCCCATTCACCTTTGTATAAATGACAATTTAACATTTATTATACTAAAAGAACACTAAATTAAAACATTTAAACTGAATTTTAGGGAAAAAAAAAGTACAACCTTTTAACTGAATTAAGCTTAAATATTAGGGAGCCACGCCAACTAGTCCTCCAAGATTTGGCAATAGCTTCAACAATACCGATGCAATAGTCGGATCAATTATATACTCAATTCGACTCGTTTACACCCTTATATGTTAGGATCTCTAGCAATCAACCTTTGAATGAACTTTTATCACTTATGTAGGGAACTTATAACACATTTATGAGTAGAAAATATATTTATCAAAGGTAACGCCTACATGGCTCCATTCATGATGCAAACAACTCATACAACATAGAAACTAGCTAGATTTTATTCTTTCAGCCCAAAACATATAAGATTAAACTAATTACTAGTACATGGAGCTAGATAGATAGATAGATATCGTACTCCCTAGTTCATCGGTTCGGTTTAATTACTTGTTACATTAGTATATAGTTTGAACGGTAGTTCAAACATGACTATTAATTTCCGATGAAGAGAGTACTAAGTCGTCATAGCCAATGACGAAACCCTATTTAGGGCAACAAAGGCATCTTCTGCGAAGGCCATGGCAAATTCCTGCTCTCATTCCCTCCGACCTGCAAATGGCGTCACAGTTGGAGTCACTTGCGCATAGCCCTTTTTTCGTTTTACTTGGAACACTGCATTTCTTTCCAATTCCCAAGAATCCTTCTGCTACTCTTGGACCCACCCCCTCTACAAATCACATTATTATTAACCACAATTTTGGAGAAAGGTAATTAGGAAAAATAGTCAAAAAATAATATTACCTCCGTTATGTATTATTTACAACGATTTGACATAAAGAAGAGAAGAAAAATGTCTAACCGTTGCAAATAATATGTAACAAAGGTAGTACGTACAAACTTTAAACAGTCTGCCAAAAATAAATTGGTTTTTTAATTTTTTTTTCTTTTAATAATGCAAACTTTGGGATCTCCGCTTTAAACAAGATAAAAATTACGGCTAAAATAATTTAAACATTTTATAGTGGTTGTTTGAAATACGGCTACCATAATATCTACTCCCTCCGTCCCAAAAAGAACGACCCATTTGGGTTGATTACGCGGGTATTTAGGAAGTTAAGTAAAAAGAAGTAAAAGTATATTAGAAAGATAAATTTACATGGGGTTTGTAAAAAAAATAGAGAGAGAAAGTAATAAAATAACATGAAAAATCAAATTTTTATATGGGGAAGCTAATTTTGCACAAATATTGTAGCAAATTGGTGGGTGTTTTAATGCAAATGGGTCATTCTTTTTGGGACAAAGTTTTGGCCAAATAAGTCGTTCCTTTTGGGACGGAGGGAGTATAATTTAAACTAATTAAAAATTAATATACTTCGTGACATATTATATGTATTCTATGATCTATTACACAAATCCACATTTTAACTTCAAATAACATGTGTTATAAGTATTAACTTTATACAATGCATGCAAGCCCGGCCCGATCGGGCTAGTAATTTTGTGCAATAAATTTAACATAGAGCATGCGTGTAGCATTATAACATTGCATAACAAAACTAATAAGGGGAGAAATGGAAGCTATACCTAAGGTCAAGGCAAGGAAGAAGATAAGAACAAAGGCTGCAAATGGCTTCATTATTGACTTCGTTGAAATTTTAGCTTACCAACTTTAGCAAAAGAGAGTTTAATTTGGTTTAGTAAAATAGCTTATGAGTAAACATAAAACTATAGGTTACTTATATATGAGTACAATTCTTTGACAAATGTAAAGTTGGCATTCTCTATGTGTGTAGCAAGCTACACGTAACATACCATGACATGATATTTTGACACGTTTATTTTTCAATTTTTAGTTTTGGGAGGTGGCTTTGCATAGAAATAGATCATACTGTCAAATTGTCGATCGGCCATGCTCAATTATACAAGTACTTGTATGTTTTTTTTTTCCTGATGTATATACAAGTATGTTTATCATATTGTTTCAGCAGAAAAAAAAAAAGTATGTTTATCATATGTATGGAGTACATATCTATATCTATACTTCTATATTAAAAAGCGTAGCTAAAAACGTTTACGTGCCACGTGGCACCCTTACCATGTCATCTTTCAACTATGAGCATCTTCTAATAAAAATGTCTATCATGAGATTCGAACTCATAACCACAAAAATATACATTAAGTGTCTTACCATCTCATCCATATATTAATCATGATTTAATACTCGACTCATAAATATATAAGTATATAGATTAGATGGAGATCTGAACATCTAATAACTGCAATTCTTTTAAAAAAAACGATCCTATTATTTGCTAATTATGCTAATCGAGGTAATACATACAAGCAAGAAAAACTAATTATTCTTATAAATTAATTTTAGTTAGTTAATTATTTAGATAATAATTATGTTTGTATTTTCATTTTATTATAAATAATAAACAAAGGACATGTTTAAATAATTTTTTTTTACGGAAACACGTTTGTATATTTAATCAATACTTGTACCATAAATAATTTATTCAAAAGTTTAATGAAAAATTATTATAAATTATAAACAATAATGAATGCATGAATGAATAATAAATAATGAACTTGTTTATTCAATTACAAGTGTTCAAAAAAAAAAAAAAAACAGAGCATCATTTGGGCCATACACTAGTTTATAATTTAAACAATATCTTTTTTTTTTTAGATTCTAATGAGGTTACAAGCACCAAGCAAAGAAAAGAAGAAAAGAAAAACCAAACGACAGAAAGCAAAAGAAAAACAAACAGAAAATAAACTACCTAGGGAGGAATAAGCCGTGGCAAGGCCACACCTTGTACATCTTCCTCCAAGATACGACTAAGCTCTACCGGGATACTATTACTAAAATAAACTAATTGAGAGTCCTGAATGACTCCGCGGTTGGCCAACCAATCCGCCGCTCTATTACCTTCTTTATAGACATGCGCTAGCTTCACCTCCCATTGCGTGTTTGCTATCAATTCTTTGCAATATATGATATCATGAATGTTCTCTCCTCTCGGTACTTCTTTTTTGTTCATGGCTTGAATGCACGCAATGTTATCCATCTGAATTTCTAACTTGGAGATTTGGCAATTCTTGGCTAGTTCCAGACCTCTAGTTAGAGCCATAATTTCAGCTCTAAAAGCCGAGCAATATCCAAAGCTGGAAGCAAATGCTGTAACAAAGGAGCCCGCATAATCTCTAATTATCGCCCCTCCTCCTGCTGGGCCTGGACATCCCTTTGCCGCGCCATCGCAATTAAGCACATACCAACCATATGGTGGAGCAATCCAAGAGATGTTGGCTGGCACTTTGTACTTCTTAGCCCCTGCATTGTCTTCTAGAGCATCCCAAATTGCTCTCCTTGCCTCTTCGTATCTGATTTGCAAAAAGGCTCGAAAGTCAATTGGAACTTCATCTCGTCGATTGAAAGTGAAGCAATTCCTCCATCTCCAAATCCACCATATCGTGACACCAAAATACGTTGGCCAAGATTCACCACCCATGTCATCTTCCTTCACATTTTCAGTGATCCAATCTCGAAGACTACCTTGATAAAATCGATTAGCTATCGAAGTATCAACCGTTTTTCGCCAAACCACCTTAGCCGCAGGACAATCACGAATGATTTGGAGTGTGGTTTCTTCAGCAGCCCCACATATGTAGCATTTGGGATCGTCACTCATCTTTCGCTTAAAACGATTGTGATTGCCTAACACCCTATCATGACAGGCCAGCCAAAGAAAGGCACGAATACGCTGTTGGACTGGTGCATTCCATATCGCTTCCCAACATTCATCATCGAGTACGTCTGTTTCATGCTTCATAATGCTTAGCACCGATCTAATAGTGAATTTCCCTTTGTCACCGTCTTTCCAAAACAGTAAGTCTCCAATGCTAGGGTCAGCTCTAACCTCATGGTTTTGAATTCTTTTCAAGGCAGATTGGTCTAGGTAGGGTGAGAAAATATTCCATCTCCACCCTACCCCTTCCTCCCACATTTCTTCCACCGTGGCGCCTTCGATTTCAGCTGGAATATTCTGAGTAGCAAGCTTGCTTAGAGGGTCATCCGTTGCCCAGGCATGGTCCCAAAAAAGAGTTTGTGCCCCATTACCAATAGCCGATTTAACCCCTTTGCATAGAACCTTCGCATTATCCGTAATTCCACTCCACACATTCGAACTTCCAGCCTTGGGTTCAAACATATCGATGTCGCATCTCCCTTTGCAATATTTAGCCCTAAGCACTCTAGACCAAAGAGCATTTGGTTCCGCTAGCACCCTCCACCCAAGCTTTGTGAGAAATGCGGCATTGGCTTGGCTAGCCGAGAAGATGCCTATCCCTCCCTTTGCTTTCGGCCTTTGTAATGCTTCCCATGATAGCAGATGGACTCCTCTCTTTTCATCATTGCCTCCCCATATGAATCTACGGGTT
This sequence comes from Chenopodium album, assembly GCF_948465745.1. Taxonomy (NCBI): domain Eukaryota; kingdom Viridiplantae; phylum Streptophyta; class Magnoliopsida; order Caryophyllales; family Amaranthaceae; genus Chenopodium; species Chenopodium album. The sequence continues at coordinate 36,252,158 of NC_137853.1, read as the reverse complement.
TTCTTATCTATCTCTTCGCAAGTGGTCTTGGGAATCTTAGCCGATTGCATGGAATATAAGGCCACAGTCGAAATGGTTGATTTGGCTAGTGTCATTCTTCCAGCGAGAGAGAGGTATTTAGTTTTCCACCCTGCTAGCCTCCTATCAATTCTTTCACACAAGTGGCTAAAGGTTTCCTTCGTAACTCGGCTGGTGAGAGTAGGCATCCCAAGGTACATGCCTAAGTCATCCGTACTTTCCATCTTGAGCTTATCACTTACTGCCAATTTTGTCTCAACATCCACATTTGCCGAGTAGTACACTCGTGATTTCGCAAGACTGACCTTCTGTCCAGATGCCTTGCAAAATTTATCGAGACACTCGTGGATAATTTCTGCTTGATCAGTGGTCGCTTCTGCAAAGAGAATGATATCATCCGCGAAAAAAAGATTTGAAAGCACAGGACCATTGCGGCTAGCTCGAATGGGCTTCCATCTTTTATTTGCAATCGACTCTTCAATAATTTGATAAAATCTTTCCATGCACATCACAAATAGATAAGGTGAGAGCGGATCACCTTGGCGAATTCCTCTACTTGGCTTGAAATGTTGAGATGGTTCACCATTCCATAAAACTTAATAAGTTCAACCATAGTGATAGGGAGGTTCATAGCCACCAAAGTATCTCTAATGAATAGCCATCTTAGTCGATCATATGTCTTCTCAAAGTCAATTTTGATAGCCATATAGCCTTTAGCTCCTTGTTTTCTTCTCATAGTATGGAACACCTCTTGCACAATCACAATATTATCCGTGATTTGTCTCCCCGGTACGAAACTTGCTTGAGTGTTTGAAATCAATCTTGGCAGGATAGGCTTCAAACGGTTAACAAGAACTTTGGTAACCATTTTATAGGCTACATTGCATAGCCCTATAGGCCTAAATTGGGATAGGCCTAAACGGTTAACAACATCCCAATTTTTCTGGTAGAATAGAGCTTGAAAGACATCGGGTTCGGGAGCTTTAAGGGCACTCATCTCCTTCACAACAAGTTCAATTTCCACTTTCGAATACGGTTTCACAAGGCTACTCCAATCATTTGACAACAGCTCTGGGAACACATCTTGCGGCAAATCAGAAAAATCCGCACCTCCTTCTTCTGTAAACAAATTGGTAAAGTATTGAACAATGTGGTTTTGGATCTCCAATTTGTCAATGAGCCATTCATCATTATTATTTTTGATGGCTGCTACCTTATTCTTCCAACGTTTCACAATTGTACTAAGATGGAAAAAGGTGGTATTGCGATCACCCTTTTTTAGCCACTCTATTCTCGATTTTTGGTACCACAAAATCTCTTCACGGTCCAAAACCTCATCTAATTCACGACGGAGTCTAGCTTCAAGCTTGATGAGACTTCGATCCATCTTAACAGCCAGTTTCTTTTGAATACCAGCTATTCGAGCAAGGATCAATTTTTTCTGCTTATAAATGTTCCCAAAGACATCACGGTTCCAGTTCTGTAAATCCAAGGATAATTGTGAAAGGCTAGACATTAATTGACCTGTCGAGTCCCATTTATCCTTCACAAAAGATTTGAAATTTTCGTGGGTAAGCCACGCTGCTTGGAAGCGGAACGGTCTATGAAGTGAATTCATCGGAGCAAAACCATTTGGTGAGATGAACAGAGGGCAATGGTCAGAATGTACTGCTGGGAAGTGTTTCATATGTGCTTGATCAAATTGCAAAGCCCATTTATCGTTGCATAACGCCCTATCTAGCCTAGCACTCTGTCGAGTCTCTAAGCTTTTCCCCCTAGACCACGTATGTGCAGCCCCTGTAAATTCCACTTCAAGAAGATCCAAGTCATCGATCCAAGTGTTGAATAAAGCTGACCTTCTTGCGGTTTCTCTACATGACTTATTTCTTTCAGATGAGAATCTTGTTTCGTTGAAATCACCTGCCAATAACCAAGGTTCATCATGTTGCTGTGCAAAGTTTCTCAATTCTTCCCATAACTCCTTCCTCTGTTCCGGGTCAGGGCTAGCATATATCGCAGTGAAATACCAAGGTGTTGCTCCCCTTCTAGTCACCGTCATGGTGATGTATTGCTTGTGTTTATGTATAGGGTCTACTATAACAACATCCGGTCTCCACTAAAATACCCCACTAAATCCCATAGCATCGACTCAATCATGACCTTGATAGCCTAAAATCGAGGCAATTTTCATGGCTTGCTCTCCTCCCATATGGGCTTCTACAAGCACTAACACATTCGGTTGGTTCGTTCGAACCAAGTCTTTCAAGATTGAAATAAAATTTCTATTGCCTGCCCCTTGGACATTCCACACTAGACAAGTGATAGGGGACGAGTTTGGAGCTAAATTTGGTAATGTGTCATCCATAGAAACTGGTATTGAGGGGAGGGATGATACATAGGCTTGACTTATCAGCTTAATCAAACGATTAACTTCAATGGGAATACCCATCATCATGACTAATTCCGGTGGATTCGAGACCGGTGGCATCCAAGTTTCGACTCTGATCTCCAACACGTGGGTCAGGGGGTTCACAATCACCATGTAAGGCTGCTCCATGATGTGATTCACACATATGGTTTTCTCCGGGGGGATCCTCAAAGTTATTGGGGAAGGTTGAGGAAACATGAGTGCATTCAATCTGTTGGCTTGGCGTGCTTCCAGTTTGCTTGGTGGTAGCTTCGATGGTCAAAACAGCAGCTTCTTTTTCTCTTGGAATAACAGGGAAAGTAGGACTTGGACTTTTTTTTCTTTGTGGTGCCTCTAACTGCTTCTCTGGTGTAATTTTAGGAATATCGGGACTTAATTCCTTTAGTGGTTCAACTGAGGGTCGATTTAAGGGAATAATATTATCATTATAGCCTTTGGATATATTTTTGGTGGCAATATATTTTTGCTGGCTATTTTTCTGGGAAATAATCTTTTTCGAATATGTATTATCTTTAGATTTTGACTTATTTTTCTCAGCAATTCCCATATCAAAAATTCCCTTAACTGCTCCTTGATTATCTTGAGAAGATTCTCCCAAATCAACAAAATCATTCATACTTCCCTTATTCGACTCATTGTTAACCACTTCATCATTATCTAAAATGGCAAATCTTGAACCAAATCCTTGATTTTCTCCTAAATTATTCCCAGAATCTTTTTTTCCATTCTTATCCCCAAGATTTCCTCCACGATTGTTTTGCTGCACTGTCATCGACGCGCCACCTTGACGAGGTTTGTCCACCCCCGTAGTCGATTTTTGACCTATAGGTGTATACTTGCGAGCAGGCTTCTTGACTAGCATCCAAGAGCCAAAATTCTCTGTTTCTTCTGGTTTATGAGCTTGATGAAACAGGGGATTTTCCTCCATTACAACATTGGTATCATTATCTATACCATCTTGAGGGCTACAATCATCTTCAACGTGTCCTAGCTTGCCACATTTGAAGCACACCATTCGAATGCCTTCATATTGCACCCTCCAAATTCTTCCCTTCAGCCAGAATTTAGAAAGAAGGGGTTTAGACAGGTCAATCTCAACACTGATTCTAGTGAATTGTCCACGTTCTGCTTGAGCCGTAGTCTTATCAACTCTGAGTACTTTGCCAACCTTTGATCCAATCTTGTTCAAAAAACTAATATCAAAGTACTCAACAGGGAGATTAGGAATTCTAACCCAAGCAGTCAGAAATCTAATTGGAGTCTCATCTGGAACAAAGTTAGGAATCCACTTCCTAATAGTCAAATAATGATCATCCAATAGCCATGGCCCTTGTGTAAGAACATATTATAATCTGCTTGATTTGAGAATCTAGCTATATAATAATTACATCCAATATCAGTCAAGGAGAGCTCTCCTTTGATGTTCCATTTCTTCTTGAGTCTACGCATTAACCCCATATAGCCAATTTTTCCACTAAACATCTTAATTATAAGAGAAGTCTTCCATGGCTGTCGAAGCCTTTTCTTTTCATCTCTTGATAATTTGATGACAGGGCATCTAGGGTCATTCAGAACTTCCTCTGGAATAGTTTCATCATCAGAGATATCCTCATCATCCTCATCCTCGATGTTCACCATGGAAAGGGGCGAATTTTGGCCACCATGTCCTCTGAGCATATCCTTGAATAATGGTGGAAAGTTTCCAGGGCCAGAATTCATTTCATTGATTCCATCGATATTCATCCCAGAGTTCTCAGAAGTATTCATGGCATCATACTCTTTTTCATTGTGATTGAAAAAGAATTGAGTTATTTTTGTTTTAGGTTTTTTATTAGATCGATCACTACCACAAAATAAGGAATAGAGATTGCCTAAAACAAGCAATATAGATCGCCAGTAGGGCGCTCCTCTGAGGGGGTGCCCTATAAAGTCTATAGAACGCCTCTTTGAGGCGATCTATATCTTACACCATACAAAACGCCTATCTAAGATAGGCGCTTTATGTTTTATATAAAAAGTAACTAAAAAACTAGGAAAATAGAGCGCCCATCTTCCCATAGGCGATCTCTAGCTACATAAAAACACAACGCCTATCATAGATAGGCACTCTCTATTCCTCACCTTTTTTAATAAAAAAAAAATATTATTATTATTATTATTATTACTATTATTTTAATAATAATAATAATTAATACGGAGTACACAATAATATTATACGTAGTACGAGTATTAATTAAATAACAAATAGTATTTGAATTACAATAACTAAATTTCTTACAAGACATTTACATTACAATTTCTCAAATACAACTTAATTAAGCCGATCTTGTCAAGCCTGCTGTAGTCAAGCAAATTTCCACGCTAATATCTGTAAAAACATGTAACAACTATTAGAAGATTTTCCTCAGATGATTAACATTCATGTACAACAATCTATACACAATACAAGACTAATTCTTAGGCTTAAGTTAGAGAGCTAAATATATCTACACTACCAGAAATAATAACAAACGATATATAAAAATATATCTTTAACAACAACAAATGATAAGACTATAATTGCAATGTAATTTAAAGAGAATTATATACAACTTCATCACTGAATCAAGTCCTCGCTAGAAACCCAGAATCCACCCAAACAAATATAAATCTTAATACAATTTTAATTAAGACATTAAATCTCATCCCACAAGAAATTAAAGTAAACCCAGTTCATACGTCACTCATATATGTTCAAACAAGACAATTAAAGAAACTAAATATAAAAAATGAAGAAATACAAACTAACCAACCTGCCAACATCATAGTAATGCTTCCAGTTCCAGCCTTCCACTATCGGCGCACAGAACTAGAGCAACCGCACCAAACACCCACAACCACAACATCAGCGCACAAAATTAAAACAAATCGCACCAAACATAAAATCTAGATCTAAAGTAATTTTACAATGAAAATCATAAATTTAAGATCTAGGTATAACTGAAAATTAGAAATAAAAATCTAAAGATGAAAATCAGAAACAACTACTCAAATTAGAGAGCTAAAGTAATTAAGGATTAAAACGAAATTGAAAATCAAAAATTGAAATAAGAATTAGACATCAGTTGAACTCTTACAAAACTCTCTGATCGCCATCTCCCGGCTCGGTGGTGGACAGTCGTGGCTCAATGGTGGCTCGTGGATCAATGGTGGGCGTGAAAAGCTTGCCTACAGTGTGTGGATTTATGGGCGTGAGAAGTTAGACTATGGTATGTGGGGATTTGAGGAGACATAAAGAGAGGAAGAGGAGAGAGGGGATGATGATTTTAGATCTAGAAAGAGAAAAGGAGCGAGAAAGAGAAGAAGATAAGGAAGGGGCGGCTTTAATTTGATACTCGTAAGAAGTAAGTATATTTTAGGGTTATGTATATGATACTTTCAATTATTTTTAAAAAAAAAAATTATAATGTCTATACAACGCTCAAGTCAAAGAGGCGCTCCATATTATTTAGTGTAAATTTGAATAAATCATATAGAGCTGTTAACTTAGACAGGCGCTCTATAGGTTTTCCATACAAAATGCCTATCTTACATAGGCGCTCTATAGGTTTTCCATACAAAACGCCTATCTTACATAGGCGATCTATATAATTCTAGAGATCGCCTATCCAACTTAACAGTTGTGTATTGTGTGTTACTTATTCTCTATTTTGTGGTAGTGGATCCAATTGATCATTCTCTTCCAAGGTTTTTCCATTTTCACTCGCACTCACATTCAGAGGATTTCTCTCCATTTCGCTTATTATAATCATGGTGGATAATCTGTTATGATATATAATTTAAACAATATATGATTGTTCTCTATTTGCAAAATATATCATTTGAAATAAATTGCTAGTCTAATTAGTTCCATTTCTGTTTTCCATTTCAAATTATAGAAATTCAAAAAACATTAAAGAATATTATACAAATAATTGTAAATGACTTTATGTCACATTACATGCGTTTCTTAGTTTATTTATGTTAACTCCACTCTAAAGAATATGGTAGCTAGTACACGATTTGACTCGTTCACCATTATAATTATTCTATTCATATGTAAGATCGAGAGTCGATTCGTTTTGGAAAAGGCTACACATACAATGGTTGTATGTGGACCACCCACATACAACCATTGCAAGGCCGTAGAAGGGGGTGTGCAAGAAGGTCTCTTGCACAGGGCCCCCAGTTTTTCAAAATTTTCAAATGTAAAACAAACTAGAAAAAATAAATAAATTCTATTTCTCCATTAAAGATAGACATATAAACAAAAATAAATCAAGAATAAAATACAAACCCTCATATAGTCATATACTCAAATTGCTTTGTGAATTGTTAATTTGAGACTTTGAGTGATTTCGATAATTTCATGGAAGTTGTTGCTTAGTTCATCCTTCGTTAGATTTACGGTAAGGAAATTGTTTTATTTTAGCAATATCAATTAGTTCCTTTATTTTTTTTTTTCTTCTAAATATAAATCTACAAGTATGTATTAGTTTTAAAATTTCATGAAATAAGTACATAAACGTGTAATTATTTTTGTTTGTAAGGTTGAATTTGTTAGTGACGTGCCTAGTGCAAAATTTATAATGTTGATGATACTAATAATGTTAACGTTCGGTTTTTTTGGCACAAGTGTTGTTGGTGATGTGTCTATTGCAAATAATGTGTATTATTTGTCGCTTCGATTAGTAAAAAAAAATACATATTACCTAAATGTAAGTCCTATTATAAAAATATGTATTATATTGAAATTATTAAGGGCCCATTTTTTATTTTAGAACAGGGCCCCCAAAATCAATGAGGCGGCCCTGATGAGGAAACATGCAAATTCTTGGCTGCATTCTAGTGTAGCCAAGCTAGCTGCAACAGCATTAAATGTGAATATAAAGTACGTTAAAATGAACATACGTTTTTTTTTCTTCCATATATCTTAATTATCTTTTTTTTTTCTTCCTTAGCTCTATTATTTTTCTCTCTCTTCAGTTTTCTTCTCAATTAAAATTTTTCTCTCTCCTCTTTACCTCACTTCCCTTCAATATTTAAACTTTTCTTCTTCTTTATATAAATTTTTGAGTTAGTAATTCATGTTTTGATAGGTCTACTCCTTTCTAATCTATCAGTTTCAGATTCAATCATTTGGCTTTATCAAAGAGGAAAGAAAAAAATGGAGAGAGAAAGTTGAGGTCAAAGAAAACAATGGAGGTTAGATTTTATCAATTTGTAATTGTATTTTGTATGATTTCGTTGATCATGTATGATGATTTATTGTTTGATTATTTTCCTATTTGGAATTATTATGAGTTTGTGATGAATATCACTTAAATTGCTTAATTGTCAATGAATATCAATTGTATTGCTTAATTTGTTGTTATTTTCTCTCCCCCCCCCCCCTCTCTCTCTCTCTCTCTCTCTCTCTCTCTTTTGATTTTTTTTTTCTTTTGATTTCTAATCATGTTACAAATCAATAATTATTTTCTCTATGATGAATCATGATTAGATTTAAGGTGTATATTCAATTTTTTAGAGTTTCAATAATTACAATCGATCTTGAATATAATTTCTGTAAAAAAAAAATGAACACGTAGGAATTTAAAAATGAACATCTTTTACAAAATGAGCATTTAGTACACCGAAAATGAATGTTAAATACATAAAAAATGAACATATTTCAACAATTTATTTTATCTTTATTTTTCATTAATAATTATGTACAATGAATTTGAACCTTTATGAAAATCATGTTCATTTAAATGTTCATATCTTTTTGTTACATGTTCATTTTATAAGTGTTCATTTTTTAATACTAAATGTTCATTTTTATTAGGTTAAAAGTAAAATATAATACGTTGAAAGTTAAATTATCTGAACATTTATTGTTGAAAATCTAAACAATTTATTATGAATATATATGTTTCGTTATTCTTTACGAACATATATGTTATTGATTATGAACACATATGACATATACAGTGATTATTATTTATACTTTTAAGTATTGTATTGATGATTATATATTATGAACATTCTAAATAATTATTATGAACATATTTTGTAATGATTATGAAAATTCTGATTATTTGTTATATTTTAGTGAGTACAGATTAATTGTATTTGTAAAAGACAAAGACTCTGAATTAATGAAGGGAAACAACTAAGAAGTGTTGAAGAAGTATATGATATGTACAATGAATTTGCCTTTAAGTTGGAGAATTTCCGATGTATATGATCCCAATGTTATGGTTATATGATAAAGGTTCATTTCTAATATACTAAATGTTCATTTATTTTTTCGACATGTTCCCTTTTTATGACTGAATGTTCATTTTTTTTACATGTTCGTTTTTATTACCGATTTTTTTTTTTAATATTTTTTTTTTATTTTTTTTGTTATTATTTTTTTAATGTGTTCATTTTTCTAGCTAAATGTTCATTTCTAGCAAACTTAAAATATATGATAATCAGATTCATTTTTAATAAATGATCATTTCCTTATAACATGTTTACTTTTTAGTATTAAATGTTCATTTTTTTTACGTGTTCATTTTTTGTTATTAAATGTTCATATTTTTTTTTCATGTTCATATTTTTTAACTAAATGTTCATTTTTTATTTGGGCCGCGCGTTTTGGGCCTCACTTGTTTTAACTAAATGTTCTGTGCGTACTAGCTTAGTACGTACATCTGTGCATGGAGCTAGATCGATAGTCATATACTCATACTTCCTCCGAGTTTAATTGTTACTACATCTTCTTTTTTCATGTCATAACGCTAACTGCAGCAATTATTATTGTGGCGAATTGAAGGCTATGGCATTTTCATGATTAAAATCCTTCCGACTTGGCGACTAACTTGGTGTTACAGTTGTTAAGAGTCCCTTAATTGAACATACTAGGAGGGCGTTTGTTTAGAACAATGGAAACGTGAAAGGAAACAAATAAGAGGTGAAAATAATTCATATATATAACTATTATATTTTCATCTATTTGATTTAACTATGAAAATAAATCCCTTTATACGTGTTTTGATGAAGGTAATCCATTATCCTTAAGTAAAGGTAATTACCAAATCTCTTAACCAAACATTCGATAATGGTAAATTTAACCAAATCCATTTCTAACTTAAAAAACACACTAACCAAATATACACTTTTTACCTACATATTAAAATTAAATTAAATACTTATACATAAAATAATCTTAAGTCAAGTAGGTCCTCTAATATAATCATGATTCAAATCTCATTCATCACCCTTCCTTTCAAGTAATGAAAATTTATTTAGTTATTTATTTCAAGTGAAATTCATTTATTTCACGCCCAGTTTGGGATTATTATTACAAATTATGATCAATTCCACCTTTTTTTTTTTTTTTGGTGAAAATGATCAATTCCACCATTTAACTCTAAGAATATGCTTATGTTATATTTACAATTGCTTAGAAATATGTTGACAAACACCATATATATACCATACGAAAGAGAATTATTGTTGTTATAGTAGAATAAACTTGATACATAAGCTGGTCATCACATTAATTAAATCGATCACAATAATGAGACAAGAATACAATAAACACGAACAAAGGTTGCAAAGCCAATAAAGGGCTTTATTATTGACTTGGATTTCGAGCTTTATTTGAATTGAATTGATTTTGGTTGTGAAATAAACATAAAGTTGCAATCCTAGTACATGGAGCTAAATAGATAGATAGTCGTACTCCCTAGCTTCATCCTTGTGGTTTACTTGTTACATTAAAAGTTTGAACGGTAGTTCAAATTAAACATGTGACTATTAATTTCGAACAAAGGGAGTACTTAGTCATTGCCGATGACGGAACCCTGGCCTAACGACAGCAAAGGCACCTTCTACGAAGGCCATGGCAATCTCCTGATCTCATTCCCTCCGACTTGCAAACGGCGTTACAGTCGGAGTCAGTTGCGCATGGCCCTTTGTACTTTACACTTGGAACACTGCATTTCTTTCTAAACAAGAATCCTTCTGCCACTTTTGGACCCACCCCCTCTACAAATCACATTAACCAATTAATAAGAACAAAAAAAAAAAAAAAAAAAAAATCAAAATACATATCATCACAGAAAATCGTCAAAACTATTTAAAGGGGTAAAAAATAAACCCAATACTTAATTAGAGGCAGTAAAAATTACACTTGCAACAATAATTAGTGAATCAGACAGCAGCCAAAGTTATTTAATTAATTAATTAAGCTAATTAAAGTTAATATATACATTTATCACATTATATATGATCAATTAATCCCACAATTTAACTTCGAATACGTGCTAGATAAATTATTCGTAAGCTTATATTACAACTCAAAAACAGAAGATTTCAGTTTTGAGAGAAGACGAACCTAATCATACAATGCATGCGAACCCGCGGCCCGACTAGTAATGTTGTGCAATAAATTTAACATAGACCATGCGTGTAGCATTATAGCATTGCATAACAAAATTGATAAGGGGAGTTAAGGAAGCTATACCTAAGGTCAAGGCAAGCAAGAAAATAAGAACAAAGGCTGCAATTGGCTTCATTATTGACTTCCTTCAAACTAATTAAGTAATTAGCTTTCCAACTTAAGCAAAAGAGAGTTTAATTTGATTTAATAGAGTAGCGTAAGAGTATTTTTTTTTTGGCTAATTATGAAGTAAACACAAAACTATACGTTACATATATATGAGTAGAGATCTTTGACAGATGTAACATTGGTAAATTCTATGTGTGTAACAAGCTACACGTACCATGCCATTGCATGATATATTGACACGTTCTTTTTCCGATTTTTATTTACTTTTTGGGGGGTGGCTTTGCACAGGGATAGAGCATGCGCTCAAGCAACTCAAGTCATTTAAGTATTTATACATGTATTGATGCTTGAGTTGGCTCAAGTGGTAAGCAATTTGATGTCGCTTGAGGGAGGTCTCGGATTTGAGTCTCACCGAATGCAGAAAACTCTTATTAAGAGACTCATCCACCATAAGCCAAGTGTGTAACCCGGGTCGAATCCGAATGTAGTCGGAGCTAAGTTCCGATGATCCAGATGGGACAAACTCTAAAAAAAAAAAAAAAAAAAATGCATTGATGCATGCGTGCTTAAGTTAGGTATAAATTTATAATCTACTACGTATAAATTTTAGTGACTTTTGAAGTAGCATGAAGGAGATGGGGGATTTGGCACCAAAAAAATATCATTTATGTCATTTACCGCAACCAATTCTCAAAATTTGTGTTGGATGTTTGTTGCTCCATTTTAAGTTCGTGCTAATGAGTCACCAATTGCAAGCATTCGAGTTGTATATGAGCCTGAGTTTAGTGAGTAAGAAAAACCTCATCTGATTCCCTTGCACGCATTTGAAAACTGTTGTGATTCCAAACAAAACTTCACCATTGAACTGATAATAGGGTCTCTCCAAAAAGTAAAGCCCAAAACTTGTTTGTGAGGCTCGTGGTTGATCATATGACTGATCGAAGTCATAGTGGTCCAATTCATTGTTAGTACTGAACAAGTTTACAACAGGGCTTTAAGAGTTTGCAGTTTCCAAGTGAAGGAGTGATGGGACTGCGGGACTGTCACTCTCACAAGATAAGTTAACTCCTAAAAAAAAAACCAAAATCCTTCATCACATTTGTTAAATTTCAAAACAATATGAAATGGGCCTGGGCAACCCGAACAAAGAGGAGGAGAGTTTGGCCCACAAACAAGGCTTTGGAGCTTCCATACTAAAATCAATTGGCAATAGTAGGAGTTACTCCTCTACTTTATAAAGTGGAACCACCTCTCCTCTTTCTCCAATGTGGGACACTCACAAGTGATACACATTGGGTGCCAACACTCCCCCTCACTTGTGAGTGTCCTTATAATTAGAGCACACCAGAAGGTACAATATAAATCCTCTTTGGGAATGAACATCCAATAGAGGCCCCTTAACCAGTGGCTTGACAAATACCCAGTTATAAACGGCCCAACAAACCTGGGCTCTGATACCATGTTAAATTTCGAAACAGTATGAAATGGGCCTGGGCAACCCGAACAAGGAGGAGGAGAGTTTGGCCCACAAACAAGGCTTTGGAGCTTCCATACTAAAACCAATTGGCAATAGTAGGAGTTAGGCCCTGTTCTCTTCACCTTAAAAAAATAATATTAAGTAAAAATAATTTCAGTTCAGTAAAAATAAATTCAGTTCAGTAAAATTCAGTTTTCTTAAAGAAGAATTATAATGAAAAATCAGTAAAAATAATTTCAGTTCAGTAAAAATAATTTCAGTTCAGTAAAAATAAGTTCAATTTAGTAAAAATAATTTCAGTTCAACAAAATTAAGGTGAATCAAACAGGGCCTTACTCCTCTACTTTATAAAGTGGAACCACTTCTCCTCTTTCTCCAATGTGGGACACTCACAAGTGATACACATTGGATTCCAACAACATTTCACAAGTAGCAAAGAAACAATTAGATATCTTTCTAATTAAAGAATGGTTGTTAAATTTGCTTAATACTTCGTATAACATAGTAAAAAATGTCTTATTGTTACAAAAATTAAACCTAATCCAGTATTTCCTTGACAAAAATTATCTGACAATGTGATAAACTTACCTCTAAATACACTTTAGCTAAATACATAGTTATCATCAAAGGTCCATAAAGCCATGAGTCTACGAGTAGAGCCCAACTTTGGCTCTCCTCCGATTGGCTTTTTATTATTTTTTAAATTTTTTTTTTTTTTCAGAATTGTCTAAATTTACAATTTTTTTTTACACCGAATAGATGGTCAACCCTAATTTACAATTACTCCATAGTTACGTTATGTTTTATTCACCTTATTTTTATTGAAATGTACTTTGTAATATAATTATATTTATTAAAATTTAATTATCTTTGTTGAACAAAATTACCTTACTATACATAGATTACTTTGACTAATTCTCTATTATTTTATTCTTTAGACTTATTGTTTTTTATTGATTAAAGCTTCTTTTACTAATTAAATTATTAATTTTTTTTTTTTTTGAGGGAAACTAATTAAATTAAATTAATTATTATTGAATCTATTTTATGTACTAAATTGAAATTATTTAACTAAAGTCATATAAGTATATAAGGTGAAGAGAACATGATCATGGATTCATGGATTAAAATTGAGCAAACTAATGGGCTTGTGTAAGAGCCTAATTCTTGTAGCCAAGTAATGTTTACATTGACTGTTTTTTAAGCTTGTGAAGATCTTCAAGTCATAGTGGATACTTGATAGGGGATAGTAATAGGTTTTTTTTTTTTTTGACGGGATAGTAATAGGTTGATCCTATCTAATTCGTGTATATGGGTTATAATGTTAAAGAACCTACGATAGGTCCAGGTATCTTAATCTAAAAAGTATGAACCCCTTCAAGCTTGGATCCTACCCATACCCTATCTTTCGAGCTTTTAAATTTAAATGACAATATATGGTCTTCATATTTAAAGAGAAACTATCTTCAATTCTTCATATATTTACCTAGGGGTGACCATGTAAATAATTGCGTATGTTTTTCACTGTTCATGGATAAAACATCTATATGAAAATGCGATTTTGCCTTAATATAGCGGTTTTACTTACAAAAATTACGATTTTATTCCTAAATAAATAACTTATTTATCATGAAAATAAATAAGGATGACCTCTTATTTAAATGCAACTATGAACTTTTTTGTTTTACGTAGCTCCTAACACAATTAATTCATTCACAATTGTGAATTTGGTCATGCATTATCTTATTTTTGTGCTACAATTTTTAAAATTTGTTTGTTTGTTTGTTTATTTGTTTATTTAGTAAGGATAAGGGCGTTGCTGGGCTTAAATCGCTCATAGCCCCTTCCAGCCCAAGTTAATTGGCTAAGCCTTTTTGGGAATTTAGGAAGGGGGGAGGGTGGAAAGGGAAGGGGAAGACGTCTTTATTGGAGTCTGGTCACATAACCTCGTGGTAATTGATGATCATTTTTTATTTTTGAACAATGATGAATAATTATCTAATCATATATTGTTGAAAACGATAGACAAACCCACTTGTAAATAAAAATGTTCTCATACAACAAGTGTGAAATTAGTAACGAAATTACTCTGTAATATCTTCCTAGTTATCCACCCTACTACGAGTATTATTTTTGTTTTGATCCCACCATAAGCAACTACTTACGGGTATATTGTTCACACATTTTAAGGATATTTTTCTCAATTTAATGAGTGTTAGGTGTCGCTAACATGTTTGTCATTACTCATAGTAATTCAAAGAAAATGATATGACATTGAAATTAAAACCTTGGAATAAATCAAGATCTATCAGTTATGTTCGTTTTAAATCCTCCACCAACCACGTACCATCTACCATCACCCTATCATCCACATACATTAACTCGTAGTAACACATTCTTAAATTGATCTATACTTTTAAGAAAATTAGTATTAATTTTAAGAAAATTTCATCAATCTAGTCATAAAATAAAAACATTTAAAATAAAAGAAAAATACTTGTACGATTGATAAACATGTTTAAGATAAGAGTTTAACATTACGATAATAACACTAACACTTTAGTCACAGCAAACATACAACTTTATCGCACATAAACATACTAGTAATCGCGATACATGCAATAAACACTTTATTTTTCGCCTCAATTTAACTTATGAGTAACATTTTTAAGACCGATAGTTGGTACATCTTTTGCAACCTTAACATTGAAAATACATAATTAAGGATCCGGCCATGAAAATAATCAGTAATTAGAGGGTAATTAAGCGCAGGGCTTATTGCAAAAGCATCTTCTGCGAAGGCCTTGACAATCACCACCAGAAAATCCTTCAGTTTGACAGACACTTTCGCAGTTCCTTTTACTTAAGCATGCTCCTTTGAACTTATGGCTTGGTGTTTCACATGTTCTTGCTTCAGCTACTCTTGGCCCCATCTCTATACAAACACACAAATTTTTTAAAGGTGAGATACATGTACGAGGAAGTTAATTAAACACATTTTCTCTCAAGACCGTACATTGGCCAAGTTTAATCTTTAATTAGTTATGAACAATTTTTAAATTCTCATCCTATATACTTCGTATGTAACTAAGTAAAATTATAAAGCTTCATTTTTTTTTTTGAGTATGTATTGCGAAGTTATTAACATATTATATCAGCACATACAAATAAGTTATTGAACATTTTATATTGTGTCCGCCCATGAAGGCCATATGGATTAACTAGGATTTTCTTCGTTAGTTGTTACTCTCAATTGAACTTGTTACGGTAATGCTAGTAGTGTTTTGCATTAGGTGTAGTTATGAACCAAAAAAACATACTCTATAACATTCTAATTACTCCTCATTGTCTCAAAACTCATTGAACATTCAACTTATGAAATATTTAGTCTAATTGTACGTAAAATGTACTACTTATATATACCGAGTTAATTAAAATGGTTGTACCTGCGGCCAAGACAAGTAGGAGGACGAGAAAAACAGCTGTAAAAGGCCTCATTGTTAGCTACAAGTTGCTTCAAAGTTGAGCAAAAATAGAAAAGGTGTTTAAAAATTATAGAGAGTTTGTTTTGGTGATATAGCTCAAGGCTGCCCTAGAACTCATTTATATAGGGAAAGCATTGCCCACCTACTCCTTACTTCCTTAGTTGTCAATTAGATAATTTTTTTTTTTCATTTATTTAAGGAATTTTAATTAGGTAACTAGATAGTGGATTTAATTCAAAATCTAGTGTATGTGATTCTTTAGAAGTCATTTTCAATTTATAAAATGTACATAGATCTTATCTACAGTAATCAATTTTAATTACTTCTAATGTCCTATTCTTTTGAGTTTTTGGGCAGAGCATAACAAAATTAAATCAACGGGGCAAATTAAAGGAGAGCAGGTACCAGTAGAACATATCAGCATATTTTAGTAGAGTAGAGTAGATCAGCTCTAAAACACAAGGCCTTGCTGTATTTATGCATGTGAACTTATCTAATGGAAGTTTTAGGTAGTGTGCGTACTGCGATTATGTGAGATACTCACGTGTAATGTTTTATAAGACCAAATTTTAACAACATTGTCCTTTTTTTTAACAATATACACGGAATAGCACGTAAAATTGAACATGAATATACTAGTATTAGATTACATATGGATAAAATTATAAGGTAAACTTAATATTTTCAGAGTACATATTCATGTGGATGATACTAGCATGATTTGACATGATATGTTATGGAGTACGTCTTATGCTTTGTAAGTTATTGGGAATTTGTGGTCAAATTATGTATCCCGGTTAAAAGAACTTATACTGTATCAGTAATTAGCACGAATATATCATGCACGGAAAATCAACCAAAAAAAAAAAAAGGAATATATCATGCACATCCAAAAAGTTAAAGAGAAAAATAGGGCAGCAAGGCAATCAATATGGACTAATTAAAAGAACTTGTATGAGAAATTAAGTACTATTCACTTCAGCTTAATTTCAGTTCAGTTCAGCTCTAATCAGTTCAGTTCAACTCCAATCAGTTCGATTTGGTTTAGTTCAGTTCAGTTCAGCTCCTAATTCTCTTCTCTCATAAAATATTTATTTCAGCTCTATTCAGTTCAGGTTAGTTCAGCTCCAATCAGTTCAGGTTATTTCAGCTCCAATCAGTTCAGTTCAATTCAGCTCCAATCAGTATAATTCAGTTAAGTTCAGTTCAGTCCAGTCCAGTCCAGCTTAGTGTAGTAAATGTGAATAAATCCTTAGTAGTAGTAACGTATTAATTTATGTACTTATATAAAAAAGAGACTTTATATCCTAAAAAGTTGAGTTGATGCACATCTACGGTACAAGTTTGTCTTAATGCCTGGATCTTCACGAGTCATTACTATTCGTGCATTATTACGATCAATTCAGTATCTAACAGGCCCCATTACCTACGATTTTGTTGAATTTTCAGATCAACAAAATACCAAGGAACCATTATCAACCTCAATTTGGACCATGATAGATAACGTTACACTACTGAACCAACTGGTTTTTGCTTTGGTCCATGAGTTTAGATCCAATCATAATTATAATTAATTATATCAATGAATATGATGTATATTTTGAATAACAATACAGTATACTCGTAAAAGTATGTGTTGCTCAAACATTTATACAAGTATATATAAATTATATTACTTTTGAAATTTTGGTTGATGTGTTAATGTTAAAACGTAATTTAAAAAGAAAAAATACTTCCTTCGCCTTATAATACAATTAGTTTTTGGGGCTTTAATGATATTTAAATTTAAAATCTATGTAATCTTTTTATATAATCGAACATATATATAATAGAAGGTTATTGAGTACAGACAGTTATTATGTAGAGTATACATGAAAAGAGCTAATCAAAAGGCCAGGGTACATCACACATGAGCCAATTGAAGTGGATATGGGTAAATGGGTAATTGGGTATGATTAAGGTGTGAAAATGAATATGCCCTTTATCTAATTCATCACGGTATAAAAGCATGTATGTTTCTTTTTTTTTTTTTTTTTTTGACAAGAGTAAAAGCATGTATGTTATAAACAAGAAGTAAGCATGTATGTTATAACCAAAGTTGTTCTTTTTTTTTTTTTTTTTTTTTTTTTTTTTGAATCGCACCAAAGTTGTTCATTTAGCTCTCAAAGTTTTTAGAGGTTATGGTGGATTTTAAAAATTTCGAGTAAGAAGTTCTCAAATTACTTTTTTAATTTCTTGATTTTTTTTTTACCTTTTTGCCCTCCTGTACAATATATAGACTAAACATGGGCACGGGCCGTGCCCGTGCCGCCGCGGGCCGTGCCGGGGTGGGAGCCGTGCCGTGCCGTGCCTGAAATTGGCACACCCCAGCCCACGGCACGGCACGGCCCACGTGCCTAGCGGGCCGTGCCGTGCCAGGCCCCGGGCCAAACCGTGCCTACGGCTTAATTTTATTTTTTTTTTAAAAAAAAAAAATAAATGTTAAAAAAAAAACGAATTAAAAACAAAAATGCATATAATAAAAAAAAAATACTAGTGCGATAATCCGAAAACACAAAAAATTGAAGAATAACTTATTTTATTATATGACGGTAGCCGGTACGAATGTATGATAATTCAATAATACAAAATTACAAAATAAGTAATGATAATTAAAAATCGTACAATAGTGTATGAATATTGAATAACTTCATTTATTATACGGAATACGAAGTTTGATAATACAAAAAGAATACAATAGTGTATAATGTAAATATGTAATCATGTAATTATTATTGGTCGTCTTCGTCTTCGCCTTCGTCTTCATCTTCGTCTTCGTCTCCTAGAGGTTCAAGGTCATCCGCCAATTGAGTGGATTGAGAAGTATGAGAACTAAAAGAAGTCGACGTTCCTTCATCGTCGTCGTTTTGTGCATAAGTACGATCTTGAGAACGAGTTTCGGCATCCAACCAATCCTTGAAGCAAACACACATTTTAAGTGTTTCGGGTTTTAGTCTTGTTCTTCTATCGTCTAGAACTCTTCCCGACGCACTAAAAGCTCTTTCGGAAGCAACGGAGGAGACTTGGATAGCAAAAATATCACGAGCCATTGCCGACAAAATTGGATGTTTCACGGCTTGTGATTTCCACCAATCGAGGATGTCGAGGCCAAACTTCTCTTCATCGTCCATGCCTTTCATGAAGTCGTAACTTAAGTACATTTGCAACTCCGAAACATCGCTTTGTGTTCTCCTAGATGATGATGATTCTGTACCTGAATACTTAGACATCAAGTTAGCAGCTTGTGCAAATAAACCTTTGGCCCGTTTACTTACATTTTTGGATGTTTGAGAAGGGGCAAATCGAGACACGGTTCCATATTTACTTTCATAAACATTATATAAATTAAAAAACTCATCCGTCACCTTATTCTTAAAAGTTTCAACATCATCTTCAAAATTCATGTTACTATAATAAATATCAATTAATAAAAAGGTGCCATCATATTTTTGTCTAGGATCTAAAATAGAAGCAAAAATATAAATCATAGGAATATCGGTGTGATATTTACGCCATTTATCCTCCATGGATGGAAGATATCCACGATAAACATGTTGTTTTTATATAATTAAGTAGTTCCAAGTATACAATAATAATAATAATAACAATAATAATAACAATAATAATAATAATAATAATAATAATAATAATAATAATAATAATAATAATAATAATAATAACAATAACAATAACAAATTAAAATAAAGTGGAGTTAGATCTTACAATGACGCTTCAATGCTTTCCCAAATTTATAATTTCTCGAACTTATAATTTCCCGAAATTTTAATTTCCCGAATGTAAATATAACAATTTTTTTTTTTTTTTGGGTAGTAGACTAATAATAGTAAAAATGTAAAATTTATAAGAGAGTAGGAATTTTTTTTTTCTTTTCACAAAAGAGAGGAAGATTGTATGATTTGTAGGAATTTGAGAATTGAGAATTTGGGAGTAAGAAAATTAGAGAATAAGAGAGAAGAGATGAGTTGATGAATTGTGAAAATTTTGGAGGAAAATATGAGGTATTTATAGGGGATTTGGGTGGGAAATTGGGTGGAAATTGGAGGAAAATATGGCCGTTTATAGCTGTTGGAAAACGGCCATAAACGGCTATTTTCCAACGGCTAGTACAAGGCACGGGCCGTGCCGTGCCTGGCCGTGCCTGGCTTCGTGCCGGGCCGTGCCACGTGCCGTGCCGGCCGCCGTGCCCGTGCCCGTTCCAGGAATTTTGTTCATGGCACGGCCCACGGCCCATAGGTGGGCCGCCGTGCCGTGCCGGTGACTGTGCCCGTGTCGGGCCGTGCCGGAGTCGTGCCGGGCCCGTGCCGCCCGCGTGCCGGCACGGCCCGTGCCCACCTTTAATATAGACCATTTGAAACCTACTTTCACTCTTTTCTCCTCATAAATATCCAATAGTAAGGGATCTATTGGCTTGTTTAATTTGATCAATTAGCTTAGGTTTGGCCGATTTAGGGCCTGTTCTGATTTACTGAACTGAGCTGAATTGAATTGAACTGATTGAAGCTAAATTTAACTAAACTGAACTAGCTGAAATGAATTGTTTATGAGAGAAGGAAATTAAGAGCTGAACTAAACAAAACTAAAATGAAGTGATTGGAGCTTAAATGAATTGAACTAAAATTAAGCTGAAGAGAACATACCCTTACTTCAGAGATTTAATTACGTCATAACTTCATGTTAGATTTTAATATAGCTTATGGTGGTGCTCAATAGCAATTGTGTCATTGGCTGATTTGGCTCATTCAAGTTAATTAATTGGGCCATTTTGGGCCCTTCATGATCAAATTGGATGCTATTATGTTCTATAGTTTCTACCACGAGTCTAACTGATTAGCTTAGGGACAGGTCGGGTGGACTACTAAAATGTACTTGTATCTTCTTTTATGATATTTATTTACTACGTATTTAGGTTAATATTGTGATTGAGTTTGGATTTAGTTGGTCCACTGGGTAAAATTGTTACATTACTAATTTACTATATTAAAATTACCACAATGAAACACATAACATGATAATTGTCATCTTACAAGAACTAGTACCGTTGTACAACTTGTACATAATAACTCATTGAAAGTGATTGGTGACTACTACAATAGTCGCTAACATACAAGTGGTACAACAAACTACACATACACAATGTTGCATGTAACAACATATATTCATGCAATAATAACTTTATTATTCAACAACCATCCATATCCACCTCAACTAGAACATGTTAAGGATGGAATTAGCATTTTAAGGAGCACCCATTTAACATAATGAGCACATAATTATAGCTTAATTAAACGCACGGCCCGCTACAAATGCATCTTCTACGAAAGCCTTTGCATCCTCCTCCTGGAAATCCTTCAGCGCTGCAAGTATTCTCACAATTTCTGCTGCTAGTACAAATTCCCTTGAACCTATGACTTGGAGATCCACATGTTCTTGCTTCGGCTACTCTTGTTCCAATATCTTTAGTTTATTCACGAGGATAAAAATTAGATACTCGATCATAAGTAATTACCTAAATATAAATCAATATAATATAAACAAAATTTGATCCTTTTTTTGGGACCACTACGATCCCAAGATTTTATCGACAATATATACTTTTTAACCAAACAAAAAAGCAATGTTAATTGAGTGATGATTAAATTTAATTGAAATAACGTGGTTTACTACATCATGTATCTCTTTGCAATAATACTACGTATAAAAGGTGTGCTATTCAGTAAGATTTGATAAAGATATTAATTAGGGTTCCAGTTTAATTTAATCTTTGCTTATTTTAGTTGAGGCATGCATTAACTTTAATTGATACTTCATACAATTCAAAATAATGACTTTATGTAAATTTGAATAAGGGAAGAAGATTTCTAGGTACCTGTTGCCAAAACAAGAAAGAGCACTAGACAAATGACAGCAAAAGGCCTCATTGATTGCTTCATATTTCTGCTTTAGGTTATGGGAAAGAGGTTTAGAGAATTGTAATGGAGAGCTTAATTGATTGGTGAGTGACCAATATAGCAACACTGGAGGTTTCTTATATAGGATATTTGGTCCAATATTATAATTGTGAACACCTAATTCTTTATATGTGGCTGATATAAAAAGAGTTTATTTGTTTTTAGACTTAGGGTCTGTTTACTTGAGCTTAATTTCAGTTCAGTTCATTTCACTTAGCTTCAATCAGTTCAGTTTAGTTTAGTTCAGTTCAGGTCCTAATGTCTTTCTCTTATAAAATATTCATTTCATCTCTATTCAGTTCAACTTCAATTAATTCAATTCAATTCAGCTTCAATCAGTTCAGTTCTGTCCAGCTCCAATCAGTTTAATTTAGTTCAGTTCAGTTCACATGAATAGACACTTATATTTATTTAGTTTCGCAAAGAACTGTGAAAATAAAATTGATGTACTACGCCTAACTGCAATCCAACAAAAATCAAAGTGATTTGAAAACAAAATTACACATAATATGTATGTACGAATATACTAATTCCGTATATATAAACAGATACTCTATCTGTCCCAATTTACTTGCAACATTTTGACTGGACACACTTGTCGATGCACAAGATTGACCGTCAATATCTTTTATTATATAATTATATAAGCTATAAAAAGTTTATATTAAGAAACTATACATTAAAGTAGATCCAACAACATATTACATGATTGCATTGACTTTCATATAATAACTAAAAAAGATAGTCAAAGTGAGATGTGTGAATAGTGCAAAAATTCAAAACGTTGCGAGTTATTTGGAACGGAGGGAGTAGTAAATCCAATCGGACGGGTCTTAACATACATAAAGTGTTTACTATGAAGTACGAAGTATATGTTAAGGCCCGTCAAAAAGTGTTTATAGGAATGAGATTTGTGTTAAGGCCCAGTCCTTATTTTTATCATTTGTACTTACAAAAATAAATAAATAAATAAATAAAAATTTTGAATCATGAATCATGGCTTTGCCGACCACGGACCACCATTTTGTTTTTTAGGGAGATCACAGTACAGTACAATTTTCATGTCAATTTCTAAAGGAAATTGTGTAAACTATAGGTTCAACCAAACAAGAATATGATGCCAAAAATTTTTTGGACAAAGCGTATGGCAATATTATAATAAAGGCTTATGCACGCACCATCGTTTGAATTTGCATTTTGCAACTAGGAAATTGAATTATTTCTCATTTGCTCCACTATTAAGTTCCTCGACAATTCTACTTTACTCGTTAACCTTTAAGTCATCTCTTGCGATATGGGGCTCTATGCTACCACTACTTTTCCTTTCCAATAACAAAAAATTAATCTTTATAATGATTGTGTTTTATACCATACGTACACATTCAACAGGAACAAATACTGGCTAGGCCTAAGAATTTATTTTATACTTTACTTATTTTCCTTATTTATTTCGAGCAGCTCACTACTACGCAACTTTGCATATCACAAAGTTACCAGAATTAATAAGTAGTGTAGTACTAGTACACACGCGATTGTACTATTGCATATAGTGTATTCAGGTATGCTGCATCATATCAAGTTGATTATTGTCGATGAGGAACGTAACGTAGGGGATGGGCATCATCGGGGTCGGCTAAGCCTAAGCGCAGGGCTTGTTGCAAATGCATCTGCGGCGAAATCCTTGACAACTTCCTCCAGGAAATCTCTCAGCATTGCAAACTGTTTCACAATTTCTGCTGCTAAAGCATAATCCTTTAAACCTGTGACTTGGAGTACCGCACACCCTTGCTTCTACTACTTTTGTGCTTACCTCTGTCCTCCATCACATCCAATATTGGCAAAATGTACACAAATTTGAGTTCGAGTTATGAAATGAAGTTAATTTTTTAATTGGTACAAAATAAATCAATTCACATTATGAAAAGTTGAAATTAGTACAAAATGAAGCATGCATGAGAATCTATGTTGGAATTAAGTGTCAACGTTATTGCATGTCCTCATATTTACGGATTTACCTTTTTTTTTTAATTTTTTTTTACGGGAAGATTAAAGATTTCATTTATAAAATAGCCAAACGGCACTTGCAATCAATTTTTGAGAAATTTAAATTTCCAACAAAAATGTATAAAACCCTAAAAATAACATCAATTTTTTTTTGGCACACACTTTTTTTTTTGGATTTACTTAATTTTACTAAATAAATAACATTACTCCATTCCTTTATATATGTAAAAAAAAAAAAAAAAAATTACATTGTCTTTCCTTGATCATCAATTAGATATCTATGCAAGGGTAGATCTTTGTTGGGACATGCAAGTGTCTGATCCCCCTAAGTATTTTTAAGTTGTTGGTTATAAGTAATATGATGTCTATTAATTAATTAAAGTTGTGGCATATGTAGTATTAGTTAAGTAAAGTTATTTTTGAGCAAAAGGTTGGAGGATCAAACTTTGGCCCATCAAATTTTTGGCTCAAGATCATCCACTGTATCTATGTAAGCAAGATTATTTGTACGTGGAAAACATAATCAATCATAAAGTTACATCCTCGGATCCGTCCTCCATGTACAAACCTTTTGGTTGTCTTTTTTAGAAGACTATTATAGAATTTTCATTCTGTTGTAAGTAAATTTTTTATATTTGCAAATTTCCTCTCTGTAATTAATTAAAAACTCCTTAATTATCTTGAAATTAATATAAGAAAGGAATTTTACAAAGGAAAAAGAGGGAATAATAATAATAATAATAATAATAATAATAATAATAATAATAACAATAATAATAATAATAATAATAATAATAATAATAACAATAATAATAATAATAATAATAATAATAATAATAATAACATGATAAAATAGATAATCCAAATTCTATAGGATTTTTTTTATTAATATTATTATTGGAGAGATCAAAAGGAATTTTCTAGTACTGGTTTTTTTCATGTCTATGAAATGGTGCTCATAAAGTATACATGTATAATATGATAATTCAAGAAAGTAAGGATAGAATTAGGTACCTGTCGTCAAGACAAGTAAGAACACAAGGAAAAAAGTAGCAAACGGCCTCATTGCCAGCTTCATAATTTGCAAATTTGAGCTTTAAATTATTATAATATAATTGGTTATTTAATCTTATTTTTGAAAAAAATAATATTGTATAGGATTGTTATGCAAAAAAGCACAAAGTAACTTTATTTATAGGAGAAAATGTTCCAATTAAAAAAGGTACATGCCAAATTACTATGGGACACTTCAATTGATTGGCTTAAAACTTAAACTTTATATTATCATATACTTGTATTTCTTATTTTAGATTGTGCAACCAGATTTTTTTTTTTTTTTTTTAAAAAAAAAATACTGTGGTTTGAAATGAACTTCTCAAAGAAATATTAATAATAATTAATAAATAAATTGTGTTGTCGTTCTCTTCTAGAAAATGCGGGGAGAAGAGAATGAAATTAGCATAATTGCAAATTAAATTTCATAGACCCAATGTGCATATACCAACACATCGTGTGAGTTGTCTAGATAGTACTTAGGAATAATTTCGTGCCAAACGTTAATATGTGTGGTACATGTTGGAAGTGTAGTGTGAATCTACCCCAGTGATGAATACCGACCATTCCTAGTTTGTTAAAAGTCATCGGTAAAATACCGATAGTATAAAGCCATCGGTATTTTTATTTTACCGATGGCTTTTAACCATCGGTAAAAAAAAATTATTTTCTTTTAAAAAATAAGATTTTACGGATGGATGAAAACCATCGGAAACAATGTGCCGATGGTAAGGCCATCGGTATTTTAAAAAATACCGATGGCTTGATAAAACCATCGGTAAATTATATTTTTACCGATGGATTCTAGTGGCCATCGGTATTTCCCATCGGTAAACGCACGTATTCTTGTAGTGTAAACATATGAATGTTAAATCAAATCTTGTTTATATAGAGTAGTACTCTGTATTATTTATTATTTGTAGCAATTTCTACACATATGGAGGATAAAAATGACAAATTAGGTGTAGTTTCTCTAATGATTGAGTGATATTATCCTCACAAAACTAATTTTTTCACTTTTTTTTCCTAACACATACTTCTCGATCGTTTGCCTGGTGAGAATCGAACACGCATAATTTCCTTGTCACTGACGATGATTTAAAAAATTTAAAAGGTCTGTTGTGAGCTTGGTTGATGTCTTAAATTAGCTTCTTCTTAGTTGATCGAGTGGTAGTCATTTTGTAGCAAATTCTCTAATTTTCGTTGTTTTTTCTTTCTTGTCCACACATATATAATTATATACTTTTTTTATAAATTTATGAAGCTAGAAATTTCAATAATTGATCCTACACTTTTTTTAGAATCAAATTTTATTTGGTCCATATTGAAATCAATCATCATAAATATGTGTGGCTCATGTAGGTATGCATGTCAATAATTGATTCATAGAACTTGACCTAAATCGTAAATCAAAAGTCGCTCCAATTTAGCATGAACCACAATTCTAAACTCATTGCATCTTCCAACACCATAGCCTTTATATACACCATCATATGATACTCCTCCTTTGGCAACCACAAACTTGTAAAATGAATAATAAATACTTCGTTACGTATAAGATAAAACCTTCCACCACTATGAGTCTATGACTATGTTTGGTGTTTGCATCCCACCATGGTGAGGACGCCTACAAGAATGCAAGTGCCACCACCACGATGGGGTGTAAACAATACACTAGACTTTGTAACTAGCAAAGACACCTAGCTTAACGTTTGTACCTCTAACAACCATGTTGGCCGCATGGTGACATTTGCATTAGATGTCACCTTTGTGGCAAAGGTATGTATCTAAGCCAGCATGCATGGTGAGCCACAGACATTACTACATCTTGATGATAGATTAACAGTACAAGTGGTTAATAAAAAACTTAATGGAATAGAGGGAGTAAAGATTATACGGAGTAATAGAGTAGAAAATGTATAATGCGTTTGAATGATTATTGTTCAATGTAAAATGGTATACACTAGAATACGATAGACAAATGTTCCATTTCACTTGTGAATGTTTTGATAGATATTATCAACCAATCTCTCCAATCAATCATAGAAGAATTATTATCATCGGAGTTACCTAAATTTAGACAATTGTATTTCGCATTCTACTAATTTGTGATGTAGCACATTTTTATGGATATGGAGTGCACAAGTGTATTAGACCATGACCCAATTCAATTAAGTAGGCCATATATTTTGAATTTTGATTGATACGAAAGGGGTGATTCTGTGATTTGATCACTCTACGCCAAAACCGTCGGTGCTTTGCTTAGGTGTGTGCTTCAAAGTTAAATTACTGATAATGACAAGATAGACTTCATTTTCTCTTTTAAACTTCTTTACCAAAAGTTTGATACAGACTTTATTTATTTATCATAAAAAAATGTACAATGTACAAAGTATATATTTCGTATATGAATGAAATCGTCTCACCCTCTCACTATACACGAGACTAATAGGCTATATACAAATTACAGAGTATGTTATTTTAAGGTAACGGAATCCGATCAGACTTTAACTTTAAAGATTTTTTAAAATCTAATTTTTACATGTCAGATATTTAGAGCTTTATATTGACTCAATTACGTACATAGTTAGGGCCTGTTCATATTTACTGAACTAAGATGAACTGAACTGAACTGATTAGAGCTGAACTGAATTGATTGGAGCTGAACTGAACTGAACTGAACAGAGCTGAATTGAATATTTTATGAGAGAGGGAAATTAAGAGCTGAACAGAATTGAACTGAACTGAACTGATTGGAGCTGAACTGAACTGAACTGGACTAATTGGAGCTGAGCTGAATTGAACTGAACTGAAATTAAGTAAATAGAACAGGCCCTTAGTTAAATTATTCCTAAAATAATCAAGCAATAAAATGCTCAATTGCTCATAGCTTGCATGCATAACTCCATTCATGCAAACAATTTTATTATTCAAAGATAACCTCCCTCTTTTAACGGGGACAACACTTGTAATACATAACATGTTAGTAGCTTTAACTTCACCAGGCCACATTACCATTTCAACAACACAACGACGGACAACACACCAACATAAAGCAACAACAATTGCAACATGCTACTACTACATCAACATGGAGCTAGCTAGTAACATAATCGTACACCCTAGCATCGTCTAGGTACAGTACTTAATAGTTGAAACAGGGAAACTATTAATTCCAGACGAAGAGAGTATGTATGACATTGTAACGGGTGGAACGTTATTAAGCATGGGTGCAACAAATGCATCTTCGGCGAAGGCCATGGCAATTTCCAGCTGGATAACCTTCATACCTACATGCGGTGTCACAGTTGGCGTCCCTTCCGCAAAGTCCCCTGAATGTTTTACTTGGAGATTTGCATTTCTTCCTGCTAAATATTCCAGCTTCTGCCTTTCTTGGACCCGCGTCTTCTGCACGTCACAAATTACCAACAAAATTTTTTAAAAACAACTACTAGATAGTATATTTTACACTACTTAATTTAGCTATAATATATACTTTCAATTATTACTCGTATTTTATATGGAGTAATCTACTACTTGTAAATATTAAATTTACATTGCTCGTTCATATTAATTAAATCTTCATAGTCATATTTATTAAATCAACATGTAAATGTAACATAAAATTAGGAAAATGAAGATACTATTAATTTGGTGTTATTTGTGGCCTATTAAAAAATCAAACCGCATTTTGTAAATCAATTATGTGCATCCATGCATGCGTGAGATTGAAGTTATGCTACGGAGTATAATTTTACTACATTATGTACGTCTGAAAACTAATATAGCATAACCTATTTCAATTTTTTATTTTTTTTTAAATTTGGTTATTTTTATGTGTTTTTATCCATTAATACGGCGAGTACAATATTAGCAAGGTGTCTAGTCTATCTAGCTACTACGGGTATGTTCTATTCACTTTATTTTCACTTATTTAAATTGTAATAAGTTCAGATAATTTCAGATCAGGTTTGATAAATTCTGATAAGAGATACCCAAACACAAATTACAACTAAAATAAGTTTTAATAAGGTCTAATAAATTCAGATAAGTTCAGATCAGTAAAAATCAGATGATAAGAACACTCTCTACGTACATACTACTTCGTCCCTAAATAAATTGAAATGAACCTACAATTGAACTTCAAGACATTAACGTATAGTTTCATATATAAATCAAAACTCGATAGATAAATAAACCCCAAGTATGGTGCTCAAAATAAAAATTTGAAGAAAAATAAAGATAGGATTAATTAAGAACCTGTTGACAAGACAAGTAGGCACACAAAGAAAATCACAGCAATCGACCTCATTGACATCTTCATAATTTTCTTTATAGAATTATAGAGTATGAAATATAATGTATAAGATTAATTGTTATGATAAACTAACACAAATTAACGACTATATATAGGAGAAAAAATAATACACTATTTTTTTTTTTTTTTTTTGAGAAAAAAAATAATACACTATTGTAAAGGTTTAAAGGTATAAAATGCCGAAATAATATGGGACACTATTATTATGTCTTGGTGCCAAAAAGCTTCTGACGGGGCAAGTGTTAAGTCTGTTTAGGCCCAAAGCCCTATGTGCATCTACCGACATAAATTCTATGCGATATTTAGGTGACCCGATGAAATATCTAACCTAAACGTTTGGTGTACGTGGTTCGGGCATCAAGACCTGTCAATAATGATAATTGATCATACTCGAGAGTGTCCAAATTGACTAAATTTAAATTGAAATCAGATTTTAAGAAGTCATTATGAAATTGAACTTTACAATTGTAAAATTAACATGATATGAATTATGGTGTATGTGTGTTATGAATATGACATCTTGATATGTATCGTCTGATCTACAATTTTTTAGAACCAAAGAGCTCGTTCCAACTAGTATGAGCTAAATTCGATGGCATTTGCGAGTACTTACAACACATCAAACACACAATGATTGATTAGTTTGAAAGGTCTATTATCCATCTACGTCGCATGATTTAATTAAGGGAAAATCTCATTGGTAGCCGCCTACTTTTGCATATTTTCAATGGTAGCTACTTTGTATATGAATTATCTTTGGTAGCCTCTTACTTTTAAAATGTTACTTCCATAACCTTATTTAGCTAAAACCGTTAACTGGCTGTTAAGTTTAATCGAAGTAAGTTTTATAATAACTAAAAATACTTAACTAAGGTTAGTTATCATAATTTAATTACTCTTAAAAAAAAATAACCACCCCTCCCCCAACCAGCCAGCCACCCTTTCCCTCTCCCCCTCCACTGTCGGAGTCGGTACCGGCACTAAAGCTTCCTCCTTCCATCAGCGCCATTTCCTGACACCCCAGGCTCGAATTCCAACAACCCAGCCCCAATTCTCGACACCCCAGCCCCTACTCCCTCACGCACCAAGCCCGCAACCACCAGACTACTGAACAACCAACCACTGTCACACCAACCTGCAACCAGCATCACCACACCGCCTCACTACCGAGCAGCGCCGCTAGCCCATAATTTATAGTCGCAAGCTTCAATTTTAGCCCAAATCAATTGATTCAATTAAGCCAACGACCAAGTTTTTTATTTATCTTGTTGACTATAATGCTAACGGATGGTGATGGTCAGTGAGGACAATTGATAATGGTTGATTGGTGAAAATAGTGACACTTGAGCAGCCATAGAAAGGAAAGATCGGCTTTGGTTTTGGGGATTTTAATTTCATAGAAAATTAGAAAGAGGGAAAGTGTATTGGTGGTTGTGGTGGATTAGGGGACGACTGAGGGTTGGGGAAGGGCAGCCGGAGTAAGCGGAAGGGGCAGCCGGAGCGGCTACGCCGGAATTCGAGGGGGGGAGTGGACTACGGGAGGGAAGTGGTTGGGCTACTGGTTGGGTGGAGGAGGGACCATTAAAAACAAACTCATACTCCGTATCAAATTTCGGATTATTAAAAAATAATCCATAGTTGGGATTATTTTTGGCAAATGAGAGAAAGTTGAGATTATTTTGGACAAATGAGAGAAAGTTGAGATTATTTTGGACAAATGAGAGAAAGTTGGGATTATTTTTGTCAATTTTTCCTAAAAAATATTAATTGAATTAAAAATAATTCAGTTAAATTTAACACCCACTTGACGGTTTATAGTATTAAGGTTACGGAAGTGAAAACGTTAAGAGTATGAGGCTAACAAAGATAATTCACATACGAAGTGTCTACCATTGGAAATAAGCAAAAATACAAGGCTACCAATGAGAATTTTCCTTAATTAATAGGGTATTTATGTTATTTTTTATGATAAATTAAACAAACATTATCGAGGTAATGCCAATACATACATGTATTCGAAACGTGAGTACTTAGCTTGACACTTCTGCTACTTTATTAGAGCTCACTATCTTTTCTCTAACAATTGTTTAGAGGGCTACAAGGGCGGGTGACATTACAAAGTTGAAAATTGAACTGATATCTTAGATGAAAATGATGCAATATGCTTGGTCCTGAATGGGGAGATCTGAAATCATGGAACATTTGGGCGAAACTCACTGAAATAGTAGTTACAGATAATCAAAGAAACATTGGATAGTGAAGCATCATGTTTCTAAATACCCTATATCTAAACAAATTTATTTGGAAATTCCTTTGGAGAGAAGCCAAATTCCATTGAATGAACTGGAAGCAAGTCCACATACATTTGCAATGTCCAAAAGAAATAAAGGTTAGGGAATGACGAACACGGCTTTTTTTAACAACAAACTCAAAGATATGGACCAAACATATGCTTATGACTGGTTTCTAGAATCCCCTCAAGAACAGATTGAGTAATGAATAATGATCAACTCCCTAAATCTTCTAGAAGATTACAGCTTCTTATCACTTTTACATTAGCCCTACTATCCGACCTCCCCATAACCTCCATCTTTCTCT
Organism: Chenopodium album; assembly: GCF_948465745.1. NCBI lineage: Eukaryota > Viridiplantae > Streptophyta > Magnoliopsida > Caryophyllales > Amaranthaceae > Chenopodium > Chenopodium album. Next base: position 36,220,206 of record NC_137853.1, on the reverse strand, counting down.
CTTCACCCCTCCCTTTGCCCACCACTTTCCATCTTCGCCTCTCTCTTGCTCACGCCCTCACTGCTATCTCCCTATGCTATCCTCAATCTTTGCTGCCTTTGTCATCAACCAACAATAAAGCCGAGCAATCCTTAAACGGGCAATAGAACTTTTGCGTGGCCTGTATCACAGCCTCACACAACTGATCGCACCACCGAGCATAAACCTCTTTTGGAAGTATTTTCCTACAATAATCTGGCTCTAATACTCTAGAGCAACTAGGAACCGGGCAATTAATTACAAGAACACCGTCTTGAAGCTTCGAAGCAACATAAGTTTTCACACAACGAGAGCAGCAATACGAATGAGAGCAACCCTTTATCTTAAAAGCCTTCCTTGGAAGCTTAGAGACAGCACAAATTTCACAAACAAACTTAATTTCCATAGGTTCAATTTCAACCACACCCATAAAGCAATTAGCAGCAACTCAAGAAACACTGCAAAATCCCCAGATCAAAACCCAATTAAAAATTTCATAAAATTATATATAAAAAAAAAAGTATATATTCACAATTAACAAATTCGACTATGAAATGGGGTATACTGGAATTATTCAAACAAAAAATAACATAAACCCCAATTAAAATAACAAAGGTTGTTGGGGAAATTAATTTACCGGCTCACAAAAATGACACGAAATTGGACAAATTAACACTTCGAGGCCGGAACGAAATCAGAAATTTTCGACCTGAATTTACACACCGGGTGTCACGAAATTACACTTGCAAAACGATTTCAAGAAAAATAAAAGAAATCTAACTTTTCTTCTCGTTATTAAGAGAGAGAAACTAGGAAAATCTAATATATATTTAAAGGGGAGTTTTTTCCCGAGTTGTTACAGAGCCACGTAGGATCTAATTTTCTCAGCGCGCCAGGTACGATTATTAATTTTTGTTGTACCCAATTAAATAAGAGATTATTAATTTCTATATTAAATAATTCAAATGCCACGTAAGCAAAATTGGCGAATGAGATTTATAAATTTAAACTAATTTAATATTAAATATTATCTTTAATATTAGGATTGTTATCTAAATAAATAACAAATTTTAGCTCATAAATACAAAAAAAAAAAAAAAAAAAAAAAGTATCTAAATATGTAACAAATTTTAGCACATAAATTTTTTATAAAAAAATTATTTTAAAAAATTCAAAAAAAAAAAAAAATCGTGCATCGCACGGGTTTCATCTAGTAATTGATAATCGAGGAGAGAGAAAATTGATAATCGAGGAGAGAGAAACTAGGAAAATAATTGATAATTGATGTTCGGTTGTGAAGGGTGGTATTGCATTAAAAAGTACCACTTCTTAGGTTTAAGTTTTGTTCTTAGTGACGCGGCGCAAGGAGATTGAGACATCTATTTATTTGATGAACGACTGAGATTTACTTGTATTTTGTAATGAACGGCTGAAACATCATAATGATAGTTAATAACTATTGAAAATTACCGTAAATGGCATAGGAACTAACCTAGTATAATATATATATCATTATATATAATATATTAACATTGTAAATATATATTTTACATTTGAAAAGTACATACGCACTGCATATATATAAATCTAATGATATCTCCCATCCGATAATTTTACTTTCTTTGGCTCTTAAGGATCAAATGAGGTCAAACTTTATTTAACCAAATTTAATAATTTTTGGTTATGTAGAATTCAAACCCTTGACCTCATTTGAATTTCAGAAATAGACAGTCACATACATAGATTAGTAGAAAATTATAAAATTAAGACTAGGCTCAATTGCTCAAAGCTTGCATGCATAGCTCCATTCATGCAAACAATATTATTATTCAAAGATAACCTCCCTCTTTTAACGGGGACAACACACTTGTAATACATTACATATTAGTAGCTTTAATTTCACCACATTACCATTTCAACAACACAACGACGGACAACGCAACAACATAAAGCAACAACGATTGCAAGATGCTACTACATCAACATGGAGCTAGCAACATAATCGTACACCCTAGCATCGTCTAGGTACATTACTTAATAGTTCAAACGGGGAAACTATTAATTCCAGACGAAGAGAGTATGTACGACATTGTAACGGGTGGAACGCTATTAAGCATGGGTGCAACAAAGGCATCTTCGGCGTAAGCCATGGCAATTTCCAGCGGGATATCCTTCATACCTGCAAGAGGTGTCACAGTTGGAGTCCCTTGAGCAAAGTCCCCTGAATGTTTTACTTGGAGTTTTGCATTTCCTCCTGCTAAATATTCCAGCTTCTGCCTTTCTTGGACCCGCGTCTTCTGCACGTCACATAATCAAGAACAAAATTATTTATATATACTGCATTGTATAGCTTGAAAATTTTATATTCTCCTACTCGTAATTTTTGTTAGAGGACCAACTCAACCAAAATCTTAGACTAATTATTGAAGCCGAGGATTATGTTTTAAACTCTTTCACTTCCCCTCACATGAAAAGTCCTTTGGACTTGAAATATGGATGCAACACAGGCCCATCCATGCCTGGTGCGAATTAATTCTACTTTGACGATGAGGAGGGTGAGATTCGAACTCCTAACCTTTGTGTCACGCTGGTTTTTGAAAATTTTATAATCTACTACTCGTAATTTCAATTCATAAATATTAAAATAACATTGCTTGCTCGAATTGAATGAAATCTTCCTAGTCACTTCATAGTCGTACTAAATCAACATGTAAATGTAACGTAAGTAGGAAAATGAAGATTTTTTTTTAAATAAAAAAAAAAAAAGAAAATTGGTTATTTTATCCTTATATACTACGAGTAAAATGTTAGCGAAGTGTCTAGTCAATTTACTATGTACGTACTACATCACTTAATAAAACTGAAATGAACCTACAATTAAAGTACTGAACTTCAATACATTAACGTGTAGACGGTGTAGTTTCATATATAAATCAAAACTCGATGAATAAACCAAGTATGGTGCTCAAAATAAAAATTTGAAGGAAAAAAATAAATAGGATTAATTAAGAACCTGTTGACAAGACAAGTAGGCACACAAGGAAAATCACAGCAATCGACCTCATTGACATCTTCATAATTTTCTTTATAGAATTATAGAGTATGAAATATAATGTATAAGATTAATTGTTATGATAACTAACATAAATTAACGACTATATATAGGAGAAAAAATAATACACTATTGAAAAGGTTTAAAGGTATAATGCCGAAATAATATGGGACACTATTATTATGTCTTGGTGCCAAAAAGCTTCTGACGGGGCAAGTGTTAAGTCTGTTTAGGCCCAAAGCCCTATGTGCATCTACCGACATCAATTGTGTGCGATATTTAGGTGACCCGAGAAATATCTAACCTAAACGTTGGTATACGTGGTTCGGCCATTTAGACCTGTCAAAGTGTCAATAATGATATTTGATCATACTCGAGAGTGTCCAAATTGCCTAAAATTGAATTGAATTTCGATTTTAAGAAGTCATTTTGAAATTGAACTTTACACTTGTAAAATTAACATGATATGAAGTATGGAGTATGTGTGTCATGAATATGACATCTTGACATGTATCGTCCGATCTACAATTTTTTAGAACAAAGAGCTCGTTCCAACCTAATATGAGCTAAATTCGATGGCATTTGCGAGTACTTACAACACATCAAATACACAATGATTGATTAGTTTGAAAGGTCTATATTACTAATGTACGTCGCATGATTTAATTAATAGGGTATTTATGTCATATTTGATGACATATAAAACAAACGTTGTCGAGGTAATGCCAATACATACATGGATTCGAAATGTGAGTACTTAGCTTGACACTTCTACTTTGTTAGAGCTCACTGTCTTTTCTCTAACATTTATTTAAAGGGCTACAAGGGCGGATTGATTATCAGAATATAAATTGAGAAGGGAGCTCTAATCCTCTAACCACCTGAGTTATCCTATGCTCTTTCTCTAACATTTGTGAGATTTTCCGACAGCTCTTGTAGTTCTACCTTACCTCAAACTAACCATATACGAGTATTAGTTATGAGGTGGCATACTATTAATTGCATTCAATTGGAATACTAATTAACATTTTTATGGGATAAAAAAGAGAAAATCATTGTAAAACAGAGTAAGTATATACTTTTGTGTATAAATTAAATACAAAAAATAGCCAAAGAAATATGTATACTCTAAATAGTGAAATAATACACCATTACAATAAGAAAGTTAAATTTCATATATCAAAATAACATCACCATCATCATCAATTGAACGTTTAAAGTGTGACCACATAAAATACTTTTTTCTTATTCTTTTTTGTTGGCAAGGTAAAAACTGGAAATAGAAGACGAGTATTTGATGGTGCATTTACTGATAATCTGATATGAGTACGTAAAATTTTGAAATGTGCATGTCGGCAATGAATATTAGTGGTCCTCCAATCCTACTTGCATTGCCAACTTTATAACTTGGATAGTTTCTTCCACCTTTTGTCATCTTTCTATATTTTCATCTTTTAGTCAATGGATGCTTTCTCCTTAGACAAAAATAATCATACCTTATCTTCATATTTTCCTTTTTCTTTTATACTAATTACTCTTCAAAAAGAAAAAAAAAAAAAAGGGGTACTGATTTGTTTGATTAATAATACCAATAGCTTACAATATCTGTCTAGATTTTTCTTCTTACGATAAATCTATCCTCATATTTTTTAAAACTATATGATAATCTACCTCCTTTAATGGAATGAATGATTGGTCTCCACCAACAGTTCAGCACATATAATAAATTAAATTAATGGGAGTATTACTGTAAGTAGTACAACACCTCGTTAGGTCGTTTTCAAAAGTTATTTACATTCAAAATTTGTGTAAATGCTTTCAACAAAAAAAAATATACATATAGTTGTGTAATTGCGTAAATGTAAGAGTTCAACATAAAATTAAAAATAAATTCGTAGATGTCAAAATTAAACATTTTATAATTTTTAACTAGTGTGTGTCCCGGGCTTTGCCCCGGGTGATACTTTGAATAATTTCATTTTTATATTAGAAGCTTTAAAAGACTTATTAATTTATTTAACTTGGGTAAATTAGAATACAATGACATTAAAAATTTATTTTGGATTTTTTTTGGTTTTTATTCTACATTCTAATACATGTATGTTGTATTCATATATAAATTTGGATTAATTAAGCATGAATAAATTCTAGCTAAGATCAGATTGTGATGCATTTGGTTTCCATTCAATGAGGTTTAGGGTTATGTTCAAATCTCCTTGTATGCATTTTTAATTAAGATCATTGGATGATGATGTGGCAAGATGCTAAAGGCTGTTGAAAGATGTGTGGTGCTTTACAGGTGTAAGAAAGGAAACACGTGGCACATACACAATTTTATAAACGCCTTTTAGAATATAGTATAGGTATATTCAATTGTGTATGAGAAAAAATTGCGTTTATAATGATTTGCTAATAAAAGCCTATTCTGATTTACTGAACTGATTGGAGCTGAATTTAATTGAACTTAATATTTTATGAGATAAAGAAATTAGGAACTGAACTGAATTGATCGGAGCTGAACTGAACTGAAAATAAACTGAAGAGAACAGGTCTTAAATATGCAACAAGCTAGTTAATTAAATTCTACAAGATATATGAATATATGTTTCGAACGTAAATTCAGCTTAAGGGCCTGTTCTCTAACGTTGGAATTCATTTCAGTTCAGTTCAGTTCAGTTCAGCTCCTAATTTCCTTCTCTTATAAAATATTCATTTCAGTTCAGTTCAGTCCAGTTCAGTTCAGTTCAGTCCAGTTCAGTTCAGTTCAGCTGAGTTCAGTCAATGAGAACATGCCCTAAATCCAATTAGGAATAGAACAAGTATTTAATTCAGTTTTCTTCGAACTATCCTTATCAATATCATCAATTACATCTTCATATATATTACTCACTACTAGTATATTTATCTATTCATCAACAACCATGGAAATATTGTGGATGGTATATTATTACTTTTATAAATAACTAAACTACAAAAGAATAAAAATCTTATAATGGCCAATTGAAATATGACTACCATATTGTTTTAATGGTTATTCAGATTATAATTGACTTCTTTTTCATCAAGTAATCTATAAATTGTTTATTTTATTTTATTTATTTTTTTTTTTTTTTGGGGGGGGGGTGGATACTGGGTATAATATAGTGATAGAGTATAAAACATACTCCATCAATCATAACCTTAAATTTTTGGTTGATTTGGTCTTTTAATAAATAGTATCATAAACATTTTTTTTTTCTAGTTTTTAGTTTCATTTATGTATTATTTTATTATAATTAATAATTTCTCGAAAAATATCTTTCGTATGTTGGATTAAAATTTTCAAAATTTATATTGCATTTAGATATTAAGAAATTAATTATGTCCATATTATATTTTGAAAAAATAAACCGATTATATTATTTATTATTAAAATATTATGATACATTTCAAACGACCACTATAAAAACATTGAATAAGGTCGTGACAAGTTTGTTGCATGCTTTCCCTTCTTGTTACTTTTGCACGGGATACACAACTACACAAGTCACAAAGTAGACATGGACATTTCCCTCAAAAAAAAAGTAGACATGGACATTAAGCAGCGCAACATACCTTATCTTAACGCGATCCACGTATAGCGTTAACGCGATCCACGTATAGCGGCATAGGTATATGCCGTATATCTAGTAAGGGGCCTAAGTACGACATGTCCCACCATTTTGGCAAATAGTGGATAATGTAGTCAATTTCTAACTTAAAATCAAAAATTATTCAAACTCCATCCATGAAATTCTACACAATCTCTTTCGATTTTTTTTTTTTAAAAAAAAAGAAAATAATAATGACTTGTGTCTTGTAGCATTGGTATATTCTCTTTTTATTCCATGTATAATATGTATATTCTAGTTTATTTACAACAAGAAAACAAAAGATAATATGAAACATGCATTGAATTTTACAATAAGTTAATTATTAGTGCTCCATAAACTCAATAGTTTACATTTGCCTCCTACACGAACACAAAAAAAAAATGTTAACAATGCTAAACTTGCTATTGTTAATGTTATGCATTTATGCAGATGCAAAAAAAAAAATAAAAAAATAAATAAATAAAAATAAATAAATAAATAAATAAAAATTAAATTTAAGTATCCATCAATAATGAACACAGAAATTCACATATTCAGAACAAGTAACAATTAACATCCATCACATGGATATAAGATACTCCGTATGTTAATGCATGTTTTCATAGAATCATACGAAGTATATAACCCATATAAGATAATTTAACTTAATGACCTCGGGAATTCATTAAGTTCAAACCAATGTACCCCAAGTTTTAGGGCATTGCCCTACAACCCTAAAACTAGAGTCAGTTGTCCTTAACTACACGCAATTTGTTAACAGGGCAACGTGTGAGACCGTTGTGCCAAATCGTCCTCATAAAACATATAGGTTCAAGACATATTCTAACACTTGAATTGTTGTAGACCTTGTAGTCCTTCCATCATTTTCATATTAGTTCAATTTTCAACTTTGTAATAATGTAACTTTGAATAATCTACGTAGTATTATTGTTCTCTGAAGCTGTACCAGTTTGCATATAATCTCCCCTCTTTGGTAATTTACTTAATTTTATATGCTACTTTTATTTACCTTTCATCCCATACACTCTCATTATTTTCCCTTTTAAAGTATAAACAAGTTCCATAATATAAATGCAACATGCGATGTAGGGTTCTAAACTCTAAACCTTTTATCGTACCAATATGACAATCGACATATTACCCATTATTATTTATAATACTCCGATCCGTATTATATAAAAGTTGATTATATGCAAGTATTTCGTATTATATATGTAATAAATATATACGAGTATAGTACTTTCTCTGTTATAAAAAAAAATATATATATATAGCAACATTTCGACTAAAATGTGAGAGTTTTTAGGTTCGCAGGGTAGGGAATTGAAGTGTATTTCTACCTTCAATGTGCCCCTAGTTAAGATTTATCTCACAACGATTGTGATTGTAAATAAGAGAAAATCTTTACCAATAGTAGGTCAAGTATTTTTTTAATACGTAAATAAAAGTGATGACATAATATTATAAGTACAAATACAAAGATAAAAAACCGTCCATATTATTATAACACGCGGTAGGCTAGTAGCCTTCAAGCAATATATCTTTTTCGAGTACCAAGCCTTAATTTTTTTTTACATCAACATACTTTTTCTTGTAACGATAAAAGATAAGGAGACATTAGAAGACTCTCCTCACGAGGAAAAACTCTTCTTAATGCAACGACAACAACAACGTACGTAGATGCATGAATGGACGATGACATGACTTATGAAATTATTCACAAGGTCTGCTGCACATGCATCTTCTACGAAAACCTTGACAACTTCCACTAGGAAATCTCTCAGAATTGCAATTTGATTCACAGTTCCTGCTGCTAACGCATATTCCTTTGAATGTATGACTAGGAGTGGTACATGTCCTTGCTTCTGCTATTTTTGGCGCAACCTCTTTTTTTTTCACCCAATTACAAAGGAGAAATTGTACAAATAATAAGTCAGATTAAAGAAATTGTAAAGTACATCATCTAACTAATTAAGACAATTATAAATTATACATCCTCAAATCCTCAATTAATGATTGTATCATTATAACTTTCATGTTATTAACACATAAATTTAACCATTAATTTTAATTTCTATGACATGGTTGTACAATTATAAAAGTTGACATTGAAATTTAAACAAGTCATCAAAACAATTTTTTATTTTTTTATTTTTTTATTTTTATTTTTTTTTTTTTTTTTTTTTTTTTTTTTTGTGGTATGTGACTATCTAGAGATCGATAGAGATAATGTTTTAGATAAGAAGAATAAGATAATAGAAGTTGCTTTTGGAGGTATGGTATAGTCTTTGAAAGTTTGAAGTAGACAACAATCTTTAAGACTTAATAATCCTAATACTCTTTATAATTCATTGGAGATGAATGAGAATAAAAGGGCTAGAATTAAATTATCCACTAAATTAAATAATCAACCTATACATGAAGAACGGCTATAAAAAAAATTATAGCATACTCTAAAGAATGATTTTCCTTTATGGCTTTATTATATTCACAATAAAGTTTTATTTAATAAGGACTGTATGTGCATACTAAAGGCCTAATCACATCATTCACACAACAATTTTTTACAAATCCTGCTAATGTAATTTACAACATGCCATAGATTTGATAATGAGTCAAATTTTATGTGAAATGAATGAATTAGTCCACGTTATCAAATACTCTGTGTAATTTTTTTGTCTTCGATTTTATTTGAGCTTGTGACCTTTAATAACACAGTATAGTGAGGTACATATACTATTGTTATTCAAACAAGGATAGTAATAGTATAATTAAAGAGCATGGTATTTTCAGAAAATATACCATGAGAGTTACGTTTATGCTAAAAACAATAATAAAAATAAAATTGTTACGTAGTAGTATGAGAAATTAAAGCACTATTGTTTCCTCTTTGATTCAAATAAAACATTATATAGCCCTTAATTTTATATTGCATAATCAAATCAATTTTTTCAAAGGAATAATATATTATGGAGCTAGAATAATATACTAGGTAAAACTATTGAATTTTCAAGGGGGGAGAAAGAACCTGCTGCCAAAACAAGCAAGAGAACCAGAAAAATGGCCTGCTTCATATTGATCTTTGTTATTGATATTTTGTAAAAGAGCTCTAGCCTTTAGTTTAGGATAGTGTATGTTTGGTGATGCCAATCAACACAAACCAAAACCTATTTATAGAAGAAAAAAGTTGAATATTTTTAAAAAATCTATACCAAATAAATATTTGTACGTATAATAATACTCACTTGTCTTGACGTGGAACATCATTATTATCTCAACCAAAATGCAATTACCGACACTGGAGTTATCGTAGCAAATGATAAGAAGATGACTTGCTAGCTTGTGCTGTTGTGAGTTGTGACAAATGTAAGAAATATTAGGGAAAAAAAATTAAAAAAACGTGTAGACTTATGATTTCGATCATCAATAATGACTTATCTATATCTATGTCTCATACAGGCTAAGAGTTTGTTAACATTTACTGAATTGAGTTGAATTGAATTGAACAAAATTAAACTGAACTGAATTGAACTGAACTAAACTGATTGGAGTTGAATTGAACTGAAATGAATATTTTATGAGAGAATGAAATTAGGAGTTGAACTAAACTGAACTAAACTAATTAGAGTTGAACTGAACTTAACCGAACCAAACTAATTGGAGCTTAACTGAACTGAAATTAAGCTAAAGTGAACATACCCTAAGTGAGATGACATTTTTTTTTATTGATCTTAGGTCCTAGAAAGTAAGAAATACCGATTATAGCATTTGTGATACAATGATTGATAATTAGTATAAAATTTTATAATCCAAAGTTGAATCATTCATAATGAAAAATTGATTCAAAGCATATTATAACATAGACTCTATTCTTTTCACACTCGTCTAATCTTACCTCCTCTATTAATTAGTTGTGAAACATATTACAATTAACCTAACAATGAGCATCAAGGGCGGCTTAAAGATTGTATTAGATAAAGGAGTAAATGTTATGGTAGATAATAGATGTTGTAGGTACTTGAGTTGATTTGATAACTTTATAAAGAAGATATCGTGGTTGGCGGGCCTTGAGTTCAATCCCCCTAACTTGTTTATTTGAAATTCGATTTTGGGCCACTTATACCTCTCCCGTTCTTATTTATCTAAAAGGCTTAATAATTATATCCCAGTCCATGAATAAAAAAATCAATAAGTTACGAGTACAATAATTGTAGCATAGCCTAAATCTCATACACACATTGCCTGTAAAAGAAAAAAGTCTACAACTTTAAAGGAACTACATAAAAATCAATGTGTGATGATGGAGTTGTCGTCCACTGAATTTATATGGTACAAATTCTGTATCTCAAATCTCAATGCTACATATAAACATTTATTGATTTCAATTGATTAAGCATTGTTATTATTTATTACACAAATTTTCATAGGTGATTAGCCACAGTATGTGGCCGAGATTACTTATTTATGAGTTACTTGGTTCAGTTCAGGGGTTACTCACTTATTCATCCGGTCATGAGTTACCCTCACACATAAAACGTGTTAATTGATTGAATAACTCCAGAATAAGTTACCCCTAAATACGTAACCCGCCCACACTGTGCCACCCAGAAAAAGCTCCGTAATAATGAAAATTGAGTTTCAAAAGGTGTAAAATGAGTTAATATAAGTTTACACCCCCAAAGGATCACTCATTATATCTTTAAAAAATAGCTCTTTTCTCTCTTACATTCTCTATGAACACCCTCAAGAATAATCAAGATAAATTTTTATTTAAAGGTTAGAATCGAGATACATATACTTTAATAACTCCATTATTCATACAAGATATAAGACTTTAATTTCCACTTTTAGCAAGTTGACTAACAAATTAAACGACTTTATCTTCCACTATTAGCAAAGGGACAACAAAGAGATTATCCTCCACTTAGCAATTGAGGTATGTTTAGTGATTATTAGTGAATGTGCTCATTTTTAATAAATAAATAAATAAACAACTAATAATTTCCAGAAAATATAAAGATCTAATTCCACTAGAAATGCACTGATACATAAGCCTTTATTAAACTTGCGCATGTCGGTAATCAAAATTCAATATTATGCTGCTCATACAGACGATACAGTACTATATTACTGACTAATAAAGCTTTAATTAACTTTGATAATTAGTGCACGCTAATTTATCTTGTTTATCTAGATGGATCTTTCTTTAGATGCTTTTTCATCCGACAATGAGGCCTTGTCATCTTTTGGGAAAATCGTGTTATTCCTTTTCACATTCATAGATTTTTATTTTTTCATGTTCAACATGGTTTTTTTTTATTAGCTGTAGCTGTAGTATAACTAGTATATACTTTGCATGTAAAGTGCTCGACGAAATGCCGCAGAGAAAAAGTGGTGAATTGGAATTGTATGATTGCTGGGTTTGGTAAGAATAACATGATAATATATATTGATTTATTGGTTTGTTTAATTAATTGTATGCCTGCTAAGAATATTGAGTGAGAGTATTGGGCTAGGGTTATGTTTCAGAATTCAGATGTGATGTGTTGGATATGCCGATATGATATGAATCAACCCTTAATCTAATCAAATATTCGAATGACTAATCACCTCGAATAATGACCGGTCCTAATCTGAACAACCCATTTGTCATCTTGAGTAGTAATGCATTATAAACATATTATACATAGGGTGTTATTTAATAATAGTCCTTAAAATTTTAAAATTTTGGTCCACTATCTATCTTAGTGGCATGCTTGACTCTGTTTATATATAGGCCTCATTGAGTCACTTCAGATTTTATAATATTTGTGTTGATAACTTGGCTCCATTTCTAAGGGTGGTGCCTCGACAATGAACGAGTCAGTGATGGAGTATATAAACTGATCTTGGGCTTCTTTTGACCAATAATTCTTAGTAAAGGCATTTGGAATAATGATCATATTCCATTGAAAAGTTTGATTGTTCCCCAAAAAATGCCTCAGTAATGCGAGTATGACAGAAGAAAATTTTGTACTGACCGCATTGCATATCAAAGTAGTGCTAAGGAGCATGATATTGTACCATAAGAAGCTCATATCTTCGGGTCTGCAGGTGCTCATCTAGAGTTATGTCACCTAGCTGAGATGATTAAGCACATAGGCACATAGCAGAAATGTTAAATTTCAGCTAGAAGTTCAATAATAAGGGGAATTACCCTGATTAACTGATTTGATGCATTGACAAGCCTTAGTTTCTCAGAAGTAATGATCTATGTATACTGATCAATGTTTTACCTTGAATTTTGTAGTGACGATCATGATATGGTGATTCCGTATACAGGCCAAGGAGTGATTGAGGGAAGCATAGGCAATATCACAAAAATGAAATCTTCGACGAACACAGGCCAGGTTGATGGGTAAAGATGGTCTTATATTACCTCATAGACTCTTTTACCTGTCATATACTCATATCTACCAAACTTGATCAATTGGCACAATATAAGCAAATGATTATGCACCGTCGTTGTACACAGATCATTCTGCAAGCTCTGTTATGCAGGGTGCAGGGCATATGGTTCCAGAAGACAACCAAGAGAAGGTTAGAGGTGTACATGTTTAGCTGTATGTAATACCAGTATGTCACAAAAATAGACGAGTCTGAGGCCAATAGCTCAAAAGCATGAAACTGTATGTTTATTTTTATTGTGTGACTAACAATATGGAGTTATTGACAGTCAAGATATATTACTATCAATTATTCAATTGCACCTTTACCTACCAAGCAACATGTTGATCCTGTTAATTAGGTAACGTGCAATTCAGTGTAAACAATAGAGGGAGAGACGGGGAAAACAAAAAAAGCTCATTTGATTGGCTTGACATGGTTTTATAAATTTATTTATATAGGAAAATGATTTTAATAAAAGAAAATAATTCGTCTATAATCATAATCATTGAGTTAAATCATACTAGATGATATCAATAAAATTTCAGATTTTGGAAATTGAAGATCTTATCATATTATGTCATTTTCCATTATTTAATCTATGTATACTTGATAGTTTTCTGGGTAGATACAGATTGCAGTTGAATATGCAGTGTTTATTTCTTACAAGTTAAACCCATATTCCAATCATTTAGCCTATTTTTTTGGTATGAAGATTACAAGTTCATGAAATAAGAGAAACAATAATAGGATTGATGTTATATACCTTATAGTAGTAATTGCATCGTTTTATCACAAAAATTAATTCAGAATGTCTAGCAATTGTCATGTTGTTAAACTAGCAACACTGATTATTTATGTCATACTTTGTTTTACTCTGATTAAAGCTGCACCTCAAAGTTCACTTGTTACACATTTGCCAGGTTTTAGTGGCAGCTTCCCTTCTAAGCACTACTCTGGGTAAGCGTTACATTCATTTTTGTCTTTCTGATTTTGTTTAGTATTTACAAAGTACAATAGCTAGATCAATTATAGGGCTGATCAAATCAACCCGGCCTGCCAGCCATTTCCGGCTTGATTAACAAAAGTTTAAAGGCCGATTTTGGGGTCTATATCGAATTTTTTTGGGTGATCTAGGTTCTCATATTGGCCAAATATTCGGGGGATCGGGGGTGTGCTGTTTTCATAGGATGTTTCACATGTGTGGCCTAGCCAAATACGGCCTATGATCAACTCTAATCGAACATGATTTTTAACTTTATATATATTTATTATTGTTGAGTGAAAATGGATGAGTTTTTTTTTTTTTATTTGTGAATTATTATTGTTGTTGCATGTTGGTGGTGTTCAAGGTATGTGCCAATTGATGAACATAACGCGAAACACATGTTCTACTATTTTGTGGAATCAGAAAGAAATCCTGCAAAAGATCCTGTTGTTTTGTGGCTTAATGGTGGACCTGGATGTTCAAGCTTAGGGGCCTTGGTTTATGAGCATGGTAACTCTTTTTACCCCTACTTTTTCGATATAGTACTTTATTGTCCCGAGATTTGAAAATCTTAACCTTATGGCACCGACGGATGTACAAAGTGTTATGACGTGTCAACTCATACCCTGTATTTTTCAAGGACAACAATGGTAACTTGGGTTTTTAAATTCGCAATAGAAATAAGTTATGACGGGAAATTTGACTATAAGTAGTTGCTTATCACCTACTTACGTTGTTTAATGATTAAATTTGTGCGTTGTCAAACATTGAAGTCAAAAGGGTGCATGTACTGCGAAAAGTGGAAGTTTGATGTAACTTAATTTTATGTTGGAATCGTTATTTAATTGCGGTTGAATATGTATACAGGCCCATTCAATTTTGAAGCTTCTGGCCCAGTTAGTTCTGAAGACTTGCCAAAGCTGCATCCTAATCCATATAGCTGGTCTAAGGTCTAATCCTACAACTATTCTTCATACTTCAGACTAACTTTGAACAATTATTGATGAGTTCATTATTAAGTTACTATTATAATCTCATAATTTATATTGTTTATGCTAATTAACTAGTCTGTTCAAGCAGGTGTCCAACATTATCTACTTAGATTCTCCTGTAGGTACTGGCTTTTCTTTCTCAAGGAACACAAGTGATTACATAACTGGGGACTTAAAGACTGCCAAAAATACACTAATTTTTCTGCTTAAGGTACTTATTTGCTTGTCAATATATAATAAGAAAATGTCTAATTGTATAACTTGTTAACGAGGCAAAATGTCCTATATAGTCGATACCTTTAGTTACACCTTGGGCAAGGATGCTATATGGACATTTCGCCCCTTGTTAGTTGCCTAATTGTTAGGTATGCAGTAATTGGTGTAACTTTTTGAACTAATATTGTAGTAGATGTTTTAGCTCTATAGAGAAGCATACACACACTAATTCCATGTTGTTTGTATGAAATTTGATATGCTGCAAATGTAGTGGTTTGAGATGTTTCCAGAGCGCCTTAACAACCCATTTTTCATTGCTGGAGAATCATATGCTGGTATTTTTATACCAACTCTTGCACTTGAAATAATGAAAGGTATCTAATAGATTTCATGTAGTATTAGAGTACATTATATCCTTAAAAAGGAGAGGGTGATGCATTATTTATTTTCAATGTCATGGTTGATTTTTTGTAGGACTTGACTTAGGCTCAAGGCCAATCATTAACTTAAAGGTAAGCACCTTCTGATATTATAGAAAATGTGATACAGAATATTATTTTCTGGACATTCTATAGTAGTATATGTAACTACGGAGTAAGATTTTGCAACAGATGGATTAACATATTACAGTAGGTTACAACATTTCCTCTACACACAGGGCTATATGATAGGAAATGGAGTTACTGATAAGTACTTTGATGGGAACGCTGCTGTTCCTTTTGCTCATGGAATGGGCTTGATCTCAGATGATCTATATCAGGTAATCTTTACAGTTCATAAAGCAGTTATCAAACTGCTTAAGCCCGGGTTTTTAGCTCAATTATCTGCATTCCTGCAGGAAATCGTCGATGTATGTCATGGCAGCTATTTAACACCATCAAGCAAAACATGTCAAAGCAAACTCGACAAGTTTGATGATGTAATTGATTTTAGCTCTTTTTGAATGCAAATTTATGTTCTTTTTCAGAAAGATTGCTGACTTTATTTCTTTGCCTTCTGATTAACAATAGGTCACTGAGAATGTGAATCTTTATAACATCTTGGAACAATGCTATGATTTTTATTATGATGAAGGGTATCAATGCTATAGCTGCATTGCTGACGAAGATCTTGATAATGCTAATATGAAATTGTCAAGAAGCTTTGGCAAATTTGGACTCAATGAGAGGCGTCTTCCTATCAAGAGAACATTTACAGATCATAAAATTAGTTCACTTTGGTCACAAGTTATCAGCAATGTTAGTACTTTATGTCATGTAAGTAAAAGTTACTATAAATTTTGTACTAATTCCTTTGTTCCGGTGCATATTGCCTTTACTTGTCATCTGTCAGTCATGCATAGATGAATGCATAAAGAATACTAATGATCCTTAAAATTTAGATCAATGGTTTACTTATTAGCTTTTCCAATTTGAAATTTTAGCTATAAACAGGAAAGAAGTTCCAAAAATCAGAAAAACTATAGCTTCAAATTAATATGTAGTCTCAAGAACAACATGACTAACTTTTGAGTATCCATAAACTGGAAACTGACAGTATTATATACCGAACTGGCCCTTAAGCTTCGATTCATGACTGGTATTGCAGTCTCAAATTTACTGTCACGGTATAGTTCTCAACTCTGTTTATGTTAAGGACTCACTTCCACTTTATAACTTTATCAGAGTGATATGGCTCCCATCCTGTGGCTTAACAATAAGGCGGTTAGGAAAGCAATGCATGCTGCAGAGGTAGGATAAACACCTATGCAAGATCAGTTCTTGGTAAAGCTGTATAGAAAACAAGCAAATCCATTGACAAGTTTGATTATTCCCTGGCAATGTTGCATCAGGAAAGTGAGACTGGCAGATGGGATTCTTGTACAGACCGCCTAACATATCATCGTGATGTTGGGAGCATGATTAAATACCATAAGAGGCTTATTTCTATGGGCCTGCGGGTGCTCATATACAGGTATGTTAGCATTTAGTGGTCACATAATCTGAGTCTAGAGTTTAGCATTGTGAATGTTCATAAATTCTTTGTAAACTAATAGACGTTTTAAACTGAGTCTTGTAGCGGAGACCATGATATGGTGGTGCCATATACTGGAAGTGAAGCATGGACAAGATCACTTGGTTACAAAATCATCGACGAGTGGAGACCTTGGTTTACAAATGGACAAGTTTCTGGGTACATTCATTCTACTAAAATCTTAAGAATGGTAAAGCTAAATATCAGAGAATTATGGTGCACTTAATAGTCATCCTATTGATTGCAACTTTCAGGTTTACACAAGGTTATGACAAGAACCTCACCTTTCTTACTATTAAGGTCAGCAGCCCATAAGAACCTTACTTGCTTTTCTGCTGTGTAATCCTTTAATAGTTGGTTATTAATAGTACTCGTACAGTCGTATGAGTCATATCCTTTATCCTAACACACATTAAACGAAAAGTTATTCAAACTTCACAATTATGTCATAATTTGCTACTGATTACGATCATCATTCTGCATGCTCTTTCAAAACAGGGCGCAGGGCATATGGTGCCAGAAGACAAGCCTAGAGAAGCATTGAAATTTTATAGCAAATGGTTGGCAGGAAAGAAAATTTGAGAGATTTGGGCTTAGAAGAAACAAGAAAGTCCAAGACATTGGTAAAGTATTCTTTAAGCTTTGCTATCTATAATCACCTAACAAAGAATTAAGGTGAAAATATACTTTGTATGTACTTTGCTCACCTAAATGGTAGTCAGAGAAGCCAAGGTCAATTGTTCAATACAATGAAACATTGTGTGGAACATTGTTTGATTGACAAAATTGGTATACAGATAACAGTTGAAACAAAATACAGATTATTGAATTCTACGCGATATAAGTTATTCCAACATACAGCAGTAAGCTAGCTAATACCTCTTTTAAACTTTTTTGACTCTCCCTCGTACCAATCTTGATCCATGTTATGTACATCAGTGCATGTAAGATGAAATAACAAATATTGAGGGAATTTGAACAGAAAGGCATGCAATGTGTGCTTGAAATGGGTTAGAGATAAGAACTTAAACCACAATTAGCAATGAAGTAAATAAAAAGTCTCAAAACATAAAGAGAACTGCAGAAGCCTTTATGTTTCATGTTGTGTTCACAATTTCGCATGGAAGCGGTACATCAATGTCCGATTCTAGGGAAAATGTCCCCTTGTCAAATATGTCAATTATTTAGAGACTCGGTATATCTGACACTTGGAAATATACTCAGCATACTCGAAACTTCTAGCCATGTTTGAGCAATATAACTCAGTAAAGTGTGCAAAGTTGATCATACAGAACAGAACTAGTATTGGCATATAACAAATGAAATGAACAAAATTAAAGTTACACTTTTGCAACGTTTAAGTAAATGGTCAGAGTGATGATCTTGCTAATCAGATTTGAAGGCCTGTATAATAATCTCCAACTAAGACATCAATGAATCATAAAGGAAAAGATTAGCAATCATTATTTTCTGGATTCTTATTTAAGGAATAGATGTTATAATCAAGAACTAGTATGATGGTTCTTCCATAAGCCCTGGAAAGCTCAAGAACATGTCGTTTTCTTGATCCAGCATCGCCTCCAAAAATGATGAAGCATCTGAAGAGGCTATTAATGGTGAAGAACCAGCTTGGATTTCCTTACAATCAATCCCTTTATTATCATTAATCAACAAAAACTCTGCCAAATCATTCTCTTCTTGCTCTTGTACCTGACTTTGAGCTGGTTTGAACGCCTCATCTAGGAGAAAATCATGCCAACTAAAACACTCAGGGGACTTGGCCATTTCCCCTGCATTATTATAGCCTGAAGAACAAGCTGATGTTGATGAATTCGACGATGTTTTAGGTGAAGGTAAGCTTAAGAAATCGTAGCTGCTGTTATTGGGTGGTACATTAGTATCGGAATTTGGTCCTTCAGTGACAAGGCTTATGGCTTGCAGTTGAGACAGAAGGTCTAGGGAGTGACTGTTACTGTTATTCGTAGCATAGTTGTTTTGCATAGGTAAGACATTATTATGAGATACTTGTGAATTTGAGAGGAAAGTGTATGAAGGTGTAGTAAAAGAATCTGGTTTCGGAAGGCTGGATGTGTTATTGCTAGCTTTCTTCAAATCCTTTCTGAAAGTTCCGATATACTTTGGGGTGTCAGAAGACCTAGAAACACCACCAATGTTCCCATAATCCGCTAGGATTTGGGAGAATGGCTTATGAGTTATGGGATCAATCCCCATCTCAGTTAGCTTCTTCCTTAACTTGGTATTCCAATGATTCTTTATGTCATTTTCTGTTCTTCCTGGTAGCTGATGCGCTATTAAACCCCACCTAAATGCAACATACATTATATGAGACAAATCTTACAAAAGGGAGAAGGGTGAATGCACAATAGGTGATTTCAAATTTCAAATGTACTTAACCAAGGGCTGATACACAGGCTGATACACATATCGCGAATCAAAATTCACTCTCCAAGGACATTTTTAGGTAGTTTGTGAGATATCTTAGGGCATTTCCTGAACATCCTTAGAAAAAAAGTGGCTTTTTCGGGAGAATAAAGGGTGAGTCCACTCCTAGAGATGGGTCAATCATTTCTCGTGTGTAACCAAACAATGTAACTATGTAAATTTATTTAGCCAATCAAGAAATTACAGATCGAGAACTAGTTATGCATCAAAGTTAGGGAATTGATCACTTACCAAAAGCAATCTGAAGTACTGAGTAACAAGATTATACTGAAACAGATTAAAAATACATTACTCTATATAAAGTGGGAGACGAAGTAACCTGCTACCAACAGCAGCATGAAGCTTGATGATAAGCTCCTCTTCCTGTTGAGTGAAACCCTCATCATGTAGATCAGACTTCGTATAACTATTATTATTCCACCTTAATCTACAATTCTTCCCACATCTTTTTGTCCCTAAAAAGAGAATTTTGCATACAATCAACCAAAACTAATATAAATCAAACTTTTCATACACCATAAATATAAATTATAACATAATCATGCATGTTACACAATATTACAACAATGTGATTATAGCATTGCAAACTACCTGTTTTTCTAGGAACAGAACTCCAATTCGTTGTCCCCTGCTTTGATACATACGCGAATGTAGTACCATCCTTATCTTCACCCCAAGCACCCTTCCTCGCATTTAGTTTGTCACAACATGGAGGAGGTCTTACCATCTTAAGTATATCTTCTTAGCATATAAATAATTATGTTAACTTATATTTGCAAATTAAAAGATCATTATAGGATAAAATGTAAGAAAATAATGAAGGTATAAAGTTTATGCTACAAATGATGTATTTATTTTTTTTTCTTAAGAGAAAAAAATTGGTTAGGAAATGAGTGTAAGAGGAACATAAAATGAAAAAAGCATGAGACTTTTACGATGCATCTCGTCTAAACTAAACTTTCATGATATATGCATTGTAATGAAGATGATCAAGTAAAATGGATGAAATAAATGTTTATAATTTCTTTTATTTTCTCTTTCTAAAATTTGAATTGCATGGCTCTAAGGAAATACAGGTTCAATTTGGGTGACTAATTTGGTTAGAGTTGTAGAATTATACTAATTTAAAATATGTATTTGTTTAGATTTGTTGGTTATTGTGAAAGAGAATGACTTTGATTTGGATTCTAAACAATCATAAACTTATCGCGAACATTATAATGAAATTTTAAAAACTTACTTTAATTCATTAATAAAAACAAGTTTCGGATGAAGAATTAATTGATCCATCCTCCCACCCGACTTGAACACTTTCTCTTATCTCTTCTTGCAAAAAACTGTGAATCTATCAAAAATTGAACCATTATTAGTGATTTTGAGGGAGTAATACTTATTTCATACTAGAAGATGCAATTATTTTGTCCAAAATTGTTCTAAGTTCTTTGATCTTACGTGAAAAACTTTAGTGTAACACATGCATGTTCATTTCAATTAATCCGAGAGTAGTTTGTTGTTTTTTTTAAAAGCTAGCACTCCTATATGGTCAAATAAAGCTTGTTATTATGTTGAAATACTACATATTATTATATTAAAATCTAATGATATATATGCAACTAATAAAATTAGCACTACTGGTCAAACAATATACATTGAAATATTAATCTTACTCTTAAAAATCAAATTTTGAAGTCAAACTATAATCTTGACTTTTTTTTTTGTGGGGGGGGGGGGGGGGTGATCGACATCGCTTGATGCTTATTTAGGACAATGATTTATAATTAATTCCTGAAAATTTCCATAATAATTAGTTGGTCATTACAACTACTAACTACATGTATACTGTACATGGGCAGCAGTCTGAACCCATGTACGATAGATACATATAATATGCATGGGAAAATATGGCTTGGTGTATAATTTAATTAAATATGTTGGCAACTCTGAAAAATTAAGTCCCTTAAAAGCCAAATAATGGTATTACATATACCACATTATTTGGCCGATACAATGCCACATTACACCTACAAAAGTGAGTCAATATTTTAACTTTTGTTTTGCGTCTTTGCCTGCCTATATAGCCTTTGCCGTTAAGGAATCCAATCCTAGAGACTTGAGCCCAAAAAATAATGTTATTTAAAATGCATCACTAAATTGGCTCCTCCAATACTTTATTCAATTTGAATCTAAATTAAATGTAATTTTTCTTACCTACATTGAGCTACATTTGAAACTAGATCAATACTTTCTCTAATTTTATAAGTCTTCTTTATATTTTTTTGGTTAAAGCATGTTTTTATTGATTTATTCTAAATACGCGCGAGTAATTTTTGTGGAAAAAAAAAATTATATTCAAATGTTCATGTGTCAAAACAAAATAATTTTTACAGTTTTTTATAATTTATAAGATCCTTTTAATTAGATCCTTTTAATGTTAACTTTCATAATTATTACATATACACAATCATCTAATGTATTAATGTTTAATGGTGTGTATTAAAAACTAATCAAAAGCAATTAAGTTGAACTTTTAGATTAGGGGGAGTATCTAAATACGGAATATTATCCTTACAAAATCAAACCAAATCAAATCAAACTCTATAGATTGACTACAGCTCTTTACCGCTTCTAATATTCAATAAGATAAGAATCTAAGCTCGAAACTCATTCCTACATAGTATATGTGTATGGCTCATGTATAATCGTATCCCAAATCATCACAACAAATTCATACGTACACATTCATTAAGAAATCTAGCTACAAATTGTAAATTGTGATGATGTAAATTACTGTATTACAAGTACTTCGTATATTCCATCATTCCATGCACAATCCGTAAAAGGATTCATTACAATAAAAAATTATTAAAAGAAACATACATAGGTTAAATTATGATATTCATGTATTCTACAATTGGAATGAATGTTGCAACCCACTTGGACCGATTTTTAGACAATTCAAATAATTATATTCAGCCGTATGCCAACCAACAATTAAATGTTAATATTATATATACTAAAGTTATTAAACCAAATTTTAAGCATATTATTCTGCCCTAATTATTGATGCCCATGTAATCATTTTTAGTGTATGTATTCAGATTATATGTTTGTTGTATATTTCATTTTTGTTTTTATTAATAATTTTAGGTAAGTTGTATACAAGTCCCAGGCATGTGGATAACAACTAAGATGACAAATTTTCGAATTTTTGGACGAAAATATGACATTTATTCTAAGATTTCATTCTCTTGAAATCATCTAATAATGATGATGAGTTCCATATAAGTTTAATACTATATTTTTGGTTGTCAAATGTTAAGGTTTATTTTAATGTTTTGTGCATATAATAATAATCAGGAAAGACTATACTTTTACATGTACATCTCAATTGGTTTACTATAATTGCAATTTAAGGAAATATTAACTAATAATTTGAGATTGTTAATTAAGTCTAAATTGCCTGTATTGTGAAAAGATTAGGCTGTGGGCTGTGTGGCTAAAAAATGAGTTGGATTGATGGGACCATACCCATTATTTTTTATTACTATTGGGTTTGGATGTAGCAAATAGCCAAATAGGTATGGCCTATGGAATAGCTAGTACAATAATTGATAATTGAACCTTTTTTTTTTTTCTTTGACAATGAGATAATTGAACTAGTGCACATAGTTACCGAGTACATAATTTTGAATTTGAGAGTGGGGTAAGTGTCCTGATTTTTAATGCGGGCAACATCTTGGTTTCAGAATCTTGCTCATGAGTGGGAAAAAACATCATACTATGTGCAACTTTAGAATATTATTTCTGAGATATACAAAATTCGAAAGTTGCACATTATACGTAACGGAGGTAGTAAATGAAATAACATTGAAGAAATATACAATTATTAGAATGGCTAATGGCATTGTAAACTAATCAACATTTTGATAAGGAATAATATAATTGTCATCTAATTTAGCTGGTTAATTTTTGGGATTTGATACCTAGAATCTAAGATCAAATCTATGATTTTATTTGCCCATTGCTCTTTCATTTACACCCAAAATACAAGGAATAATAGATCTTCATATTGCTTTCATAAAGAAAAAAGTTGTTTTTGTAAGGTAAATTGAAATACCCTTCAACCAACACCTCTCACAGCCTCACGAGTTAAGTCAGTTTAGCTCCGCAAGTCAATGTTTGAGACTTTGAGAGTAGAAGGGGAGAGACAAGGGAGAAAAAGGTTACACTTGAATGATAATATCTTAAAAAAAAAAAAAAACCTTTTGATATGAGATCATGATAAAATTGCAATGCATGTGTTTTAGGCAAAGCTAGCATTAGGTTGGCCCGTCCAAAGCACAACACATTACTACAGATCAGAGTACAAAGTACCGTATTAAAGTTGAGTTATTTTGGGTTGCATCGATCTATGCCATATTTAGTTAAAAAGGTATGAAATGTAAAAATTACACAGCAAACCACAACAAAATAAGTGAAATATAGCTTACACATGTTTATATACAAGTGGCACAACACATACATACATTCAACACAACTTACATGTGATTATTGGGTTCATGGGTTGAGCCATGGAAGGATGGACCAGCCCTAGCACACAAGCAGCATGAATAACAATACAAATTTGATAAAACTTTGACTTCATTATTTTGACTGTAAAAACAAGCAACCCAAAATGAACATTGTTCGTTCTTTAATTTCATTTATAGTACTCCTAACTTCGTAGGATTTACTAAGAAATAATGTAATCCAATTCTCCAATGTCATCAATGACATAAAGAACCAAACAGGCAAACATATAGTAGCTGGAGAAAACTTTTTTTTTTTTTTTTTTTTTTTTTTTTTTGTGAGGGGAAGCTGGAGAAAACAGTTACATAACTGAAGAGCATTTAAGTCATAATTTCAACTTAACAAAAATGAGGTAATTTTCACTTTCATATACACCAACCAAAAATGAATCTTCCTAATGCTAATCTTTTGATGTGACATTATAATAATTTGCCGTTAATTAGCTCTTAATATTCACATCTCCAACGGTCAATATTGGACCCACTAATTGTCATCTTTAAATTTGTATTGGCCTTTACTATATGCCATGGTCAATTTGGTCATGGTATTACGGACATTATGACCCCTTCGTTTATTAATTATATTTACGTGTTATGAATTTTTCAAATTTTGCATTAATTTTGTGTTGGCTTGCCAAATTTGACCTGATTAATATCATGGGAGTCTTCGTTAATCATGTCTATAATCATATATAGACAGTTGTTAATTTTGTGTTATGTCAAGATTACGTTATGTGCTAATTAACTTTACTTTCATGGAATGAATGATTAGGACCCTATATTCTAGTATTTAAAAAAATATATATATAAATATATATATATATATATATATATATACTTGATTATTTACATGTATGGATTTATAATGATTGAGTAATCCGATGATGTTTTGGTTTAATGGTTAAGACTGAATATCACCCCAATATATATTTTCCTTGTGAATCATTTAGGAAAAAAAAAACGATATAAATGGCTAATCATCATTCATATATCTAACACAGATAGACTCATCATTTTAAATAATGATTCGAATAAGTTAAAAACAAAATATAACCAACTTTCATTGTTTTTTACTTTGCAGTCTGCACAAAATTAAATTAGGTTATATATTGGCATTTAGAAAGTTTTTTAGTGAATAAAAGTTTAAGGAATGAATGTTGTTATTTTACAATATTGTCTTTCAATGTGTGCAAATTAAATGTAACAAGGTTAATGCGAAGTACGGAGTAAAATTTTACAATACATATAATTAAGGGTTCGTTTGGCATCGTTGTGGTTTTCTGTTTTTTGGTTTTTAGGTTTTTTAAAAGTATGTTTATATGTCACATAATGAATCAAATATTATTTAGACTTATTAAATCATGATAATTTTGAAAACTGACAACAGAAAAGTGGAAATACCTTTTTCTTGTTTCCTATTTTTGGATTTTAGTTTTAAAAAAAAAAACAGAAAATTAAAAACCAAAAATGATGTCAAACAAGCCCTAAAGTATTCCCTCCGTGTTTTAATAAAAAAAAAAAAAACGAGATATATTTGACCATTAATATCTTTTTTTTTTGGTAATATCTTTAATTGCGTATTAGTAAAAATTATAAATTATAACTAACTCAATGATATACGGAGTATTATACGAGTATAATACATTAACATGTATTCATTTGATAATACTAAAAAATATTACTACTAAGGGCGTGTTTATATTTACTGAACTGAGCTGAACTGAACTGAACTGAACTGATTGGAACTGAACTGAACTGAATTGAGCTGAAATGAATATTTTATGTGAGAGGGAAATTAAGAGCTGAACTGATTGGAACTGAACTGAACTGAACTGATTGGAGCTGAACTGAACTAAACTGAAATTAAGTAAATGTGAACAGGCCCTAAGTCAAAGAGATTATGTTAATCGTGTACAAGTTAAAATGATACAAATATTAAAGAAGCGGTACCAGTAGCTAATTGTTGTGTGACAAATTTAATTAAGAGATATAAGATTTTTGCATTGCAATTTTGACTATTCTTTTTTTTTTTTTTTTTTTTGAAACAACAATTTTGACTATTCTTGTTTTTTCTTGCATTTAGAAAATCAAAAGAATGTTTTGGTAATTATTTTTATTAGTGTGGAGAAGGACGTCGCTCGCGTCAGTGATCAAGATTTAATAGGATGTTTTGAAGGCATTATGGTGGCTGGTGGACTAGTGGTGTAACAACTATCGATAATTACAAGCCGATAGAAAAGAAAAAACACCAAAAATCAATAGCGTCTATGGATTATTCCATGAAAATTACAGTAAGATATTAGTGTAATTTACGGCATGTAGATGACTTTTGAAGAGGCATTTTGGGTCCAATGGATTATTCTCCCATTGGTTAAAGGAAATAGTACGGGTTCTTAACTTTCAACTAGTGCGTGGCCCGGCCCCGGATTGCTAGTTCGTATTTGTTGGTTTCGAGTTTAAGTCTTACTATAAACATTTTTTAGTTGTCAAACTCAATCATTACATAATGGAAACAAATACTATAATAAAACACCAAGTAACTTATATAAATTAACTATAAGTTTATTAGATAAAAAAAAACACAATTAATAAATGGCTTAGATAGTAAAACTTGTAACTTAAGACTTGTTGGTCTTGAGTTCAAGTTTTAAGCAAAAAAGAACTGAATGAGTATAAATTCATTCCATTTGCCTATTACATAACTTTAGATTACATGAGTATAAATTCATTCCATTTGCCTAATATCCTCTTTTTGTAGAGTTTACAATGAGTTAAAGCGATTATAATAGTGTAGTACATACTGGAAGTACTACATAGGCTTTAACTCACTATAAAGAATTACTTTAATTACAAATTAAACGTGAATATCTCTTATCAAAACTCATCTAAACTTATCGGATTTAATACCAAATCAAAATCGATCCCTCAATCGAATACCATAATCCAATAAAGTTTCAATAAACAAATACTATTACTCAAAGGAGCCTTAAAAAAGCAACATATAAACTAAAGCTGCCTATTACATGCAATTGTTACTTTCCCAAATGCAAAAATAAAGCTTACTAATCCACTAACCCATTACTTCATCTACATACTCTCCACTATATTATGAACATGACTACCATCAAATCTCATAAATTACTCCCACAATCTTTAATTCTTTCATTTTCTCACTAAATTACATTCACTACCCTTAATTAATTACTAACCTTCATAACGGCAATAACTTAATTAATTAATCTGCCCATTCTCTTGTCTTATTACATAAAATTAAGTAAAAATTCAATCTTTAATTCTTTCATTTTCTCACTTAATTACATTCACTACCCTTAATCAATTACTAACCTTCATAACGGCAATAACTAAATTAATTAATCTCCCCATTTCTTTTGTCTTTTTACATAACTTAAGCAAAAATTTAATCATTTAATAATTTTCAAATTTCTTTTTTTTAGTTTTGAAACATTCAAGTTTAAATTTATTTAAGTTGAAAAGTACACCCACCAATATGAGATTCTCTCCTGAAAGTTAGAGAGAGAAAGTGCAGAGAAGAAGAAGAGAGAGAAAAATAGCTGTTGAGGAAGTCGGTCGGTTCATCTCCTTCACTCTCTTTCTCTTCTCCATTTCTTCCTCTTTCTCTCTCTAAATTCTCTTGCATGTTTTCGTCGTTTTCTCTCTCTAAAACCCACCTTTTTTCTTTCTTTTTCTGTGTTCTTGTTGATGACCTAACTCAACTCTCTTTCTCTCTCTAGAAAAAAGCAGTTACTTCTTCTTCTCCCTTAATTTTCAATAACCCCCACTTAATTTCTCACCTCGAGGATTAAAGGGGTTTCAGATTTCATCCCCAATTTCAAAACCCATATCTTAATTTCTCCAGAAAATCCCCAATTTTTCTGGGGTTTTTTTTATTTGTAATTTTGTTTTTTTAGGGTTAGGGTTTTTTTTGTTCTTAATTTGTAGTTGGAAAGCTCATTTTGGGGGAAATTAGTGTAGTTATGAAGAGGGGAGGAGGGAAACTAGAGACATACATGGGAGTAACACGAACTCGATCGGTTCAAATTCTGGCATTACTGGGTTTACTGTACATGATCTTCATGACATTTGAGGTACCCTTTGTTTTCAAAAGCGTTTCACAGGATACTTCTGGCGTTTCATTCCAAAACGACGCGTTTGTGAGACCTCAGCAGCTTGATAGTGAGGAAGAATTGCAGGAGAAAGAAGCTCCGATCCGACCGTTGAAAGAGCCGTTAAGGGCTTCATCAGTTTCTCCGAAACCTCAGCGTCAAATGAGGGAGTATAAAACACTTTCTGGGTTGATTTTTGATTGGAGAGCTTTAGATAGCACTGAAAAGGATGGATTTTCTGGGTTGCATAAATCTGCAATTACTGCATTTCAGTTGGGGGAGAAGCTTTGGGAGGATCTCAAGTCAGGGAAGATAAGAATCGATGTCGAAAAGGCGGCTGAGAATCGGACCGAGACATCGTGCCCGAACTCGGTTTCGCTATCTGGTGATGAATTTACAAAGAAAGGGAAAGTAATGGTGTTGCCCTGTGGGTTGACATTGGGGTCTCACATTACTCTGGTGGGTAAACCAAGGATAGCTCATGCTGAACATGATCCAAAGATATCATTGTTGAAAGATGGTGATCAAAGTTTGATGGTTTCACAATTTATGTTGGAATTAATTGGGTTAAAAACTGTTGATGGTGAAGACCCTCCAAGGGTTTTGCATTATAATCCTAGGTTGAAAGGAGATTGGAGTGGGAAACCTGTAATTGAGCAGAATACCTGTTATAGACAGCAATGGGGAACTTCTGTTCGTTGTGAAGGGTGGAAATCTAGGCCTGATGAAGAGACTGGTGAGTTTTTAAAGATCTAATCTTTGTTAATATGATTTTGATTAATTTGTACATTGGATTATGCTTGCTTGGATTGGTTGAAGCTGGCAAAAGGGATTGTCTTTTTTTAGTTGTTGGATTGAATTTTGAATTATACTTTTGGTTTAGATAAAATGGGTGGAGTTAATTGTGATTTTTGGTGAATTAAGACTGGTGTTGACTTAAAAATAAAGGTGGATTTTTGTGATGTTTTGTCCTAGATATATGTTGGCTGTTGGATGAATGAGAATGAATGATATATTCTAGGATTAGCTCCCTGTTGGATACATTAGAGTGTTGGGTTTAGCTCTCATTGTTGCATGTTGTAACAACAAAGTAAAAATGTAGTGGTTGAGGCTCGAGGGACATGGGTGTGAAGGCTTGGGCTGTGTCACAAATTCAGTTTTATATCTGTGTGTGATATCGGTGTTATCAAGCTTTGATTACTGATATTTTGATTCTAGTACTGACTTAATTATGTGCTTCTTGGTCTTTATAGTTGATGGGCTGATTAAGTGTGAGAAATGGATCCGAGATGATGATAGTAATACTGAAGAATCCAGGGCAACATGGTGGTTTAGTCGGCTGTTGAGCAGACCAAAGAAGGTGACAGTAGATTGGCCATTTCCTTTTGCTGAGGATAAGCTGTTTGTTATGACTGTCAGTGCTGGATTGGAAGGTTATCATGTCAATGTGGATGGAAGGCATGTCACATCCTTTCCTTACCGAACGGTGAGTAAATTCCTTGAATCTGTGTAAAGATATTCTGCTGTTGTGCTTCTTCTGATATTGATTCCCCAATGTTTCTAGGGCTTTTCACTTGAAGATGCAACTGGGTTGACATTGAAAGGAGACATTGATACTCATTCTGTGTTTGCTGCTTCTTTGCCATCATCACATCCTAGTTATGCTCCACAGAGACATCTTGAGTTCTCTGATAGATGGCAAGCTCCACCTCTCCCTAGCGGCCCTGTGGAGCTTTTCATTGGCATTCTTTCTGCAGGCAACCATTTCGCCGAAAGGATGGCTGTGAGAAAATCTTGGATGCAGCATAGGTTAATTAAGAATTCCAAAGTGGTAGCCCGCTTTTTTGTAGCATTGGTAAGTGGAGACTATGTGTAAAAATGGTTCTTTGTATAAAAGTGTGTTATTGAGTGAGCCTGTGTGCTAACTTGACTCTGATTTTTTCTTTCAGCATGGGAGGAAGGAAGTCAATGTAGAGTTGAAGAAAGAGGCGGAGTTTTTTGGTGACATTGTTATTGTTCCTTACATGGATAGCTATGACCTTGTTGTTGTGAAAACTGTAGCTATTTGTGAATATGGGGTGAGTGTTCCTACACGGTTTAGCTTCTCTCATTCCTAGTTGCAATGCAACTTTAAATGACAACCTCCTTTTGTTAACAGGTACGCACTGTCGCTGCAAAGCACATTATGAAGTGTGATGATGATACCTTTGTTCGAGTTGATGCGGTTATTAAGGAAGCAAACAAGATTCCCGAGGGTAGCAGCTTGTATGTGGGTAACATCAATTACTATCACAAGCCTTTGCGCAGTGGTAAATGGTCTGTCACATATGAGGTATGACTTGGGACCGTGCTGCCCCAACTGAAATGATAATTAGGTCTTGTGCTTACTAGTGTCTTCTCTAAGTTTGTGTGAATCTTGCTGCTGGTTATGCTACTATTAGTTTGTGTTCTTTTTTTGTTTTTAAATACGGATTATCTTCCTATAGAGCCTCTATTTTGACCAGTTGTTCATCAGAAATATATGAATTTCAATATATTTTGGTGGGTAGTTATGCTTGACCAATATGTGTGCTATCAGAAGCTGAGATGCTTTCTTCAAAACTTTCGCTGGTAGAGCATCTCCATTCCTGTTTGTTTGCTAGTTTAGTCATTATCAGGCATTTTGAACATATTCAGTTGGAAGTATGTTGATGATTTGATACTGTGACTATGTTAGTGACTTTTAACTGAATTTTACATTAATAATCGCTTTAGTAATATATGTCATTAGCTATATTATATGGAGTGTTATGTGCTGTGTTTTGATGTGTGTTATCTCTGTGTTCCTAATCATCGTTCATGACGTAGTCCAATTATTAGTATTCTCTGCGATATGGCTTCAAGTTTAAACTTTGTGCTTTTATATTTGCATGATTTTGGAGACGCTCATCTTTTGCTCATAATTGTTCACTAATTTGATTGAACATGAATTGTTCCCATGAATCACCTTGTGGACCCAGCAAGAAAATAGTGCATATAATGGAACCTGAACAGTGGCTGCAAAGTCCTAGAGTGTCATCATGGCAATATCTGGTTTATGCCCACCTTCTATATTGTGGTGGGAGAGAGGGGTGGGGGTGGTGTTGTTGTGAAGACTAAAGAGTGGTCCCTGTTACAAGTCGTCTTGCCAATAAGGTCAAGGATGTTGATCGTTATGTCTTGTGTTCTAATATGAGTGCTGGTTATGAATTGTCAATATCCCGGTAATTAGCAGAATTGAGGGAAAGTATCTCACTTTTTGTTCCCGTATTATCTTCAGGAGTGGCCAGAGGAAGATTATCCACCTTATGCCAACGGACCAGGTTACATTTTGTCATCAGATGTCGCAAACTTCATTGTTTCCGAGTTTGAGAAACATAAATTAAGGGTAAGATACTCATCTAAATTAGAAAGAAGAGAGGAAAATAAAAAGATATTTTGTTATATTGAGATTAAAAACCCAATCTTTGTTAAAAATCTGAGTTGTTATTATTCATCTCTTGCAGTTGTTTAAGATGGAAGATGTGAGTGTTGGAATGTGGGTGGAAAATTTCAACAGCACAAAACCAGTGGAATACGTTCACAGCCTCAAGTTCTGTCAGTTTGGATGTATAGAAGATTATTACACTGCTCATTACCAATCTCCGAAACAGATGATCTGTCTATGGAACAAGTTGCAACAGCTAGGCCGCCCAGTTTGCTGTAACATGAGATGATAGTTAGTGATTAACAGGGAAGCCAGCTGCCCTGTTCGCTGATCGTCGAATAGATAGCAGATTTTTGAAGCCAAATATCAGTTTCCCTTTTTTGTAAATTCTGCAAAAGGTCCTTCTTAGGTTGTTCTCTAGGACCATATAGGTGTCTAGTTCCAGATTCATTCATTATTTTCCCCACTTTTCCTCCTTTCCTTTCCTCTTACCATTATTCTAGTTTTTGTACCTTGGTCGAGTCGAGCCGTGATGATGATGATGAGAAATATGCACCCCTGGTGAACAGCCTTATCCAGTTGGAAGGTTTTGTAATCTAATGTAGAGAAGAAAAAACAGTACAGTGGAAATGAATCCTCAACTTTCCAGATACTGATCAGGTGTATATCTATAAATTATGATTGGATATGGAACCATCCTATGGTTATTCAATTAGAAGCTACTCTCTCACATTATCTTTTAATTTTCTACTTAATTTGGCTAAGTGAGAAAGGCCATGAGAGGGAGTTGGTGGTTTATATGGCAAAATTAGTAACCACCATATTATTCTTTTAATCATTTTTAGCTGTATATCCATTCTCGTTTCGCCCTATTTTTTTTTTTATTGGTTCGTCCTTTTAAGTTTGTCTCATACTCTAGTAAATGATTATTATAGACGATTGCAAAGTATCATACTCTGTATTTATCATATTTCCTCCATTTCATTCCGGTACACTAGTTTTGATTTTAAATGTGTAAAAGTTAAATGTTTGTAGTTAAAAATAAAAATAAAATAAAATAAAATAAAATAAACTCTATAATACCTATTCAACCAAATAACACCCTTCATGATAAAATGTGGGAAGGAAAAAAAAAAAAAGTGAAATGTATCAATTATTTTAGGGCGAAGAGAGTATTTAATTCCTTTATTTACCTTTCAATAACTCTTCTCATCCACCGCGACCACCGGCCAAGGCCAACAAAAGAGCGGAGAAAGTATTACTTCTTCATATTAACAATTTTATAGTCATTGTTGTTTAAAGTAAAAGAAAAATAAAAGATCGAACGACAAAGGTGGTGTGTAACTTAAACTTCCGACTAGTTGTTCATGAAAAGATCGTAAGTTGCACATGAATATGTCCCATTAATAATGAATAATACTACTATGTATGTGCTCTACTTTGGGAACATGGAGACGTATTAACCTCTTTGGAACTATAAAGCGGTTTGTTCTCGAATGGTATAATGGTTCTTACTAGAGGCTATCACTTTGAAGTGTTACAAGAAAAGTATAAATCAAAGCTTTTGTAAATGCCCGATTTGTTTGTTGATATATTCACTGCTATTTAGGGTAAACGATTATTTGGCTAAATGATAGTCACCTAATAATAAGGTAAAATAAAGAGAAAAAAGGGGTCTATCTTGGCATATTTGGCCTTTCTACTTCAATAAGCAAAGTATAAATGAAATTTTATTTGACTAATTTTTAGATACTTATTTAGACCTTTTTTCTAAAATGGAAAAAGTAGGTATAAGTGTATAACTGATACAGTGATAGTAATTATATGAGGGTGAGACGGTGAGTGTATAGAAATATAGAATGATAATGTGAAATCGACGGTAATATAATGTTAAATTTGTAATATTTTTTTTCCTTTGTATATTATACAAAGTAAAATTTTCATCCTTATCTCCATCACCCTAAGCGAATATTAGATTTTCCCTACTCTTACCGTGTATAAAGTTATCCTTATCATCCCTCCTTATCCCCTAACAAACATCAACGTAACAACTAAGCAATATTATTACTATTTTAGGACAGAGCGAGTAAATAATGTTGTATAAGTTGCAAGACTATAGCAATAGCAAATACCATTCATGGGGAATGACTAGTCTAAACAAACAAAGAAATCTTGGAAATTCATATATAAGTTGTAAGTTTTGACACCATTCACGCTTCACGCTTCACGCTTTCATTTCTTGTCATCATATTAGCGTCTTTTATGTAACAGTTGAAATTAGCCTCACACTTTTTTGTAATCTTTTCATTGTTTTTGATTCGTGAATTATGGGTTTGATGTGGCTTTATTTCGTCTCTACCTTTTTTTGTGTGGTTTTTAGGTTGTTTTGGTACTCATTTTGGGTGTTCTTGTTGATTGTTTTTGTTTTGAAGTAATGAAAATTATCTTAATGAAATATGGTGATTTTTTCCTAACATAGGTGGGTAGTGGCTAACTGGCTATGTGTTGGAGTTCCACCAAATTAAATAATCGGGGTGGATCGGTTGGTGAGACCATCTATCTCTGTTTAACTGCGAGCAAGGTTCGACTTTCGTTTGGCTCATTACTCCCTTCCTAATGTTTAAAGTAAATGATATAAAAATTTGTTAACATTAAAAGATGGAAATTATATTTTGGTTGAAGAGATTATAGTAACAATAAAAAAATACAATAATAATTTTAATTTTAATCTTCCAAATCGAAGTAAGAAAACCACACATAAAATCCGCAATGTAGATGTTTTGTGACGTACTACATACCCTGAATTAATCTTTTTAATAGCAGCAATTATGATAAAAACCATCAAGGTTCTTGGCATCAATGTAGATGCTAGCTATTGGTTTTCCCTAAATCACAATACCCTATGAGCCATAGAGTCACAAAGAGTACTGATATAGAAGCTACAAGTTTAAACAATATTAACGGGTTCCAGCTATCACATTTCAAGACTTAAACAATTAAACTAGTTAACGCCCACTCTTGCATCTACATTGATGGATTAAGCCAGATCATTTACTATTAATTCAAAACCTATCTCTTTACACGACTTTATTGTTTGAGTATTATAAAAAAAATTGGATAGGAATGGGCTTACTTCTCTTGTTGTATTGTAGCTCATTCATGTAACCTTGAAAATTGAGTGTGTGTTTATGGTAGAAGCAATATGCACCTTACAATTTACGTGCTAGAAGATGTCCATTATTAAATGAGTATGGGCTTAGGACACAAAAAGGGCCCATCTTAACATAAAAAGGGAGATGAAGGCCCATATATGTAATCCAATTCCAAGCCCATCCCTCAGCTACTAGCTGGTTTTAGAATTTTTTTCAAATAAACATTTTGTTCCAATATAAGTACTTCTTAAGGTCATCTTATGAACTTTGAAGATTTTTTTATGAGCTAAAAGTTTCACACACACACACTAAACATGTGAGCACACAATATTATAGATGACTAACCAAGTGTGTGGTTCATGTCATATCCTATCGATGCCATTCGATTTATATATGTTTATTTAATTTCGGTTCAAATTCAAGTCTATTATCAATTAATTTATCATGATTATGGATTGTATTAATTTTCTCTTCATCTAGGTCAAAATTGGGTTATTTAGTTTCAGGTAGAGTTCGAGTCAAAGGTTGAATGGTACGGTGGAGCAAACCAACACTTAGCCACAATTAGCTAGATAATAGCAATGCATGATGAAAAGTTTGTTAGAGTGAATTCGGCTAAAGTGGAGACGTTCCACGAGATGAATGTTCATGAAATGAGTGGATTTTGGAGAAGGGTTAACAAATTTGAGTCTTTCCTTTAGTAATCTCAATTAGAAACCATTCAAAATTGAAAGGAAGAGATAAAGTTATGGCAATTTTGAAAGATGAAGGAAATAAAGGAGAAGCACAAATTTGTAACAAGGAGAAGATTTTGTATCTTGTGGAAAGATGGTGGAAATCTAGTGCTTTTATCTTCGCAAAATAGTGCATACAAATTGCAAACAACAAATTGTGGATTTCAATTAAGGTAATTAATTTTAAATTTGGTACTCAAGTTCGTTACTTTGTTTTTCCTAAGTTCTACTCATTTACTATTTATGTGGCCTGGTTAGATTTTTTTTTAATTTTATGTGTTAAAAGAAATTGTGTGGCAGATAAAAAACTTATAGATTTATGTTGAAGAACTTCAACTTGTACTGGTGTTAGACAAATGTATAATATTAATCAACTCTAGTCCCTCTCCGGCTCTCCCTTTATTGGCTATATATTTCATAATCCATTTACTATTCATGCGACACCATTGTTGGTGATTTAAATCTATGATCTATATACGTAATCTATGATTTTATACTAGATCAAATAGTACGAGTCCAAATTTAATTAGACGTCAATATGATTAATCTTTTTCCATGTTATTTCCTAAACTCGTTATACTAACTACTTCAATTTTGGGTCGCTTTAAGGTAGAGTTGATTTTCTTGGACATCTATGTGATCAAGGAGTCAATGACGACATATATTTTGTCCATACATAACATCCTAAATGTAAACATGATTAATGACCTCTATTTTGGCCAAACATAAACAAATAATGAAGTACATCTTCCATCCAAGAGAACCGTATTTAACTCGGATTATTCTCCTAATCCTCTTAATTAGACTTTTCTTAAGTCTTTTTCTATCCCTTACCATTTCTCCACCATAAAGATTCCTTAATAATTCTATAATTCAAGCTCTAACTCTCTAAGCTCCCACACATAACATACCCGAACAACATACTCCTTTCTTCCCTTTTTGTTTGCCCTATAAAAATAAATTAATTTTTTAAGAGTACTGGAGAGAAAAGGGGTGACCAATTGATCTACGTAGGATACGATTACAGTCTCATAAGACTATTTGAGACGAACTAAAAACAAAAACAAGACACACGTTAAGAGACAGACAAATTGACGGAAGGTAAATAAATAAACAAGAATGAAAACGATAGTACTTACTCCATATATTTTATGATTCCACAAAATTATGAGTTAGTGGCAGTCCACCACGTTATATATATATAATATATTATATCAATGTTGAGATTGTTCACCCTTGTCACATTATATTAAAAAAAAACACCATTACAACAACCAAACACTACCATAATATAAAAATATCATCTTAAACCATTGACTTTATTCTATATTTTCTTTCTATTTCATTAAATCTTCTTCAAATCGATCATCATCTTATTCTTTCTCTCTCATAAAGTTTGCTGGTTATGAACATTTAAGTTTGTTTCTCTCTCTAAAATTTTAGTGACCTGTTTGGTTGCTGATTAAACAGAAGAAGAAGAAGAAAAAGAAGGTTAGTTTGGTAACTTACATGGATCAAAAGCTAGTTCCACAGTTGCATAAAGCTGAGTCAAGTAGCAGACATGGAAGGCTTGAGAGATTCTCCCATTATGTTGGTAATTATTTTTAATTAATCTTTACCTTAATCTTACTTTTTCAATCTTTTTGTTCTTCTTAGCTTTTTGTGGTTGGTTCCTCTCTTAATTTGTTTTTTTTTTTTTTTTTTTTTTTTTTTTTTTTTTTTTTTTTTTGACAACTCTCTTAATTTGTTAATTAACTTTTATTATGATTATTGATTATGGTGGAATGAAATGTGTACATGTTCTTTTAAATTTAACTTTAATTTCTTCTTATGTCAACTTGTTTATAAAATAATGTATAGTAAAGATGAAATTATATAAGCTATACATATTTTTGCCATTAATAGAAAGGGGGAGTTTTTGGAAAGAAAATGCACTTTTATCTTTTATCATTTATTTAAGGGGTGGTTGCTTTCAAAAAAAAAAATTATTTAAGGGGTGGTTCATCTATAATAAAATAAATTGAATAATGAATCATAGAGCAAAGTAAAGATTGATAATTATAATACGACGAGTGATTTTGTCGTGTATACATTACTTGAACAATATTTAATTTGGTTAGGATCTTATGAAACGTTTAAATTTGGATGCAAAGAAGATTAAGTATGTGAAGCTTAGTTTCATATGAAATGATCTTGTAATATTTTGATGAACATGAATGGTTTTTGCATAGCATATACCTAATTCGTGTTAGGTATATGCTATAAAGGTAAATTAAAAAAAAAAGTGTTAATTGCTTTTAATGTTAAATTACATAGCCATTGTGAGATTGACTTGAGCAAGACTTCATTGTGAGATTGGTTTGAGCAAGACTTTAAAAAAAAAAAAAAAAAGAGGGGTATGGTAAATAATATCCAGTTAGATAGAATCAAACAAATTAAAGGATCGGAGTAATACACACTGGCACTGAAAACTTTAGCAAAAGTATCTTTATTCTACTGTTTTTGCAAATATAGGAAAGGTTGCTATCAATTCTTCGTAAGAAAATTTAGGAAATAATGAAGTACAAAAAAAAAAGGAAAAAAAAAAAGTAGAACTAGCTGTAATTAGTAACACTGTGCTTGATTAAGAACGTGAATTATGGAGATTTGAGGCAGAAAAAAGGACCTACTTTGAAAAGAGTTGAGGATAAACCATAATAAAGTCAATTTGGCATTACTATACAATCATAGTACAATTAATGAATCCTCATTTATTACTTATGAAATATATGGATTCAAGAAGATAATGTTTTTGTTTTTTAAAAGTAATACTCGTAGTATGTTATGATTGTCCACCAATTTTAGAAAGCTAAATTAACACACACCCTAACACCATGTAACCGATTTAAATTTACTCCTGTCAAAAATTACTGTAATTTTTTGCCTTCGTAGAAGTAACTTTTATAGCTGTGTCAAAAAATAAAAAAAATAAAAAATTTAAAAAAAATAAATAAATAAATAATAATAATAATAAATAAATAAACAAACACTTTTATAGCAACCCCAATTTAGTATATTAAAGAAATGTACCTTTCTTCTGTTCCCAAATGTCATTCTCTTTTAAATTCTAACAAAATTTAAAATTCTTTAATTTCACTTGGCAAATATTCCAACAAACCTGCCATGTCTTAATATCATTTTCTTACAAATTCTTTGCTAGAACATCAATTCAAAGGCAAGTGTTTATATTAATAATATATATCGTGCTCTTTTAATTGATTATAAAATACTTTGTATATATATAATAAGAATCCATACAATAAAATAAATTGACGTGCATTTGCACGGCACAATACATATACATACCTAATTATAGATGATGATGATTACACCCAATAACAACAATAGCTTTTATTAGTTTAAAGGACATATATATTAGCATTTGGAAATTCAATGTTACTTCATGTAATCATGTTCAAACTTGGGACAATTATACGTAGTATATATTTTCTGACTTCTACCTCTTAATTAATCGGATCATTATTCTATATACTTTTATTATTTTTTTCGTAATATGGAGTACTACATATAGCATTATTCTTATATTTATCGTACATTGACATATTTGTAGCAAGACAAATTGGGTTTGACGATCCAAACGAGTGCCCTCAGTTGTGCAAGTTGGCAAATGACTATTTGAAGAAAACAGATGGAAGTGAAAGTTTTATCTATGAATATTTCTCCAATGAACCAGATGCTGAATCTCTTTATGTCAAATTAATTGAAGAATTTGATAAATGCATTCTTAGTTATTTTTCTTTTCATTGGAGCCAAACACCTTCAATGATCAGTCAGGTGAATTTCCCTTTTTTAACCATCACCTCCGCCCTAATTTGCTTTCGAAAAAATTCTAGATTTTTATGTTGTTTTGCTAAATTAATTAACTTATTTAAATTGAAGGTCTTGGGAAATAATGATCATGAGAAGAAAAGATTCAAGGACCTTGTGATGGCAGCTACAAGGTTAGTCCTCATAATTCTAAACATTTAAAATAAAATCCTTAGGTTTAATAAAAACAAGTTACATGTGATTTATGATATCAAATCTTGTTAATTATGACTATTATTGTTAGATCTTTGTATAACTGTATAATAATACTTGGTATTTTTAACCACTAAATCAAATGTGAATATTTATTTAAAATATATATGGTTGTCATAATATATAATCGAAGAGGATAAAACAAAAAAAGGGGGAATATTGGCTGAGCAATTATATCATGCATGACTACTTACCTACTGACTACAGTTCTATCATCCGCACGAATCATGAGTTCAGAAACTAATAATGCCACAATTATTTATCAGTATTAATAGTTTCACCAGACGACCAAGTGGTGACTACTAATATTATTTTTAATTTTTGTCAATTACGAACTATATGTTGAAGATTGAGGACTTGTGCATTATTAGGACAAAAAAAATGTAATACGTATATAAAATGGAGGAAATATTTATTCAATGGGTAACGGTTCTTCTAATTTATATCACATACTTATTGGTTGTTACACCAGCTTATTTTCCTAGTTATTTTGGAGTTGTGGTGCATAATTTTAGTCCTTTGTCACGTCTCACGTGTGAAACCATTGAACAAAAAGATAAAGACTCATCGCAAGCGACGAACAAATTGTTTGTAAAATCAACTTAGAAGCCTGTTGTTGAAAATTTATTATGTTTGCTTCATTAGTTCCTCATTTGTGGTTAATTAGTTTCTCCAAAGTCAAAATATTATATGATTACGTACGTAGTTAGTGGTAGACCGCTCAATTAGTTCACATCAATTACGAGGAAATTTGTCAATAATTTAGTGCTCTACTTGTTAGCAACTTAATTAGCACTAACAATCAAATGTAGACTTTGTATGAAAGATTAGATTCTTCCTTTTCTTTAGTTCATGTTTGCATTACTTTTAGTTAACTTGAAATCTTATGTGTAAATTGTACTTTTTGAATTGACTTAATTAATGGACGTGATATTGTTGAGGATTGACTCACATAAAACATGACTTTAAGAAATTTTAAATTATTATCCTAGTTTGTACTCATTAATTCTGATCCAAAATACAAGCTAAGTTGTCTTAAAAATTGACAAACAATTTTTTAAAAATAGAAAAATTAGTGTAACTTTGTGACGTTATAATTAATTTTATTTTTCAAACAAATTAAAAATAAAAGTGTTAGATTATGTATCAAAGATATTTGTATTACATGTTTAACTAAAATAGCTAGGTACATTATTGTTACACATACAGAAAACAAAGATTCGATAGGGTGATACATAGTTTGAAGGTGACACGAGTGTTTGCAACATTAGTTGAGGAGATGAAGGCGATAGGTGGGATATCTAACGGTAGCAATGGAGAATCGTGTACGGAGGTGATGGTGCCGGTGGCTCATAACAAGAGAAGTCCGGTACTCCTACTCATGGGTGGTGGAATGGGTGCCGGCAAGAGCACTGTCCTCAAAGACATCCTCAAAGAGTAATTTCATCCTCCTTTTTCTTTATTTTCTCTTATGACTTTCTTCTAGCTAGGTTATTTGGTAAAATCTAATTAATTGCATCACCTAAGTTAGTTGTACATTTAAATGTTTACACGCTGAGCACTTAATTTAATTATGTCAAAGTCTCTTCAAGGACAACAAATTAATAATGATTTACTAGCTAGTTGGCTTCTTTTAGTGTAACAATTTGTTTAAATTATCATAAATAATGCTTGCTAAGAAAGATATGAAATTGTTGTTGTAGCAGGCCATTTTGGTCAGGAGTTGGGGCAAATGCGGTAATAGTGGAAGCAGATGCTTTTAAAGAGACAGATGTCATTTACAGAGCCCTTAGTTCTAGTGGTCATCATGGTGATATGCTTCAAACTGCTGAATTGGTAATCACTCATATTATTCTCACATTAGATATTTTCTTTGTCTCGTAAAGATCGTGTCGTTTTCTTTTTTAGTATGCATTTGTTCCTTTAAAGTTGTCTTATATTATTACTGGTCGTATGTAGGTATCATTAATTTACTCTCACAGTATAATTATTTTTAATGGGTATTCATTAGAGATATTTACTAGGGTTCAAATGTCGGTGACCAACTTTTAAAAGTTACATAGTACTGACAACTGGAAAACTACATTTGTTGGCCATTCAAAACAATTGATTTTGTGAATGGATGTGACTACTAGATTACCTAAAATATTTGATGCTTAGACCATGATTTCGTTAATTTAAACGGAGATTTGGCCATGATCTTGCTATGGAATAATTATTGGATCTAGATTTTGTCAATGAAGTTGTTTGTTGTTACGTGAAACCACTCATAGTGTAACATGTCATCGTGCAATCAAATAAACTTTTACAAGAATTATGCATTAAAAGAAAAAAAAAAAGTACTTAATAACAACAATTCTATTCATATTTTATAAGAATATTCTTCTTTCTCTAATAGAGCCATGTACGTGTAGGGGGAAATCGAGGAGTGCACAGCTTTTCTAGTTTGGATCGAATAAAACTGAAACTAAATCGAGATTAATGACTTATCTGACTTGAACTTATTGGATAGATAAGATTACATCTAAATTGAACTTATCTGACTCAAAAAACTAATTCACTGTTACTTGTCATGTATGTATGTGTTATGTCAATTCAATTTGGTCCGATCCATTTAATTTCTATGATTTAAATTCTCGTTTTGATATAGAGAGACTAATGCTGATTATGCATCTCGATGATTTAAAATAGGTACATCAATCATCAACAGATGCAGCACAATCGTTGCTAGTAACAGCCTTAAATGAAGGAAGGGATGTGATAATGGACGGGACATTAGCATGGATGCCCTTTGTGGAACAAACAATAGAAATGGCTCGTAACGTTCACAAGACTAGGTATCGAATGGGACTTGGTTACAAGGAAGCAGAAGATGGTACCACTATAGAGAATTATTGGGAACAAGTGGAAGATGATGCTCATTCAAAACAAGTAAAGGGCCGGAAGCCCTACAGAATTGAGCTTGTTGGTGTTGTTTGTGATGCTTATCTTGCCGTTGTAAGAGGCATCAGGTAAACGTTACATTATCCCTCCGTTTTTTTTTTTAAAAAAAAAGCTTGATATATACTTTGGTTGTTGTATATCTTATTTTGCTTGGTGCTCGTAAACTAATGAATGAATGAAATGGATGAAACAGGAGAGCAATAATGGTTGGAAGGGCAGTGAGGGTACAGTCACAGCTAAAGTCTCACAAGAGATTTGCAAGTGCTTTTCCAATATATTGTGAGCTTGTTGACAATGCTAGGCTTTATTGCACCAACGCCGTATGTGGTCCGCCCAGGGTAATTTCTTCTCCCTTCACTAATTACCCCCCTTAAACATATACAAGTAAAACAGACATGTCATTTACAATTGGTGTGTCATATAATATTAACACGTTTACATATTACATCATCTTAGATGTAAAAGACGGAGGTGTCAATACAAAAATAACGCGTCTTAATATCACATCTTAGACCATGTTGTAGCATAATTGACTAGTTGTAAATAAAGGTGTATAATTAATAGGGTGACATCACTAGTTAATGGTAGAAACCTTAGTACAAAATTTGACTGATGGTAATTGGATTCAATGATGTGCAGT
Source organism: Chenopodium album (assembly GCF_948465745.1). Taxonomy (NCBI): domain Eukaryota; kingdom Viridiplantae; phylum Streptophyta; class Magnoliopsida; order Caryophyllales; family Amaranthaceae; genus Chenopodium; species Chenopodium album. The sequence goes on along the minus strand of NC_137853.1, from coordinate 36,176,720 downwards.
TGATAGGATGGAAGGATGGACACAGCAGACTATTAGTGGATGTGGAAGAAATCAATTGTCTCGACATATTGGGTAGCCTAAATGACGAAGCTGAGTCAATTTACGAACTTCACACGGATCAAAGCCCACTTTCACATGAGGGCTCAGCCTGGAAAGAAATGATCTTATCACCTTTAAGGCCCAATATTCAGAAGGATCTCAAGACTGCCATTTTTAACTGTGAACATGCTGCTATTCGTAACTGTGAAATTGCTGTAGCCTAATTTGCATTGGCTTGGCCCACCTAATTTTTTCAGGATCTTTTTTTTTTTAAATTCTTCTGGATTCTACTTTTGTTATCCTTCCCCCATTTCAAACTTTACTGGGTAACCAGGATTACAAAATTTGAAATTATGATCCTTACCAAGTAAGGATTAATTTGATGCAAATCTCAAACTTGTCTCGAATTCTAATTGAATCTGTGTTTTTAGCCAAAGTTTTGTCCTTCATATTCAAATTCTACAAATTTGGTAAATATCAAAATGCAATTGCAAAAATTCAAAATTTCCCTAATATGAAAACTTTTATGATTATGATTACCAAAAATTCAAAATTTTGAAAATTTTAACTTTCAATGAAATTGAGCCTAAAACAAAAAATTTTAATTATGGATAAGAACATTTGTGATTATCCTTTGAAAGGATAGACCTTCAAGTTGCAATTTAATGCAAAACGATACATTCATTTCACAAATTGATTGTGTTATTATAGACAATCAATGTCGTAAAATCAAAGCAAAAGATAATATATCGAAATCCAGATTTCTTCATTGTATTAAAGCTGAAGAACTAAAAACAAGCAATTAAGCTAAACTGAGGTAAAATGATTAGCCATCTAATCATAAATGATAAAACCTAATTTGAATAACAAACCAAACTACTAGTAAATAAGTCTGAGTTTTCTACAAACCCTAGAAATTCTTCATTTCAACTACCTAAAAGTAGTTATGATCATCAACATTCATCCTAAAACACAAACTTAAACCTATCGACAAATTTACAAACTCAAATCATCACAATCTAATTCACTTCTTGTTAGTCTTCTTCATCGCAACAGTTTTCTTCACGGCAGTAGCTTTCTTCGCCGGCGACTTAATACTCTTCGGCTTCTTCGCTTTCACCGGCGCAACCTTCTTCGCCGGAGATTTCGCCGGCGACTTCACCGCCACCTTCTGCTTCTTGGTTGTCGACGCTTTAGTCTTTGCTGCAGCAGTAGAAGATGCCTTGGTTTTGGCGACGGCTGCTTTTGGCTTAGCGGCGGCTGATTTTTTGGCTGGCTTAGCGGCGGCTTCCTTTGATTTTGGCTTAGCGACGGCGGCTTTTGGTTTCTCGGCGGCTGGTGCGGCGGTTGGAGATTTCTTAGAGGTGGCTGGTGGAAGTTTGAAGGAATTCTTCACTTTGACGAGCTTTCCAGAAGCAACGCTTTTCTTGAGTTGGTTGAAGAGAAGCTTTCTGAAGTTTGGAGGAAGGTCGCGAACCTTCTGCTGTTCTTCGATGTGTTTCGCGATTGCGTAGTGGCTTGATCCTGTTCTCTCCTTCAGAGAAACCAATGCTTCTGTTATCATCTGTGAAAATTTTCCAGAAAATCATCAGTTTCATCATCAAAAACATCACAAAATCGTAAGAAAATACTCTGAAATTCAACGTTGATTGAAACAGAGCTCAAAATCAAACTAAACATTCAACAAAACCTCAAAATTTCGAGAAAATCATTAGTTTCATCATCAAACATTCACAAAACCGCATAAAAACACTCTGAAACTCAACGATGATTTAAACAAAGCTCAAGTCAATAAAATCGAGCAAAAGCATATCAGAAACTCAATAAAAACCTTCAAAATACCAAAATCGAGTCAAAAAAACCATCAAAAATACTAGAAAAATCATTAAAATCATTCAAAAAAATCAAAAGAGAAGAACAAATACCTCGATGTAAGGAGGATGAGAAGGAGCAGATTTCGCAGCAGCAGCTTTCTTCGGAGCAGAAGATTTCTTCACAGTCTTAGTAGCAGTATTAGCAACCATGATTCAGATTTTCAGAAAAACCTCACAAAAAGAGGAGAGAGAAAATGAGAGAGAATATCAGAAAGAGTTCAAAGGAAGAATCAATGGATAGAAGATGATGGTAAAGGGGGAATGAATATTTGGGGAGATATATAATGAGTCACTAAGAGTGATCTGATTGGTGGAAAAGAAAGCACACGGATCATGACCTCTTTGAAATGAGTGCGATTATGAGCCGTTAGATGGAAGTTTGATCGATGGCTGGTATTTAGTTTGAGATGGTGACACGGATCGTGGGGGTGATGGATTAGGATAGTGTGTTTTTTAGGTCATTTTGAGGTGTCTGATATTTTGAATGATGTCAGTTTTTGTGAAGGGAATGGTATTACGTAATGGATTTTTTAGGGTGGACCCACTTTACCTTTGTGTAACCGCCTTGTTGGTTGGAAATGAGGATTTTTTTTTTAATTAGAGAAATTAATGATATTTTTTAATGCTTTGTATATGGAGTTTTTGGAGCAGTGCCCAGTTAATATGGCATATTAACATAACATGTTAATATGATGGCATTTTTGCAAATACAAGCACTTGTTTCTATTATTTTAATGTTTTCTACTTTTCTGGTGATGTGGCCACTTAACTGGGGGGTTAGCTAAGGGTTAACGTCTGTTTCCCCTTCTTCCTTCTACTTCCCTTCTTCCTCATCCTTCCTTCTCAACATAACAATGGCAGAATTTTTACCAAGATCTCAAACAACAACCCAACACCACAAGATACACGAACCCCGACCCACCAATTCGCCGACCATTCCCGGCGGCGGAGCCGCCGAATTCTACGAAAACCCCGAGAAAAAAGTGAGAAATAAAGGGCATTGTTAACCCTAAAGGGTAGGTATTTTACGTTTTCTTGCAAGTTTTCCCTCCTCCATTGAAATTGCTACATACTACCTTAAGAACCTTAAAATTGATGATTCTCGATTAACAGTAGATTGTTAAATTGAATTTTAATATCTAAGTGAATTACAATAAAAAAAAATCGCAGCCAATCTTCAACCTTGCAATTGAATTGCAGAGCTGCGAATTGGAGAATTACTTGACAAATTCCGAGAAATGCAGGTGCTGCAAATTGGAGAATCACTTGGCAAATTGCTCGAACTACTTGGCGAATTGGAGTTCTGCAGTTTGGGATTTGAGGAAAGGAGTTATGAAGGGGGGTTAACGATCGTTAGACTGTTAACAATGGTGGTCAACAAAATTACGAAACGACCCTTACTTTACTAAGCGAAATGACGTCTATTGCCCCCATATTAACATGTCTCGTTAATATGCCATATTAACAAGTATTTTCTCGAATGGTATTGAGAATCCTAACCTTAATGATTTTTTGATCTGTCTTTACGGGCAGACACTAAGGAGTAAACGAAGGGCAAGGGGATTCCAACATTGAGGCCAACCTTTTATATTAGGTGTTATTATCATCAAACAGTAATTAACCCGGATTTGTTTAGTACTGAATGTTGTTGTTTTAGCAAGGTAATGAGATACGGAGTACATAGTTACCATCCCTTTTAAAATGAGACCAAAAAATGGGCTTAAAGAAACTATTTAAAGATAGAAAATCATCTAGAACACAGTCGAAATCAAAGTATATAAAACAAGAGCTTTCTAAAGTAGGTTAATGAAAACTAAAAAATTTGACTCCAGGGCGACAACTTCATAGCCAAATTGTTGGACGAGTTTGACAACCAACAAAAGAGCTTCGCCTCGCGATCTCCAGAGACTACCAGACACGAATCCTCCATACTTATTGCAAAAAATAAAACTTTGCCTTTTATTTGGGGGGGGGGGGGGGTTGGTTCCCATATCATGCACAATTTTTTTTATTGAAAGATACATGACGGAAGGTTAAGAATACTGTATGTCTTCGTTCTTACAAGAACACGGCCTATTCCATCAAGGCGTAAAAAATAAGAAATAAATTTTACTACTATCTTCAATTCAATATCTTGTCGCGTCGGAGTTGAATAGTTGAGAGAGGCAACATAATATGTTGCATAAATGTCTTCTCAATGAATCTGCTGCGTATAAAAAGCCATGAAAGAATATATTCCAAAATAGATTGACTTGATATTTGTCATGAGAAGATGCAGCTTCTACAAATAATTATTTTCATTATTCAATACTACTCGATACGTATCAATTTAACATTGTTTTGCATAAAATCTTTAAGTCTGATTTTGCAGGGTCATAGATACAAGATATTATTGTGAAAAACTTTTCTATAAAAGGATTAGACATACTTTCAATAGCAAAATATTTATTCAATCTAAAGATCTAGGGTTGGCCAAACTTGAAAATTTTAAGTCAATAGACACATGCATATAAAATAAGGCAGAGGGAATAAGAATAATTAATTAGCTAGAAAGAGGCAAAGGGAATCATTGAGATATTGGGGGTTAGAGAGGTTGAACGACACGAGAAGTATCTTGGGTTGCCGACGATAAATGGAAGATCGAAAAAAGCAATATTTGCAGGGTTAAAGGAGAGAATATGGAGAAAGCTCCAAGGTTGGAAGGAGAAGTTTCTATCTAGGCCGGGTAAAGAGGTATTAATCAAAGCTATGGCTCAGGCATATATGATGAGTATATTCAAGCATCCTGATGGGTTTATTGATGAGATACATTCGATGCTTGCACGATTTTGGTGGGGCTCAACTGACACCGCTAGTAAAATGCACTGGCAGAGATGGAATTATTATGTCGTCCTAAGGCTCTTGGGGGATTGGGTTTTCGTGACTTAAAATGTTTCAACCAAGCTCTTCTTGCCAAGCAAATGTGGAGATTACATCATAATCCAGGTACCCTTATACGCGCAATTTTAAAAGCGAGATATTTTAAAAAGTGTGATGTACTTGAGGCTAGCCGGGGTTATGACCCTAGCTATGCTTGGAGGAGCATGTGGGGTGCACGGGTTTTGCTTAGTGAGGGGCTCAAATGGCGTGTGGGAAATGGGTGCTCAATTAAGGTATGGAGTGATGCTTGGCTGCCGGGTAACTCCTCTATTAATACCCCATCTCTAAACCCCACGAGCAATTTGGAATTAAGGGTATGTGATTTGATAGATCACTCTTGTGGTGTATGGGATAGGAGTGTTCTGAGCAACAATTTTTGTGAGACTGATATAGCTAGAATTATTTCTATACCTTTGTCTCCAAATTGTCCCCCCCAATAGAATGTATTGGTGGTCGTCTAAGGATGGTGCATATAGTGTTAAATCGGGTTATTGGCTGTGCAATCGAGAGCCGAATCTTGCTCAAGGTGTTGATATGTCTGAGGTCTTGCACCTTGTTTGGTCTCTTGTATGCCCACCCAAGTTGAAGCACTTCTTATGGAGAGCTTGCAAGGGGTTTTTAGCTGTGAAAGAACGCCTTTTTTTATCGACACATTGCCACGGACTCTTCTTGCTCCATATGTAATGCTTAAGAGGAAACCATCTGCCATGCCATGTTCGAATGCTCTGCTGCTAAAGATATTTGGGAAGCAAGTTCGTTTAATCATCTGCTCAATGCTGTCCCTGCTAATAACTTTAGTGAGAGACTTTTATGGTTGTAAAAAAAATACACAAAAGCCTGACTTTATTACCATGACAGCACTTATGTGGGTTGCGTGGCACTACAGGAACACAACCATTTATGAACAAGAGCAGGTTGTTGTGGTGGAGATTACTAGGGGATGGGTGAACTATGTGCGTGAGAGTAATGAATATGCTGCAAAATTCATTACCAAGGCTGCTCCTAGAACTGATGTTTCAGCAGGTTCGTGGCAAACTCCTGCTGTTGGGGTTGTGAAGATCAACTGTGATGCACATATTGGTGCTGCAACTGGCCTTGGAGTGGTGCTAAGGGATGAGCAGGGCACTCTGTTAGCTGCTGTTGTACGAAAAGAGAGTGCAGGTTGGGGTGTTGACGAAGCTGAGGCTGCTGCCTACATGTTTGGGCTATTGATTGCAAGAAGGCTTGGGAACATGATGGTCCATATTGAAAGCGATGCTGAAAATGTGGTGTGAGCTATCAACTCAAAGGCTATGGGGTTCTCTCCTATTTTCTTGATTTATGATGACATTCGTAGTTTGATTTCCTATTTTAATGTTTGTTGTTTTTCTCATGTTAAGCGAGCGGGTAACACTTTAGCTCATAATGCTACTCGTTGGGATTCGAGAGGTTGTAATGAGTTCGTATCTTTAGGTCCTTTTTCCCAAAGCTTGATTACTTTGGCGGAAATTGATCTCCTCTAATGAAATTTACAACGTCGTTTCAAAAAAAAAAAGGCAAAGGGAATAAAAATCATTAATTAGCAAGGCAAATTTTCCCTATAGGCTTTTCCTTAGGAGGGTGATTTTCTAGTTGTTGTTAGAGTTTTTCTAGTCTTTTGGGTTTTATTTCAATCTTCTCTTCTACCTGTTTTTTCTCCTTCATTAATCTCTCCTTGATCTCCCTTGTGAATATTGGTAGGGGCTACCAATGGTTCCTTGATTACTGGTAAACCCCAAAAAACCCCTTTTTAATCGCTTAAAATAATAGATCTCATCTTTATGATAGTCTTGATCAGTGCATGTAGAAGATGATAGTTTTGATCAGTGCATGTTGAAGATGATTTATCTATTTCCATCCATCGGAAGTTCTAATATGATGGTGGTAGTTCGTGCGGTGTTGAATCAATTGTCAGATCAACGACTGCAATTAGTTGAATCACCATCTGTTCAATTCAAAAATTACCAAAGATCGCAAGGCCCCCTTGTTGAATAAGGCTGATGAGGAGAGCGATTCAAGAGACGAGGGTATTCATCAATTTTAATTCTCATTCGCGGTCATAGTTTTATAAAATTAGAATTGTTATTTGATTCAATTTTCATTATATTAATTGTTTCTAATCTCTTTTGTATATGTCGTATGATTTTTTATTAATGAATTAATTTTCTCTTCAAAAAAAGGGACAAAGGGAATTCAAATTGATTCTATTACAATAGTTAAATAAAATTGGACATGACACAATGCAAGATCTAGACTAGTGTAATAGTGTTACTATGGAGTATAGTATAAAATTAATCGTACATGTAAAATCCTCACTTTAAAAACAAAGTAAAATCATGTATCTTCCTAAAATATGATAGATAAATAGATAGATAACATAACATTGTCTGGCCACTATCTTGTAGGGCAATACCGATCGAGTAGAACTGAATTCACATTTTCCAGATAATTCCGTGACATTTGCTCCATATAGCTCCAACATAAATTGAATAACGAATATTGAAAAAAAAGAAAGAAATTATGATTATGATTATTCACAATTCATTACTTCTTCTTGTTAGTATCTATTGGAAGATTAATTTGAGCCTTCCTCATATTCCAAGCACTTAATTTAGTAATATGAATATCTTCGATTCCATAGTTGAACAAATACAACTTTGCTTTGTCATTAATTGCCAATGTGGGATAAACCCTAGCAGTCATGCAATTCTTCCCTTTAGCACCAAAGCTCTCCACTATAGAATGATCAATCTGTCGAAATAAATAAATTAATTAATAAATTTTTGAACATTTTATATTTTTTTTGCAATTGAGTTAACTGCATATTCTATCAGACGCCTGAATATGACACTTAATTTCTACATATTCTCATTTGATAATTTTTGTTCATTTTGAATTTATATTTTTAAAAATGAGCAAAAATCACTGAATGAGTAAAAGCCATTCTTTAGTGCACTTAAGATACAAGGTAGATGAAGGTGCAATATGTTAATATTATTAGTTTTGAAAATAGATTGTTGAACTTACCAAAGCTCTTAAAGATAACTCTTCTTTGGCAGGATTCACATTCACAAAAGTTCCATAGCTAGGTTTAGTAGTAGTTGGATTCCGAGAAGACCTGTATAACCAAAACAGCAAAGGTATAATTGTTGTGAAGTATACATAAGATTAATAAGTATTATTATGCAAACACAATCTAAGAGTTGATGAAGTTAATTACAGGCTCTATCTGACATTTAAGTTTATAAGATTATACAAGATTATTGACTATTCTCTGTATTATGCAAACACAATCTAAATTGATGAAATTAATTGGAGATTCTATCTGACATCTGAGTTTATAAGATTTATCTGGTACTTTGTATATCGGCAATAATTTATGTTCAACTTTAAACTTTTTTCGACTAAAACTAAACCCATTCAAATTGGGTATATAAATGGAAAAAAAAACGAAGTAGTAACAATTTAGATAAAAGGAGAACATTGATGAAGTCCAAAATAAGAATAGTTGTTGAGTTTTGTGTAACCTGCTTAAGTCATTGCCCATTAAGACAACATATTTGTTTGGGGCATTCGGATCTTTGAAAACTCTGAAGAAGATTGCTGTGTATTCTTCTAAGCCCGTTGAAGCAAGTGTTAGTAGCCCAAATGGCCCAATTGTTCCTTCAATAGATACTCCCTTTTCTCCGCACAATGTCCTTGGATCGGTCCATGTTGGGTTCATTGCTTCAGCATTTTTTAATTCTGGTATTTGGAATGAAACTTCCACATCCGCCTACAATAATATCAACCAAGTAATTAATGAACATTAGGCCTGTCTTTTCAGCTTAATTTCAATTCAATTCAGTTACTAATTTTCTTCTCACATAAACAATTTATTTAAGTCCAGTTCAGTTCAGCTCAATTCAGAACAGACCCTTATTCCCTTCATCTTTTAAAAAGTATTTCATATTTAGAAAAAAATAATTTATACGGAGTAAATTTAAAGAATAAATACAATAGAGAATTAACAAAAATGTCAATACTACTTGTGAATTTAACCTGAGAGCCTGTAATTCCAGATATTTCAACAACTGATCCTCCTCTAATATTTTGAGATGGAAAATCTACTCGACCATATCGCAGTGTTTCAACTTCCGTGATTGGCCATTGCACTAATTGTTTGCCAAATTCATCGAGCACCATTGTTCTTGGGATTCCCTTAAATACAAGAACAGGATTATATTACAAGATATAATCAACTTATATACTCTCATTGAAATTAACATAAAGATGACACTAAACATTACAAAGGTCAAACAAAAAATACCTGCAGACCAGCCCATCCCTTTAAGATGTTTTCTTCTTTGGCTGAAGTTTCTTTAGACCACCCGAATAGTATTCTTCGATTAGTCTTACAATCAAAGAATGACTTTGACGCAAAAATTCTACCATAATCACACATCAAACCCGAAACATCTTCAATAGATCCTTCATCCGGTACATATATGTCCTTAGCAATATCATACGTTCCAATAGTGTAGAGTTCCTTTTTACCATTAATTAAGCTTACCTTAAGGACATGTTTAACGTCGTCACCATCACCAATAATAGATGTATCAGCACCTATTGACTTTCCAACATAGACCGGGAAAAAATCAGGACATTCCCACATCCCGGAATCTACAACTGAACGAAAAGGATGATCGACGATGCTCCAAGTTACAAAGTCCTCACTTGTATAAAGAGCTGCTAACCCGTTGTTCCCTTGTTGGGTACCAATAATGGTTCTCCACTTACCATCCGGTAATAGCCAAGCAGTGGATGGATCTCTAAGATTAAAGGGATCAACGTCGTTGTTATTGGGTGTGGCACCTATTATTGGATTTTCGGGTGCCTTAACCCATTCCTTAAGGTAAGGGTCAGATAAATCTTTGGGTAAGGCTAGGTTTTGAACTTGGTAACCTTGACTGTCGATACCAGTGTATAGGATGGCCGGTTTATCTCCCGGGAGTATGGTAACGGATCCTGACCAACATCCTCTAATATCGTAAGGTTTAGATGGAATGAGGGCATTTGGTTGTGTTGTCCAATTGATTAAATCAGTAGATGTAGAGTGTCCCCAAACTAGTTCATGTTTCCAAAATGTACCATCGGGATTATGTTGGTAAAAGAAGTGATATATTCCCTTGTAAATCATGGGTCCTATAACATATATTATATAAACAAAAGTGAATATGCTTATTAGTAAAAAAATTGCATCCATACTACAGTATTATACTTAGCTTGAATATACAAACAAACTCCCCCTTCCATTGAACATTTGAACTAACTCAACTAAGGAGGTACATTTACAACCCCAATGTTATGCATGAAATATGGATCATAAAGGAATATATTAATTTTGTATCTAATATTTAAACTTTTTTTTTTTTTTTTTTGTTTACTTGAGACAATTCTTGTATATATTCTTGTATTATGTTTGTTAATTTACAAGTTTTTTGTTTGCAAAACAACATACTCTATATTAAATACACATACATATTTTGCGAATATTTAGCCGAACAATTATATTTTAAAAACTTTTTTTTCCTTCAAAAATGCTATTCTCAAAATTAAACCAAAAAAAGAAAAAAGGTACGAGTAGCATTACCACAAACACATATTCAAAAAAAAAAAAAAACACATGTTAAAAAATTCCATTTGTAGGACTCACTTTTTGTATCTATCTCTAATTTATTAACTTGTTTGACAAACATGCATACTATATATGGAGTACTCCATAAAATATACTGGTGCAATGTCTGATATTATAGAATTGCTTGATATTAATAAAGACTAGTAAAAAACTAAAAACAAAAGGAGAAGAGCTAGAACTCTAGAAGAGGCAAGGGAAAACTAACCATTTGGATCTGCCAAAAGTCAACCCAAAAATGCAAAAAGTTAACGCAAAAACCAGTCCAACATTCAGCATCAAGTTCAGCAACGAACAATCCATGAACATAAAATGTGCACCAAAAAAAAAACCATCCGTTAATATAAATTAGATATCTCATTGTAAAGAATAATAAAGCTAGGAAGATAGAGTTAATGATTTTTTTTTTTTTTTTTGAAAGAAAGAGTTAATACTAAAATTAGTGTTAATAATACGGAGTAGAAATTACCGTTCATCCAATATCGTGTTTGCTGAAAGTGATAAGCAGTTCTATATGGATCATCAACATTATAATCCGGTTGATCTTTTGCTAAGTTGGTCAACATTTGGTTATCATTGTTGTTAACAGGAATGGCCATTTTTGAGAAATAATGATTAAGAGAATTTGACCTTGATTAGATGAAGATTAAGTGTTGCGTACTTGGGTGCTTTATGTATACTCTGTACTTAGTTTTTTTAAAATTAAAAATTAGAATCAATAGACTTTCATAAGAGCAGTCAACTTTTCTTTTTTAGGAAAAACAAGGGGGTCTATTTAATTGGAGGAAAGTGGAGAGGATGTAACAGCCCTAACAAGTAAGGGGACTAGGGGAGTAAAGGGTGTCATGCAAAATAATGTCAGTTGATTTTAAATCAATACTTGTTATTTTTAATTGTTTATTAAAATGTATAAATATTCACTCTGATATAAGGTACGTCCAATGTTAATATTTGCTTATTTGATGATGAAATGATCAGTAATCATCAAACTGAATAAGCAATACCCTTTAAGTAGTGTATCATGTACTCAGATGATCGGGTGTATATAAAAATTTATGTAGACGACATTGGTATCACACATTCACACTATCACCATAGTACCAACGTACTCGTACTTCTTTATTGTTCACGATTGTTATTTGAGTCATTAACGACCCAAGTTATAAAAGGCAATAACGTATCTCTTTCCATACTCATTATTTTGCATACCCCGTGCCACATATGAAGAAAAATTATGGTCAGGAAAAGCTATGTAGTACTTTACTAATTCTTGAAGTCCATACCATAACAAGACAATAGGTAGTGCTACTTTTGTGCTAGTGTCTCCATCTATTCTCAAAATTTCTAAGAGATAAGTTCAGTTTTGTATAAAAATAGCATCATTGTCATGTGCATACTCCTTAGTTTTGGCATATAATGTACCTATTTTCCAAGCAAAATTATAAAATCTTTTTACTTGTTGTACACAAATTGTGATATTATTTCCTGAAATATCAGATTTTTTTTTTGTAGAAAAATTGGTCAAAAACAAGTCTTATTTCCTGAAGTAGTAGTGTAGTAGTACACTATATTGCTACTTGGCACTTTGGCAGCTAGACTCACGCCTAGTAAATGATCAAATCAAATTTGTAATTCACAATAATTTTACCTGATTTGTTCTTGGCCTTAACAATTCTTAACTAAAATAAGGTACGTATATTCCCATTATATTTTCTATAAAACAATCCTATTTTGTCACATAATTCTTGAATTTTATTACCACATATCATGAAACCTTTACATCCAAAATTCATACCACCACATTTTCTCCCAAAAAACAACACAAACATGCTAGGAATATGGGCAAAACTAGCTTCTTCACTAGCAAGTTTCATGTTTGTGTGGGCAATGTTAAGCCAATTCATCCCTTACGAGCTTCGTAGCTTCATCGAAAAGCGTCTCACACATTTTTATTCCCAATTCCATCCCTACATCGAGGTGACAATCCCCGAACACTCCGGGGAACATCTTAAACGTAGTGATGCCTATACCGCGGTCCAATCCTACCTCTCGTCTATCTCCTCCAAGTCCGCTAAGCGGTTCATGGGGGAGATAGGCCGAGACGGGAAGAGTGTGGACCTTAGCATGGACAAGCATGAACGTGTCGTAGATGAGTTTCGTGGTGTTAAGGTTTGGTGGATTTGTTGTGTTAGTTCAATTAGTTCTAAGAGTGTTTTTCCACAACAAAACACTCTTGGGACAGAATATAGGTTTTATAAACTCACATTTCACCAAAAAAATAGGGACTTAATTACTGAAGATTACTTGAAATATGTGGTCAAACAAGGGAAGGCAATCAGAGTCAATAATAGGCAGAGGAGGCTTTACACTAATGTTTGAAGGTATGGATTTTTATTTTATTTTTTTCATTTTCAAAATTCATGTAAATATTTAATTCTCTTACTAATTACTTTTTTTTTTTTTTTTAAAAAAAATATACTTCGTGCTTATTAATACTTGTGAATTATTAATATTATCATGGTTTATGGATGATTTATATTTCAAGGTGAATAATATGATCTTTCTCCTTTATTTATTTATTTTTTAATTTTTTTGCATTGTAAGTAGATGTGGCAGGCTTTTAAGTATGAGAATGTCGTAGTCGTATTAATTTTGGGACCAAGTTGTGTCAATTTTAGTTCGGGTTAAAGTTGTTAATCGGTTCGTCCACTTATAGTCAAATTTGCTAACTTATTCTAACACATTTGAGGTCGTACTCTATGGAACAGTAAAATGTGTGACAAGGCAAATTTGCTAATTAATTCTAACAAATTTGAGGTCATATTCTATGCAACAGTAAAATGTGTGACAAATATAGAAAAAAAAAAAAAAAAAAAAATTAAACAGCCTATAATTTTTTGTTTTAGGAAAATATAAGTCGGAAATACCGTAGTATTATTGTAAGTCAAGCTCCGCCAAAGTCAAAATACTTCACGAAAAAAAAATCCACATCTTATAATTTCTCTGTTTGAGGAAATTTTGTGGTTTTTTTTTGGATAGGTACTCTATACATGGGAGCATGTGGAGTGGTATACCATTAGAGCACCCTGCAACATTTGAAACACTAGCAATGGAGTCAAACAAGAAAAAAGAAATAATGGATGATCTTACGAAATTCAGTAATAGTAAACACTTCTACAAAAGAATTGGTAAGGCATGGAAAAGAGGGTATTTACTATATGGTCCTCCAGGAACAGGGAAATCAACTATGATTGCTGCAATGGCTAATCATCTCAAGTACGATATCTTCGATTTGGAACTCACAGCAGTGAAGGACAACACTGAGCTACGACGTCTCCTGATCGAAACCACGAGCAAGTCGATAATTGTGATCGAAGACATCGACTGCTCGCTTGAGTTGACCGGCCAAAGGAAGAAGTGCAACAAGGAGGATGATGATAAGGAGATGGTAGAGAGTAATAAGGAGAAGGGAGGTGATAAAGCGGCGAGGGCGGGTTCGAGTAATGTTACATTGTCAGGGCTGCTGAATTGTATTGATGGGATATGGTCGAGTTGTGGGAAAGAGAGGATTATTGTGTTTACTACGAATCATGTGGATGCACTTGATCCTGCATTGATTCGAAGAGGGAGGATGGATAAACATATTGAGATGTCGTATTGTAGTTTTGAAGGGGTTAAGGTTCTAGCTAAGAATTATTTGCTTGTTGAAGAGAATGATGACAATGTGGATTATCAAGGGTTGTTTGATGTGATTAAGAAGTTGTTGAGTGAGGTTAAGATAACACCGGCTGATGTCGCGGAGAATTTGATGCCTAAGTGTTGTGATGATACTGCTGATAAGTGTCTTCAGAAGTTGATCAGGGTGCTTGAGGAAGCTAAGGAAAAGACTGCCAAGAAGAAGAAAGCAGAGGAGGAGGATGCAGAGGAGGAGGATGCAGAGGACATGTAGTAAGAAATGTGTTTAGTTTGTTATCTTCTTTATCTAGTAGGGCTAATTAAGTAGGACTAATTAAGTAGGACTAATTGTTATCAATTTACCATGTTATGTGGTTTGAATGATTACATGGGACAGGGAAGAAAGGTAATGTAGCTTCTATTGGTTTAGAAAGTTTAATTTGTGTAATTGTTTAATGCTAATTTTCATTTATTTCAAGCTAAGTTTATTTGTCATTGCTAGTGTTTAGAAAGTTTAATTTGTGTCATTGTTGTGTACCTAGTTATGCTAAAATTGACTTGTATTGGGTTGATCCTTTGGTGAAAACAACTTCTTTTGGTGAAATTATAATACTTTGTATGTTGTTACTCTTTATGGTTGGCATGTTGTAAACTTGTGAGGGTAGCATTGTGGATAATAGTGGCCATTGGTTGGGTCGTTAACTCTTTGAGCCAGATTGGACGAGGAGGAATTGAATTCAGCTCACTAATCACACTACGAGGTGGAGATCTTTGTTTTAATCTAAATTAAATTATTCGTATTTATAACCAAACACCTTGTCATATACTATCAATCAATGCTCTAATGCACATTACATATATTTTATAGAAAGCACAAGTTGGATAAGTGGTTACGTAACTTATGTTGTATTCTTGATAATCTCATAACCCTGAGGTGTAGGGATCAAATCTCATGAGACTCATTTGAAGAATTTCCCTTATCTCCCCCCCTCAAATAAACCCCCTTCTTTTGATAGGTTAGGTTACATTGGGGGTTGGAGGTTAGGTTCGAACCAACCCAACAACCCCCGAGACCTGTCCATATGCATTTGTGGCCTTCTAAAGTTAAACGGGTTAATCCAAATCCAAATTCAAATTGGACCCCAAAAAAAATAAAAAAAAATACCAGAAAATTCAATATTGCCGCTAGGCTTTTTGGGTACAAGTTTGGAATCTATAGAACAAGAATTTTCAGTATTGGCGGGCAAGGGGATCATCTTCTTGATTCACATCTTTTCGTCTGGTGTAAGGTAATATTTGAATTTCTCATCAATTTTTCCATTAATTTCTCTACTTTGCTGATTTTAATGATGTTTATTCTTAGTTTCTCGACTTTTTTAGGGTTTACCTCCTTAATTTCAGAATTTTGTTCATTTAGTCGATGTAATTTTAAATGAATTGCTGTTTGTTCTTCTGTTCATTTTGATTGGTTTTGTTCATCATCAATATTTTGATTACTGTACATTAGTCTCTCAACAGATTGTTTGATTGTTCAAACTTCAAACCCCATTTCTTAATGTAAAATGTCAATTTTTTTCTGTAAATTCTAAACCCTAATGGATGGTAGAGTAGCAAATGGTAGCATGAAGAGATTACGAGTTGACCACATTAATACAATTTGGAGCAGAATTAGGTTTTAAGTTGCAAATTTCTCGGTGCAAAATATGTAGTTGTAGTTGGTGTTAAGAAAAAATCATTGACCTTAAATGATACCTTCACGAGCCAGAGTGAAAAGCTCACTAACTGAATTACCTGAATGATAAGAAGGATTCGTGACATCCGTGTTAGTCGCTTCTACAGGAGTCAAGGAGTGTCTGAGTATTGATGTTGTTGGGTGTATACTTATATATGAGAATCCAATATATAAATTGAATTCTTTTGAAGGAAATAAATGATCATATGGATGAGAAATTTAAATAGTTAAGCTGCCGTGATTTGATACAAAGAGAAGATTTACTGGAAGTTGTTTAGCAATCTGTTGGGATTCTAGAAATCAAGACTATATTTTCTCAACACCCTGATGTGACCGTTATTTCTGGGTGAGGGAAGTATATCAATAAAAAGTTAGGGACGGGATGAGAGAATCAACAAGCAATCAGAACCCATTGGATATATTTTAAATGATTTCCATAAAGATGACAAAAGGTTAGTAGTGTGTTAGTCAATTATGACCTAGATGTTGATTAGAGTATCAACAAACCGGAAGAAATTGGGTATGCTAATCAAGGTTGATGTAGAAACAAGTACATTAATTTTGCTTTTGCAAATATGAATTAAGCTATCGTAAAGTGGTAAAAGCTGCTTTAGACTTCGTGATGGAATGTGTTCTGATTTAATTGATCTAAGCAAGTACAGAAGTTGAAATAAATCATTTGTCTTTTTTTCAATTAGTAAATACTGATTATGCTTTAAATATGGTCTTGGACTTTTACGCTTTGTTTGGATAGCAAAGAAGGAAGGAAAGGAAGGGGAGGGAAAAAGGAGTAAGGGAAGGGAAGAGAAAGGGAGGGGCAGGTGAGCTCAATTTTCCCTCCAAATCTCTTCAGGAGAGATTATGCTTATTAAAGAGAGAGGGAAAATAGATCCCTCCCTCTCCCTCCGCTTCCTTCCCCCAATTCTTTACCCAAACAAGAGAATTTGCCTCCCTCCCTTTCTCTTCTTTTCTTTTCCTTCCATTTCTTTCTATCCAAACAAAGTGTTAAGCATTTAGCAATGAAGGATATGAAATATTTAGGGAAGCAGATTTGATATAATACACCCAATTTGGTTCTTGTTTCAGATAGAGGGTATCTTTGTTTTATGAAAATATGGATATTTCATTTAAAACTTTTGAAAGTTTTGTTTAAAGTAAATCTTATTTGGTTTGAGATATCATATTTTTTTTGGTGGCTCGTGAACTCTCTTCTTTGATTTGTTGTTAGGATTCTTACCCTCTATTTGTAATTAATTATCACATACTGTTTTGGAATGTCCATATATAATTTTCAACTTTTTTTACAAAATAAATTATGTTCGGATCTTTGGCGATGTTCCAATAAGAATAATTGACGGAGAGGGTGCAAGGTATTCAACTATTACAAATCTCTCTTTGCAAAACAAATTAATACCTTAAGTTTAGTGATTTGGGACAATGTGATGACTAATTCTGGATGAAGTTTTAGAAGGACACCAAGGGATTGGCTTTATCTTTTATTTCCTTTTTTTTTTTTTTCCCTTTTTTGGGTGGTTGGGGGGGGGGGGGGGGGTTGTTGGTAGGCAATTAGGTAATTGGAAAATTCATCTGGTTTGTAAAGTTACTGATTAGGCTTGCATTCTACTCATCAGGAGGGCTTGGAAGATTTGCTGCAATACCCATCCTGCATACCTGGTGCTCCTTTAATGGCATCAAAGCGTAATGTAAAATACTCTCCACTTGCCACTGATGAGGATGGAGGTGACATTTACAGTGATGATGGTCATATAAAGGGAAAACAGTATGATCCTCGGTTTGATTACACGCCAAAATATCTAGACAAAGTTCCATGGAAATCAATTCTTCTCGCACTGTTTCTTCTTTGTCTTGGTTCACTTCTTCTCTTTCTGTCATTTTTCATCCTCACTGGTCATATGGGAGGGGAGCAGTCTCAAGCATATGGTCTCCTTGCACTTGGAATTCTTACCTTCCTTCCAGGTAAAGACACTCCCTTATTTAATTATCTTCTCTCTCTCTCCCTCTCTTAGTTTTTTTCTGTTATGCAGTATGCACTTTTTTGGCTCAGTGAATGAAGGCTTTAGCAAGCACGAGTAGAATTATAAAAAGAAATTGAGAATGCATTAATCAAGTCATTGATTAACTGGTGAATGTGGTGCCCCTTTAGCTACATGCTCAAGTTATTTTACTTGTGTAGTTTTATCCATTCACCAAGAGTTTTGCAAGTATATTCTTAATTTTTGGGGAAGCATCTTTCTTTACTCCTCCCTCTCGAGTGTATGCCTTTTTGCGGTTGTAGTGTCAGTTGGAATCTTTCATTATTTGGTTTAAAATAAGACGTGAGGTGGGAAGCTGAAAAAGAGAGAGAATGTAGGCTACTCAATTTCTGCTTGATGGTCATAAGCTGAAGTGATCAACACCAATACACCATAAAAGAATAATAATGGCTAATGTGTTAAAAGTCAGAGCACATGAACTTTAAGGTTCTCAGGGCATGAGTATGGAAAAGAAAGTTGAAACGCTAGATTGAATGTCTTTGACAATTTTATTAGCGGGCTTCTGTAGTTTTGTTTGACGTGTTTTCAAACAAGGAATTCTATGATTTGAAGATTAGATATGATAGAAATTTGACAGCCCGAGTGAAGAGAACAAATCTCATTCGTCTTTGTTTAAAGTCTGACAAAGCTAGCTTACCTAAGTGAAGAAAACAAGATAAGTCCTCTTCATTTGGATGTGTACTCAAAAAGATGAAAGGACCAGAGCTTACTATGTTCAATGAGGAATTTAAGAAAAAAGAAAGATAAATTATATGCAGAATAGACACATCAAAGCTAAGACAATAACTCTTTAACGTGCGTCTTCTACAATCTATCCACCTTAAGAACAAATTGATTTTGAGGTATGATGTCTTTCATGCTCAAGGAGTCAAGGATATGATTTACCTCAGGAACCTTTATAGTGGAGAAAACTTAGTGATTAATATACATTTATTACCTTAAGCAAGGCTTTCCTCTTGAAGCTTGTTCCTTGAATAATATCTTTGGCGATTGTACTACTTGATGTACTTGATTTGTTTAATGAACCAAATGCTCTCTGTGGTGTGCACTTTGCTCTGCAGTCTTTGAAATTAACCCTACTCATTTAAAATAGCCTTATTTCATTAGAATGAGTCTATATTCTATATAATGTATAAAAGCTCGTCAATATACTGTATCAGTTATCTTTTAAAAATAGCTCCCTCGTGGCGGACAGGTTTAGTTGCCTTGTTTTTTACACTCTCTGCTTTGTATCTACTGATGAGTAGCCAGCAGCAGTCATCCTATCTGTTAAACACTGCCACTTTTGGCAATCTGGGAAAATTCTTCTCCTGTCCCCTTAAATGAGTGTGCTTGTTACATTTCATAGAGGTAGTAGTAGCTTATGGCTTCAAAATGCTTTCTTTCTGCTCACTAGTCATTGCTGACAGATCACACAGGAAGGATGAGAAAGATCTATAGGCTTTGCCTTTTGGGCAGCATATGTTTCTTTCAGATATATACGCTCCAGCTTTCAGAATTCAAAGCGTATTTCACTTAATTAAACAAACTCTTTCTTTGAGCTTGCAAAATTTGGCTAATGAATACTTCTTGACCTTCTGATTGATTTGTTCAAACATAAATTGTCATTAACAGCACATATTCTGTTGAAACTCCTTCAATCTTCCGCTACCACATGATGGATCTTCTGCCTTGTATGATCCCTAGTTGTTGATATCTATGCAAGTAACAAGCGCTATAGTTGACTTAGCAGTGTTCTGAAAGGTCCTTTCTTGCATATCATAGACTTAATGGTGCAAAGAATCTTGATGAGTGAGTGAGTGACCCTTGAGCTATGCCATGGTAGCCTAGTACAAATTCCACGTATATTAGCACCTTGGCAGCAGCAGGAATTGTTTTTATTAGTGTGTGTGTGTGTGTTATATTTTACTCTCTAGTCTTGTTTCGGGTGCTATTATTCTTCATTTAATCTTGAGGGGAGGGATGGTATTAGCATTAGCTAGCCTGGAGCTAATCCAATAAAGGTTTGAAAGTATCTGCATGACTTTTGAAATAATTGGGGGTGAAGCCTGCCCAAAACCCGTCTTGGCCCATGTATTCCTTCAAAACATACAGAGAAAGAACAGGGAACGAGAATTTCTTGAAGATTTAGATTGCAGGTACCCAAGTTCTTGGAAATGGAATGCTATTTAGAAATAATTTATGGCTTACAGCTGATGGAATTTTGTGTTTACTGTCTAATAGTTTGTTAGTGCTATAATGTTAGAAGAGATTCTTCTTCTTGCCTGTAGAAACATGTGCACTAGTCTTTTGAGATATTAATGCTACGCTGCATCTGTATGTTCATGGTTAGGAATGTTGATACTATCTCATTTTTAATTTCTCTTATGTGGCCCTGTTTTATCGAAGTGTAATAAAATCCTGGTTCAAATTGTTAATGCAGGCTTCTATGAGACTCGGATCGCATATTATTCGTGGAGAGGTGCTGCTGGCTACCGTTTTGCAGCCATCCCTGACTACTGAGTCTTATTCTTCAAGATTGGCACCTCTGGTTCATGCTTCTACTTTGTCTATTCTAGTCTGTTTGTTGATGTTATCATGCATGCCTGTTGTATAGAGCACTAACCTTTAGGAGTGTACTTTATGATTGTATTTTGTCACATTATGTGCATTAATTAATAAAATTAAGTGATTTGTTAGAAGTCTGATATTTCTTAGAAAGTGATAGTAACAAAAAATTAAACAAACATGTTTAGGTCTATTTTTTTCAAGGAACCATACCATGGTTCAGTCATTTCATGAATTTGAAGGGAAAACGTGAAGTGTTAAATTTGTTTTTCAATTGCTGTAATTCCTCTTATAAGGGAATGTGACACAAATAATGGTGGAGAGTGTCATGATTCAATATCATGTATATTATGGAGTATACGTTTAAATCCAAGACTTTTAAGACTTTACAAACAAAGTTAGTTACTCCATCTAAATTAAGTGGTAGATCCACCGTTAAGTAAAAAGGTATGGGCTCTTGCCTTTACTTGACAAACAAATTGAACATCTCAGCAAATACCATTATTGATTAAAAGTGGCATATTGGTTAGTGAATGTATTTTAAACTTGAAGGTCACTTGCTCTTCGAGTCTTGTATAGCTCATGCTTTTCGTTTCTTGTAAAACTCATGCTCTTTGTGCATGCTCTGTATATGGTCTTTTTCAATTTTCCACATTTGAAAAATCAAATAGCTTCCTCATTAAGAGTAACTGAGTAAGAAATACGAATACTTCATATAACAGTGTACAATATTTTCACCCCCTCAATTTCAGCATAAGTGACACACTTTTCTTTCTTAATCGTTTAAAATCATTGAGAACTACCATAAATGCGGGATTCCTACTACTATATTGAATTACACGAGTATTTTATCATACCCATCATGATCGACTAACTTCTCAGTTCTCACATACATGTTTATTTACTTTTTAAAAAATATCTTTTTAAAATTAAATTCACTAACTTTACATTAAACAATTCATTTCATGATCTCCAACTATTACATTTGTAAACCACGTGTCAATTTATCAAAGGAGCATGTTAAAGTGAAGAGCATAAAAATTACTAACATTTCTTTTGGAAAAAAACTTTGAGAGGACAAATGATAAGGTGGCATCCACAATGCCAACCTTGTTTATATGCTTCTACAGTTTCCACACTCCCATATAGGGTGTTTGTTTTTTTTGGCCATGAAATTGGTGTCCATAATGAAACAAAGAAAGATAAAGCCCTAAATTCAACCCCAAATGTGGAAAATTGCGTCATTAATGTGATTTTTTCTTATCTAATTTTCTTTATACATAAGGAATATAAGAAAAAGGGTGAAATTCATGCTTCATCTTAAAATAGCACCACAATTAAGAAAAGAGCTCATACAAGTAGTTGATTATTTAAAGTGTTATAATGTGTGATATAATATATCCCATAAATTTTCCATATAAATACTCCATTCTTGTATATCATAAAACTTATATCATACTTTGCATTTCATACATGATACATCTCACAACCCAAAACTAGAAGACCAACCTTTTTTTTTTTTTTTTATAAAAAATTATATTTAAGAAGTAAGTTCTCTAGCTAGAAAGGGTTAGGGGGACCCATATCCCCCCATTTGAAATGATATATAACCATCCATAATGTGGTTTGTACCATTATTTTACATTTTCACATCACATTTCTCATTATATCATAATCTCGTTCATTCCCCTTGCTCCAAAAATGTCATTAATATCATGTTTAAGATGTGATGGGCACAATTAAGTAGTTGGATTAGGTTTCTTAATGTGATTAGTGCTTGGTAGTTGCTAATATAAACCTGCTTATGTTTTGGACTTATGGCGTGCTTTGATATTTCTAATATCATTAGTTTTGGAAGCATATTATTTAGGAATGTATCACAAAATCACGCATCAATTAGTGTGATTTACTTTTTTTTTTTTCATTTATTATTTTCACTTTTAATCAACATGCTTGAGATTATGGGGAAGAAATATTATTTCCGGCCTATGCTTGTTTTTAGGGAGAGGGATTAGACTTTAGAGAGTGGGTATGGGAGGGGGGGGGGGGGGGGGGGACAGGGATTATAATGGAAACGACATATTTATTTACCCTTAATAAAAGAAAAAAGTGAAAGAAAAAGAATAAACATAGTAAGGATATTATATTAGTAATTATAACTTACTTGACTCATAACCCTAACTTATACCAAACAAATGATGACACTTTATTTCATCCTTATCCTATCCTCTTATCCGTATCCCTCATACTAAACGGCCCGTATATGTAGCCATTATAGCTTTATATATCATGGTTTTTTTTTTTTTAAAAAAATATTAAAATACAACTTATTATTTTTATTTCGAGCAAGAAGTATTAGTTTACTATGTGTACATTAGTATGTTTTTCCTAACACTTTAAATAGATGCTACAAGTAGTTATGATTTTAAAGAACCTATGTTTTATTTATTTATGTATTCTAAGGGTAAATTTTTTTGCAGATCATAACAAAAGATGGACAAGTTTGTTTCTACTTGGTCTGATGGTAAGATGCTGCCTGAAAACTATGTATTTTCAACTGAAATGAGACCCGGGGAGCAAGTCCCCATTTCCAAGAATATTCCGGTCATTGATCTTGGAAAGGCGGTAGGGCTTGAACGCAACAAAACAATTCAAAAGATTATAGAGGCTAGCCAGGAGTTCGGATTCTTTCAGGTTCATCACAAATTCACAATATACAGTTGCTTGCACACCACATACATTCCCCTCTAAAAAACTACTATGTCCTTGTTTTTCCCTCTTTAACATATTATGATATTAACATACATTGGCACGTTTATTAATTGTTACATAGAAAGTACTTTTTACCGATGTCATGGTATGAAATAAGCTCATTGCTATTATGCTCATTATGTTGGTTGCTTTGTGTATGACAGGTGATTAACCATGGAGTTCCGCAGACAGTAATTGATGACGCGAGAACTGCTTACCAAGAGTTCTTTGATCTTCCAACAGAGGAAAAACTGAAATTATGTTCATCTGATATCAGTCAGAAATGCATATATTACACAAGCAATGTCATGTATGATGACGAAGACATTCATGCTTGGAGGGACTGTTTAAGACACTTGTGCTCTCCTCTGGAAGAATGCATCCTTTCTTGGCCTCAAAAACCAACCAAATACAGGTTATTTTCCGAACATTAGCTCAAAAGAGTACGCTTATAAATATTTGTGTAACATATAGTGTATTTCAGGGAGGTTGTGGGGAAGTATGTAACTGAAGTTAAAAAGATGGGAACAAGAATTCTGGAGCTCATAAGTGAAGGACTAGGGCTTGGAGTAGGATATTTCGCGAATGAATTGCGTCAAGACCAACATATGAGCATTCATCGGTATCCTCCATGCCCTGATCCTAGTTTAACCTTGGGACTCAAGCCGCACTGTGATACAGGACTCATTACCATACTTCTCCAAGGAACTGTCCCGGGGCTTCAAACCTTGAAGGATGGTCAATGGATCGGCGTTGAGGCAATTCCTGATGCATTTGTTATAAACATTGGATACCAATTACAGGTACAAATATTGATTACTGTACTAACAATTCCCTGTCAAATTTCTCATGTTTTATTTGCAATTTTGCTTCAGATGGTTAGCAATGGTAAGCTGCATAGTGTGGAGCATCGAGCAGTAACGAACAAAGATGAAACTCGGATGACTAATGCCTTCTTCATAGAGCCTAAGGGAGACTGCATTATAGAGCCTGCGAAAGAATTGATTAATGCTGAAAATCCTCCAATTTATAAGAGTGTAAAATATGCACAGTTTGTTCAAATGTTTAGGGCAGCCTATTCAGGGAAGATTAAGGATCCATTAGAGCCTTATATGATAATATCAACATCATCGTTGTCAACCGAGTAAGGCTATGTTTAGTTCAACTTAATTATGTAAGTTGATGAGAGTGAGGGATAGGTCAAGTGGTTAGAGCTCCCTCTCGATTCCAGGAGATCCT
Organism: Chenopodium album; assembly: GCF_948465745.1. Lineage (NCBI taxonomy): Eukaryota > Viridiplantae > Streptophyta > Magnoliopsida > Caryophyllales > Amaranthaceae > Chenopodium > Chenopodium album. The sequence goes on along the minus strand of NC_137853.1, from coordinate 36,152,198 downwards.
GGGTTCGATCCCGCCCCTCTAAACAACCAAAAAAAAAAAAATTATGTAAGTTGATATTTGGTTATTTAAGGAATTAATTAGACAGATCTTAATTATTATTATTTAATTCTTTTTTGCGTTTATTTATCGTTGAATATCTTTAATTTGTTACTAAAACTATATGAAAATTTGATATTTTAAAAATGCAATAAAAATCTAACGACAATTCATTTGATAATTTAATCTTATAGAATAGTGCATATATAAGGTCAAAATTTGGTCAAATTTAAAAATCTGATTAGATCATATTAAATTAGATGAAATAAACATAGCCTAAATCAAATACCTTGTACATCCAACAACAAATTTCGCCGTGATTGCTAATGTATATACCAGTGGCGGATCTAGGATTTGGGGAATGGGGATACGAAATTACGTTTAATAAAAAAACAAATTATAAAATAAAAAGTAATACGTGGAGCGTAATAATTTTTTCCTAGCTAATAAATAATTTTACTATTGTATATTTGTATTAATATTTGTGTGTACTATACACCCTATCTTCCGACACTAAGGCTTAAAATTAAGTAATAAAATTGTGAGGAGAATTTTTTTATCTAAGAGACCTGTTATTTGTAACAGTAGGTCTCTTTGATAAAAAGTACAAATCTTTCAGTGGAGAAATAAACAATATCACTTAAGAGACCTGTTTTTGTAACAGTAGCTCTCTTTGATCAAAAGTAATATTCTGAAACTCCTAGGCTTCTAGCATGGAAGGTATAAAAAAAAATACCTAAGAGACCAAATTTTTACATAGGCTCTTTAAATTAAACATAAAAAGGCGGGGCTAAGAGACCGCATATTACATAAAGGCGGTCTCTAATCTTAGCAGTTTTTTTTTTTTTTTTTTTTTTTTTTTTTTTGGCGGAATGGGGGTACAGCTGTAACTCTATGTACCCCCTGGATCCGCCAATGGTATATACCATAAACTATAACATCTTAATATCTTATACTATCAATTTTTTAAAAAATTTGTTTATAATCTTCATATTTACTACGGAGTTCATTTGGTCAAACTTTAAACCTTTTACCAATGTATATAAGGAAAAAAAAAAATTATCATATAAAATATGGTTGATTTTGTTTAAATATGTACGGAGTAGTTTCATAATACCTACTTTGTCTTTTTAATACTTTCACAAATATGATATTAAAAATGTTAATAATCAAAATATTACAATTGAGACCGCATATATTGCCTTTGTTCCACATTTATAGAGGGAAGGGCCAATAAGGATTAAACCAACACACTGTCAGCAGTATAAGTATAAATTGCTCTAATCCAATTGAACCAAACTCCATACAAGCAAATATAAGCATTTTCGGCTATTTACCCAAAGATGAAAAACATACAATACAAGAATTAAACTCCAAAAGATCCATACGAAAGTAGTAGCGAATAGCAGAATACAGGCATACAGCAATATGTTGAAGGTAATTGACTTATTGCTAGAGAATAAAGAAGAAACATTATTTCTATACTTGAGCATACAGCTTCAAAGTATGAATCTTTTCCCAAAACACTAACATAGAAATGTTTAAAGCAAAGGGCGAATCAACCCCTTGACCTAATATACCTAGGATAACAGTTTCACTACCTGAATCAACAAAGATCAGAAGAAAAAAGGCGATCCTAAAGAAAAGAAAAACGACATCTTTATACCATTACCTCATGCAATGAATTCTATGATATCAAACAACAATATTGATTCATTCAACATCTCAATCAAAATCACTTCAGGTATGGTCAACCTCAAGACGCAATGGTGTATTCTCGGAGCACAAGAATTCTAGATTCTAAAGGGATCTCGAGAAAGGTATTACACACAACGTTATATGAAACATGTTGAAATTGATAATTAAACCTTAAATGGAACAACTCTGTAGAAATCCTCAGAGGACAACCTGAGCAGCAACTTATCTGCGATGAATTATGTACTACTCGTACTTACTTAGGTCTGGTTGATGCTCAAGTTGTTGGGCATGGGAATGCCAAGCTGATGAGTGATTAATCAGAATCTCCATAGGTTTCCCCATCATCAGAAAGCTCATCAAAGGATCGCATATCGAGTTGGTAACGGAGAATTCCTCCTATGCCACCAAAACCCCTGCAAAATTGCGATCCTTCTTGGGATTTGTTAGTGACAAATTCAAGGGAGCATCCAAAATTCTTGTACTCATTAGCAAACCATTCCAGCAAAGAAGTTTTTTCCTGCACCTCCAACTCAGCATTAGTTTCTGAGTCCCGGAAATTGCTCTGGTCAGCCTCTTGCTCCTTGTTCAAATGTTTTACGATAAGTTCACCAGTTGAGGCATTTTTCAGTGAGTATCTATTGATATCAAGATTTTCCCAGACAATGAGAATCTCAACAGCCCCCATTTCCAAAGCCTTGAGTGTATCTTCAACACCAAAAACATACTTACCTGTATCCTGACTGATCTCCTCAAAGTACTTTCCTATCAACTTCTTCTCCTGAATAAACTTCACATTGGCAAGAATTTCAGCAGAAAGCTCTATTGCCTGGTTAAAACCATTCTCACCACCATAAGAAACATCTACAACATTTAGAATCTTTGCCTGAAGGCGAGGATCGAACATGTCAGATTGACTGAGCTCAGTTTTAAAGTCAGCTGACCCAGCAAGTATAAGTCCTGAAACATTAGGCTGGCTTGTAGCAGGATTAATGAAAAACTGAGTGGCGAGTTCTGCAGTCTTCCTCACATAGTTATGCCGCTTCTCCATTCGAAGACGAGCAAAACGTAATGCAGATTGTCCTCCTCTACCGTGCTTCTTTGGAAGATCAACAGTAAATTTGTGAAGCACCTCCCTGGTGTTCCCACTCAGAGTACCGAATAGGGTACCATTACCATCCATGACAATAAAGCCAAACTTATCATCAGACTCAAGTAGTTCATTCAATGCCTCTGTATGGAATTTGTTGTCACACAAATACAAGGAAGCATTTATTGGCCTGAAGGGCTCAAAATCAATGGTTACTTTCTTTTCTTTACCATCATCGGTTACGATGGTTCCGGTGTATAGAACAAGCCCATTAGGAGGAACCTTGTTGTACAGCTTCAACCTCTGTTGAGCAGATGTAATAGCTGCTAGCACAGATTGACGATTCACCCTACTCTTGATATTGGAAGCAGTTCCATACTCATCACCCAACATCTTTGTAACCCTAGCAACTTGATCACGCGGAGGCATGATAAGGGAGATCATGCTTGTTCCATTCCCCCTGGCAGCTTCCAATGCCTTGATCAGCTTTTTGATCTTCCATATTTCAATATTCTTGTCAGTCTCATGGCTGTCTGACATCTTAAACCAGAATTTTGGGTATATTCACCTGCACAAATAAGCCTCCCACAATCAGTAATATGAAACCACTCGCACCAGGTACCAATTACATGGTGAACTAAAAAGTATATACTTTGTATTATTTCTCAAGATAGTAAAATATATAGATAGGTCACAAAAAGCCAAAACATTAGAATTATAAGTGAAACTACTAATTACTGATTTGACTAAGATTTTCAAACAATTTTTAAATGTTGTTTCAAAAAAAAAAAAAAAAGGTTTTATAACAGATGGAACCTAAGCTACATATAATCACAATGATCACATATTCTCATGAACTATCATAATTATGACCAGCAGCATCTCCAACTAGTAATTAAACAACTATTAAGTAGAAAGTCCAATACATTTGGTAGCAAATCAATCTACTATCGAAAACGGTTGGTGTCCTAAATGACTTCATATAAACAGCGAATGAGCGTTACGAGTCCATGACAAACATATCCACAAAGGAAATAATTATGACCAACAGAATGTCCAACTCTAGAAGTTAAACAACCATTATATAGAAAGTCCAATACATTTGGTAACAAATCAATCCAGTATCGAAAACGGTTGGTGTCCTACGTGACTTCATATTAACAGCGAACGAGCGTTACGAGTCCATAACAAACATAATCCACAAAGGAAATAATTGGTCAACACAGGTCTTCCTAAAATAGGGGATTGCTCCTTTGGTGCTATCATTAGTTTGGTTAACAAGAACTTTAATTGGCAACACGCAGCAAGATTATATCTCCCTGGAAGGCTGGAATAGAATTAAAGTTAAAATAATTTCCCAAAACTCCACTACAAACCTTAATCTGGATTCATGATCGCCACACAGCCAATTCATCTATCATCTATCATCTATCACTGAATCGATTTGCTACCGACTGAATTCCCTAATTTCCCACAACTCCCTACAAACCTTAATCTGGGTTCATGATTGCCACACAACCAATTCATCGATTACTGAATTAGTTTGCTACCGACTAAAATTCTATACTTCAATAATTCCTACCATCATTACCCAGTATCCCTTTCTCGCCCACAATTTTTTTTTTCTTTGACAATACTCCAAATCACAAAGATCAACACAAAAATTTTCTCATATAGCTACATAGCATAAGATCAATCACCAAAACCCCCTTTTCAGCATAGATTTTAAAAAGGGTAAGATCTTAAACTCAGAAATTCAACTCAAAAGGGTGCAATGCAATTTAACCAACAAAATTGAAGCAATTAACAATAATAATATGCCATAATTCTAAAACCCTTTACACAAATTTTAACAATTACAACATAAATCCATTCAAAAAACAATCCAATTCAGTATTTTTATACCCAAAAACACCCAATCTGAATAGAAAGATACAAACTTTCATCATAAAATCTACAGAAACAAAATCTATAAGATCAAAATCATCAATTCCACACAAAACCATACAATCAAACTGATGATAATCTTGTAATCATGCACATAAAAACCCAAAATTCTGGAATTTACAAAAGCAGTAAAGGATGATAAATATGATAAAAAGAGGAGGAGAGATAAAAACCTGGAAAAGATGGAGGGGGATCTGAAGGAGAAAAGCTCACACCGCCGTCGAATGAGCTTTAGAAAGGGGACGGCTGTGTTGTAAAAGGGTCTTAGGGTTTTCTCAATTTTCCACTTTTATTATTGTTTGAGATTGAGATTATGGACTACTTCGTATTTGTATTTTCTTTTGTTTAACTTTAACTATTTTTATGGTAATTTTAATCCCGGGTAATTTTTAATTTATTGTCTGTTTGAATTTTATTTCAATATGTAATTTTTTTAAATATATTCATAATTACAAATAATCTATTTATATATTAACTATTACTAAAGCAAAACTTGCTGACATCATAAAGGGACACATGTCACTTTTTTATTAAAAATTTTCCCGCCTAAACTATTTTAGACATCATCCTTTTATATATATATATATATATATATATATATATATATATATATATTGAGGACTATTCCAAACTAAATAAATACAATACTTCTTTCAAAATTAATTGATGAGATTATGATTATACTTTTTTTGAATATAAAATTGGACAGTTATTTAAACAAATAATAGCTACTTAATCCGGGCAATGCACAGGGACTAAACTAGTTACATACTATAAAGACTAATATGATTAAATTAATACATTATAAGTTTTATTGTAAGATAAAATTAATCATTAGATAAATAATAATTTTTGTAGTATAGGGGTAACTTTATATTTTAAAGATAACTTTTACAATAAATTAATCTATACCAGCCTAAGGCCTCATCTACCGAACCTAATTTTTGATAGACTGAAATTACTTTTGCTAAACTGAAATTATTTTTATCGAACTTAAATAAATTTACTAAACTAAAATTAATTTTACCAAACTGAAATTATTTTTGCTACTTTGAAATTATATTTACTGAATTGAACTTATTTTTGCTGAACTAAAATTAATTTAACTGAACTGAAATACTGAAATTATATTTACAGAATATTTATTTTTAAATTGAAATGAACATAACCTAAAATACTGCTGCCAACAAAAAAAAACATAGAAAAAAGAAACACAAAGTAATAATTTTGTGCTTACATTTTTTTTTTTTTTGAAACCAATTTTGTGCTTACTAATAATGACGTTCTACACTTATTTCTTTTTTATTTCCAATCATAACTTTTATACTTTTTTGCATAAAAAAAAATAAAAAAAATAAAAATTTGTACTCCGTACTTTTATAACGGGGTTTAATTAAAGTCTACTTCATAAAACTCAACAAATCTATTTCAAATAGAGTATTTAAATGAAACTTATGATTGAAGCATCATTGAACCAATTTTTCTATCATCACTTTAAGTAATATTGTGTTAAAAATCTAGTACTTTTATGCGAGTTCTAATGACATAGCTAGTTGTAAATCTTGTTATAGTATGTACGTACTAAGCGTTTAATTGCACAATTGCAAGGGTTTCTAATTCCTCTAGTTAATTAGGTTTTCCTTTGGAGCACCTATTTATCTTTTTTCCCATCATTGATGATCTTCTTTTTTCCCTTTTAAACTTGTGAATCTTGGATCCATACCAAAACTCATCATCATCATCTTCATCTCCGTTGACGTCATTACTACACAATCTTTCTTGAATTTCTTGACCACCACTTTTATTGACCACCTTACCCTTTTGTTCTTCCTCTTTCTTTACGACTTCTTTATGTTGTTGATCATTGTAGTTATCATCAGATTCATCACCAGCACGAGAAACATCAAAATGTAAACTACCTGCCATAGTTTGATTGTAAGGATAGACGAGTTCTTGATCTTGATAATAATGATCATCATCATTATATTCATTAGCACCAGAAACATTGAAATATAAACTACCTAAACATTCGGCCATGGTTAGGTTGTAAGGATAGACGAGTTCATGATTTTGATAATAGTGACTACCATCATACTCATCATGAGAAACATCGAAATATAAACCACCCAAATATTCCGCCATGGTTTGGTTGTAAGGATAGACGAGTTCATGATCTTGATAATAGTGACCATCATCATACTCATCAACACGAGAAACATCAAAGTATAAACTGCCTAAACATTCCACCATGGTTAGGTTGCAGGGATAGAAGAGTTCATCATCTTGATAATGACTATCATACGTAATAATGTTGCCATTGCCAAAATATGACTCCATTTTTTTGGGTAATGTTTTGTTGTTTAAGGTGAAGTAGCGGAAAGGAGGAGTTTTATTACTGATAGAAATCAGCTACTGTTTAATCTAGAGAAATAGCGTGAGTAATCCAGTATATTTATAGGTTTTTTTTTACTTCACATCGTATTCCATTAGGTTTAGGATTATCTATCTACGATGTATTTAATGTAAGAATTTTAAACAATATTTTTAAGATATTTGACAACTTACATTATTTTTGTCTTGATAATCTTTTCATCCCAAATTATTGGTCGTTTGACTATTTTTAAGTCAAATATGATTGATAAATTTTTATCATACCATATCACATAAATTGATGAGCGATTTTTCCTAAGCCCAACAGTGCCCCATATTAGCTTCAATTTATAATAAATAAATAAATAACTCATTATTTAGGATAAAGATTCTTTTAAAAAAAATTAAAAAAAAAATGTAAAGATAAAGATTGTTATTATAGTAATTTAGTTTTAGAGTTAAGGCCACACTTAGATTGGTGTAATTACTAATTAACATGTTCGTAGCTAGCTGCTTTCAATCTTCTCTTCCACTGACTTAGGAATTTTCGTAGAAAAGCAAAGTAAAAACATTTAAACAGGTCACTGTAAACCAACATAGGGCAAGACAATTATTAAGGCATAACATGAGCATAAGAATAATAGTGAGAGAATGAAGGATAGCTCAATTGGTTCGAGATTCCCTCCCAATTCAATGGATTCTCACCCCGCTCTTATGCATAACATATGGCTCTTTAAACACCAAAAAAATAAAAGAATATTAATAGTATTACTGTATGTATAATTATCTAATGCATCTATATTCTATATAGTTATACTTTAGACTTGTAACTTAGTAAGTGATATCTAGCTTCCTAATTTTCCTATCAAAGTCCCATTAACTTAACAAGCTTCTTCAATCTTTTGTGTTAGTTGTCTCCTTCACTTCCTGTGGTTGTGCAGCAGCAGCCTCTGCCTCTTCCTTGGCCTTTTTCTCCATTCTCCTTTTCACTGAGGCTGCCTTCTTAGCATCCTGATCTACCTTCGCCTTTTCGAGGGCACGAATGAGATTCTCCAAACATGTATCAACATCATCATCAGGGAACTTAGGCAACAAACTCTCACCAACATCAGCAGGTGTGATTTTAGTTACTTCCAACAGATCTCTAATCGCGCTAAACTTAGAGTGTTCCTCAATCAACAAATAGTTCTTAGCAAGTACTTTGAAACCTTCAAATCCACAATAAGATAACTCTATATGCTTGTCCATCCTTCCTGCCCTTATCAAGGCCGGATCCAACTTTGCCACAGAATTCGTCGTGAACACTATGATCCTCTCCCCACCAAGAGATGACCATATCCCATCAACAAAATTAAGCAACCCTGAAAGAGTTACAGAGCAACCTCTGTTCCTACCCTGACTCGACGATCCTGCACTCTTTCCACCACTGGTCTTAGAATTCTCCTCCCTCTTACCAGTTAAATCAACCGAGCAATCAATGTCCTCAATAGCAATTATAGACCTACTCGTCGTGTTAATCAATAGCTTCCTCAACTGTGAGTTATCTTTAGCCGCGGTTAGCTCAAGGTCATACACATCATACTCTAACAAGTTAGCCATTGCAGCTATCATTGTAGACTTTCCGGTCCCTGGAGGACCGTAAAGCAAGTAGCCCCGTTTCCACGCCTTCCCAATCCTCGAGTAAAAAGACTCACTATCCCTAAACTTCAAAATATCAGCAATAATCTCTCTTTTCTTTTCAGGGTCTAAAGCCAATGTATCGAAAGTTGCAGGATGGTTAAACTCAACAGCATTCCAAATTGATTCAGGGTTATAAGACTGTCCAACTTTGTTCAAATAAAGTTTTCTTGTTCTATTTTTTTCTCTAACTTTTTTTCCTTCCTTAATCACATAGTCCAAATACTTCCCAGTTATTAACTCTCTATGCTTCTTATGAAATACAAGCTCATAAAATTTCTCCTTATTCTCTAGCTTATTCAACTTCGACGTCGATTTTCGTGATCGGAACTTCCACCAAACTGTGATCCCATCAAAATTATCAGTCATTTCCTCATCAACATCCATGCAAAGGATACGTTTTTCGCCGAAAAGGTAAGGTAAACGGAGTCTTTTAGCATTTTTAGAGCCGTTTTGGGCTAAATAAGCTTGTATAGAAGTAAAATCATCATTCTTGTAAAGGTTAACTCGGTTGGAAAACTCATCAATGTAAAGATGAATGTAAGGGGACAATACGTCGAACAATTGGCGTGCATAGCGAGACATTAAACGGCGAAATTGATAGGGTGCGTAGTTTTTAAGAATTGACATTAAAAACATGAGGGATGCAATAGCTGAACTCGTGTTTACCCACTTTGCAAGGGTTTGTTTTTGCTTTGCCATTGTTTTGGATTCTAGGGTTTTCAGCAAGATTCAAACTTTTTCAAGGGCCTTTGGGGAAATGCTTGAGGTTCTCTATTCCCCACTTTGTATATGCCACAGAGCTAGGGTTTTCAAATAAGTCGTTTTGTGTCGGACTCGTGCATGTAAATGGGCTGAAAATTCTGGACCCAAACCTATTTATATATACTATCTCCGTTTTATATTATTTGAAACAATTTGACATTTTATTGCAAATGATATAATCATATAAAATACGGAGTATTAAATACTCTATATCAATTAATACTTTGTATATTGATACAATTAATACAAACACATGTTATGCTTGTCGAGTTTGGGTTCAACTTATTTATGAGTAGACAGGTAGTTTTGGGTTGAAATTTCAACCCAAACCTAACTTGCCTAATTTCATATTGGGTTTGTATTTGATTAAAGGGCCAAGAGAGTCAAACACAATTATTTTATATCAATGTCGTATCAAGTTATAATGTCATGCCATGTCATCTTGTGTTAGTTTTGGATTTGTCGTGTTCATTTTGAAGGTATTTTAGTAAAATCGATGCAAAGTAGTAGAAGATTGCAAATATTGCTTATTGGTAATTTATCAGACTTTTCTGCCTTATGGAGTTATGGTTTTCAAAGCCTTGCTCAGTCCTAGAGGATGTGATTAACATACAAAATTGGAGTTCTAAATTAACTTCAAATTTTCCGACTTGAAAATCAATCCTCTCAAATAAGGAATAAATTACACAAAATGTGTCTTCAATAGGTTATTAGCTAGCTTGCTCGCTTCATTCAAATTGATTGTTTACCAAAAACCTGTGTTAAGGCGAGGATAACAAGCTCAAAGCAAGTGAGGGAATTCCAGCATATGTGCATGTTATAAAGGGAGCAACAGGGCAAAGAATTACAAGTATCGTAATAAAGTTACAAAGAAGCAGCAGAATAAGCCCTTAAAGTGGGAGGAGAATCGAATTACAACAAGGTATTCCCAGCTCCCTTTTAAGAGAATTTATCAACCAACCCAGTCAACCCAACTACATACTACTACATAATAGATACTTTCGTCGTCCCAGTCAACAAAAATTTAAGAACAGGGCTCTTACTCTAAGGAAACTTGGTTACCGGTTGGGTTAAGCTATTGTACACTGAACAAACTCTCGACAATTTTTCCCATCTCTCTCGAACCCTGTAGATGTACGAATTCTGATAAATGACTAATAAATCTACCATTCCTCCGCATTGTGTTGCTCCCTTGTGAAAAATCCAGAGTAATATTGCACAACAGGAATCCCTCGAGTATCCCACAGAATAAAATCCGCCAACAGTGAACGTAGAACTGAATATCCTTCGTGGACCTTTGTGGGCTAGACTGTAAACTCATAATTTCCGTATATGATACAACTAACCACCCAAGATGGGAAATAAAGACAAGGAAAAACTGAGACATCCCTCTCTTTAAAAAAGAAATCACTCACCTTTCTGATCATCATCCTTCACTAAAGCACTGGGTCCATCATCAAAACCGGAACCAGGCGCTAATTCATTAAGGTCAAGAAACCCCCTTGTTTCAATCCTGTCAGGATCAACTTGCTTTGGACTTTCAGGCTTAGGCAAGGGCTCGTTTTCACTTTTCTCAACAACCATGGGAGTGGACCCACCAACTCCTCTTTCCAGCTGCTCTTCCTCATGATCATCCTCATCAGAGTCCTGACTTTCTGTCGAGTAATTTGGATAACCAGCTCTATCATGATTTACCTTCCTGTTTTTTGTGGATGTCTCAGTTTCAGAATCAGATAGCTCGTACTTCCGGTAATCAATACGGTTCCTCGTAGCCCGTTTACTACGCCTCAAACCCGAGTCTAGGTCATCAACTGACCTTATTTTAGTTCCTCTTCGAGTCCGACCCTCAGGCTTCTTAAACCTATCTCTTGGTCGGTCACTATCATCACTATTGCTCAGCAAGTCTTCTTCCTCTTCTTCCACCTCATCTTCTCCATTTTCCTCACTCCATTGGTATTCCTCATCTCCCTCACCTTCAGAGCTGCTAGTTATTCTCTTCTTATGTTTACGCTGTTGCATATATGCCTCATCATAAACAGCTTCCCCAACTATATCATCATCACTATCTAAGTATCCCTCCTCATTGTCTGAAATCCCTTCAACATAATCTTTCTCTGAATATCTCTGAGGTCTTTGTCTCCTCCGATTACTAAATATCACAAAAAATTAAAGTTGTCAGAAAACCCTATCATTGCAGTAAATTAGAAGAAAAACTAGAGTGTAAAGATCTAACCCTCGATCCAATGGTTCAGAATTGTGGTCTACATACATTTCATCATAATCAGCTGGAGATGGGGGACTAAATGACACGTGCAGAGAGGAGTGTGAAGAGCCATTCCATCTACCATTGGCGGAAGGTTCAGGTTTGATACCCTCCCTTTTAACACCAGGTTCTGGAGATGGCTGTTTGCGCCTATATTCAAAGAAAGAAGTAAAAGGAGATTGAATTAGTGAGGATAAGACAGCATATAAATATATCCGAAGTATATATGTATAGAATATGTCCAAATAAATTTCCATACTTGGTGGTCTTGATAGCTTCATTAATTGAACGATCGAAATCATCTGCATAAGAGTATAATAAATCAAAGATCCACGATCAGATAACAAGCTCTATTACTACAAAGTGGTAACAAGGTAGACTCTAAGAAATAATGGCAAGCTATCTAGAACCGACTATAATCGCCTCACTACTCCTCGATAACATAAATCTGCTCAAACCATTAAATGCAAAATGGGAAACTAAATTGTTTGCATACACAAACAGTAGAGCGTATAAAACCTGTACTTTCTTAGTTTACGTAGCAAAGGCTATTCAAATTTAATAGTTCATCAAATCACTATAAGAAAATATGTAGTAAAAAAATATAAAGTGTCAAATTACGACAATATTTTTGGGGAAAATAGGGTGATTACAACCAAATGCTGGAACTTTAAACCTTCCATAGATTGTTACTTCCTCCGTTTCATAAAAATTGAAACACACTGCCCAAAAAGCTCTCACATATTTAGTCTTAGTGTGGCAATTTTATTTTATTTTTTTGAAATATAGGAAGTATATATTTCAATATTTCTCATTCTCAAGTTCTCAACCCACCCACCCCCTCCCCCTCGCAAGTACCAACAAACAACTAATTTGGTGTCTGGGCATGAACAAAATACTTCTCAATTTCTCATCCCATTAAGGCAATCCTAATAATTGTATGTTTACAGCCACTAGTAATGCAAGTCTCTGGCATGCTTGCACACCTTACCAATTAGATTGGTAAAAGGTTAATTAATAAATTATTGTATGGTAGGCGAAAGCCTCAAGGTTAATTTAAAAGTTCTTACCAAATGTATAAGTGACAGGTTTCCTGTCACGAAGGGAGCGGCCACCAGCAAGCCCATCCATGACAAAATTATCCAGAAGAAGAGCTTGGCGTTGCTGCTTTTTCAGCAATTTTTCTTTTCTCTGTTGAGAGAGAGAGAGAGAGAGAGAGAGAGAGAGAGAGAGAGAGAGAAGCAAACAAGGCAAGAGAACATAAGCATATCAGGCTATTCTGAAGAAATTAGTACAAACTGGAAAATAATCCCCAAAGCTGGAGGCAACTGTGGAACTAAGTATTAGCAAAGAAGAAAGAATTCAAAACAGCTTTACCCTGTAAATCTTCTCAATCTCAGGAAGCATATCATTCTTCAACTTCTTTCCAAGTGAAGCTTCTGTTCTGTTCGTGCTTGAGAATAGCTTCTCCTGCAGACAAACACATGGACATTAGCTTTTTCATAAAATTTGATGACAAATCCCAGCCAAAATCCAGTGACACTTCACAATCAAATGAAAGGTCATCTGTATCAGACCAATCTCACAGAAGTTTATAGCTTGAAAGGTCATCTCGACTCAATGAGATACAGAGTATTAAAAAAAAAAATTGTTAATCCACAGATAGCCGGATATTAGCGAATATATCTTATGAAGGCTGATGCTACAATGGCTCCAATTCTGAGAGGACATGGGTCCTCACTTCGAAGCCATAAAAGAATTTAATGCCATCAAGTAGGTGCGCACGCCTTAAGGTGTCATTCTACAGAAGATCAAAGGTTACTAGTGAGAGTTAATGACTTGTAATTGAGAAAGAAACCTTAATATTCATTAAAAACTACAGCTTGACGTATTTGTTTCACCTTATATTGTCCTCTCACCCAACACTTCATTCTCTCTTGTTATTCTATCTCTTCTCATTCAACATTTCTCCACTTTTCCTCTCATACTCAACAAAAATATACATCTTAAGTTCTTAACTAACACATGTATCATCTCATACAAGGAAAATCCAGTAGCATAGTTTGCTCATGGTTGTAGCTTAATACCACTGTTTTTAATCACTAACCCTTCACATATAGAATTCTCAGTACAAGTCAGGTGTGTGTTTCTACAAACCCAAATGCACCTTTATTACCTAGTTGCAGAACTGTGCATAACTTAGCCCTACTGCTCAAACCTTGCTACTTCTTTACTAACACTAACCATATCTGACCATTATAGGATCTTCAATTCAAACTAACACTAACCATATCCATGCAACATCACATACCGTTGCTTAAACATTCTTTACACGTTCCATTTTGAGTTACCCCATAAATCCGATTTCAAATACTACCTCCGTTTTATATCATGTGCCAAATCTACTAAAAACCGTTGCCTATGTGCAAAAAATGTTTTCTTGCCTTTTAAAGTTGTCATTTCTATCTCTCTCCTCATCACATGCAACTCCATCTTTCTCTCTCCATTCAATACTCACAATCAAATTTTGCCTAGGAGTCCGTGCAAACTCATTTGTTGCACAATGTGACAATGCACATAGCATTAAACTATTTGCTTTGCTCCCTCCTAAGTTGCACGGAAACGGATACGGGGACAAAAACGGGTACGGATACGGGGACGGGATACGGCAAAATCAAAATAAAACGGGTACGGCAAAAAATGAGCAAAATATAAATCCATGAAATATATATTAAATAAATAAATAAATAAATAAATAAATAATCTATAGTGACTTATAGTACGGAGTACCATTTAAAACGGAAAAAGGTAAAAAAAAAAAAAAAAAAAAACAAGTAATTGATTTCTACACCACTGACATCTATAGTGACTTCAAATAAAAAATAAAAAGAATCACATGCTGCTGTAATGTTTGTAAGATATTCCGTACTAGACTACTAACCAATATTAATCACATTATTCACGTAAATTTGAAAAAAAAAAAAAAAAGAAATAAGAAGAAAGAGAAAAAGAAGGTGCGAAGAAAGAGAAAAAAGAGAGCTAGAAGCAGAAGTGCAGAACAGAGAGAGAAGAAAGAGGAACAGTAACAAGTCGAAGCCTCGCCGGTCGCCGTTGTCGGAGTAGTCGCCAGTTGTCTCCGATCACCGCAGAGGATTGAATTAAGTCGCACCTCTAAGGGAATCGCTGTTCGCAATTGTTAGGGTTTTTGAGATTTGGGGGAAATCGAAAATTAGGTTAGTAATTCACTAATTTGGGGTTTTTTTCTGAAAATTTGGGCTGAAATCCTAAGGAAACGTCAGAAAATGAGCCACGCCGTCCCCGATACGTATCCGAGCAAGAGGCTAGCCGTCCCCAAATTGGCTTGCCGTACCACTTTCGAAGGGGACGCCTTGGGGACGTTTCCAAGCCGTACCCGTCCCCAAAACGTTTCCGATACGGGAGACGGCTACCATCTGACGAATCCGTGCATCCTTGGCTCCCTCCATCACATCAACCCCTATTTTGGTCAAATAATAAGGATAATATATTTTTTTTTTAAAAAAAAAAAAAGCTAATTCCTTCTTAGACTAATTGAACCTTCTATGCGTTGACAATTAAGCATCTCTCAAAACTCTAACACCAACAGATTAAGGAAGAATGTACAAGGAAAGCAAGCAATTTTATACAGCTAGCATTTCTAATTAGAAACAACTAGTTATATCAGTTATTATATTTTATCGCAGAATGAACCAATGAACAAATATATTTTTGAAGGTAGGAAAGCAATGTGAGAAATCCTACAGCTCTGGAAGCAATAAAAACAAAGTTCTTCCAATAGATAGGCAGTAAAGGTCACAGTTCTAACAAAAAGGAGAAATGAAGAACAAGAAAATGCAAAAAGGGGGTTCATCTTTCAAAAGATTATTCACACAGGAATGGTAAACAAGAGCATATGCAGGCCATAATATTATCTATCATTTACTCATACATAGCATTTAAAGACTAGTAATGATGTTGACCAAACTGCTATTCTGAAAATTGCACTGAAGTGGGAAATAATTGTTTATTTGGGTTGCACATTAACTATAATTGTTTCCAGAAAAAAGGTGCATTTATCAGTGTCTATTTAGTTGTGACAGGGGTATTAAACAAAACGTGGATGTATCCTTCATGAGAGAAGGAATGATGAAAATATAGCAAAAAAACAGTCATTTCAACAGCTTACAGAAACATCAAGGAATTCATCCAGATTAGTTGCCACTGTTTCCCACTCGTAAGTTGTGCAAGGAAGGACATTAGAGCCCTTAGTCTTTCCCTTCTTCATCTCAATCTTCCTTTCAACTTTCCTGATCTCCCGATATAGCCTATGGCCAACAAATTCATCATCTTCATACCTGCAAAATGACACAAACCTTGATTTCTAAAAAACAGTGCAAAATCACAAGTACTCGTATACAACTGACAATAAACAAATCATCTAATTAGTTTGCAGCATGAAAGACATCCAGAAACTTGGATAAGTGATCAGATGTAATACCAAAACGAAGTTCCATGTGAATCACCGCCAATTCGCTCTTTCCGAAATGCAGAAAGCTGAGCTCCATGTTTGAGTGAATTATCAATATAACTCCTGATATCATCTTGCTGCATATTACAAGCAAAACAAATAAATGTAAGTATCTAGGGTCATGAACTGGACGGACACAAATTCAACACAAACTTTCTAGATCACAATATTTGCTGGTCACACCAAGATACCATGGTGAGCTTCTCAAGACTATTGTCTCTAAACTGACCAAAAATTAATTGTGGTATTAGCGGTCATAACATGCCTCTTGGTACAATGAGAAATATCGCTCACAACACAAAGTCCTCCAGACGATCGGAATGAATGTTAATAGATATCAGATGAAGTTCTGCAAGTCGATTCCAAATAAAAGCATAAAGAAGGCTTGTGATTAGATAATAGTGATACCTCTACTCGAATGTCACACAGGGCTTTCAGGATCACCACACGCACTGCTGGATCAAGGGTCTTGTACATTTCAATCTCAGCCCTACAGATTGACGCAGCAAGCACATTAAAGACATAATCACCAAAAAGTAGAGAGCTCAAAAGGCAATCAAACACTCACCCATGATTAGCAACTATAGGTAACTCTCCTTCAGCAACCTTCAAACAAATACAAATTCAAATAAAATTAAGGCAATCCAGAAGAAGGGGCAATGTGGCAGCATATCTGTCCATAAAAAATAACTAAGCATGACAATTACCCAATGCCACCAGTCTCGCAACTTTCTGCATAGCACGGTCACCCAAGTTTCACGTCCACAAGCCATTCGAGTAACTGGAGGAATTGCCTACCAGCATCAAGAAATATTTTTAGATCACTTCAAGAAAAAGCAGAGTAATTCAATGAACAATAGTACACAATAAGACCACATTAAACCAATATTCAATTCAGGAATCAACTATGGTCAGAATCTTAAATCCAAAACTCTAGGAGAATAGACAAGAGGTTTGCTAAAACCAAGAAAAAAAGGGTTACAATGTCCAGTAGGTGAGCTGTGAAGGTTTACCATCACCAGTAATAAAGTCTAAAGTACAAGTAACAAATGAGAGGGCAAAATGCAAAAAAACATAAGCAGAACAGAAAGAATTTCCTAAGACCCAAGATGTATTAAGCTAAGTAAGCTCACTAGACAACCTTTTCAGCACATTCAAAGTATTCAAGGACAAAAATTACCCTTTTGCAACAATAGAATTAGCAAAATAAAAGATGATAACATATGATGCCCCAAATAAAAAAGGAATTTCTTTTTCTAAAATCACATGCACAAAGATAACTCCTATAATTAAATCATGTACTAGATCGACAGCTACAAAGCATGATTATAATCTGAAACATCCAACCAAACAACTACTTCAGAGAGAGCTACTGCTTTTGAATAGGGCTACTATGCCAATACAAAAGGTACATAAACATATAAAAGACTATTTCAACAGATCATTCTATGAGATCACAAAAACAACCACCACCCACACTAAATTATATACTATCTCACAATCCAACGCAATCACTGACCCACTGCTCTCCCTTTTATATCTCAAACATTTACTTTAGAAATATGGAGTTTCTTTCCATGGAAATTAAGTCAACTACTAGGCATCCAGCCAAGTATAATTCTTGTTTACTACTTTACCCACAAGCAACCTTACTTACCAACCCAAAGGTCATGGCTCAATCCTATCTTTACTCATTGAAAAATTCGAAGTAGCTTCATACTCCCAGCTATATTATACATTTATTACCCTGGTTTATCCAAAATCAGCTTGACCTGAGCTTAGTGGCTCAAGCTTCACCAATAATTTAAGACAATTAAAGTCTGAATAAGCAGTTCCCATTTTGCTATACCAATAGATCATTCCTATATTCAAGCAGAGTCTAAAGAATAAAAATAATCAGCTTTAAATTAATACACTTGTTTACAAACCTAGTAAAGGGTAATGTGTAGCCGAAATACCTTAAAAGGAATAATTTCCCAATTACTTTGAACAACCCTACATTTTATCCATAAGCACAAAAAAGATGCCCAAAAGCTTTAGCCTTTCACCAATTACAAAATTCCACCAAATTGAGCACCATATCTTGCCAGACTAAAAATAAAAAATTAATAATCCATGTAGTAATAATTAACAAAATCCTCCTCTCTTTCTTCTTTTTTGAGCTTAGCGAGTTCAGTCACATTCATCAGCAAGCCCAAACAATGTAAACATACAGCATCATTTCATTAATTAGAAACCCTATACAAATAAAATAATACAATTTACAGTTCAATTTTGCAATATATATTTTAAATGAAAGCTACCCCCCCCTCCCCCCCCCCCCCCCAAAAAAAAAAAAAAAAACCCAAGTACTCATCCCACCATATAATTGATATCACCAATTTACTTGTATGCTCTATGATAAGCTCTTAATTGACAGAAACTAACACAAAAGAAAAGGTAGCAGTAAGCTAACTATCCCAATGCCTACGACACAGGCTTAATATTTCAGACATTAATTGAACAAAGATACCACAACTAAACACTCACATGCTTTCAAAAAAAAAAAAAAAAAAAAAAAAAAAAATAATAATAATAATAATAATAATAATAATAAACACTCACATGATTCTGCACTTTCTAAAAATATGAGGCATACTCTTACTACGTGCCTACCAATCCACAACAGAGGCTCCGTCACACTCACATGCTCATTAGAAGGATCATATTGACCAAAGTCAATGAGCAAGCAAGGTAGAAAAAATGTCAATCTACCCCACCACTTCAGGTTCCTAGACGATATTGCATACATTGAAAGAAACTTACAAGAATGAATGGATGGTAGATATCAGTAACATTGCATATGCACACATAAAGTAACATGTGGATGTCAACTAGCTTATTTGGTCAAAGTTTGGGGGATACCCAAGACCTAGGATCAAATCCCGCCTACATCACTTTCCCTTGTGACTCTCTACACCAAAATAAATATATAAATCACATTAAACACCATTTCTTTGCAAAGACATTTCAGATTCATGATCATCTGCGGCACACTCTTGGAGAGTTGAGGCTCAAACCAGAGTGGTAAATGGATTCTTCCTAATTCAATTGTGAAGCAAGTGAGCTTAACCCTTTTCCTTGCAGCAAAATATAACTAAATACAAGCTTCTAGAGTTCTAATATGCTACCTCATAAAGACATACTAGAACAAAGATACAAACTAACACTTCCTGTATATCTAAGGTTTCAAAGCAAGATTAAAAATCTAATCAGCTAGCGATCTCATTCACCAAAAGTATAACTAGCACAAGCTTCTAGAGTTCTGCTACACTACCCTAAAAAAGACAGACTAGAACACAGATACAAGCTACAATTTGCCTGCATATCTCAGGTCTCAAAGCACAATTAACAACCTGATCATACAGCAATCTCTTTCACAATATTACCAACGAAGTCTCAGACCTGAACATCAAAAGCCTTCAAACTACAGTAAAGAATTTTTATACAACTAATACATGACAATGTCAAACTCAACTTTAAATCAATGGAATCCTAGGAGTTAATACATCAATTCAAGCAAGTGCATACAGGCCTCCGATATAAAAATTACACATTTGCAATGTCGTAATTCTCTTCCAGATAGACACAAAATTCCTTTCTATGTAACAAATATCATAGTAAGTACACATGCATTATCAGTAAACACTAACCAGTTTCAAATTATCATTCAAGTAAGCAAACAGCTATTACTTCCACCATCAAACAAACATAACAAACGGTAAAATAATTTCCACACTTAATATAGATTAGAAAGCAATGGACCAACCTTCAACAATGGGATATGTATATCACTCAATGTACTATTGGGAGTAAGCAATGCAGACTCCAACTCCTCAGCACTGAATTCAGCATTAATGTTCAAAACTGCCCTAAACAACTACAACCCACAAACAAAAACACCTCAATCAAGCTCAAAAAACAACAAAATAAACCAAAATTAAATAACAAAATTCCATTCCTTAATATCTTAACTGACATGGAGAAAATTGAGTATTGAAGCCAATTCCCACATAGACCTCAAGTGCCACCGCGGCATTTGCTCCGGTGTAGGTGGATTCACCAATGAAGTTACAACCTTACTACAATGCTCCTTTGGCAAATCATCATCTTCCTCTTCCAGTACCTCCTCCTCCACCACTACCTTCTCAACTCTCTCCCTCTTCGGCGGCCTCGCCCTCCGCTCGATCACCGGAGGGTCGACATACTTGGCCGGCCGAGCCGTGCAAGCTCGAGTTGGCCTTTCTCTCCTAACTATTACATTATTATTACTATTATTATTGCTCTCCTTCTTTCCGTTTTTGTTATTGCTCTTACTACCAGCATCATTACCACCCAGCTCTTTCTTGCTTTCATCCTCAATTGGGTTACTACCCTCTTGCGTTACAGTTCTGGTTTCGGTTTCGGCTTCGGCTTTGGCTTTGGCTTCGGCTTCAGGGTTATTGTTGGTTTCAGGCTTTTGGGTATCCCCATTAGTCTCCGGTTCAACCAAAGATCGGTGGATCGGGGACGATACGGCGTCCTCCATAGCAGGAGGATCAAGAAGGTGAGGGTTAGGGCTAATTAAGGTGGGATTTGGCAAAAGATCATAGCTTTGCATTGAAAAAATACAATGAAATTAACCCCAAGTTTTTTGGTACTTAGAAATATCCAGGAGAAGGTAAATTAACCCCAGAAAATATGAATAATCCAACATTCATTACATCATACCACTCTTCTCTGTAAATCTCTTCAACCCCAGAAAAATCAAGAAAACAGGGAGAAAAATGGAAGAAATTTAGAAACCCAAATAATAAATTAGATTAATTTTTGTGGGTATTCGGCAATTCTGATGTTAAGCTTAACCCCAGTTCTTCTGGGTAGTTTTAAAATTGGGGGGTTTAATTGGAGTTTTGGGTATTTTTTGTTGTGTTCACTGGATTTTTTTGATTTTTTGTGTTAATTGAGTTTTTGTTGAAAAGGGGAGAAATAGAAGGGTTTGGGTAATTAGGGCAACTGGGTAAAAAAGGTAGTCTTCAAAGGAACATAGCATATGACAATTGACAAGGAGCATGGAAATAGAGGGAGAGGTTTTGCCTTATTTCCACGGTCTCTTTTCTTTCTTGTTTCTTCGATTTTCTTTTTCTCAAACATTTTTTCTTCCTTCATGGTAAACATTAAAAATTAATTATGCATATACTACGTATAAAATACTCGTGTATATTTGTTTGTATATCATATTAGAATATTGGATTATAAATTTATCATGATGTAAATTTTAGGGATGTTAATGGAACGAGTTTTAGTTGAAACCTGTCTTGCATATTGCATCAACCCAATAAGGTGACGCTGGATGATGAAATGGAGATGAAGATAAAAATCGAACCTAACATGTGTGATGGGGCGGGTGTGGATGTTACAGTGTACATATCCCATACATGTCTCATCTCCATATCCGACCATTCCGAATCTACCATATTTTAAGTTGTGGCGGATTTTGATGGCTGGAAATCCCTTACCCGACCCGAGAACCTGGCCCGAACTCGACCCGAAGTTACTGAGAGAAACTCTAACCCGACCCGAACCCGAACAACCCGAATTCTGCTTGATTTGACCAAAAATTCATATAACGTAATATTATTAAGCTTTAAATAATTTTTTTTTTTTTATAGTTTTTAAGCACAACCCGAAATCTGAATCGAACTCGACCTACTGACCCGAAACTCGAAATGAAAATATTATAGGGGCCGAATTTTGAATCTTTAATCTCTTGTTCAAAACTAATCACTATGGCTGTAACACCCCAATAATTCTCCCTTTTCCAAACCACTTACTTTAAATAAAATAGTGGAGAACTATTGACATGTTACCGCCACGTGTTAAAACGTTAAGGCTTTATCAAAGTATCGCAGCGGAAAATCAAACTTGGGTTTTTTTAAATAACATAGTTTAGAAAACGAATAAGTAAAAGCTTACAAATTGGAACCATGTAAGGCCCTTATTTAAAACCAAACCAATATTAAAAATCCAATACATAAACGAAATAGCAAAATATAAATAAGTTCAACACAAGAATCGAATACTCTCAACCACGCCAAACCCTTGACAATGCGTATGTCAAAATCCCGAACTTCACATCATCAAGATAACCTGTGTGATACTGCTCCCCAATAATACAAGTGTAATAGTTGGATCATCACAAGGTCATTGAAAGGCGAAGGCCATGACCAAAAGAAAGACACATACAAAAGCACGCAATCAGCAAAGCTGAGTACATACAAGCTACAACGTACCAAACCTAGCATGCTCAATTAATTAAAGTAAATAAACATACAACTCAAATTCATTAATCAAGACTCTACACTTAAACAATTCAACTGACTCAACATACTTACTAACCAATTCCAAACACTTAACTCTTTATATTTAATTTAATTAATTTAATTTGGAGTAAGCAATAGACCAGGCTGTCCAATCCACCAAATCATTTTGGTCCCAAATGACCATTTGAAATAAAAGTTTAGCGCGATGCAAGAATGGGCGCGACTCCATTCTCACAAAGTTAGTCTAGGATCCCATCTAACTTTCATTATAAAATAAAATGTAAATACCAAAAGAGAAGAGGACATGTTGATCAAACAAGCCTCGAAAAGCCACGGGCTACCACCGTGTACCCCAACCCATAATTGTCAATACTCTAGAAGTGCACGCTTTCCAGAGTTTTATTGTTCATCCATGTTTCACTTTACATGATTACAATTTTAATTAATAGCCGACTCAATCAAGAAGACCATACATAACAATCATACATCAATTCATTTTTAATCTTATTTAGGACAATGGTGATCACATCACAAATTGACCTTTAATTCCATTAAACTTTCAAATTATTCAAAATTGTTGAACATAGTCAACCCACCTAGCCATTTCGGCTTAATCCACCTTTACTCAACATACTAACAAGTTATGATTGAGTAATAAATAAATAATAATAACCTTGTGGAATAATTAATAAATTCATTCCACTTAAACCATTCAATTACAATCCTTTAATAATCCAAATGTGGTTAACAAACCAATCCAATAAAATATGTTTGTATCAACATTCCATACAAACAATTAATCCAATATAATTCCACATACTTGCATCCATAATTCCATACAAGCATAATTAATTCACCAAAACATGCCTCATAAACATAAATACATGAATTAATTAAATATATAACCAAACAATTTCCATCCAAGTGTTCTCTAATCATGAAACTAAGTTCTTTCCTTTTGGTACCTAAACATGATACTACTTGCAATGAAGTAGACATGTACGTACCTCGTATAAACAATCCTTTGAGCCACTTTTAATCACTTAAAAGTCTCCTAAGTAATAATCACTTCCTAGAAAACAACCAACAACAATAAATTAATACTTAACCAAAATTCCAGCAATATAAATTAGATTAAAATTGCTTAAAACTTTATCAAAAACATGTTTTTATGCTTAATTAATCATTAGAAATTGACTAGGAACAAAAGCCCCAAATTAATTAGTCATAATAAGAACCCTAAAATCCCAATTTAAATAAATTGAAACCCTAGGTTTTAAAATTATAAAATCTGAAAATTATAACATAAACAAAATCTGAAATTTATAAGTTTAAGCTATCAAAAACATGATTTTAATACTAAAAATATAATCTTTATACTACAAAATCAAAACCCAAGACAATTATATGAAGATTAAGCAAAAGTATGAAAGCAAAGGAGGAATAAGGGGAGGGAGAACAGCAGCCACGTGGCTGCTGCTGGAGCACCGGCGGTCAGGGGTGGCGGCGACCGGCGTCCGGCGGCTGGAGGTGGTGTGGTAGCAGGCGGAGTTGGTGGTGCAACAATGGTGGTGAGTCAAAACTCACGTAAAGAAAAGGAAAAAGAAAAGAAAAAAAAGGAAAAGAAAAGAAGAGAAAAAAAATAAGGGGAAAGAAAATAAAGGAAAAATAAAATAAAGAAAATAAAGAGGAGGAAAAATAACACTAACCTTTTGTGTGGGGAAAAATTTGGGGATGTATGAGGTATTTATAGGAGAGAGAGAGTGGTGTAGGGTTAGTTTTAAGGTTGGGCCTCATAAAATTAATGGGCCAATTAGATAAATGAAATGGACTAGCTTTGTTTAATATGTATGACATATATGTAGAATGGACAATTAAAAATCCTTTTAGAACAAAATCAATCATCAACCCAAAAATAATTTGGAACTTTAAAACTTAAATCTCGGAAAAACACATATAAATATTATAAATAAAATAAAAATTCATTTATAATATATTTATAAATATGGGGGATTACAATGGCCTATTATTTTATAAGTAAAATTAGGTTATTTAAGTTTATTAACTAATTAATTGCAATAACTAATTAATTGCTGTTAAATTTTATCTTAGTCATAATCTCTCAAAAATGATTTCTCGGTCCAAATCAATCAAAAATTGTCTTAGCTCATTGTATTATGTCACAGCCAGTCAAAAGCTTATCAAAGATCTTAATCGGTCTCAGCACGTATTTGTTGTCCCAATGATTCTTAGCATGTCTCAACATGTCTCAACTTGTCTCACCATGTCTCAGCAGGTCCTAACTTGTCTCGCCTTGCCTTAGCATGTCTCGACCTTTCTCAGTTCTCAACATGTCTAGGAGCATTTCAATTTACACCAGTCTTAACTGATTTCAATTTGCACGACCAGTCTTGGTCAAGCACAACCAAGAGCTACGTAAGGTCCGATTCCTTTACGGATACGTAGGCAGCCTATCCACAGGCGCGGCACCCCTTAATTTGCAAATCAGTGTCTGCATGAAACCACTAAGAATCCCAAATGCAAAGCTAGGGTCTCGTCACCTTGCTGGACTACTTTTGACTCATTTAACAGCACACCACAGCTCAGACAATCCTTCTATTCCCAAGCAGAATGTCCAAGCAACATGAGAATAAAATCCCCAGTGGTACATCCCATATTTCCAGCGGAGTATTTGCAGTAGACAAACAGTTCAAAACCCTCCCTTGCAGAGCTTAAGTAATGTAATTGTTCCGGCAAATCAGATCTTCAGACAGTCAAACCCATGGAGCAGGATGAACAGCATCCCTAGAAACCCTAACATTTGCTTGTTTTGCAGGTACAAGTGGTAAAAGGGCGATTATAAGCGCAAAAGCATTATAATCGTCCTTCGTAGCTATTCACTTTGACCTTCGTCTTACGGGACTTTTGTCTCTATAGACTCAGTCAAAGTGGGGGCTTCTGTAGACCCCTCATTTGGTGCCTCCCCATGGGGGATCAATGACGATAACAGAGGAGGACTGTTGGCCAGACCTGAAAGGGTCGCTGATACGACGTTGTGGAACCTTGTCTTTTCTAAACCGTCCAAAGCACCCCTTTTCTAAAGCAAACCAAGCATCAATCCCAAAAATAGCATCCGGGCTAGATTCGAGTCCTCTAAATAGCACCCCGGTCTCGTTTTGAGTCCTCCGAAATCCCAATCAAACACCTTTTCAATTCAATTTCAATTCTTCTCGAGACTTGAATCCTGAGTCTAAGTTATTCGAGGGTCATTTTGTACTTTTTAAAGGTCTGTAGCGATATGTCCAATGTCATATCGGAGTCCCGAGGGCCGGAATCATGAAACCGGGCCTAATTGAGCTGGTTTTGGCCTAAATCCTGATTCTGGTCCATAACCGTCAAAAATCATCTTATAATCATCAAATTCGGACATCAAATCATGCATCTAGTCTCTCATTGGCCAGAAACTGGGATGATGTAAGCCTGCGCCGCAAGACAAGTCCCGCGTGGCACGCAGGCTTGCTACGTGCAACACAGGGGTGACACGTGGCCATGCGTGGCATTTTGCACAAAACTGTTGTACTTATGAAGAGGTCCTATATTTTTGTACTTGTAATGATGTAGGACTTGTACATAGAACAATGACCTTAACATCCAAGCGCCTGCTCTGGCGATCAATCCACACCAACGCCCCACTATAGATGGCAATGGATCGGATTCGAATCGGGTGGAGCTTCACCCGCATCCATCCATTTTTCCAATCGCTTCATCCACATCCATCCATCATCCGCTTCACCCATCATCCGTATCGGTCCATCCATCATCCGCGGATGAAACGGGTGGATGGGGTGACTAATGGATGAACATTTAATGAAAAACAATTTCATATAAAATTTAATTTATGGTTATTTATACCATAAGTTATAATAATTTATTAATAAAATGGAAGCATTAACTACATATTCTTTGAAAAAAATTAATTTGCAACAAATAAAGTCTTTTTATTGTATATTTAAATTTTTTTAATTAAAACTATTAGATTATAAATCTTTATATGTGTTAAACGGGTGGGTGGATGGTTAGCGGGTGAAAAAATCATCATCCACATCCAATCGGATTCATCATCCACTTCATCCGTCACCCGCTTTTCATCCATTTATTCCGGGTTCTCGTCCATTTATTTTAAGCGGGCGAATCGGGTTGGCGGATATCCATTTAATATTGTCATCCCTACGCCCCACCTCTCCATTGCTCAGGGTGAACTTATTAACTGATCGATATTGATTTTAACAATTAACCTGGTGCATAACTATTCTAAATGGAAGGTCTTTTGGACGCTTTGACCTTCACATTGTGGAGCATAATATAATCCCAAAACGATTTAATTTAATTAGTAGAGATGAAACCTAACGAGACCAATAAATAGTAGAAAAAAGGTTACGGTGCTTAGCAAACTAAGACTGACTTCAGATATTTCCAAGAAGAATGATATCATCTGTGGGAAAAATATACTTAATCATTTGCAAAAATGTAAATGCAAAACCACCCCATCTTTTCGAATAGCATCTCTCTTAGATTGGTACACTTTGAAAACAAAACTACTCAGAAGTCAAATTAGGACAAGCTCTTTTAATTTTTTTTTTTTTTGACGGAAATGGGCTAAAATAGATCAACTATGTACTCGCTGCTAGCAATAACATCCCCTACATCATTAGATTGAGTTCCTTTAAGTATAGACTCATACAAAAGTTAGGTGGTTCATACAACATAGTCACCGAATCATTAGAGTGCAGATAGTCATTCCCATCATGCGTGGCCAAGCAATCTGCTAACTAGTTCAAGCTCCTCTTGTCGAACTTAATTTGAAACCTTGAACAAAGTTGTTTCAGTTCCCTGCATTCCATGATAAGATTAATGTGAAAATCCGAGCCCTGAAAAACATCATTAATAATAACAGCCGCCTCCTTGCTTTCCGAAGAGAAGACCACATTTGCTATGGGTAATGCTTCTTTCAAGGCCAGTAGCTCTACACCTTTTGCAGATGTGGCCATACTTGCCTTCCTAAAACCAACAATCCATTGTCCTCTATGATTCCTCGCAACACCTTACCTACAAACACAGCTCGACAACTCACCCTATCCTAAGAGGCCAAGAGGTATCAGTATTAATTTTGAGTTGGTTGTGCATGGTTGGCGAGAGTCCAGGGGGCATATGAGAATCATGGTGAGGGGAAGGACTGTGTGAGAGGGAGAAAATAAAACTCCCCAGCAACAAAGAGAGCTAGATTAATAGCCTCTTGCTTTTTCATATTCAGACACCTAAATACCCACTCATTTCTTCATCTCCATATGGAAACAAAGTACTCCAGGGATCCCTTTTGTAGGAGGAAGAATCATTTAAGTTTCTGAAGATCCAATCTAGGAAGCAATCACAATCCAAATTCATATTAAAATAAATTCATAATTCCTTAGCTCTAACACAAGTGCTATTGGTATTCCCTAACTATTACACAGAAAGGACAACATGGGAAGGGGAAGAGACCTCTACCGTGGAGGAGAGGTCCCATTTCCCTAACAGCAAGCCCATCATGGCCCTGGGGAAGGGGCCCAATCACTAGAGACCTACGGGGACAAGCTTTTTTAGTTTTAAACCAGAAGAATTGCAAAGCAAGAAGAAAACCAAGTGCCCAAAATAAAGCATCAAATACCAACAATATAACACCCAACCCAATACTTGATATTCATTCTACACACAGAAATTTATACCACATACAGATAATTACTTGACATAATGAACTCTTTAACTCTAAGAAAACATTCAAAGAGTGGGAAATGGCCCTTCCATTATAAACCTCGCCAAATTTTCTTCAAAGTCTACGACTCTGCAAAATCAAATAAGATATATATTAGGTAAATAAAAAATACTTTTTTTTTTTTTGCACTTTTGTTGTTGTTGTTGATACTATACCTCAAGTATTATTCAGGGAAAAGATATTGATGATTTATCACATAGATAAAATTGGTAGCGTAAAAACATCTTAGATGAAAATGGGAAAATTCCATGCTAAACCAAATCTTAAATCAAGAAAATAATAAGAACATATATTAAAATAATAAAATGTAATGACTTAATGAAAAAAATTACAAAATAAAAAGTAGATATCAATATCTCATTGAAATGGTTGTTCAGGTAGGGATTGTGACAATGTTGATAAATACCATTAATACCATATTCATTGGACACCCTTTAAATCCTCATACTTCCTCCTTCTCCTCAATCCTTACTCCAAATGTTCAGAGCAATTAATGATGGTTTGTATACCCAATACAGTTCAACAAGTGATATTCACCCTTTGATTCAGGGTTATCACCCATAAAAATACCATGTCATCATAATGTATTACTGAGTCAAGTGAAATACATGTGCTGCTTTTTAAAATCTAGCATTTCATTAAGTAGTTTTAATTACAATTCAATATAGAAATAATTATATTTTATTCTTATGTATAAGTCATTATGAAAATATTTTTTTCAGATAAATCAGTTCTTAAATATATGAAACATTACATAAAATAAATTATATTAAAATTATTTATTAATTAACAAATTACATGAAATTACATGAAATTACATGTATATTATATTACAATGGTTGACATGCATAATTATGGATATTGATAAATTTATCTAAATATCATTAAAAATGAAGGAAAATTTTTAATTTACCACCTTAAAATGTATCCATTTTCAAAATAACCACCTGTTGAATTTTTATTTTTATTTTACCACCCTTAAATTAAAAAACTAATTAGATATATATAAGAATAATTGGAAAAATGATGTCTTAATACCTCCAGGTCCTGGCTTTTACATACAAGTTAGAGGTGAACGAAATTTCCTCCGGTATACTGGGAACATACTTTTCCACAGTGGGTAAATACACTTGCATATGTAGGCCGTAGAAATATATGATCCCAATAATCATAATACCAAAAAGATTAAAAAATACTTGTAGAATGTGAGATTAATTTTATACTAAGTCTTTGATTACTGTAGGCAGAGAAAGATTGAAGTGGCTTGACACTTGTGATTAGTTTTTCCAATCTTCGAATTATTTTTCCTTCGTAAGATGGAAAAACGAAAAATTAATCATTATAAACATAAACATCATCCATCCCAAAAACCACAAAACCACCACTTTTTTTTTTTATTGTAACTCTCTAAATTTTATGAATTAAAAACACTTGCTGATGAAAATTTTTCATACAAAATAATACAAGTATTAAAGAAGAAAATAGATTTTATTTTACCCCATTCTAACAAGTATACTAGCCCCACAAATATGAAACAAAAAGACCTTTTTTTTTTAAAAAAAAAAACTGCATTTTGTTGAGGGAAAGTAACTTGTTATTACTCCGTACATCTTAGAACAGAAATTATGAAATCATTGAAATGTTATTGAAAAAAATGCAAAAACTTTTCACCGTAGCATAAAAGTAGAGTTAATGGTATATATATGTTTGATAATGTAAGAGAAATTTTTTTACGAAAATATCATGGTAAGTTGTAAATAAGGGTTGTTTCAAAAAAAGTCCACTGATAGTTTCCCAATTTCTACTCATATGGTCTTCCTCCATTACCGGGGAAAAAAAAAAAAAACCTTCTTAAAAATGGAAAAAACAAAAAAACTTGAAAATGTTTTCATTTTTGTTTCTTCCACTCCTTTCATTCCGAACGTAACAACAAAATTCATATTTCCAACAAGAAAATACATACTAGTCCCACAAATATGAAACAAAAAGATGCTATTTTACAAGTATTTTTTTTAATAAAAAAACATGCATTTTTTGTGGGAAGGTAACTTGTTGTTGCATCTTTGAACATAAATTATGAAATATGTTTTAATAAAATGTTAAAACATGTCATCGGTAACATAAAAGTAGTTATATGTTTGATAATGTAATAGAAAGAAGAAAAAAAATATTATGGTAAGCTGTAATTGGGGTTGTTTCAAGAAGAGTCCACTAATTGAAAGTTTCCGGTCTCTACTCATATGTCCTCCCCCATTACTGAAAAAAAACCCCTCCTAAAAAAAACGAAAAAGAAAAGAAAATTTTTTTTAAAATGTTTTATTTTTGTTTATCGCAACAAAATCTCTCCTATTGCTTTCATTCCAAAGGGTAACAACAAAATCCATATTTCTAACATAATTTTTTTAAAAAAAAATAAAAAAAAAGGGAGAGAGAGAGAGAGAGAAAGATGAGGGGAAATGATTTTGGCACACCATTTATTGATTTTGGCACACCTCTATGTGAGAAGAGCATAGAAAACTGTGCTCTCACATAAGGGTGTGCCAAAATCATTTCTCAAGATGAGGGACAAGGAGAAAAATACATTTTAAATTTTTAAGTAAAGTTAGAAACTTACCAGCTGGTAATGGATGAGATGAGGGAGTAGATAGTAGATTTGTGAGAGGTTTTGTTATTTACTTTGTATAAGATAAATAGATGAGTGAAATGCCTTTCTCTCTCAGCCTTTCTCTTTCTATGTCAAAATGATGGAGTGCAGCTGCCATTGTAGTAGCTCAGGTGTAGGAGCAGGTAGACTTGGTGCTCAAGCTATTAATTACAAAGATGAGGTGTACGGCGGAGTAATGAAATAATCATGTGAAGCATATAAAGATTAATTTGAATTTTCTTTCGAGCATTTTTATTATGGTATGAGCGAGATATATATGTTTGATTATACTGAATAATGCAAAACTTATGCTTCATTAAATACTCTATACGATAACTGAGATTTTTTTTTCTTTTTAAGAAAATAATAAATATTACTTTTACACATTAGCATTTTGAATCATACAACAAAAATTTATGTTCATCAATTGCCTATCAAATACTAATTCAAATCAATTCATGTTCTAATAATAAGCACAATAATTAGGTTTCAATTCTAATAATTGTCCATGTCACTATGAAGGACATAAAATGTACAATTATTAATCTCATAAGTTAAAGTTGAGATCAATTTCCAATTTGGAATAAGTTTGTGTCCAATGATTTTGGGTAAATTTCATTTACTTTGAGTATGGGAGTTTTGGTAAAAAGATTAAGGATGCGTTATGATCTAATATGATAAGAGATGAAACTATTAGAGGGATAAGAGTTGATCTGATCTGATTAGAGAGTATCATAGTATATACCTCTTTGAGTTGAGAGGCAAGAAGGTATCAAAAGAACTTTGTTCACCTACCACCATAGCATTAAATAAAAGCTGCATGCTTTTTTCTTTTTTTTTTCCTTTGATTTTTTTCTTTTTGATAGCCAAAGGTTGCATGCATGTTGGAGTGCTCATGTCTCTAAATTTCCAAAATTGGGTTAGACATCACATTTTATGTGATTTCCAAGTACTTGTATATAGTTGTATATGAAGACAAAGAAATACTTCGTATGTAGATAGACAAAGAATTACAAGTACTACTCTATCGATTTGTTATGCTAATACCTTCAAAATATTGTTACATAGAAAAGGAGATGTTTATTTGAGCAACACAAGACATAAAAAATAGTAAAAAAAAAAAAATCATAAAAAGGAAAAGTGGGAATAAACCCCACGTAAAAAATAAATAAATTAACACACACTATAAAGTGTCCATGATCAATAGTAATAAGGAGTAAGTAAAGTTGATCTAGTGGAAAAGTATAATATTAATATGTTTTTTTTTTTTTTTTTTTTTTGACATTGGAAAAACAAACAGTTTAATACATAAACGAAGAAGGACTAGTAACATAAGAAACTAAAAAGGTTGCTGCATCCTTAGCTAATCTATGGGCTACTTCCACCTTTGCTCTGCTTTCCTTGCGGATAACGCACCAGGTAAAACTCTTACCCTTTTCCTTGATCTCAGAGATAGTCCACTCAACTGTTTTATCTCTGGCCTTCCCCTTCTGTAAAAGAGTAACCAAGTTAACAGCATCCGTTATAAATACCATACTATGTAACCCTTCCTGGAGGCACCATTTTATAGCATTTAGGCAAGCCATAGCTTCCGCTTGAAGAGCAGAGCTTGCCATACCAAAACTGCAGCCATAATGCCCTGTTAATACTCCACCTTCCGCTAGTGCCCAACCTGTACCCATCCTCTTTGTTTGCTTATTCCAAGCACCATCTATTTGTATCGAGAAGTTGGAGTAGCCTTGAGCTATCTTACCTAAACTTGCAACTGTGAACCCCGGAGGATGCATAAGGTCTAGATCTTGAGGATACATTTCTTCTAGCCCACTTGTTTCCTGATTCACAAAAGTCCGATGTTCTTCCATACGCTTGTCAATTTTCTCCAGAATCTCCTCTGCAGGCACCATGTTTCCTCTAAATATGAACTCATTTCTTGCTAGCCAAATTTCCCATAAGGTGGCTAAGAAAATTGGAACCCTCTCACTAGCGGGACCATCCTGACTATAAAAGAGTCGGATATAAAAGATTAACCAAATTTGAATAGTACTCTCCATATTTTCATCTGATCTAATATTAAGGGTTCCACCAAACCAAACCCTCCTTGGAGTACTACACTGTCGCAAAAGATGATTGATATCTTCTTCTTCACTATTACAAAGCTCACACAAGCTCGAATCGCTTAGATTTCTATGAAGCAGATTACTCTTAACCGGCAAACCATTATAAAACACTTTCCAGATAAATATTTTCCATTTTGGAAGCAGTTTCTGTTTCCACATGAACTTCAAAAAATTAATCTCATCAAGCGTAATTCTATCATTCTGAAATTGTTTGCTTATTAAAAAGGCATATCCCGATTTCGTGGTAAAGTCACCAGCCTTGGTAAAATTCCAACAAAACACATCATCCCTATCTACCTCCGGGAGTTCCATAGCCCCTATTTCTCTCGCATCTGCAAACGTGAAGGAGTCACGTAGTTTCCTTGCATCCCATGCTCGGTCTTCCCTTTTTATAAAACTACTCACCTTTCATCTTAAAGCTTGTTGAAGAGTTACACTTGACTTAGGCTCTGGAATTTTCCCGTTTACCCAAACGTCACGAAAGGCATTAATATTACTCCCATTTCCTACCTTCCATCCGTATCCTTCTTTAAACTTCATTTCACTACTCCTTATCCCTCTCATTCCCCAAGAGATCCTTCTGTTTTTTAGGGAGTGTCCCCTACCCTTTAATAGCATAGAAGAGCATTTCATGGAATAGATCCTAGAAATCAATAGTTGAGGGTTATTGTGCATACGCCAAGCTTGCTTCATCAGCAAGGTATCATTCAAAACTTCCACCTTTCTTACCCCTAAACCCCCCATTCCTTTAGGCAGTTGAACAATCCCTTTTTTTACCCAATGGATACCCCTATTTCTCTTATTACCCCATAGGAACCTCATCACCAAACTGTCAATCTTGTTAGCAATAGCACATGGAAGCTTGAAACAATTCATAACATGTGCTGCCATCGAGACAAGGACTGTATTTACTAGTATTAATTTTACTGAAAATGAAATGTTGAGAGCATTCCATGACAAAATTTTCCCCGCGATATTATCCACTAGTAATGTAAAATTTGAGCTCTTATTCGATTCAAAATCGACTGGAGCACCCAGGTGAGTCCCCAAATTTGTCGTAATGTTCATACGCAAGATATTTTTAAAATTATCTTGCTTTTCCGAAGTTGTGCTTGGGCTGAATTTGATAAAGGATTTGTTCAAATTCAATTGCTCCCCTGAAATCTTACAAAAACGCCCAATAATGGTTGAAATAGAGGTACAAGCTTCTTTCGATGGATGATAGAAAAGTAGGACATCATCCGCGAAGAAAAGGTGATTAATCCTTGGTGATTGTCTTGACAATCTAATTCCTTTAAGAAGATTAATGTCCTCCGCAAGCTGTAGCATTCTTGAAAAAATATCCATACAAAACAGAAATAAATACGGAGAAAGGGGATCACCTTGTCGTAATCCACAACTGGGCTTGAAATTTGACGAGACGCTCCCGTTTATAAGAATCTTGTAGGATACTGTAGAGAAACATTGTTTACACAAAGAAACCCAATGGTTGGGGAAACCATATCTTTTCAGAATATTTTCCAGAAAATCCCATCTTGTCGTAATATTAATATGTTACAAGGTAAACATAATGCCTTTTTTTTTTTTTTTTTCCAATTGTTTTGAAACTTTGATATTGTTCAATAAAAATATGTC
Source organism: Chenopodium album (assembly GCF_948465745.1). NCBI lineage: Eukaryota > Viridiplantae > Streptophyta > Magnoliopsida > Caryophyllales > Amaranthaceae > Chenopodium > Chenopodium album. Next base: position 36,117,263 of record NC_137853.1, on the reverse strand, counting down.
TAGTAAAGGCTATTATTATTACATGTTACAATGATTCCAATTTGGAAATTAAAAATTATGTACAAACTGATCACATATCTAGGCAATTCATCATAAAAAGGACCAAGGAGGACAAATAAATCATTAAAATCATGCATAGGTGTTTGCTCAACTGGGTGGCTTGTGAGTGTGAAGGAGACGGCGATGGAGCAGGTGAATGGGCTGCAACAGCTGTGGTGTTTTCTTTGGAGCAAGCATACTTACAACGACTTGGATGAACAACTCTGTAAACACCACTGCTAGTTAGGACATAAACATCTTTATTCAGGTCTTCCCCGAAAGAGAAAATGTAACCCAGGGCCGGTGTTGAACTTCCTGTGACAGAGCTACACTCTATAGGAGAGTCTGCAGCACAGCTATAGGAAAGTAATCTAGAGGTGAAGTTCCCACTGTTTTTCGGATTTTCAGAGCCTTCCCACATAGCATCTCCATATAAATCAGCATATAAGTACCTTAAAACCACCAGATAGTTTGTTTATATCCCAAGCAATACCAAATCTGAACAATTCATTTACCACCTGTGAACTTGGAAGGCAAAAATACTGAAAATAGACTATGTTTTTTCGATACAGATGTAATGTAAACTCAATTTTCGTTTGTAAAGCATTATTACGTAGAAGAAGCTAGCTGAAGAACACTCACCTGCCAGACATGCAAGGATCAACTAAAGACCTATAAAAATAACCTCCAGTAATTGATGCTGATCCTTCTTTTGAACTCACAGTGGAATGGTTGTAACCCATCACAGGGAAAATAGGGTTAATAGAGTTCAAAGATGTATTTCCTCCAGGTGAGGTTAGAGGAGTATAGCTGTAGGGGCCTTCATAAACTCGCCAACCATAGTTTCCACCCTTTGTGATTATGTTCACTTCTTCGAACTTGTCCTGAAGCAATTGAATTCTGATGGTGAATAACAGCATTAGGTGGTATATCGTATAACTTTTTCATGAGAATCGAGGAACAGGCATTAGACTTCAGCCAAATTTTATACTTTTATGTAGGGGTCAAAAAAGACAATGCAGACAGAAATGCGCTCCACAGGTGTTCAGAAAGCTAGTAAATAGTGACTATGTGTAGCAAAGAGAAAGATTAAAACCTGTCCAACATCAGCGCACATAAAGTATGAAGGCCTTTCAGAATCAAAGCTGCATCGCCAAGGATTCCTTAATCCAGAAGCCCATATTTCAGGTTGTGACTGACTATCATTGATATATGGGTTGTCTTTCGGAATAGTGTAGTTTCCCCATAAACCCTCTATACTTATTTCTGCAGCACCTGGATAAACAAGATAAGTTGCATAAGCAGGCAAAAGGAATTGTATAAGTGAAACAACCTCAAAGTCCTCATTGCAGAGTAGTAGCCATACAAGTTTGCTAACTTTAGTGTTTCTTATTGGGTTTTATTTTGATTTTTTTCATTATATTTTTGCATTTGAAGCATCATATTAACCATATCACAAATTTCACACGATACTTTAACAGTTGAAATAAGCATACTATCCGGGGTACACAAATGGAAGGAAATTCCAGCATCAAAGATGGATGGCTAATAATATGTGTTACTCCTAAGATACCAATGTGGACAGCAAGAGCAAGTGAACTATTAAACTGCAAAAAATACACCTCTGACACTAAGCAACTGGCTTTAGCATATGTTCTATTAATTTAAGGATCATGTAGTACCTTCACGGGGCGTTTGGATTGTGGGAATGGGAGTTTGGGGATTTCAGTGATAATTCTGATATGACTTGTTGAACATAAGGAGAAGGATTTTTAAATCAGCATTAGATAAGAGAAGTTGATAAGAGAAAATCACTCCAGACCAGAGGAGCAAGAATGGCATAAAGCAGGAATTACGAAGAATCTTGTATACTTCACTGCTTAATATGGAGTAACATGATACAAAATGACTGTAACAGTGGAAAGACTTGGTTAATTTATTTTTGCTTTCCACTACTTTAAGCAAAGAGTAAACATTACGCAAGAAACAGCCTGCTAAAATAATTTAAGAATCAAACATGGTATCATCATAGCATTACACCAAAATCATATGTTTTATAGAATTATCACATAGGAATACAGGCAAAGAATACTAACTTGGGGAGCTGTTGACGTCAAACCTCATGATTTTACCAAGCAAGGATTTCTTGTTCTGAGAAAAATTATAGGGATCACCACTTTGTCCTCCGTCTCCCATCATAAAGTACAAATACCCATCTGGGCCAAAAAGAATTTGTCCACCATGATGAGATGTAAATGGCAAGCCCATGGTGAATATTCTTCTGACTTCTGCCGGGCTAGCAGAGCTTGCCTGGATAGTTAGCAGAAGAGGTTAACTAAAAGTCCGAAAATTAGTCAAAAAAGCTTAGTTTGTATCACATAATTTACCATTGATGGCTGGATATTGGCACCACCGACAGAAAACTCAGCAATGACACTTTGATATTGGCAAGGTTGTGCACCATTATCAGGTGGTAGCTTTGAGGGATCACAGTTTACATCAGAATTACATGCACAACGCCCTTCACATCCAGGCCACACTGTCTTGTCACAATTGAATGAAGCAAAGAAACGACCATTCTCGGTGAACCTTGGATGAGTAGCTATGCTCATCAATCCAAACTCAGCATCAAAATGTACTATATCACTTAAATCCAGAAAGGGGCTTGATTCATCAAACTCGATGACTCCATCTGAATCTTCTCGTGGAAGTGTTACCAGCCAAATTTTTCCTTCTTGGTTGGAGAAGAAAGCTCGGTTGGAGCCATCAGGATGAGGCACCATACTAAGGTAAGAGTCATTCCCAATTTTCTCAAGGCACAAACCAGATGGGCTACTTGGGGCCTCTGCAGTAACATTAAAAGAAACAGGTTCGCCACCAAAGCATAATGATCCATCACCTGAACCTTCACCCAATTTATTGCAGAAATCAGTTTTTGACCGCCACATGTCTGTGATCTTGGTAATACTGGAGTTTACTGATGATCCGCCCTGATGTTGAGATGAGGGTGCAAATGGTGAATTCAATACTGACGCATTCATACATGTATCCCATACTTTTGAGCAAAAATTGCTCACTGCTTGACTGGATTGTGGTGATGTTGGTGACAAAGTAGAGTTGCACAGAACAGGAACTGAACGAGGCACACTATTAACTCTGAACAACTCCGCTGAAAATTGATCACATCTCTGTAATTACCAAAATCCAAGGAATCCTCAGAAAAATACATGCTTAAGTAACACCTACTGGATAAGAACAACAACAATCATCTGACCACCTAAAACTAATCCCACCAAGCACAGGTTCTGAGAGTGTGTTTTTCGCAGTAGCTTTTAGTGATTCGACCAAGTCAAAACACTACTAACTTGGAGTAGTATTCTGAAATGTAACCTTTAGAAGGATACATTTTTCAATTTATTTTACTACTTCAAAAACTAGTTGTGCCGAACACCTACATGAAATAACTACTTTGACGATTAGCCTCTGTCAGGTAACCTTTTTCAGCTAACCACTAAATAGTAGACAACTAACAGTTATGCATAACAAGTCTACAACACTTATATTTTTTACCAACAACCCCAGTGAAGGTGGTGAAGATGTATGCAACATAAAAAGTAGAGACAAGTAGAATTACTCTTCCCAAGAGACCCGTAGAGAGAAAGAGCAATTACACCAAATAATTAAGCAGCAAAACAGGTTATGCAAGTCAACTTTGCATGAAGCGGCAAAAAACTATTTCTAATTAAAGGGAAGACAATCTTACAGCACAAAGGATTGATTTTACAATAGAGGCACAGGCAGGATCAGATACATTCATGGACTGAAATTGCTTCTGCAGTTGCACATCTTGTGTGGAATTACAGCATGAACTCCCATTGTAAGGGCAAAATTTCAAAGGGCTCTTTAAAGTTATAGGATAGCCTAAAAACAAGGGAAAAACACCCATACTACATGAGATTAAATTAAGATACCATAATGCAGAAACAACTGAAATTTGAAGAAAGATGAACAAAGGGACTCACTCGAGTCAATGCAAAGAGGATGAGATGACAAATTATAAGCAAGAAACAGCACACTAAAAAGATAGAAGCTGATAATAGTAAAAGGAACTCCCATTTTTAGAAAGAACACACAAATAACGTCAATTCTCTACAATCCAAGATACTAACAGACACCGCCTTCTTTCTATCAACTCTCTAAGATTCTACTAGAAAATGACCTCCCCATGATTCATGACTGGAGAAGAAACTAAAAATACAGTTATTTTAAGAAGTTTTATACAGAAGAAAATTTTTATGGATTTTCAATAATTTTATTTTGCTCAGATCATACAACCACTAATCTGAAGTCATCAATCATCATCTTATATTATTGGTGTATATGATTTTTATAAATATTATAAATTTCACTCTCGTCTACACTTCAGCCCTAAAAGAAATTCATATTTAATACCAGCTATTCCAACCAAACAACCCAGCCCATATAAAATCTTACAAGTTGACTTAATCCAGTTTTCTGAGTCAAAAAAAAAAAATTGAATGTAATTGTTTATCTTGGAAACCAAGTTGTATGGATCATGATTGGTTCACAGTGTTTTTTGCAGGCATTTAAATGCTGATTTCATGGTAACATATTATTTCTACTGATTTATTTAAGGTAGATTGGTGATGCATGATCGGAATTCAAAAGACCCATGTGAAGAGAAGCCCACTTGCATAGTTGCATATTACAACAGAATAAGTTAAAAGCAGACATTAATTTTCCATTAGGCATATAGAAAATTTAAAAATTAAACAAGTAGAGTGCGAAAATAGCTCACCTAGTCACATATTATACTCTAGCAAATTCACAGATATAAGGGTGATGCACAATTCTCAGAGAGACGAGGAATTTTAGGCAGTTTTGGGGTATATAAGGGTGTTTCAGGCACGTCTTAAAAAATATTGTTAAGGAGAAAAATATCAGAATAAACTCTTGGATCCACTATTGTCTTTTGCATATCAAAATTTAAGACAGGAGTATCTTTTGCGACTTCTATTCATGGTTTTAAATCTTGGATGCAGTCAACAGTCATATAACCACTTTCTCAAGCAACGCGGGTGGAAGGCGGCTGTTTTGGCCTAATATTTTGGTCACAATCAGCTCAAAATCCTTTCAATGCAATGATACAAGCAATATAATAATACCTTGCTTCTATTTGAGTTAGCCAAACACCAAAGTACAAATCTTGAATAATCTGGTCAACATATCACGTATGCTTCAATCAAGAGTTGAAAAAGGACAAAAACAGCAGGAAAAAGAAGGTATTTAAGATACAAAATAGGTAAATTGCACGAGGCTAATGCATCACAAGATCACAATTGTATCAAAATACTCAAAAAATGCTAAACTATTGAATAAAGAATCACCTAACACAGAAAGAGTGAAATGCTCAAAAAATTATTGGATAAGTAACAACTGAATTACCAGCAGAAAGTCAAGGGAGAGAGAGAGAATCCGGGAAAGGTGGCTTCAAATGGGACGAAATCTTGGGTGTCTGCTTCTTGTCTATGAAATGGCATCATTTTGGTATCTTTGTGATTTTTGGTGATTTTGAATTCTGTTGAGGTTACACAAAGTATGAACCTTGCAGAGACCAAATAACAAGCAACAAATTGTCCTACTTAGCTCTAATTGCTATGGTAGTAAAATCAGCCCAATTACCTGACTTCTCCTTCTTGCTCCCCCCTTTGAGGAAGTTTTTTGAGACATCATTTCAGCTTCGCCTTGATAATAATTAAATCAGCCTTTGTCAAGAGAGTGATTAAGCTTCATAGAGAGTGAGAAGAACCATCGTGGACGACAAAATTTTACCAGTTTACATAAATAGAAAAATAACGATCCGATGCCATATCATCAATTTTTTTCCAATACCGTGCCATTGAAAAGAATTGATTTTGAAAAGTTCCATCAATTTCTGAAGCATATGAAAAATCCATTATTCTGGTCACAACTTTCAATAATAATAGAGTGAGTTACTGCTTCATAATACAAAATTTAAAGTAGACTATGGTTTACCTCATAGTATAAAGCAAACAGTACAAGAATGTGCCAAATATGTAATTTATATTTACATGAGCTGAGAACCCTGTAGTGTCAGGTGGAGTACAGAATTTCCATCAGCCAATAGAAGAGAGAGAGGATCATAAATTTCTATGGAGTGCAAAATGCGGGATAAATATAAGAGAAATAACAGGAACCAAACTTTTCCACACAGTCAGAGAGACCAATTTCTTGGTCACATCTAGCTTCCTTACTGCCTTCAGGGCCGTAGAAACCTCCTACATATAACGCGCTCATAATAGCTTCTAGTCCTCAAAGACAATACCACGGCAAAGAGAGATCCCAGGAAAGTAATAGCTGCCATGATGAAAAAAGACAGCATAAAGCAATGTACACCCACACAAGTATTGGTTTCGCTGGATGTTTCTTTATCATAGATATGACCAACCACCCTAACTGACAGAATGTATGACCCAAGAGGTCCTGCTATAGTAATGGTATTGAATATGGTTCCCATATTTACAACCCCAAATAATTCGGAAGCAATTGTTGGCATCAAAGAGAGCTGTGACCCATAACAAATGCCCACCAAAATTGAACCAGCATAAAGACACCCAGGCATACCAGAAGCAATCACCAAATGCCCAATACTCATGATTCCCAAACTACCAGCCATGAAAAGAGGCCTTCCCCAGCTTTTCATATGAAGGATGTAGTCTGATACATATCCACCCCCAAACCGTCCAAGAGAATTCCAAATACTCCACAATGAGACAAGGGTCGTGGTTTCTAAAGGTGTGTAGCTGAGAGCCTCTCCAATTTGGGTGAGATTGTTTAATGTTGCTAGCCCGGACCCAAGTGCACATGCTGTGGCTAAAAATAGAAGCCAGAAATTCATAGTCCTCATGGCTTGGAACAAATTGAAGTGTCCTTCCAACTCTGAAGGTCTATTACTAGCTTCTGCATCATCCTCCGGATGTTCTGACAGTCTTTGATAAGAGATATCATCTTCTCTCCCATGTATCTTTTCAGGGTCTACCTGGTCAGTGACTCCTTCAGAGGATAAGCTATGCTGAGCTCTGAGAGCAATCCACAGGGGTGAGGCGAGCAAGAATAGCAATACGATAACTATCAGGATATGAGCTAATAATTGAACAGTAATCACATTCTCCAGGACAATAACAACCACTAGATATGCAGAAACTACCACAACCACCCATGAAAAGTTGTTAAGATGTCGTCTCTCATCTCCAGCATTGGCATCATAGATTTTCACAAACCACATGAGCAATAATGGATTCACTGTAGACAACAAGGAGACCATTAGAAGAAATGAAGCAGGGTTTCCAGGGAATATGGTTCGATAAAGCTGAATCAACATCGCTGCACTCAGACCCAGAAATCCCTGAAATGGAAAATTCTACCCATCTTAGAAATCATACTATTACAGAGTACTTGCAAAGGCAGTAGTTCATTTGCTAACATGTTTAACAGAAAACATCAAGCAAAACCTGTGGAGATCATGAATTAGATTAATTAGATTCAGCAATGCAAAGCATTTTATTCTTTATTATTCAAAGATTGATAACACTAAAATAGTGACAAGCCGATGACGGATTGGAATTATGAAGATAATCAAAAGCACAGTCCACCAAATATAAGAAAATAAACCAAGATTAAAACACGCATAAAATATTGTACTGAAGAACTTAGCAAAAGCATTGCATCCTTCCCTTTACTGAAGAACTTAACAAAAGCATTGCATCCTTCCTTGTCACTCTAACAAACAAATGAAAATTAACCTTCAATTGCATCCTTCCCTTGTAAACATTATCCAGTTAAAACTGTTTTCCGTGCATCAAAATAGGCAAATAGAGCCTTAAAACCACAAAGCCAACTAATACCTTGCAGATCTACACTCTAGAGTAAATTTTCTAGCAAAATGTCTACCCTTATGACTTGTCAAATAACAGGAAAGTAATACTAAAACTACTTAAAATTCTCTGTTAAGGGTAACATAAAAAAACTGGAATAGTTAAAGTTAGGGTTCTAATTAGGTTGAACAGCTAAACAACTTGAACTCGACCAGAAACTATAAACTTGAGCAAGCTATAACTCAACTCAATAATCTCATGAACAACTTTATACTCTGTATACTTCCTCCGTTTTCTTATACTTGCAACAGTTTGACTTTTACACTATTCATGTACTCCACTTTGACTAGCTTTGACGATTTATAGCTAAGAAAAAATATAGTCATGTGTGATCTTGTTAGATTCGTCTCGTTTTATACTATTTTAACATATAATGTTTATAATTTTTACATATTGCTAATTAAAGATATAAACGATTGTAATAATGCATCGGCAAGCGTGAAAAGAGAAGTGTTGCAAGTAAAAAAAAACAGAGGAAGTAACTAACATCTTTTGGAGAAAAAAAAAAAAAAAAAAAAAAAAAAAAAAAAAAAAACAAAACCTTTTTAAAGAGAAAGATGACACTAAATACTCTTATTAATTATAGATAATAATTAAAAAAAAACAATAAAATGATGAAAAAAATAATATAACTAAGTCTTAGATATTTGTTACTCGTAGAAGGATTGAAACTTTAACAAGCACGAATCAAGAAAGAGCATCATCGAGCTTAGCAAGAAGCGAGCACACTTCAATGACTTACTTAAGTGGTCAATCATAGCCCGAAATTGGCCAAACCCCATGAATTATCAAAATACAACAATACATTCAATTACATAATCAACCACCAATCACTAAACACAACATATGATCAATAAAAAACATAAAATTAGGGTGAATAATAAAAAGTAATCAATCAAGAGAGTTAATGTAATGTAAACCTTCATGATACCAACAGCAGTGCCACTATAATCCCGGAAATTATGAACAGCCGTAACGACATCCGCGGTATTAAAGAACGGCATAGCATGTCCAGCCAAGAACAAGAAAAAACAAACGATAGGAACTGGTGGCCGGGAAATAATCCCGGTCACCGTTAACCAAATCAAGAAATACCCAGTAAAGCATTGGATTGACCCTGCTAAGATAGCGATCTTAGGACCACCGAAGATTGACCGGCGGTAGGCGGTGGCGGCGTAAAGAACGCCGGCGAGGATGCCGACGTTGGCACCCAAGTCTTTGAAAAGGGCAACAGTGTCAAGGGTAGTTTGGGAATAACCTTGGGAAGATTTGAGGGCAGGAGAGTAAATTCCAAAGGTGGATGGTGTGCCACTGGTTGATTGAATCCATATACTTGCTACTGTTGATACCCATTTGTTGTTCATCATCTCCATCATTTTTTCTCGGTTAATTATAATCTATGTTTTGATTGGCTTGATTTCAAATATAAACATATCATAAACGGATTTGATTTGATTTGATGTTGATTTGTTCGTACTTCCGGTTTGATGAGTATTTGACACTTTCGGTTACGACGGTTTACTGGTTTAGGGCCTGTTCACATTTATGGAACTGAACTGAACTGAACTGATTGGAGCTGAACTGAGCTGAAATGAATATTTTATGAGAGAGGAAAATTAGGAGCTGAACTGAACTGAAATCAAGTAAATATGAACAGACCCTTAGTACTTTAGGGTGTTCTTTTTAGCTTAATTTCAGTTCAGTTATATATATACAGGTGTACCTTTTTGTAGGTGCATTTGAGGTCTTTTCGTAAGTTTGCATGACTTAACTTTTCTTTTTTCACAATTAACAATCTCTATCAAGGGAGTTTGGAGATTAGGGGTTGGAAATGGGATTGGAAAATTATGACTGGGAACTCAATAAAATATTGACAATCCCTTGTTTGGGTTGTGAGGAAATTGATTGAGAATGAATATCAAATTTACAATAACACCCTTATAATGTTATATCCTTATGCTTATATTAATGGCGAAATAGTATTTTCCTTTTTATTCTCAATTCTCATCTCTATTACTTGCCCCCCTAGGTGATAAAATCATGGAAATAGAGCTATTTTATTCCCATTCCCAATCCCACAACCCATCTCAAACTTTTCCTCTAGATAGTCTAACTTTTTCCCTCTAATAGTCTAACTTTTTCTCTCTAATCTCAAACTCTGAAGTCAACTTTAAAATAGAGGTGATAAAAAAAAATTGAGTCGGACCGAGCCTTAACATCAAATGTTGTGCCTAAACCCACAGAAATTGGTTGGTCGGGCTCAAGCGAGGTTTTTGGGTTTTCATTCTAACCGAGTTCGAGTTTTAACTAAACAAGTTTTTTTGGCTTGCACAAAACCGTCCTTTTTTCGGGTTGGGCTAGCACGACGAACCATAGTTGATCACCATTACTTCAAAATTATGATTATTTGTGAAATTAACCAAGGCTCAATCCATTTTGAACTTGACTCGGACACGTAGTAAACTAGCTAAGAGTCAATCCAAACTATATACTTACCCCATCCAAAGTTAATCCAAACCTAAGGTAAACTGGTACAAAGTACAAACCTGCCCAAACCTTACCCGATTAAAACAAAACCAAAACAACTCAAACTGAAATCGACTCGAATCCGAAACAATAAATGATCCGACTTCACCCATGACCTGAACAAATACAATTTGACCAAGTAGACACACTTAACATTACTCGAATCCAAATTCAACTACAAATCTGATTTGACCCGAACCTAACCAACTCACGCTATTGAGCCTAAGAACTCTATAAGTTACGGAGTTCGAGTATTATGTTGTCATTAATCTCCCTCTTAATTTTTCACTTTCACTATATTTCTTTTATTCTCTTTTAGAACAATATACTAGCTGAAAGTTGACTTGAACCTTATATCCACTTGATCCTAACATAACCCAAATTTAAAAGTAACTAGATGTAAGCCCGTGCGATGCACGGTTTTTAAATATTTCATTTTTTTTTTTTTTTTTTTTGTAATTTCTTAATATTATTTGTTTTTATTTTCTATTCTATTATTTTAACATTAATTTAAGATAAAATATTTTGTTAAGTTTTAAATTATTCTTATTCAAATTTCACGTATATAGAACTTAAATTTATAAATTGAAATAAATATTATCTCATTCATCGGATAGTTAGATAAAATCATTAAATCAAAACATAATTTTTAATTTCTAAGTATTTGTTAAAATAATATAAATCCTAGTGTAAAAGATAATATAATAGATAATTTTTGTTTTTTTTTTCATTATTTAAATCTTAAATTACTATTTTTTTGTTTTCAATTCTCAAATTTCATTTGTTAATTTTTTCTTAAATGGCGACTGAAAATATAAATTCTAAATTAATATATAAATCTAATTTTTCATTGGTCGAAATATTACTTTTGCTTATATGGCGTGCGATGCACGAATTTTCATATACATTTTGTATATAAATATTTTTTTTGGTGATATCGTAATTGTTTTCTTGCATTATAAGTTTTAAAAATTTTGTATGAAAATATCATATCATCAGATATTTACATAAAACCATTAACATCAAATGATAATTTCAATTTTTTAAATATCAAAATATAATTTTTAGTTTTTTGAATAATATAAATCCTAATATCTAAAGATAATTTTTAGTTTTGTAACAAATAAAAATGATAAAAATTAGTGTTTTTAAATAATTAAAATCCTGATAAATTACTATTCTTCGTTATTACCTACGTGGCAAAAATTTAAAATTTCATTCGTCACTTTTGTTTAGGTGGCGAGTGATTTTTTTAATTCTAAAATAAAATAGAAATCTAATTTTTAATTGGTCGAAAATATACCTTATCTTATGTGGCGCTCCGAATGCTCTCTAAAAATGCCTACTTTATTTATATATATTAGATTAGTACAAGCCTACACCAAACCTAACCTTAAAACCAAAGCTAAAATTACCCAAACCGAAACTAATCCGAATCCATAGCTATAATAAGCCTCTAAATGATCAAACTTCAACCAACTCAACCTAACTCGAACTAATCCGATACGACCCAAGTAGACACACTCACTACCTCACTGGCTCACACACTAACCTAACATTATCCAAATTCGGGCCGAAACATAACCCAATTTATCAGCCTTTATTTTTTTGGTCCTTCTTTAATGGGACCTTTACACTTTAGCGCGCACGCTGAAAGCTCCATTGAAGCGGCTTCTGAGCATTCTCTTCTCCAATCTCCATTGAAGCAACTCCTGAGGTTATTTTATTTTATTTCTTTTTTAAATTATCGAATATGAAATTCACAATCTAGGGTTTATCGTTGATTGTAATGGATGAACAGTATGTATTTCAATTCAAGTGTGTATTATTTTTTGGGATAAAGTTCGAATTCGTAATTCTATAATTCATTTGTAAATCCGAAATTCCAACACCAATTTAAGGTTTAATGATCATATTATTGATTGAATTTCATTAATCGTATTTATTTATCCCTTTCCCTTAATGTTAATTGAAGAAGTTGCTTAATATGATTACATATTTTGAAGGGTTTCAAAAAAAAAAAAAAAAAAAAAAAATGATTACATATTTTGAGGTGTCCTTATTCATGTCACTTTGAAATCTCAGTGTTTTTCCATTCACTTACAACTGAATGCGCTCTGATTAAACTATCTTCTTATGAATTTGACCACGGATTATGAATATGTGGGAGAGTCTTTCATGGAAATAGTAGTGTATTTACCCGTAATGTCAGCAACTGTAGTGTATGTAATTTGTAGCAAATATCTTCATGCCAAGGTACATACGGAGTTTTGTAATGTTGTATGGGCGCGTCTTTAACTTTGATGATGTTGTGGAGCTTCTACAGTTCTACCTCTTTCTTCCCACTATTGAAAACCTTGAGATATTGGTAAATATGGCTCACTTAGCTTCCCTAATGATATAAGTAAAAACATGTGGACAAAGTTAGTATATTAAAAGCATGTGGACAAAATTAGTACTTTCTCCATTTTTTTTAGTTGCATCACAGTGATAGGAGAGAGATAGAGAGAGTTTATTTACTAAAGAGGAAAATGATGCAACTAATTTGAAACTTTTGTGTTAGGAAAGTGATGCAACTAAAAAGAAACGGAGGAAGTATATTAATAGTGCAAAAGTAAAAACATGTGCCATTAAACAGGTAATATTGTTGACGTTTGTTGATCTTTGTTGCAGTTGCCAAAAAAAAAGAAGATGTATATGGCTTGAAGTTCCCTAGTATATTACCATATTGGAATGTTCGAATCATGTAAGATTCTTGTAAGGCAGGTTTATGAGATTGGATTGCCAACTTGAATTTTTTCGCTAAAAGTTCTCTTCTTGTGTATTTCTTGTCTAGGAAGTAGGAACACAAAATGTCTGATATGCATTTGAAGCTTGACCGAAGTACCATGTATTGGAGGATGCGGTGGAAACTTAGAAAATCTGTGGCAAGTGGTGCTAAACTGCTTACTCCTTGGAGTTTAAGGTTAGCCTATGTGTTTATGCTAACTGGAATTGTTTCTGCCCCTTCCCTCTTGAAAGCCCTGCTTTTGTTTTGTTAGTTATATATTTCAAAATGGTGTCATTTTGTTAATTTGTAATCATGCTTTCATTGACACAAACATCAATAGATTAGTGGATAATTTGTAGTTTGTTGTTATATGCTCATTTTGTGAAGATGACGATATTCTTTTACTTGCTTTAGAATTTTGTTCAACCAATTTTGAAATTTAATTTTTTCTGCATTCTGATATGCGTCTCGTACAATAATCCAAATGGAACAGCAGATCAAATTTCACAAAATCCTGTCTAGCATCAGGCAATATTATATATCACTTACACCAACTTTAGGTAGCCAGGAGGGAGAAAAATGATGCCATTTAGCACCATTGGAAGTGTATCCAATTCTTTAGATCTTAATAGTGACATCCATTTTTATCTCAGCTGCCTCCACCTACAAAAGGCTTCACATTTACACATCCTAATTCCAAATGCCTGAGGAAAAAGAGATTGCGGTACGAAACTGTTATAAGCAGGGAGTACTTCACTACTTCCATGCTTTAGATTAAACCTGCTATGCATACTGTACTTTTCTTACAACTTACAATAGGCCGAGACTCTATCAACAATAATCAAAACCATTGTCTTATTTCATTTCTTATGCTCCTATTGATGACATCTCTATATCTCATAGAACAAAGTGGACCAATAGATGAACAAGAACCCTTACATCAAAAGCTTTACTTTTTAAGGAAACGCAATCTTCTTAGAACAACGGACTGGTAAAATGCCTTAGTTCGGAAGAACAATGTTAGAGCAATAAGAAATCCCAATAGGCTTATGAATGCCAAGATAAAGAAGGATACCATGAAACACTGAACCCCGTAGCAAGTATTGTCCTCCCCTGCTTTTTTGTCATAAATATGTCCAATCACCCAAACTGAGAGGATGTAAGTGCCAACCGGACTTGCTATACCAATGGTATTGAAAATTGTACCCATATGCTGAACACCAAATATCTCTGCAGTAATAGTAGGCATTAGGCTCCACTGAGCACCATAACATATCCCAACAAGGGTAGTTCCTATGTACAAATTTCCTGAGAAGCCCGAAGAAATAACAAGATGCCCTGCAATCATGGTTGCTTGAGTGATTGCAACCATCAGCGGTCGTGTCCACCCTTTTTGCCGCAGTAATATATCAGATATGTACCCTGCTCCAAAACGACCTAGGAAATTCCATATTGACCAAAGCGAAACCAATGTATTGATCTTGACTGTATCATAACCCAGTGATTGCCCTATCTGGCTTAGATTGTTTATGGTAGCAAGCCCTGAACCCATTCCGCAAGACATGGAAACAAACAACAACCAAAAGTTTAAGCTCTCCATGGCCTTCATAATATCTATGTTTTCTTCGGCTGGTAGTGGTATTTCATTCAAAGTAATGGATAATTCATTGCAATCTTTTTCACCCACAAACTCGTCAGATGCATATAAATAATTACTGTCAGCCAGTGGCTCTTTTTCCAGAAGCAGTCTCTGAGATTTTTCCTTGCCAATAGCTTCTAGGGCAATTCTAAGAGGTGAACCAAGCAACAATAATAGAACTACCAGTGCAAAAAGGCGTTCCCATTGTGGAAAGACGAGTACATTTTCCAGTATGATGATGATCATAAGAAACACGGCCAGAATCAGGGCAATTAGTGAGAAGCGATTTAGGTGCCTTTTGTCGTCGGATCCACTTGCTGGGCAGATTTTTACCAAGCACATCAGTGAGAAAGTGACTGTAGTTGGCAATAAAGCCAGCATTAGAATGAAATGGCTCTGGTTGCCCTTGAAAAATGCTTGATATATTTGGATTAAAATTGCTCCAGTCAGTCCAAGAAATCCCTGGCCATTAGGGGAAAAAGGAAACTATCAGTAACTTTAATTGAACATTGGAAGTTAAGAAAAGCCATGTATGTGCACAACTTATAACAAATCAAAGTTTTGTGCAGGAAAGTTGTTAATAACTTAATTTGTTATCTACTTGAGAAATTCTAGACTCTAGAACTCTAAAAAGAGTCTCAAGCATTGCTTATTACCGTTGTTAATGCAGTTAATCTCTGATTTACTGTCTTTTATGGCACTAATAGTATTGGTGCCATATAGACGCCTAGATGAGTTACATTTCGATAGTCGTTTTTTTTTTAAATTTTTTAATTTTATTTTATTTTATTTTTTATAATTTTAAATATACTGTATAGTTATGCTGTATACACTCGTAGAATGTTGGCTGTAGCTCATCACTTTCTGTTTTATTACCATTGCTGTCTTTTACTATGCCGTTATATTTGATCTAATATGCATCTGTACTGTAGTTTGTTTCTTAAAAAAAAAAAACTAGTATTGTCAGATCTTACACTCATAAAGGGACGATTCTTTGACCATCAGCACTTAGAACAAATTTCTTTTGATTATTGCTATGTTTGTTACAGACTTACAGGTCTAGCGGGCATGATTTCTGACCTTTGTCTAGTACTGTAATATCGTGTATGATCTTTGTGGCTTGTGCAGTGTGGACATAGGTTGCCGGGTGTTTGCCTGTAATTTTTGTTCAAAGTTTGTATTGACTGCTAAAGGGCTTATAATCCGTAATTATCTGTTTATTATGATACAGCTGACTAGTGAGGCTGCTGATCTCTGGTGGGGTTGATTCGAAGCTTGGAAGGCTTAGATTTGAATGACATAGAAGAGGTTTGAAACCATGGCAAACAAGTAATACTTCCTCTGTTCACTTTTAATTGCAACTCTTCTTTCAATTTATGATTGCTGAACATAAAAAAGATGAATTATGAGTAGGTGTCACTTGACGATGTGTCGATGACTTGATGTCTGCTTGAGCTTCCTGCTTTTAGTATCAATAGAGTTGATTTTGGTTTAGATTGTGGGTTTGTGGTCCTGCTAATCTTGTGGAGTTGTAGAGAACAGGCTATTCTAGGATTTTTTACATTACATGTCCATTGAAGAAGTTATAAGTAGCTTTCAAAACTGTATTATTAAGTAATATCGCTTTCGAAATTGCTGGACTATTTGGGTGGCTTATCTATGGTTTATCCGGACTAATCAATGAGGGTCTAAGGTTATTGATCTCGATGTGAGGTGGGAATCCCTAATTATTGTAGCGATTGACAATTAATAATATGAAGTATACTTGTGTGTTCATTCGAATTTTTAGAACCAATCAAATAAGTAATTATGATATTTTTAGTCAGATGAAATAGAGACGCCTGATTACTCTATGGGTTGCTTATTATTTGAAGAGTGATGGTTTAGTTAGGGACATTAGGGCCTTAGGGGGCACTCTATAAATTTCCAACTCCCCAATTTGCAAATTTAATGGATTTAGACCAACCAGGCATAAAAGGGTAAATTGATTTAAACAAAGTATCAATTTAAGTCAAATGATAATATCTAAAACAAAATTTATTAAATGTATTGATAATTTTTCTTATTACTTCAACAAATTTTATTTTGTACAAAGTTTTTCTATTTTTAGTTACAAAATAATTTAAAGAAGAGATGACCAAAAAATAAATAAATAAGAAAAAAGAAAGAACAAATTGAGTATGCCTTCAAGAAATTTGATTTTTTTCAGATGAAAGTGTGAATGAATAAGGAAGTCATATAGCTGATTTATTAGTAACCCAAAAAAAAAAAAAAAAAAAAATCTAAGTGCATGAAGCAAGACAATTGGATCACCGATCTTCTAAATGGCCTAGTGGTCCTAATTTTGAGATTTTTTTTTTTTTTTTTTTGAGAATTGTTGATACAGTATCAATTTGGGAATAAATTGGTCCTACATGACTGGTTAGCTAAACTTTATCCTCTCTCTCTCTCTCCTTTTTTCTTTTTTTTTTCTTTTTTCTTTTTTTTTTTTTTTTGTTTTTTGGAAATCTCAATAAACAAAATAATCAAAGCAAAAATCTATATCTTGATAATTTTACACTATTGATAGGTTAAAGTACTTGTATAATTTTTTTTTTTATAGTAATTAACAAAGATACACATTTAGAAGTTCTTCTCCGAAAACTACTAAGTACTTGTATCAATTGTACGACCTTCTTTTATTTAAAGTCTCTTAAACTTTTTGTATGTTCGATTTAATAATTTTAACATTTTCATTTTATCCATTTTGACAAATTGCTCTATTACTATACCTTACACCTTAAATCATTGAACTCAGAAACGCGTTTGTTGTCGCGTTAAGATGAGTTAATATCAATTATATGATGATCATAAAAGTATTATCATTTTCTTCTTTTTATTGGTTGAGAGAAGTATCTGACATATGTAAGTAATACAACAATTACATACAAATTATAATTTTTGAAGGGAATCTTTCCCACCCACTATTATTGTGGAACCTTTGGATATTAGTCTTCTATTTTTTGAGTTAGTAGTAATGTACTAATGTCTAACAATGTTGGTCATCTATCTTTGACATTGATTGTAATGTTACTAGTGTAGGATATTTGCAGACACATGAAAAAACAAACAATTTACATAAATTTAAAAATTAAAACAAATGAGTTCAAATCACCTTCATGATGCCCACAATGGTCCCGCTATAATCTGGAAAATTCAGCACACCAGTGACAACAGTGGCAGTGCTGAAGAATGTTGGACCATGGGCAGCTAGGAACATGAAGATGCACATGAGGGGCACTGGAGGCCTAGGGATGAACCCTACAACTGCGAGCCACATTAAAAAGTAGCCTAAGAAGCATTGTATGTTTCCTACCGCAAGGACCACCCAGGGCCCGTGGAAGCAATGCCAGGGGTGAGGTCTGGAGGAAGCTGTGACAGCAGCATATAGGAGGCCAGAAAGGACACCTACATTACTACCAATGTCTTTGAACACGGACACAGTATCCAGGGTTGATTGGTCGTAGGATTGGGAGGATTTGATTGCAGGTGAATACACACCAAAGGCATAAGAACCTCCTACAATTGATTGTATCCATATGCTGGCCACTGTTGCCATCCATCTTTCGCTACTGCTCATATTGATATAGGTGATACTCTTACAACTCGTTTGAATAGGATCAAGTTTAGGAAGCCGAAGGGAAGAGTATTTTCTTGCTTAAATAGCACTAGATGACTAAGATGAGGGAAGGCAGGGGGAGGGTGATAAATGCATTTGTTGAAATTATATTTGCATGCCTATATTGCCCTTATTAGAGAGTGTGACTGGCCAGCAAACGAGACTACTAATGGTGTGTTTTGATTGCAATGGTTGGAGCTGGAGGAAAGGGAGAAAGAAAGAAAGCTGGGCTGACTTAAAACATTTTAAGGCTGTGTACTACGGAGTAATTATGAAATTCGAGCCCATAAAATCCGTAAAAGAACAATTTTTGTAGAGAGAAGGGAGGTGAACCGGTGAAGTGAGAAAAGATAAATAACAAAGGAGGAAAAAGAGGTAAGTTAGATATCAGAGTTGTGGTGAGGGTGAGGATGGGGGTGATTGTTGAAGGCTCATTTTGTCATAGATAAGTGTTAGTGGTTAAAAAAGGAAAAGCCAAGAATCCAAGATAGGAACTTGACGTCTTTTTCATATGAAAGCAATGGCTTTAAAATCAATTTATTCCTATTCCTTCCAACTTCCAATAGATTTTAAGATACTATGGAGTAATAAAATGTAATTTGTTTGCACTGTAGGTTTCTGCATTTATTTTCTTCTTTCTTGAGGAAACTATGAAAGGAGCTATTCAAACAAACAATTTTCGTCTTTCTTATACAATGGAAGTCTGTGAACTACAACTTGGTGAAAAGTGTTAGTTTGTTACTTCCTAAATGCTACCAAACGATAAATTACTAAGTACTTCCTTTGTCCCCTTATTTTTTTTCACCAAGAACCCGCTTTTTTGTTAGAGTTTTTTTAGGTCAAATGGTGAAAAAGCAAGGGACAAAGGGAGTAACCGATATTAAATATAGGACCAAGCAATACAAACAAGAAGCCACATTGAAGCCCCTTCCTTGAGGGGAAAAAGAATTGATACATACATTCAAGCTTTACAGTTTCAAAGAATATGTAATCTTCTTAAGACAACAGACTTATAAAATGCCCTTGTTCGGAAGAACAATGTCAAAGCAACAAGAAAACCCAAAAAGCTAACAAAGGCCAAGATAAAGAAGGATGACATGAAACAGTGAACTCCGTAGCAAGTATTGGTATTCCTTGCTTGTCTGTCATATATATTTCCGATCACCCAAACTGAGAGGAAGTAAGTTCCTATAGGGCTCGCGATACCAATGGTGTTGAAGATAGTACCCATATGTTTCACCCCAAATATCTCAGCAGTGATTGTAGGCATCAGACTCCACTGCGCACCATAGCATATCCCAACCAAGATAGTTCCAATGTACAAATTCCCCGGAAATCCTAGTGAGATAACAAGATGTCCTACAGTCATGGTTGCTAGACTGATTGCTATCATTAACGGTCTAGCCAACCCTCTCTGTCGTAATAAGATATCAGATATGTAGCCTGCTCCAAAACGGCCTAGGAAATTCCATATTGACCATAGCGAAACCAATGTATTGGTCTTCACCATGTCGTAGCCAAGTGACTGTCCTATCTGACTCATATTGTTTATAGTAGCAAGTCCGGAACCCATTCCACATGACATAGCAATAAACAATAACCAAAAGTTTAAGCTACATGTGGCATCTAATATATCCATGCTTTCTTCGATGGGCTGTATGACTTGTATCTCATCTGAAGTACTAGGTAGAACTTTATATTCCTCAGTTACAGCAACACTCTCAGCTGGTGATTCGCCTTCCAGAAGCACTTGGTATGTGTTTTCATTTTTAGTAGCTTCAATGGCAATTCTGAGAGGTAACGAAAGCAGTACTATAAGAACTGCAACTGTAACAAAACGTGCCCATCGTGGGAATTCCATAACATTCTCCAATATGATAATGATCATTATAAAGGCAGCTAGGACCAGGGCAACCACGGAGAAACGATTGAGGTACTTTTTGTCATCTGGTCTGCTTCCCGGGCTGATTTTCACCAAACACATCACTGTGAAAGTGACTGTAGTTGGCAGCAAAGCTAGCATTAATATAAATGTGCTTTGATTGCCCTTAAAAAATGCTTGATAAACTTGGATTGTCATTGCTCCGGTAAGTCCAAGAAAGCCCTGACCATATGAATTACGAAATCACTCAATAACATTCAATTAACAATAAAAGATTATTTAAGTGCCAAAAAAAAAAAAAAAAAAAAAAGAGATTATTTTTGTAAGCATAAGCTGTAACCTCTGATATTTGTTGAGATAATCTTGAATATACTGTATTCTAAGGTCTAGATGACTAGTATGAAGTTTGTGTTCATTTTTTTTTTCTTCTAAAGTTGAAATAGGCAACCCAAGAATACTTTTATGTAGTTTCCTTGTACAGATCTTTTGTGTAGTCTTTGGAATGGTCTTTATTATCTGGATGACTTAGGCTCATTTGTTAACAATGGTGTTGTGGACCAACATGGGTGCTGTCCAAATTTAAGAGATTGGTTGGAGTTAGGAAGTCTTGCTCAATAATATCTGCTGTTAAGATTTTCTTTGTATTTGGAGGGACTCTCTAGTCTCTAGAGTAGACCTATGGCTCAATCTGTTGCAAGTATGGTGTTATCTATCGTATAGTTCACCTCCATGGATCCAAGATAAACTTATATTAGAAATTGCTTGGAGTTGCATGAAAGACTTGCTCTATATCTAATTTTGAGTGCTTTATGTGTTTAGAGAGATTCGTTCTGTAAGGTATAAGCTATGGCTCTTTCAATCGCGACAATCTGTTGGAAGAATGGTGTTATCTAAGGTCTTGTGTCATGCTAGCAACATTGGATTTGTTATACTTTAGGAACATTTTTTCATAAGAAAAAGCACACAAATACACTATATTCTAAGGGTAAAAATAAAGATGTAACTTCAATTTTGAATGAACTGACCTTTAATATCCCCACTATAGTCCCGTTATATTCTGGGAAATTTAGAACACCTGTAACGACATTAGCCGTACTGAAGAATGTTTGAGCATGGGCAGCTAGGAACATGAAGAAGCACATGAGGGGCACTGGTGGCCGAGGAATAATCCCAACTACCGCGAGCCACATGAAGAAGTATCCCAAGAAGCACTGGACTGCCCCTGCAGCAAGGACTACCCATGGTCCATGGAAGCAGCGCCAACGGCGAGGTCCAGATGAGGCAGCAGTGGCTGCATACAGGAGACCTGATAGGACACCGGCATTAGCGCCAATGTCTTTGAAGACAGAGACGGTGTCAAGGGTAGACTGATCATAGGATTGAGAGGATTTTAGTACAGGGGAGTATACGCCAAAGGCGTAGGAACCACCCATGGTTGCTTGTATCCATATGCTAGCCACAGTTGCCACCCATCGGTTGCCGATGATGTTGTCCATTGCATCTATTTTGTGTTCAACGAAATTCTAATGTGTTTCTTTTCTTTGTTTGAGATTAGTTCAAGGGACTTGTGTTGTTCTTTTGTATTTCTTTTCTTTCTTTGAGATTAGATTTAAGGGACTTGTTGTGTTAGTTGATGCACTCATGGAGTAGGTCTTTGGTTGCTGTTTCCACGTTACTTGGCATTATTAGCACTATAATTAATTACAAAGACTTGATCTGTTAGCAGGAAGATTTGGAAAAATATCCCTTTTCACATAATCAAAATATCAAATATTAGATAATACTATTTAGAGTCACTGATTTTGTGACCTGCAAGCTGTACACTTAATATATATATTACTATATTAGCTATTGTGAAGCATACATAATTATATTTAATCGTACTTATAATTGACTATTTCTCAAGAAAACAATAAGCAATAATAATTTACAAAAATACGAAGTACTTATTAAGTACACGAGTACGTGTCCACACGAGTTTGAGGTGTACTTGAGAATTGTTCTTCATATTCATCTCTTTCTAAAAATGTCTGTGGCTAATGCACAATTTATGAAGTGGAGGAGTCAATTCTTGGCAATATCAATGGTGGTTGCCTTTAGTCATCTATTTAGAGAACGGTGTAGTTTTCTTAGCACAACAGACCTGTAAAACACCCTTGTTCGAAAGAACAACGTGAGAGCAACAAGAAATCCCAATAAGCTTACAAATGCCAATACAAAGAATGATACCATGAAACAATGAACACCAAGACAAGTATTTTGGTCTGCTGCTTCTTTGTCGTAAATACGCCCAATAACCCAAACAGATAGAACATAAGTTCCCAAAGGATTTGCTATACCAATAGCATTGTAAATGGTTCCTAGATGTAAAACACCGAAAATTTCTGAAGCTATAGTAGGCATCAAACTCCACAATGCACCATAACATATCCCCACCAAGATTGTTCCTATGTACAAATTTCCAACAAAACCAGAACTGATAATCAAATGTCCTGCAGTCATAGCTCCTAGCGCGATTGCCATGACTAATGGCCTAGCACATCCCCTTTGACGCAGTAGAATATCAGAGATATAACCTGCTCCTAAACGACCAAAGAAATTCCATATCGACAATAGGGAAACCAAAGTATTAGTCTTGGTTGTATCATATCCAAGTGATTCTCCTAACTGACTCATATTGTTTATGGTGGCAAGTCCCGATCCCATTCCACATAACGTCACAAGAAACAAAAGCCAGAAGTTGAAGCTTCCCATAGCTTCCAAGAGGTTCATGTTTTCATGACACAACTCGACAACTTCTTCACCCACAAGGCTCTTCTCAAGTTCATTTGAATCAGCATAATCACAGGGTGGTAATGCATCGTTTTTTACGAGCAGTGGGTGTGATTTCTCCTCATTGTTAGCTTCTGTGGCGACTTTTAGAGGCATAGAGAGAAAAGCAAGAAGGACTAGAAACGAGAGAAGGTGTGCCCATTGTGGGAGCACGAAAATGGCTTCCATTACAATGATGATCATTAGATATGTAGCTAGAAGTATAGAGACTATGGACATAGCTTTTAGCGGGTTCTTGTTCTGAACTGGATTGTTTGGGCATTGTCTCACAAAATATATGAGTGATAATGAGACTATACTTGGCAATAATGCAAGCATTAGTATGTATGTACTTGGATTGCCATTGAAGAATGCTTTATATATTTGGATTAAGATTGCTCCACTTAAACCTAGAAAACCCTGCTCATATAATATACGAAGCACAAATTAGTAATACATTGAATTATCTTCTTGAAAATTATGTAATGTGTACAAGTATATGATAATAGGAAATCATATTTATAGTTTATCAAAGCATATCTTAAAAAGTTATGTACCTTCATAAGCCCTATAACCGTACCGCTACATTCAGGGAAATTCTGAACAGACGTAACAACATTCCAAGTATTGAAGAATGTTAGAAAATGAGCAGCAACAAACATAAATAAACACATAAGAGGCACGGGTGGCCGAGGGATGACTCCAACCACAGCTAGCCAGATAAAGAAGTAGCCCAAGAACCCCTCAGCTGCCCCCAACACGTGTACCACCCATGGTACACTATACCTTGAGGACGCGGCAGTGTAGAGGAGGCCGGAGAGAACTCCGGAAGTAGAGCCGATGTCTTTGAAGACCGAGACGGTGTTGAGGGTGGACTGATCATAGGATTGGGAGGATTTTAGTACAGGGGAATATATGCTAAATGTGTATATACCACCTAGTAATGCTTCTATCCATATGCTTGAAGCTAATGCTATCCATCTACTATTGTACCTACTAATTACAGAGCTTTCCATTAATTAATTTCTACTTAGATTATTATGTTTAGGACTTTAGGATATGATATGGACGAAAATGGAAAAGACTTTTTTTGGTAAAGTATGCTGCATGGAATATAATCAATATATATGGACGTTGTACAATGTTGAGAAACTTTATGTTATTGTGGTTTGTGGATGTAAATTAATTTGATTATAAATCTTATGCATGGCCTACGTAAAGCATTAAATTATTTAGTTGGAAGGGTAATATAATTTCCCTTTTGCTTAAGTCATTTTCTATGAGTGGAGAAATTGATCGAATAGATCATAGAGAATAAATTCCCTTCTTTTTAGGTCACTTAAATAATGAAATTAGTAAATTAATCTAAATTATAAATTGAGTCCACATAATAACTAAAGATTAATAAGATTTTTTTTTTTTTTTTTTTTTTTTGACAAGAAATATTTTGATCAAAAAAGTAGGCCAGGGTGAGTTTTATGTTTTGAGTAACGGATATAAAATGACTACTCTGATGAATTTTAACGAGTTATTTCAATTGTAAAGTAATCTTGAGACGAGATCTCACTCGGAGTTGGTAATTTGAGATGCAATCTCAAATAGTTTTCGAGGTCAAATCATATCTATTTATGGAAGGGCACTGCACGTCGTTCATGCGTGATTTGTTACATAAACAAAAGGCATCATCTGGTGAAAACAATAACTAGCCAGTAATGCAAGAATTTAAATCCATTACAGTGATGTGGATGGTGATGCTGCATTTGTTGGATTATGTGGATGGTTATAGGGCACTTATTTCTGAATTAGAAACTACCCACAGATAGAACAAGGACATGACAATCAAACCAAAACAAATATTGATAAACTAGAACAATACTAGCACACCAAGGATTGTAATAAGGAAAAAATTATTTACAAAGATAATAATGAAATATCAAAATCTAACCTTTTTGTTCAAATAATTTACACATAAATAAGCAAAGAAGTACATACTTTCAATAAATCGGACAAACAAGTTCATAGTGTACTTTAATATACCCTATATGTATTAGACTCGATCCAAATCTGTTTTTTAAAAATGTTTGCCAATGCGCTACCTTATGACTTATGACTCGAACCATCAATCCTTTATCGTCTTAGAGAGTAACGAAGTCTTCTTAGCACAACCGACGTATAAAACACCCTTGTTCGAAGGAACAATGTAAGAGCAACAATAAAGCCCAAGAAGCTAACAAATGCCAATACAAAGAAGGATACCATGAAGCAATGAACACCAAGGCAAGAATTATGTTCCCCTGCTTCTTCGTCGTAGATATGACCAATCACCCAAACAGAGAGAACATAAGTTCCCAAAGGATTTGCTATAGCAATGGCATTGTATATAGTTCCCATATGCAAAACACCGAAGATTTCCGAAGTTATAGTAGGCATTAAACTCCACAATGCACCGTAACATATTCCCACCAAGATTGTACCTATGTACAAATTTCCAAAAAATCCTGAACCAATGATCACATGTCCTACAGTCATTGCTCCTAGCGCGACCACCATGACTAATGGCCTAGCCCATCCCCTTCGACGTAGTAGGATATCAGATATGTAACCTGCTCCAAATCGACCAAAGAAGTTCCATATTGACCATAGTGAAACCAATGTATTAATCTTGCTTGTGTTATATCCAAGTGATTGGCCTAATTGGCTCATATTGTTTATAGTGGCAAGCCCCGAACCCATTCCACATAATATAGCAAAAAACAATAGCCAAAAATTGATGCTTCCCATAGCTTCCAAGATATTCATGTTTTCTTGACACAAGTCACACAACTCGACGTCTTCTTCACCCACTAGGCTCTTCTCTGGCTCATTTGAATCACTTGAGTCATAGAGTAATGGTTCTGTTTTTAGGACAAGTGGTTGAGATTTCTCCTTCTTGTTTGCCTCAGTCGCGATTTTTAGAGGTAAAGAGAGGAATAGTATAAGGACTAGAAAGTTTAGAAGGCGCGCCCAATGGGGAAACACTAGAATGTCTTCCAAGATGAGGATGATCATAAGGTATGCAGCAAGAAGCATTGAGACTAAGGACATAGAATTTAGGTGGTTTTTGTCTTCTGATGTTTTATTTGGACATAATTTCACCAAATATATTAGAGATAATGAGACTATACTTGGTAGCAATGCAAGCATTAGTATGTATGTGCTTGGATTTCCCTTGAAAAATGCTTTGTATACTTGGATTAAGATTGCTCCACTTAGTCCTAGGAAACCCTGTCCAAAAACTGGAATTAGAGGAGCACTTAATTGGCATAATTTTGTATTGAGATTGTAAAACGACTAATCTAACACTCATAATTTTCGTATCAAATGTTATCTCGTGTCCATGGTTATATTAATATCTTATAGTGTTTTTAAAATTATGACGAAAAAAACAAAAATTAAGCAAAAAGTAATAGTATCATAATTAAAAACATAAAAGAAAAGTATTTTTAATTGCGGAATTAGAAACATAAAATTAACATTTTCTTATTTTGAATATTAGACATGCATGTGGTCTCATCTTTTCAAAAAAGTACATATATAGCTAATTATTGCCTTTCCATTAGATTGTGTCAAGAAATTATTATTATTATTATTATTATTATTATTATTATTATTTTATTTTATTTATTTATTTATTTTTTTTTTTTTTTTGAGATTGGGTATGTTAAAACTTTAAATACATATCCAAAGAAGTATGAGTATTGAAGTTGATTCTTTCAAAAAAAAAAAGTATTGAAGTTGATCAGTTCATAATTTCGTTTAAGGTTGTATTACATTTGAGCTTTTGGATTAATCGAAACACTATTTGTTTACTAGGCCCTATATATATGACCGTTCAACTATCTTATATTCTTATACGTAAGATTACGGTCCCCCCCCCCCCCCCCCCCCAAAAAAAAAAAAAAAGAAAAAAGGCCCAATCATACATACTAAATAAACATATGATTGGCGTTTGATAATTTCCTCCAAACAGAACCTTTTACTTTTGTTCAATTGTTTTCTCTTTATTGTGAAAATGTGAAGGGAATAAATTAAACGTTACCTTTTACAAAAGCATATATATTTTTTTTGAAACATTTTACAAAAGCATATTTTGTTTAGTATTTGACATTATTTCTCCAAAAGCACCTTTTTTTTATATTCTCTCAAGCTTTAACTTGAAATTTACGTCAATAATATTCTAAGACAATTCTTATACAAAATCACCTAATGAAATTACACAGCGTGTGTAGTGTGTCAATTAAATAACGTATTGAGAGTAGCAGTATTGAGAGTAGCATTCATGATTCGAATTATAATTTTACCATATTGAAGTCTTTATTATAGTAAGGTATCCATGCCACTAATCCTAAGAATTAACGTTGTATAGACTAATCATTGAAATAAAAAAACAGTTATTATGAAAACTACTTTTGCCGAACATACCCTATATTTATAAAAACAACCCTTATCAGCCCGCGTAAATGAAAAAGACATACCTTCATAAGACCTACTACGGTTCCGCTACAATCAGGGAAATTCTGGACAGACGTAACAACATTCCAAGTATTGAAGAATGTTTGAGAATGAGCAGCAAGGAACATGAACACACACATCAAAGCCACAGGTGGGCGTGGGATAACTCCAACAACAGCTAACCACATAAGAAAGTAACCCAAGAACCCCTCGACCGCCCCCACCACGTGCACCACCCAGGGCACACCATAACCGCGGTTGTGCCCTGAGGTAGCCGTGGTATACAAAAGACCGGCTATGACCCCGGCGTTTGCACCTATATCTTTGAACACCGAGACGGTGTCGAGGGTGGATTGATCATAGGATTGTGAGGATTTAAGTATAGGAGAATATATGCTAAAAGTGTACGTACCACCTAGTATTGCTTGTATCCATATGCTTGCAGCCGTTGCTATCCATCTACTACTGCTTCTACTAATTATGGAGTTTTCCATTGTACTTTGATAAATTTTGATTTTAGTTATGATTTGAGAGAATTGGTAGGAGCTTATATTATAGTGTCGTATGCTATGAGAATTGCAATAAGGACAACAAATAAACATATAAGCTATGATATGATCGATATGAAATCTGTGCATGGCCTACATGTGAACATTATTAATTTATTATTATTATGGAGGGAGGTGTAAAAGAACTTCCCTTCTCTATCTTAGATAATTTTCTATGAGATAATTTATATGGACCATATATATCTACCCTTGTGGTGTCAAGTCTTATTGTTCTTTTCTACGTTAAAAGTTACATGATCTTAGTTCTTAAGGAGTGTGACAGCAAAAGTAAAGCAAGGGATCTCTTGGTGTAGAAGTTATAAGTTCATGTGAAATCTTCAAATTTACACACCTCGTCGGTCTATTTAATTACAGCTACTATCAATCTTTTAGGTGTGATATTGATTAACAGAATATGAGAATTTCATAAGATCAAGTTTCCCGCTTCAAAATTGATTTTGACACCACTTACTATCTATGAGAGCAGACTAATCTTTCAACCACTTGCTCCTTAGGGAATAGTTAATATAATTCTCGAAAAATACGTTATGTATCCCCTCCATCTATCTCTTAAAGATTGTCCACACACTCCAATATTCACAATATCAAAAGGGGTACATGTTAAACTTAAAGGAACACCCCAAAATAATATACTCTGTACTCTTTACAAGACAACCATCAGGACATCAGAATATGGAGAGATTAGTAGCTTAGGGATTAGAGGTGCCAAAAATTGATTCAAAATCGACTCAAAAATAATCAAATTGTGATTTTGACTCATTTGTACACAATAATTTACCACGACTCAAATAGATTCAACCCAACCCAACCTCATCAACCTGACTCAATTCAAACAGCCGAATTGACATGTCTATTAGAGAAGTACTACCCTATTGCAAGAGGCAAATGGACTTTGGAAAGGCCGTTAAAGTTGTTCAACTCACCCCTCTACACCTTCACCTTATCTAAAAACAAGACAAAGTGGTCACTTCTCACTTGTCAAAATACCGCCAAACAAACGCGTATAAGAGATTGAAACATGCAATTTTAGAGGTCGATCCATCAAGAAGGATAAGCACGTAAGGCGTGATTGTAGCAATAAAAACACACACAAACATAGGCGTCAACTGGTGAAAATTACAACTGGTGTATGTACAAGAAGTTTTTGCTTTGCTTTTGAGCTACACAATTTCATACTCAAATAATGTTTGAATTTATTTTACAACTACTAATGCTTATATTGGTTCAAATTTGGCCATGTGTACTTTCATATAGCCTTTCAAGTTTCAACTCACCATTTTCTATTATGGGACAAATGTAGTACAAAATATCACCTATGCATTTTTTCCTTTGCTAAGGTTATTGTACTAAAATATCTAAACAATTGATTGGTACACTATTTTTCAATCTTCTATTGGTTTTTGGTGTTCGACCAATACAAATTAAACAATACATGTACTTCCTTTGGAATAAATATTACACAATTTACCAAAATGTCCTCTATGATGTTAGATCATTCCCAAATTATAGGATTTATTTTGGAAAATCACAACCTATTAAGGGGTCGTTTGTTTCACCCGAGGTAAACAGAATAAACAAAGAGAATGGAAAAAAATGGAATGAAAACACCTCATATTTTTCTATGTTGTTTGTTTTTAAAACAAAAGGAATCAATCCCATAACTCCCACTACCACACTACCACCACACAACATTCACTTTCCACCTTTTCCAGCCACAATCCGTCCACCAAACCACCCACCGTGCCTCCCTCGCCCTTCGCCACCCTTTACCAACCCTCCCCCTCTCCTCATCACCGGCCCACGCAGCTCTCCCCTCCCTCGAAAATCAGCACTGAAAACCCTATAAACATCCCTCACTCCCCGTATAACCCGTCGGACGACCCTCCCCAACCCTCGAAAACCCTAGTCGCTAGGGTTTCGAGGGTAGGGGAGGGTCGGACGGCGGGTTTACAGTGAGGGAGAAGGGTTTTTTTGGGTTTTTACGAGGATGGGGATAGGGTTTCGGGAGGGAGGTTGGCTGGCGAGGGGAAGGGCGTTGCGACGAGGGGTGGGGGAGAGGAGGCGAGTGGTGACGTGGATGACCGTGGTGCGAATTTCCGGTGATTTGGGTAGGTAAGAGGGTGGTGGTGTGGTGGTGTAGGGGTGGCTAGGGAAAGGGAATGGAAAAGTCTAGGGGGGTGGGGAATGAAGTTGGAAGGATTTGGAGTAATGGGGAGGGTAGAGGGAATGATAGAAAGTGACAAACAAACAACAACAAAGGGAATTGGATTTGTCCATTCCCTTTTCCTTTGATTATTACCCCCAACCAAACGACCCCTAATTCTTTTGTGTTTAGTGTTTAAGTTCATATTGACTACCCTAGACCTATTTACAAGTCAAACACTTAAAAATGAAGGGAAAGGATAAAGAATGTTCTCCGTATAATACCAGTGTACCACAGCTAGAAGGATTCAACCTTATGACTTCAAAGTTACAAGGGAAAATCCTCACCAACTACACCAAACCTCTTTTCTACTTGTACTTTTTTTTTTGGAAGGAATTTTTTTACTAATAATTAACAAAATAGACTGTACTATTTTGTGGATTCTTACTTAATTTATATTATTGTGTTTATTTATAATATCAACTTTTGTACAGTGATTTTGATTAACATGTAATCAAGAAAGTTTATTTATCCTTAGAAACTAGAGGTATTATATTTTCACACTCTTTGTTTCTCTTGTGCATGATTTCATCCAAAGAAATCGATCTAAAAGAGTTTAGTTAAAGTCAAAATCATGATTATCTTCCTCATTTTGCATTTTTACATACATTTTCTAATGGTTACAACATAAGACTCGCAGAGCGTCTCTCCTCAAGCTTTCAATGCTTAGGCTTAAAACCTACTACCTCCATCATTTTTAAATATACTATTATTTTTCCCATTAATTAATATCTTTAACCATGCTACAAAACTATAGTTTGACAATACATATTGAGATTAGCTCAACAATAATTAAGATAATATTAACATTTATTTCTATACGTATAAAGGTATTATCTAAACGTGTAAAGAGTGATACTCAAATTTAATCGTGAGACTCTAATCTCCTTCAAGTAGTCTTACAAAAATTCCATGTTCTGCAATGAGAACTTCAAAATACAACACGATTCTAGTCTCCTTCAAGTAGTCTACAAAAACAAAATAGTTCTCCCTCCGTCCTATGATAAGTGTTACGGTCAAATTGACTTGTCAACGCACAAGTTGACCTTATATAAAAATAATTAAGTTTTAGTAAAAAAGTTATTTAAAAAATTGATATTATGAAACATTGTACTCATCCGTTTCACAATGATGTTCTTATTTGAAAATTTTTTACTTTAAAAATGAGAGGGAATATTCTAAATTTCTCTCAATTTATAAGAACAACATATATAGTTAAATTGTTTGGGGTCTAGTTTGATTCGTCTTGTTGGTAAGTACATGATTCATATCTAACTTTTATAATTTTTGCTAGTTTGAGATTAAAGATATTTGCGATCAAATAAAAATTTAATTTGCATTGATTTACATAGATAGAAACATTATTATGAAAAGGATGGAGTATTAATACTTGACCTATTTAATTAACAACTTCATGACAAAATTTGTTTTCAATACATTACTATAAAACTTTGGTCAAAATAAGATATACTACGTAAGTAGTGAAAATGTTATATATGTCAATAATTTTGAATGAAGAAAGTAAAATTAAATGCAAATAAACTAGTTTAGTTGGTAAAATCTTTATACGTACATACGCGATCGGTACCTTGGTAGTCAAGGTTTTGAATGGAATTTAGCCAACATCACTTCCTAAATGGTTCTCTAAACATGAAAAAAAAAACCTTTATGTCATACTTACTGGTCTCTCAAAAATCATCATTAATATAAACACAATAGCATAAGCAAACATCTAATGATTCTTAAGTTGAAAGCTAAACTTCAACAAAATAAATTAGAGATGGACGTACCTTCATAAGCCCAACAGCGGTCCCACTATAATCAGGAAAATTCTGGACCGACGTAACAACATTCCAAGTATTAAAGAAAGTTTGTGAATGTGCTGCAAAAAACATGAACACACACATAATAGGCACGGGTGGCCGAGGGATCACCCCAACAACAGCTAACCACATGAAGAAATAACCCAAGAACCCCTCGGCCGCCCCCACCGTATGTACCACCCAGGGCACACCCGCATTGCGGTTATGCCCTGGGGACACGGCGGAGTATAGAAGGCCGGATAGAACCCCGGCATTTGAGCCAATGTCTTTGAAGACCGACACGGTGTTTAGGGTGAATTGATCATAGGATTGAGATGATTTTAGGATAGGTGAATATATGCTATATGTGTACGTCCCACCAATTATTGCTTGTATCCATATGCTAGCTGCTGTTGCTGCCCATCTACTGCTACTACTCTTATTACTAATCATAGAATTTTCCATGGCATGTACAAGTTATAGGCAGGAAATTTGGAGAGGATTAAATAGAGATTTATATATGTTACATTAAAATGTGTATAATTATGGATGTCGTATAAATTGTGGTATGTTTATGGTACTGTTTATGAAATTGATTGGTTGAATAATTAATTAAGTGGAGTATTATAATTGTTAAGTGGAGTAAAAGATCGAATTTCTCTTATGTTTAGTCATTATCTATCAAGAAGACAAAGGAACCTGATATAATTGACTATATCATGACTTATAAGTTTTATAATTAGTTGATCAAATATTTTTCTGCCTTAATTGCTGGGAGAATTTTTGTGTTAATCTCAATATAACTTCTTGATTTTGGGTTAAATATAGAAGGTTTTTCGTAGGGCAAATGTGTTTATGTAAGTCAATTAGTGGTGCATGCAACCTAGCTATTTGCAATGTAAATTGTACTCTTAAAATATATGAATGATTTTTAGCTAAGGTTCTTCAATATAGTTGGTTAAGAGTTGGTGTCACTAAAGACTTAAGGAGTACATACAAATACAATAGTAATTACTAATTATTGTATGTGACACTTTGTCTTGCATTATTCACTAGAATTTGGCAATCCTGCCTCTAGGCCATCGACATTTAATATGTAGATGTGGTAGGACTATGGGAAGAAGATTTTCTTTTAACGAAAGTGATGGATATTGGACTTACGATAAGCATATTTGATGGGATAAAAAAAAATTAAATGGGATGGGTCACTATAAAGTCTTATCAGTTAATTAAACACGATGTTAGACTCCTATGCACTTAGTCAATTGTTAATATCAACCAAAATAATCAATCGAGTACAATGAAATAACCATTTTAGCTATTAGGCTCGTCAAGTAACAATTTTTTACCTAGGGCATAAATGCAACCAAAAGGCAACATGCATGATCTGAATCATCTGATGATATCCTTCAATTCTGAATTTCTCATTGAAAGACCTTTCGTTATTACTATTGTTATAAGACTTACTTCGTATAACCTAATTTTACAAAAACATTTCAATCAATAGCTGTGTCAATTTTAACAAGTCCCTTCCGCCTCATCAATCAACACTTGATTAATTACTAATTAGACAAATATTTCTAAACATTTTAAAATAGTACTTCGTACGTGTAAAACAGACTATCGACTACTCCATACTCGATTCATATGGTGTTCCAAAAGACAAAAATAATGCAAGGTATGTAGTAGTAACGTCCGAGACCAGCAGAGTGAAAATGGAAACAAGACAAAACTCAGTAATCTTAATCTTACATCAGTAATTCAGTATCACTA
Source organism: Chenopodium album (assembly GCF_948465745.1). NCBI lineage: Eukaryota > Viridiplantae > Streptophyta > Magnoliopsida > Caryophyllales > Amaranthaceae > Chenopodium > Chenopodium album. The sequence continues at coordinate 36,083,124 of NC_137853.1, read as the reverse complement.
TATCAGGAAACATGGAATGGATCATCTAACTAACGTTAATTCGTAATTGAAATGATGTTTTTATGCCATTTTTTCATCAATAAATGGCACGTAATGCATTACTAATGCATGATTTGTGTCAACAAGCAAAGACCTTTACTGGTGAAAAAGAAAAAAAAAACATACGTAATTGTGGCGTACAAGAATCCTGGGAAACGCAATTCAACTACGTCAAAGTACAACAATTATATTATTTTTAGTTGATTTGCTTGGCTTTTAAGCTACAATCTAATTATACAGAACATATAATCAGCTAATTAAATATGTTTCATTATGATGATCGATGATGCTACGCTCTACGTACCTTCAACTCACGTACGAGTACAGCCTTAAACTAATTAAGAAACAATTTACTGTATTTTGTGATTTTAATTTATTTATACATAACTAAAATTATACTTCATAGGTAATATAGTTGTATTCGTTTATTGTGCGTTACTCAAATATCAAATTGTCATTATAAATTTAAACTTCGAACTATGTTATGTAATTATATAATTATGAATTATCATACAGTGTAATAGTGTATGTGTTTAGAACACTGTACAAAATTAGATTGGTAGAATAGAAAAGAAAAAAAGCTTCATTTTTTTTTTTCATTTTTTATTTATATATTTATTTTTTTTAAAGAGCCTGTTAGGTTAATATTATGCTAATTTCGACTATATGGTACTCGTGTATTTTTGTGTAGTCATGTAGACGAGCCAATATTTGTAACTTTGTAAGATTTAATGAGTTATTAATTTGAATTAATTTTAAGATGGTGATTATGGTTAAGCCAAATGTATGAAATAGCTTTGGGTTGCTTTTAGAAAGTCAAATTAAAGGAACTTTTTTTTTTTTTTTGGTGTTTAGAGAGAGCAACAAGGCGGGTGAGAATCGATCCTAAGGTCTCTTAGAATCGGGTGGAAAGCTCTAATCACTTGAACTATTCCTCATTCTCAAAGGATTGTTGGTTTGTTATTCATTATTAGGCTTCGAAATAATAAGGTCCATGTTTTGCTCTTGGTTATTTTATTTTTGTGACTTTTCTTAGAGAACAATTTTTCATAGTGTTCAAAATAATTAGTCATACAATATTTTTTTTTTTTTGTTTGGTGTTCTACTCGGTTCACTCTTTGGGCTAATTCGAATTCGGGGTTCAAATCTGGGTGGTTAGGTTCCAGTCCCCTCCCAATTATTTTTGCGAGGGATAGAATACATGTCCTCCCTACCAAATGTAGTCTCAATCAACATTCAACACAACACCAACAATCAATTAGTTAGTCCTACAATAACATAACAGGGGTTTTTTAACTCCTTATTCTAAGAGGTGATAATGAGCGTGCAGAAAAGCAAAACCAGCTCATTTACAGTGTGTTTGGATAAAGAAAGAGGAAGGAAAAGAAGGGGAGGGAGGAGAAGAGAAGGAGAGGGAAAGGGAGGGGAGGGAAGAATGGTGAGTTTTCCTTCCAAATCTCTCCATTATTGGAGGGATTAATTTCCTACAATGTAACCCTTCATTTCTCTCCGCTCTAATTCCCTTTTTTCCTCATTTGTTATCCAAATGAAAGATACTCTATCTCTCCATTTTCATTTCCTTATTCGTTAATATACTTGCCCAAAACTCGCAATATTAGACCGGGCTTGTGGGGCTGGCCCAACAATTGAGTTCAGGTTCATGGCACCCAAGATTGCCAAGATCTTGCCTATCTTATCTTGAGTGATACCCAAGATAGGCTATATCTTATTAGATCCATTATCCATATGGATATATCACTCAAGATGGACAAGATCTTAAAGAATTACCATTACCAATATGGATCACAATCCAATGTGTTAATTATCTATATGTCCAACTAACAATCATTTATCCATCCACCTAATAATCAATTAACTACAATTATTCCTCTCCCAAAAAAAAAAAAAAAAAAATCAATCATCAATTCATCATCATTCATAATCATAAGAATCAAAATCAATTTCAATGGCAACCACCTTGATGAACAATAGATGGACATCAACCTCATCAAGCATATGGATACAAGCAACAACAGGTGGGTCCTACGCATTTAGCATATACTCACCCGCCCTCAAATCCTCCCAATCCTACGACCAATCAACTCTCGACACCATCTCCGTTTTCAAAGACATCGGCGCCAACGCCGGCGTTCTCTCCGGCTTACTCTACGCCGCCGTCTTATCCCGCCGTCGACGGTGCTGTTTCGGTGGGCCATGGGTGGTCCACGCTGTCGGGGCGGTGCAGTGTTTTGTTGGGTATTTGTTTATGTGGTTAGCCGTTGTTGGGTTCATTGCGCCGCCTCCTGTCGCGGTTATGTGTGGGTTCATGTTTTTGGCTGCTCATGCTCAGACTTTTTTCAATACGGCTAATGTTGTTACTGGTGTTGAGAATTTTCATGATTATAAAGGGACTATTGTTGGTATCATGAAGGTGAACTACTTTCTTACTTCTCATTTTACACTTGCCGGGTTTTAAGTAGTCGTTGCTTTTAGTTGAGTTGATCACTTTAATTATTAATATGCGAGAGTATATTATAAAGTGTTAGGTATTTGAAAAGTATTTATCGTGACAATTTAGTTAGAGTGGATTATATGAATAGTACAAAGGTCAAAATGTAAAATGGAGGTGGTTTGTGTTGAGTCTAGGTAGTGCTATTGATACTTAAACAAATTATTAATGTATTTGGCATTTACGAGTTTGGAGTTAAATTGGCTGTTTGGCAAATTGTTGAAGAAGTGGCAACTATAACTTCAGATATGTTTGAATCAATTGTTTAAAACTTGAGTGTCTAATTAAGGCCTTGGAGTGTTATTTACTTATTTTATAAAGTTTACATTTTTTATTGGTAAACAAGTTGATTGATATTGCTTTGAACTTTTGTGTGGCTTATGGATGTAGTATTTTTAATATGGAAGGTAGGAAGTAGTTGATATTGTTTAATTTTGGCTTGATTTGTATTTGATAGGAATTTTCATGTATTAATTGATGGTTGAATATCATGTTAATTAGTTGTGTTTTTCTCGAGGGGTGGGGTTTGTTGTTAAGTGTAAGGCCAATGTAGGTTCTCTAATTTGCTTTGAATGGGTTTTGAAAGTTTGTTGAGTTTGGACATGTTTAGTTGAGCTAAGTTCTAAACAATGCTATGAAACTCCCTTGATTTTATTAGGATTTTCTTCAAGGTTATAAGCACAAGTGCACAACTGTAAGGAATTATTGGTTGTTGCATTGACATCCAAAGTTGGCAAGAACTATTACATTGTTATCTCAAAATGTCAAAGTAATTTGCATTGATACGTTACCGTGTGTAAGAGGGATTTAAATGGGACAAAAAAGGAGTGAGAGCGAGGTGCCTAATTTCCCTTGTTTGGACATGGAATGGGAGGGTACGATGGGAAGAAAAGAGAATAAGAGGGATCCATTACTAACGAACAAATGACACTTTGTGGAGGGTGTGGATGTACATGGGTAGCCCAAGCTTTTGGGAGTAAAAATCTAAGGCTTGGACATGTTGTTTTGACTTAGTTGGTCTTTAATCGAAAATTTCATTCTCTTAATTAGTTAATTTAGAGGTAGGTCATGAATCTCATGACTGCAAAAGTGCAAATGTATGTTGCATATATATGGAAGATTGGAAGCCGTGTGAACCTCAGCATTGTGTTGTAGGGGCTTATGCTCTATACTTTCTTTGCTTTGGCTAATTGTAGGTTTTAGAGGCATGTTGGGACTTATCAATTATGGAATCCTGTGATGATTGAAAAATAAAAATAGGAATGAATATGTCAAATTGTCAATCATGCAATATGCATCAAAGAAATATGTCGCTCCACTATGCTGAGAATCTATTAGGTGATTTAGCCGGTTAGCCCTGAAGAACCGAAAATGGCCTACAGTTCTAACTTACGTTGGAAGACTAGATGCTTTGTGTGTGCGTGCGCGTGTGTCCATGAGATATGCATATCCAATGCAAGCATCCTTTTGTGTACCATTTCATTCCTAGGAAATTCTGTCCAGCATATTTGTGGACCATGTTACCAATGCAAGCATTCGTCATTTTTTATAAACATTTCATTCTTTGGATTTTCTGTCCAGCATAATTATGTGGATCATAACATCCTTTCTGGCATCTGTGGAACTGAGCATGCCTCATGAAGCTATATTACTCAGTTCGAGACTGTTAGTTTCTATACTGTGTTTTTATACTGTTAGTTTCTCAATCTGTTTGTCAATATCTTGGCATATCTGTGGACAACTTAGTACCTCTCTGAAGATCAAAATGGATTATTTGTATATGACTTAAAGCTGTGAAAAGCATGTATCTGATGTTGAAGAAGCTGTAAATGTAATGTGACTGACATTCTGCCCTTTCTTGATTCTTATTGTCAGGGTTTTCTTGGACTGAGTGGAGCAATTCTAATACAAGTTTATCAAACATTTTTCAAAGGAAGTCCAAGCACATTCATCCTACTACTTGCATTCTTGCCGACTTTAGTCTCTCTCTCACTAATGTTTTTGGTCAGAATTTGCCCGGGAAGCAAAGTTGATGACAAGAAGTACTTGAATGGTTATTCTGTAGTTGCCCTTGTTCTGGCTGCTTACCTGATGTTCATCATCATATTGGAGAACATTTTCGTGTTCCCAAAATGGGCACACATTGTTACTCTTGTCGGTCTCTTTATTTTGCTTTCTTCGCCTCTTAAAATTTCTTTTGAAGCTTTTGGCAAGGAAAATACTAATGCACTACCAGCAGAAAGGGACCCACTAGTCTATGGAATTGATCCAAATGAGCCCGAGAAATTTCTAGGCCAGAAATATGGAGGTTATGATGAATTACCTGGTACTTCCAATGAATCTCCTCCAGCTACAGAAAGCATGAATCTGTGGGGGGCAATGAAAAGCTTGAATTTCTGGTTATTATTCGTTGCTATGTCATGTGGAATGGGATCAGGGCTTGCCACAATAAATAACATGAGCCAAATAGGACAATCACTTGGTTATGATACAGTGAAGATCAATTCATTGGTTTCATTATGGTCTATATGGAATTTCCTTGGCCGTTTTGGAGGAGGATACGTATCTGATATCTTATTACGCGGAAAAGGATGGCCTAGGCCATTACTGATGGCAATCACTCTAGCAACTATGACTGCCGGACACATCACAATTGGTTCTGGTTTTAGTGGTAATTTGTACATAGGAACTGTCTTGGTTGGGATTTGTTATGGAGCCCAATGGAGTTTGATGCCCACGATTACTTCAGAGATATTTGGCATTCTGCATATGGGTACCATTTTTAATACCATTGCAATAGCAAGTCCTGTAGGAACTTATATTCTCTCCGTTTGGGTGATCGGACATATCTATGACAAAGAAGCAGGGGGAGGCCGCTCGTGCTATGGGGTTCACTGCTTCATGGAATCCTTCATTATATTGGCATTTGTTAGCTTTCTTGGGTTTCTTGTTGCTCTGACATTGTTCTTCCGAACAAGAGCATTTTATCAGTCTGTTGTGATAAAAAATTTACGCCGTTCTCTATAAAGCTAAACAGATTTTACAGTAATATGCTTTGGATCTAGTTCTCTTTTCCATCATGTTACAAGTTTTTACAAGGGCTTCTTCTTGTACCATCCGTCAATCAGGGTAAGGTAAGGTTGCCTTTTCCTTACCAGCTAATGCTTGATCCTTGAAACCTCATGAAGCGGTGCTGATAAGTGTAGCCTGCCTTTTGCTGTGGAATTTCTTAGGCAACAGTGCAGGGATGAAATGAAATTTTAGAGCATTGATAAAATGCATATGCTGAAAGCTTTACTACACTACTACCGTTGATTCTCTAACTTTCGATGACGTATCAGTCTATGGGCCTGGTGCAGTGGCACAGGTTGCACTGGTTAGGGGTCGGCCTTGTAAGTATGCTTTCGTTTTTGTATAGTTGTTCATGTGAAGCTTATTGCTTCATTCTGGCCTAAGGCGGAAACTCTTTTTGTGTTCAGACAGGGTTGAAAGATCCGCTCTCAAAAGATTAGGTGCTCTCTAGCATCGTCGTGCTAAGTACTGATATGTGAACATTTTAGTGGAAGCATTTGCTAATAAAAACAAAAGACAAATGAAAATTGTGGTATTATGGTCTACTTTACACTTAACATACACACTAACTTTACTTTGTTTTTGTAACTTTTGCTTGTTATTGGCTGATTTACCTGTAAATTTTTAATGTTTTTTACCTTTGATGTAACTATTGCGGACTTGCTGGGTTGCCGTACATACTGTTATAGGTCTTCTGGCCTTATAGCATCTTAGTAGACATTTTTGTTTCAAGTTTAGATTCTGGCATGAAAATGCATTGTTGAGCTGTGCAAACCCACACTTCTTGCTAGTAGGCTACTAGGGCTAGGGTTGTTAATAATCAGCTAAGTTATATTATATCCAAAACTAGAGATGACCATGGGCCGGGTAGAAGGCCGATAAAAATCAGCCCGGTAAATCGGGCCAAGGTTTCAAGCTGAATCCAATTGGTCTTGGATGCATCCTGATGCACCTAGAATAGATGCAACAAGGGAAGACCCAAAACGCGCGGCCCAATTAATAACCCAGACAACAAATCTGCGATCCGTCAAAATCAACACTACGCTTTACAAAATGAACACTTAGTAACAAAATATGAACATGAAAAAAAATGAACATTCAATAATAAAAAATGAACACGTAAAAAAATGAACATTTAATACTTATAATGCATATGTTTCATAATCATATTATTTTTTATTTCTTCAAATTTTTATGTTCATAATTAAATGCATTATATTCATATTAATATTTTATATGTTCATATATAATTTAAAATATTCATAATGTAAATATGCGTTGTTCATGAAATATTGATTAAATCTGTTTATGCATATGCGGTCTTTCTTAAATGTTTATGTTCATATTTTTTTTACGTATATGTTCACATTTTAAATGCTTATATTCACTTTAAGAAAACCAATGCTTACGTTCATATTTGAAATGTTTTGTTCACTTTTTGAAATGCATAAATTCATATTTTTTATGCCTATGTTCACTTTCTAAAAAGCTAATGTTCACATTTAAAAGAACCTATGCATATGTTCATAATGTAAATATTCATAGTAAATATTTGTTGTTCATGAAATATTCTCATTAAGCCTGTTTATGCATATGTTCATATTTTTTACCCACATGTTCACCTTTTAAATGATTTTGTTCACTTTAAGGAAAACAATGCTTACGTTCATATTTTAAATTGTTATGTTTACTTTCGGAAATGCATATGTTCATATTTTTATGCCTATGTTCACTTTATGAAAAGATAATGTTCACATTTAAGGGAACCTATGCATGTGTTCATATTTTGCATAATTATGTTCATCGATAAAAAAAATGCAAAAAAATCAGATGAAATTCATACACAAATAAAATTGATCGAAGCTAAAAAAAAAAAAATTCAATTCATATGAATTCAAAAGTTAGATAAACTTAATCAATCGAAATTAAGCACAAATTCACCACATAAGAAACTCAATTGAAAAATTGAATCGAAAAACTGAAACAAAAGAGGAAAAAAAAAACAGAGGAGAGATAAATTAAAGAAGGAAGGAGAAAAAACAGAGGAAAAGAAAAACAAAATGATATTTTTGATCGAAGATTTTGATGAGATTTAGGAAAGAACGTTGATTGAATTCAGAAGAACGTTGATTGAATTTTGATGAGAATTAGGAAAACTTGGCGCGAAAATTGTTGATCGAATTCAGAAGAACAGGGCTGTGTTTTGCTGCATTTCATTCAGTGAAACATGCGTTTTGGGTTGTTGCATCTAACTCTACATGCACAAGCATGCACCTAAGTATATGCGAGTTGAATCGTCCAAACCCATAAATTAAATGGGGCTAAAAAAATGCTTGTCCATGACCTGTCCAAAAATAAATAATTTTGGGCCAAATTTTTATGTCCACACATACTCCATAGCTCACCCAAAAATCAGTTCAGACCCATCTTGATCACCTCTAATCTTAACGAAAGGAATATTAGCATTCCTCGACGCAAGTAAAACGAGTCCACGATCACTCCGACGAGTTGCAAGTTGAATAACCTAACATGCTACTAATATAGCTAACACTAGCATATAGTAATACAAAAAATCAACAAGTAGACATATATATTAAGCCATAGATCCTAGGAAAGTTGGCAACCCTATTTCAATTCTAACAGTCCAAATAATTTCATACACACGATAATCTTGATTATTTATGAAATATTCCATGGTTTAATTCCTAAACTTCGAATATACTGTTTATGAGTCACTCACATTACACATTTTTAGTGCAGCCACTCTAATTTCTTACCAAATAATCCGTACTTCTTCAAAATAAACTAAAGTATTACTATAAATTAATACATTAAAATCTACTGATAGTGATATAATTAAACTTTTATTCTTATAATCAAACAACCCATGATGGATGATTATTGGAGGTAACTCTTTGTGATGTTGAAAGGTGGATGTTTAATTAATTATTAATAAACCATGCTTAGTGTAGAGATGAAGTTAGTTTAGCTTGGAACGTGTAAACATGAGTATAGCACGTGTCTAGCACCCGCCTAACACACTTTTTCATGACTATATTAATATAATGACTAAAAGGAAAATTATCCTCTTAAAATATTATTACAATTAGTTCACACAAATTTTTATGTGGTCAGTCCCATAGATCATTTATCGCATAATTGATGTTGTGATCACTTCATGATCGACTTCACGTATAAAATACTACTTTCTCCGTTTTTATTTAGTTGACGCGTTTACTTTAGGCACATATATTAAGGAGAGAAGAGATAGTGAGAGAGAATGAAATAGCAAGTGGGGTAGTTTGTAAATACAAGGTAAAAAATTTACGCTAAAAGGAAACGTGTCAACTAAAAAAAAAAACTTCCTAAAAAGGAATACGTGTCAACTAAAAAGAAACGGAGGTAGTATTAGGATTTAGGAGTTACAACGATGATCAAATTAGTTTACCCTAATAGATGGATGTAAGGCCGTGTAACTCACATGAAAAAAAATCAAAACAATATACTACCTCCGTTAATTATTATGTGCAACAAAGGAATATTTTATATCTCACAAATAATACCCATTGTTGCACATATTAATTAACAGAGGTAGTAAGAACATTTACATGGATAAATAAATGAAGTCATTGAAACTTTTTGTAAACATATTCAGAGTAGTATGTAACTTAATTATAATTTTTTTTGTTTGTTCGAATGTCTCACAAAGGCAATACACATTACAAATAGGGAAGGGGTTTTAAGTTTTAAAGCCTTAAGGGCATGTTCATATTTACTGACTGAGCTGAACTGAACTGATTGAAGCTGAACTGAACTGATTGAAGCTAAACTAATAAACTGAACTGATTGGAGCTAAACTAAACTAAATAGAGCTGAAATGAATATTTTATGTGAAAAAGAAATTGGGAGCTGAATTGAACTGAACTGAATTGATTGGAGCTGAACCGAACTGATGAACTGATTGAAGCTGAAGTAAACTGAACTGAAATTAAGCTGAAGTGAACATGCCCTAATTTTAATTTATGATTTTCAGTTTTAACCACTAAACTAAACTCTCATCGGTGTATAAACTAAAATAAATTGATTAAATTATTCTATATATTATAGTTGAATATATGTAGTGAATTCCACATCATTTAAAACTGTGTTTACGTAAGATGTGCTCATGTGCAATACTAAAAACTATAAATCGTAAGTTGTTGGATGCCTGCCTGAGAGATTTTATGATGAAAATTGCCTATCATTTTATCAAAATAATGTGTCCACTTCCGAATTCCAATTGTGTACATAAAAACTAAATACGTTGCGTGAAATCAGGAATTTTCTTCTACATACGTGTCTTAGAGGAGCAATTTAAATTAAATTAGCAATTTATAAATTTTACCTTTAATTTATTGCTCAAAGTCTAATTTTTGTACGTCAATTAATACAGTGATATCAGTCCGTACCTTCCTCTATACTTCTATTAAATTTGATTTTTGATTTTTTATTTTTTTTGAAAATTTTGCAAAAAATTACCTTTTAAATCTTGTTTTTTGCATTTAACCACCTTTTAAAAATTATGTTGCAAAAAACCACTAATTTTAAAAATTTTGTTGCAACTTACCACCAATTCAATGTAAAACAATTGATAATTTGGCTAAAAAAGTGGTAATTTGCAACAAAATTTTTAAAATTGGTGGTCTTGTGCAACATTTTTTTTAAAAGGTGGTTATTTGCAAAAAAACAAGATTTAAAAGGTGGTTTTTTTGCAAAATTTTCATTTTTTTTTTGAGAACTTTTTCTTGCATGTAACCCCCATATGGCCATGTCTATACTCCTATGACCCTACGACAACTCTATAAAGTTACATCCTTATAAAAATTATGTTCCACATTCAGGATTAGAATGTGCATTATGCTCCCAAAATTACAAATTAAATAGTTTTCACAATAATTTTGGTAGAAAAATTATGAATATACTTCCTCTATTATTCACAAGTACCTTTGTCTGGGTAAACATGCTACTATATAATTTTCTATAGTTTCTTTAATTATCAATAAGTATAATTTATAAGAAGTTAGTACTTTTTAAAGTATACTTTAAGACGTATTTAATAAGATTTTACACCTTCTTTCTAAATCACTTATATTAATCACAATGGAATATGTGAAGATTGCAAACAAAAACTCAATTCGAGGCACTTAGATGTAGCGAAGAAATATACATTTATGTTCAAAGCAAAATTCATGAAAATTTGTTATTTCATTTACTTAATTTTTACATTATCAAGTGTTAGACTTATTTGACTTTTACATTATTCACATATGTCACTTTAATCTTTTTTTCAGCGAAACATATGTATTGACCAATGTTGGTGCTTTATACAAAGGATAAGCGCATGTAAATACTTATTATAATTTTTTTTTTTTTTAATAATCTCAATATATAATTTTCCAATGCCAACTTTTTAAGTTTTATGATTTATGCTTAATGATAATCACTGACAACTCCTTTGTATATTAAAAAATTATACTTAATGATAGCATATTTATAGACAATATGGCTTATAGTATAATTAGACATTTGCATCAAAAATAGTATAATTAGACATGTAACTAACTCCATACACAAAAGAAAATTAGGTAGTTACTAAAATAAACATTCACCATTTGGCCAACGCAACAAAGTGTCAAACCCACAATTAGTCAACCGTAGACTTCCGGGCAGCGGGCAGTCTTAATCATTCATCATCACCAACAATTATATCACTAAACGACATCTAATGTCTTCATTCTCTCTTTAATTACAACCCCAATTTAATTAATTAACTACGACTAATACTTTATTAATCTGCAAAATCAGTAACATAACAAAGACAAACAAAACAAATTTAAAATTCAAAAAATCAAAAATCAAAAATTAAAACTATTTTAGAAGTAACTTTCTCTCTCTTCAGTAGCTACTAGTATATGAGCATCAACCTTCTCTTTTTCATGCCTTTCTCTTTCTTCTTTCACAGCGCATGGGAGGTGAAGAATCCTCCTCTTCGCCGTCGCCGGAATTATTTTCCGGCGACCGGAGCTCCGGCGCTCCGATACGAGTTCTTGTGTTTTTTCATAAAGCGTTTAGAGGTGAGCTTGGAGAGCTTGTGCGAATCGCTGAAGCCGCCGTCTCCGGCGCCGGAGACGACGACGAGAGTGATAAGCGTCGCCGGAAAACGGCGGCGGTTGAACTTCGGCGGAGGCTTGAGTTCTTCAGGACTGTGTTTAGGTACCACTGTGCTGCTGAAGATGAGGTATAAACTGTATAATTCACCTTTTAATTTTCTCGCTTATTGCTAATTTTAGCTCGATTTTGTTTGCAATGCAATTTGGGGAGAAATTAGGGTAGAATTGTTTGATTGGATTGAATTGTGGGGAGAGTAATTTGTTTGATTGAAGTCAATTTCTGTGGATAGAGAAAGTGTGTATAATTATCTGGTCTTAGATTACAATAATTTCATATACTTCCTCCGTTTCATAATAATTTTCGCGATCAAGCTCCTTGGAGTAAACGAACAAATTATTCTAACTTAAAACATAGGTAAGGGCTTGTTCTCTTCCGCGTAAGTTCAGTTTAGTTCCTAATTTTCTCCTCTCATAAAATATTTAGTTCTGTTCCTAATTTCCTCCTCTCACAAAATATTCAGTTCAATTAGCTCAGTAAATCAGAACAAGCCCTAAGGGGTGTGTGTGTTAATGCACAATATTTTAGGAAGTGATTATAATTGATATCTCCATTTACCCAAACAAAATCATTTTTGTGTATTAGTGCAATTTACAAGTATGAGGATGCAATTATTATATCCCAAAATTATATACTGCCATCTAATAAGTAGATTAAGGTGTATGTAGTAAAATCAGATTTTCCTTGGTTTCTAGTTAATTGTTTTATTTTCATTTGGCATGAAAATTAAGGTGGAAAATAATGGCTAGGTGTGGTGTAACTGTAAACTTAGTTGCCATGTATCCCAAAATTGTTTTGTATGCCCTAAAAATTTTATAATGCTAAGATTATTTGTTAGATGGGTTTGATAAATGATGTTTTAGGCCAAGTAATGTGATATTGTTTGTTAATACGAGTACTGATTTTGACCTATTGGCTTCATCTTTATTAGAAGATTTAATTTACAAGAACATCTTATTGGTGGAAACTTTGTCTATTTAAATGATGAATGATAAATCCATCTATGAAATTGGATTAAATGAATACATAACATACTATAATAAGTTTAATGTATTGATTCAAAAAATTATATGGTTTTGTTTGTGTAAAGATTTTGTTACTGAGAATATACTATTAACATTTTGTAAAGATTTTGTTTGTGTTTTATACCTAAAAAGTTTTTGAGCTCAAAACATTGTTGATCTTTACTATTTTTCAACAGGTTATATTTTTTGCTTTGGATGCACGTGTGAAAAACATTGCTTGTACATATTACTTAGAACACCATATAATTGATTCCATTTTTGAATCAATTTTTTCCCGTCTAAATGGCATTTTGGAGAGCCATGATAATTCATGTCAAGAATTTCAAGAACTTACCTTTCACATTAGCACTCTGCAAGGGTCAATTTGTCAGCATATGTTGAAAGAAGAACAACAGGTATGAAATTTGACAGTATCCATTGTAATAAAAAAACTTTCATTTTTAACCTATAGCATCTAAAATTAGCATGTTGTCATTACTTTAACCTCTTTCATATTTCTATATTATTCTAAATTGTTAAGTCTATTGGATTATGATTAAGATACTTTCAATTTTTCACTTTTATATATTTCAACTATTTTAGAATAAACTATATATTAGCATTAATATATTTTCCTCAGCATTCCATATGATTGCACAATTACATGGATAATATGATGTCAATCAATAACATAATACCAAAACAGACACCAGGAATGACATGTGTCATTTATTGATGTTGTATTTTTCCTCCAAAACTCCCCCCTCCCCTTTTAGCAAAAAAATATTTTATTTTGGGAATATTTATATAATAATACAACTATAATAATATTATTCTAAATCTTATATATTTTCTTTATATAAAATGTATTCATTTTTATTTTGTTTTCTTAATTCTTCTGTACACATTTGCCTAAAATCTTATTTTAACCTCTTTTTTAATTATAGAAAACATGAGCCACTGGTTCAAATACGAGGTATTATCATTACCGCGTGGACATCATTTAAACAAAGTATTATTGAATTTTGCCGGAAAAGTAATAATAAGATTGATCTACCCCCAACTACACTTTAAAATATCACTTTATTTATTTATTTATTTTTTTTCAAATACCTCTAATATTCTGTTTCTTAGACTAAGGGGGTGTATTAAATTAGTGATGATTATAAAATAAATGTTGTGTTCAATTCGAAAACTATATCATATTTCTAATTCTAGAAAAATGTAAAATATCAATCAATTTTAATTTTGAAGTGACATCTTGTATATCCTTTTATTTGGATAAATAGTTATCATCTACAAATTAACTTTTGAATAAAAAAACAAACAATGATCAAATTACAAGTATTGGATAGCTTTAAGCACAGTTTTATCACAAAGAGCGACAATATCATGTAAAACATTAATCCATAACAAACTAAAAATGTACTACTAATGATATAGGTTAGTGTTGCCTAATCATGGATTATTATTGCCTTTATTAATGATCCAAGCTAGTATTATTATTTCCATTGAAATTATTTTATTAGATATAATGGTGATATATTATTTGTAATTTATATATTTACCTATATGCTGTGCTAATAGTTTTACCGTAGATTTTAGTTTGTTGTTTGATTAACAATTTGATGTTTATTAAATGACATTTATAAATAAGCCTTTAGTCATGTAATCAATAGTTTTATTGGGAATAATATGCATCATTAATGTAATGTAATATATAGAACTCCCTCCGCCCCTTAATACAAAGCTTCTTTTTAGCATTTATTCCTCACATAATAAAGAGAAAGAAGCGCTGTATTAAGGGACGGAGAGAGTACTTTTAAATATTTTCAACACAACTAATCAACAATAAAAAAAATTTATTTCTCAATTGTAGTTTTAATAATTTTTTCCTTATTATTTTTTTATATATACATTGCATTTTTTTTTTAAAGGATACATTGCATTTGTTTATTCTACGTGACTTGTCTCATTTTTTACATTATATCACAATTAATTAAGGGAAAAAAATTATTACCGGCACCAATCTAGTAACTATCTAAACTCATAACACACAATTTCAAAAGTCTTTATTTATTCATTTATTGCATGTTATCTTTTCAAAATTTTATCTAGTTCCAATTCCCAAAATATCTGATAAGATACGGAGTAATTACTTTGGATCAAGAGTGAAATATAACCTCTATATAGATTTTTTTTTTAAAAAACCATAAACGACAATTATAGAAATATCTAAAAATAAAAACATCATGAATCATCTCATCATAATTCTAAGTTGTGAATTTGTTTTCCCTATTTTCCACCTGAAATGCACATAATGTTCCTTTTGTTCTCTTTTATTTTCCCCCAATTTCTCTAGTTCTTTATTCTTTTTTTTTTTTTTTTTTTTTTTTTTTTTTTTTTTTTTTTTTTTTTTTTTAAATGTGACTTCTCTCTGGACCCATCTTTTCTTTCCTAGTGACCACTTCACATAAGACAATGAATTGAGTAATAAGATTATATTGATGATCAAATGGGATTATCAAGATGGATAGGTTACTCCAATGATGAAAATGGGTACTCTTTTCAACAAGAGGTAGTAGTTTTTTTTTAAAGTTAAACCATATCTAAAGTTTTAAATTTAATTAATTGATGGTATTTGTATAATGAATAGTTTATATCAGAGGTTACTCATATCAATGAATAAATGGGCTATTATGAACTAAGGTGGCCACATACAAACTTGGGTAATACAAAAGGGAATAAAGGATAAGAAGATGTGGTTGTATCAGGAGGGTTTGTAAATTATTTTAGACTTGTATTATAAGTGTAGATACCGAAAGAAATGTTGTTAATCGGATGACACAGTACAAGAGGGGTGAATTGTAGGATGTTCCTTAGTGCATAATGTTTGCGGAAACAAAAAAAAAAAAAAGAAAGGGCTGAAAGAAACTTAAACAGTCAAAGCGGATTTCACGAGGAACCTTTCGACCCTTCTAATCTCCAGGGGATTTTCCTAAATAAACATTTTTACTACAATAGGCCAAAGCTTCTAGTCAAACCTTCTTGATATTTTCAGAAACTTCTAGAGCACAAAGGGCCAAGGTTTGGGCCATGGATCCAACCAATACTTTAATATTATTGCATTTACCTCTTTAGGAATTTTTACAAATATTGCAACGTACTCTTTCATAGAATATAAGTATGTCTTTTCACACTGCATATACCAATATACTCTTATTTTTTAATACTTGTTTCATTAGTTAATGTTTGCAAGTTTGCAACCACATAGACAAGTTTGTAATATTGTCTTTCCACTTTTTATTTTCACTCTACTTAAAATCTTGTGCACTCCGACAATCTTGTAGTATTAAAGGAATGGAGGAAATATTAACTATGACATTCCAATATATATTAGATTTTATGTGGACACTAAGTACTGGAATGGACCGATATCCCCTGCCTCCTCTCCTTTTAGGTTCCTGTTGATTTTAGAATTGATGTCATAAATGGTTTAATGAGATGCAAAGAAAAAAAAAAAAAAAACAATTCATCTTGAAGAGAGGCCAAACATGTAAATGGATAAAAATAACTTTTTTTCAAGTTGCATGCTAGCTTTCACTCATGTACATTGCATAATGATGTTTGTCAAATTGTCAGCTTATGTTTACCACTATACCTGTATACCGTAACTCACCACTCTTACGGCAGGTGTTCCCTCTACTAGTAAGCCAATTTTCTGATGAAGAGCAAGGTTTCCTCCTTTGGCAACTAATGTGTAGCGTCCCTGTGGTGCTCATGGAGGACCTTTTTCCGTGGTTAGCTTGTTTTCTTGCTCCAGAAGAACAATTCGATCTGAAACATACCATGAAAAAAATTGTGCCCCAAGATAAAATGCTACAAGAAGTATATTTCTCACTGAACTGTACCTCCTATTTAAAGTCTTCTTTCTAACTCTAATGATAGAAATCATTCTCTGAAGGTGGTGATTTCCTGGATTGATAAGACTACTCAACCATCTTCAGGAGGTTGCATAAATTTTGAGGCATCATCTCAGGACTGTCCTGATGAAGTGGATGATTTGAGGGACAGCCTGCTCAAAACCTCTTTTGATAAAAATTGTCAGTCAGAGTTGCTGTCAGTTCTTAAGGATAGCCCATTTGATGGCCTTCTTCTTTGGCATGCTGCCATTAGATCTGACTTCAAAGAAATTCTGGACAAATTATATAAAATAGGATCGGAGGAATCCTCAAGATTGTCGTCATTGCTTGTTCGGATCAACTTCCTAACAGATGTGCTGATTTTTTATAGGTATTTACTTTCAAATATATTTGGAACCAATTTACCGTCTTGAGTTCTTATTAGACCTTTTTTGTGGTAGTATTTCATCAAAGCATAATTTATATTTGCAGTGATGCATTGGAAAGAATCTTTTATCCTTTGCTAGAAGACATCTCTGTACATCCGACATCGTCCTCATATAAAGCATTTCCTTGCAAAAATGAAATTGAAGGATTTCAGAAGATCATATTCAATGCTACTCAGATTAATTTTGCCAATCCAAGATTTTTCGAGATGATGTGTAATAAGATGGAGGATCTAGTGTTGGTGACTAGTAAGCACTTGTCTTTCCAAGAAACAAAGGTATATATTCATGTACTGCATGTATGGCTGAAATTGTTAATTTATACTGACTAATATTTTTAGAATTTCAGCAGTTAAAATAGAAACTAAACAATGATCGTTCTTATCGCACTGCTTGTTCAGGTTTTTCCTGCCATCAGCAAGAACTATGACTATGAAACCCAACAGAAATTAATCTTCAGAAGTCTTTGTATGCTGCCCCTTGGCCTGTTAAAGTGTGTGACTACTTGGTTTTCTTCTCATTTGCCCAAGGATAAGTTGAAGTGTATTTTACATGGAATTAAGCAATCTGGTTTTTTTGCTAAACCTTTTGCATCCCTTTTACATAGGTGGATCCGCATAGGTTACTCAGCCAAATTTACTATAAAAGATTTACAGGAGATGTTCAATAGTAGAGTATCTTACATGTTTGAGCAGTTTAGACAGAGTGAAGATTCTGAAAACAAATTACACAATGCCACAACCAATCATATCCCTGTTAACAGCTCCAACTTCTTTCCCCATGCTTTAAGCAAGTCTTTCCAGCGAACTGAGAAGCATGGGACATTGTACTCTAGTGGCATTAATTTGCTCGTGTTTTCTTCACGAGCTTTAAATCAGGTGTATAACATTTCTGGATGTCCCCTTGAAGCAGTTTCTGCTAATCACCGAGAACCACGGCCAATGGACCACATTTATTATTTCCACAAAGCTATAAAAAAAGACCTTGAGTCCCTAGTTCTTGACTCGAATAAGCTATCTAAAAACCTAGAATTTTTTGTGGAGTTTAATCGACACTTCCGTCTAGTACGATCTTTGTATGAGCTTCATAGTGAAACTGAGGATCAGGTTGCATTTCCAGCTCTGGAGGCTAAGCAAAAGGTCCAAAATCTTACACAGTCTTATTCACTTGACCACAAACTGGAAGATGATTGCTTTAATAGAGTTTCAGGAATTTTGGATCAGATGTCTGAATTGTATAATACACTTTCTGGTTCTAGTATCAATGAAGTAGGTCCAGCATGTGTAGAGTATCATCAATTGTGTTTAAAGCTCCAAGATAGCTGCAAATTGCTGGAGAGGATATTAAATGATCACATTCATCGGGAAGAGATTGAACTTTGGCCTTTATTTAGAGAGTATTTCTCCTCTGAAGAACAGGAAAAAATTGTAGGGTACATGCTTGGAAGAACACGGGCAGAAATTTTGCAAAAAATGATAGTATGGCTTATGGCCTGTTTAACATCAGAAGAGCAACAGGCTGTGATGAACTACTGGCGCAAAGCTACAAAATATACAAAGTTTGATGAGTGGTTAGGAGAATGGTGGGAAGGAATGGAGAGCTATGTTTCTGCTGAGGTAGAGAAACCAGAAATTCCTGGTTCATCAGCAATGGGCTCCCTAGATCTTGTTGCGAAGCATTCATCTATGGGTGTTTCTGACCGAGGGAAAAACTCCAAAATTGGAAATGTGAAGTTTCCTTACGACGAGGCCAGCACCATCAACATGGTTAAGAAAATGGAAGGTCTTGATAAGGAAAACAAGAAGCACAAATCTTCTGAAAATATAATGCTCTTTGGTGAAACGGAGAAACACAAGAGAGAAGGAAATCTCAGTAATTCAGTAAGTGAACTAGAGGCGGCAATAAGAAAGGTGTCACAGGACTCTTCTTTGGATCTGCATGAAAAAACACGAATAATGCAGGACTTGAGGACAAGGTTGGCTTTATTTCATTCCTTCACTTTTCTCTTTTTATTCCCTCTTATGCTTTTTCAAGGGATGAGCTACACGAATTCATCTAAACCATGCAGTGAGAATAATAAAACTTTATCTTATTTCAATTAGTCGCCTTTATCCTCTTTTGGTGGTAAATTATGTATGATCTTCATATCCTATTGGGTCCTGGTTATGAATTCTTAATATCGTGGCCCTTGTATGTGATACCTACGTTGCTGATCAATGAACACTTATCTTAAATTGTAGAAACTTCCATATCTGAAAAGAACCTTCTATTATAGTCAGGTTTAATTTGTACCTTTACTAGGATTATGAGTATTCCAGTGATCCAGTACTCACACCCATAGAAAACTTCACCCTTTCCTTTTGAACTTTCTCAGTCTCCCACCCCACACATTTTCTTGCCTTTTGTCTTTGTATATACTGTTCATAATCTCTGTTCCAAACCCAAGTGTGGTTGTTTGAAGGATAAAGAGGGTTTAAATGAAGACCTGTACAGTGGCAAAAAAGATATACAGTGTTGATATTTTTGTTAATTGGAATCTTCTCTTTTGACTTCTCTTTAAGTGAACATAGTATTTTTCTTGCATTCTCATAGTAGGCTTTCTTAAGTTATTGACCTCATTGCATCTCAAAATCTGAATTATATATGTTAGTGGCATCTAATTCATGCTTGTTCTCTGTCATCAGCCATTGGGTTGCGCAATCACTGCCTGATTCAAATGGCTTGATTACAAGCGAGGCTGGAAGGCTTCCAGGTCAATTTCCCTCATATAGAGACACAGGAGGCTCTGTACTTGGTTGCAAACACTACAAGCAGAATTGCAAGCTTGTCGCAGCTTGTTGCAACCAGATTTTCACTTGCAGACGCTGCCATGATGAGGTTTCTGATCACATGATGGATAGGTAATTTATAATAATTTTTTCCTTCACTTGTTCATGAAAATGTCCTTTCCTCAATTATTGAGCTCTTCTGCAGGAAATCCACAACCCAAATGATGTGCATGATATGCTTAGAAATTCAACCGATTGGACCCAATTGCCAGACTCCTTCCTGCAACAAGTTTTCTATGGCAAGACACTATTGCAAGATTTGTCGATTATTTGACGACAACAGGTTAATTTACCGGGGAGAACTCTATGACTATTATTTTAAAACCTGTGGTCTCTGATGTCTCTAACAAAATTTATTAGACAGGGAGATCTATCACTGCCCGTATTGTAACTTATGTCGACTTGGAAAAGGATTGGGGATTGACTACTTCCATTGCATGAAATGTAATGCATGCATGAACCGGTCTCTTTCATCCTCACATGTATGCAGGGAGAAGTGTATCGAGGATAAGTGTCCTATATGCCATGAGGACATGTTTACTTCAAGTGATCCAGTAAAAGCCCTTGCGTGTGGTCATTTGATGCACTCGTCATGCTTTGAGGTATTGAAAAGCCTCCTTTGTGCTCCTTTTGGTTCAGTAGACATTTAGATGATTTTTTAAAAGGACACTCATAAAGAATACCTCAATATGAATGCCAACAATAAATTTATGATAAATTGATACTCTCTTTTCCTCAAATAAACTTCTTATTAGGCTTACGCACAGTCGCACACATATCAAAAGTAAAAACAGGATTTAAATTTTGATGTAGCTACTCTAGCCAGTGAATAAGAAAAACGGAAAGACAAAAAGGTTAGTGGAGAGTAACAAAACACATTGTACATTCTTACATTCAAGCTGAACAAAAGAAAAGTAATTTTTAAACTTTTCATTTATCAGAATAATATGTCTGCCCTTTAGTCTGTTAGAATATAAATCATTGTAAAATAGCCGAAACCTGTTTTTTCACACAAAACATAAAAAGTGTTTGTTCTTTTATTTGCATAATATATGTTGAATAACTTTTGCAGTTTTTCATATAAGTTTATTTTAACAGAACTGGTACGGTTATGTTTAAGTGTTGAACCCGCCCTGCTATAGAGTTTCCTTAAAATGCAAGAGTGACATATTTCTATACAATTTCATTCCTCTAAGTTGTAAACTTTTAAAATATTTCATGTGAGGCACCAAAAATTGTTAACACGCCATGACCCTTTTATTTGTCCAAAACAACATTACAATTCTGAATTATTTCACCTTCTGTGTAGGAATACACTTGCACACGCTATACATGTCCAGTATGCAGCAAGTCGCTCGGTGACATGCAGGTTTGTAATCTTCTTTAACAATTAATAGCTTTAGTTTAGCTTTTATACTTAGATTACTTTTACCTTTTTTTAACCTAAATCTTTTAATCACTTCTGCAACATCATAGCCTAGAAATTTTCATTAGTTGGTTGATTGAGATATGCTTTAGTGCTTAATAAATCTTCTGATTTTTCGTTGCTATTTATGAATAATCTGCACATCTTAGTTTCATATTTGTTCTCTTTTGCAGTAATAGGTAATTGTTAGGAAAATAAAGTTCGCATCAACTTAAACTAGTAATTGCTATGAGATAACATATCTTTGAAACACTGAAATTAGGGAAAAGGAAGATGATTCTGATTAATAAACTGGAATAATTGTAAGATAGGGTTACTGAAGCTTTCGAGGGGCTTAATTTCAACAACTCCAACAAAGCCACAATCCCAGGAGGATTTGGCTAACATGAACCATCATTCAAAACTGTTTGTGAAAGTGGTGTATATAAATCAGTTAAGAAAGCAAAGTAAAGTGCGAAAGTGAAATCAGGCTTGTTAGACTACAGAAAACATGAGGGGTAAAAAAAATCTTCAATATTTTTACCCTTAATAAGCTTCGTGATCTATCAAGGACTTGCAATGGTGTTGACAAACATAACACTAGTGTATGATGCGGGGTATGATCAATATTTTAATTGTAACATATAGCTAAGATACCCTCATGAAAATCAGGACACAAGAACGCCTTGATGGCTTGTTAGTTGATTTTATAAAAAGTTGATGGCTATGCATTGTTTAATGTTTAAAAATTCCGAAAATAGAGGAAAAAAAAACCCATGGATGATAAGCACCTGGAAATCCAATATATGATAGTATATGAGAGTACAAGAACCCTGAAATATTAGGGGTTAAGTCATACAATAATAACACTCACTATCTAAAAGATAAAACCTCATAAAGAAGTTGTGCAAAGTGGATTAGTAAATTGGGTGGAATGGTGGATGGCATACAAAGAGGAATAATATGTACAAAGAACAAAGGCTTGTAGTTTGAGTATGGCATGTTCAGGCTTGTGAATGAATGCCCTAGTTGAAGATAGTGGATGAAAGAAATGGTTATCATTACTATAGCTATAATGTTCTAAAAAGTTCATGAGTCATTTCTTCTAGTTGCTTCCAACTTCAAGTAATCTCTTGCAAGATACAACCTTGTACTCCATTCTTCTCATTTACTATAGCAATTTGAAAATATTGGTGGAAAATGGGTCCCTCTTTTGACTTTTTGGGTAGGGAAGAATTTATTTTTTAGAGACATCAGTATTATTATATAATAAAATGTGGATCATGTGGTGGGTTAAGGAGATATTAAAGTGAGTATTCTCTATACTACAAAAAGTTTGAAAGCAAAATTAAGAAGATTAAAAAGGCAAAATTGGTCTTAACAACACCAACTATAGCTTGCTTGTACCCTACAACACGATTTAAGCGGGTGCAAGGTTTCATCCCACACCATGAACTATGAGTTTGGGTGTATCCATAACACAAATTATAGATTTGTTGCAATAAATGACATAGATGAAATGACTACTGTTTTATTTCTCATTTGATGACCTATGTCATTTCATAAACTACATGGGCTTAGGTTGGAGAAATAACTTAGATTAGCAAATAAGGGAAGGGAAGGAAGGGAAAGGGAATGGAAAAGAAGGAGGGGGAGGTGAGCTCCATTTTCCTTCCAAACCTCTCTAAATTTGGAGGAATTATGCTTATTATAAAGAGAAGGAAAATGGATCCCTCCCTCCCCTTTCTCTTCCTTCCCCCAATTATTTACCCAAACAAAAGAGTTTGTCCCCCTCCTTTTCTCTTCCCTTCTCTTCCTTCCATCTCCTTATATTGAAACAAAACGTAGAGGATATAGTTTTGTATTCCTCTTAGACAAAGTAAAGAGAAAAGGGCCTCGGTTTTTGAAATTACTTAAACAAAGTAAAGAGAAAACTTATTAAACAGAAAATCTATTCTCCAATTTTATTATAATTAGTAAAATATTTTTCATCAAAGAAATGATTTTAGGGCCCAATTTAAAAAAATTGCACCTGGCCACTTTCAGTGTTAGCTTGCCTCTGTCCTCTAGTGCTATTTATGTTATTTCATGCACCCAAGTTTATAGTTCATGATGTGGGTTACACCCACTTAAAGTCGTGCTGTGGGCTACACCGACTTAAAGTCGTGCTATTAGGTGCACCCAAGTTATAGTAGTTGGTGCTGCTGAGTTCAATCTTGGCTTAAAAAAATATCAAAACGGAAAGTAGAAGATAACAAAAGAACAAAGAGAGGAGATTAGTTCAAATATATCATGAACAAGTATTAACCTTACTTGCTTGATTTATTTGGAAGCTTTTAGAATGTGTGTGCACATACAATTTACCAACACATTGGGCCACACTCAACATTTCGCTTTGTACATATCTCTCCTAAGCAAAAGTTTTTTTCTATGGAATAAATTAGTTAAGTTTGCTGAAGATGTAAGTGGATTTTGAAATTGTAAAATAATTAGTTTTGTTTGCCGAAGTTGTAAGGCTATAAATTCTTTTTATTTTATTAAAAACTGGGATGTTATGCAGGTGTTATTTGGAATGTTGGATGCACTTTTAGCTGAAGAGAACATACCAGAGGAGTATGTAGGCCGAACTCAGGTTGGTGCATGCAATCTTTGACTAGTCCATCTGGATTAATACTTTCTGTAATTATAATTTACTTAAAAAATCTCCAGGCCATATTATGCAATGATTGTGAGAAGAAAGGAACTGCTGCCTACCACTGGCTTCATCACAAGTGTCCATTTTGTGGATCTTACAACACTCGGCTTCTATGACATTACCCTAAATACAAGACGGAAAATGAGTAAATGCATAAACAACCTTGTAAATAGTATGTTATGTATGATTCAACCAATTTTGACACATTTAGTTGGTTAGACAACTAGAGTACATGTCTAGCCGTCTAGTTTTGAGGAAATAGAATAGGCGACATCTTGTTTAAATAATTATAGGTCATGCTTCCTTGAAGTATCTAGTTACACATCGTATGTACACTTCTTATGTAGTTATGTTCCTTAGTACATTGAGAGTTCACGGGACATCAGATATTAGGATGATCCCCAATGAATAATATCATCTTCAACGACTAAAATAATAATAATATTCTTTCTGTATGAATGACAGTAACGTAGAATGGTTTCTATTGCTGACTACCAAAAAATTTATGACTATGGTGTCTTTATATCTTTACAAATAGCGACCATATGTTAATATGCTATATGAGAAAGTAAAAGATAACAAATAACTTCATAAACTCTTTCATTTCATTTAATTGCTTATGTAATGAGTATAGTTTTATCATACACAACATAACTCAAGTGTGAACTAAATAAAAAAATTGCAAAATTTTACCCGACTAGAGAAGAAAAAGACTCGAAAAAATATTCTCAGATCAAAATTGGGCTTATCAATGTCATTAGATGACATTAGTAAGACTGAAAAGCAGCTCTCATAAATTCATTCTTAGCAAAACGCGAGCTACACTTTGTTGTTTTCTTTGCCGATGAGTTTGAACTGCATATACACATTCAACAAAGGATATTAGCTTCGAATGGAAAAATAAGTACAGAAAGAGTTCTGTCATCGGCTGGCATAGATTTTGCCATACCTTGTTCTTTTTTAATCTATATATATGCAATGTTTCTAGCATTTTTTTTCATTAACATGATGAATGTTACATGTGATATATTATACAGTATGTAATTTGTTATATACCTTGATTCATATGCTTCCTTAGTATCAAGGTAGGATTGTCTGTCATCAATGGTGTCAAAGTACTGATGCATGTTGTTGTAATCCTGAAAGGATTCTTTCTGAACAGTCTCTGGTTTCGGAGTGACCACCAGCTTGGACTGTGCAGGCATTATTTTCTCATTCTCACTGTTGTTAAGATCATTATCTTCACCTTGTTGGTTCCACAAGGAGTTCACTGGTGTTTCTTTGACATCAAGATTAGGATTATAGGGACTACTACTGCTCGAGTACGAGTGACTATGGGAAACTGGCACCATGTTCGCCATCTCTATTTTTAATTGTGAAAGACCATTTGATGGCATCTGTTGCTGGGGTTCATGTTGCTGGCGGAATATGTTAAGCATGTTTTGAACATCAAAAAGTTCTGCTAGACACTGCCAATATTGAATTTGCAAAGCATTAATCACCCCAAGACATCCATACACCGGGTCACGATCCCGCATATTTGCTTGGTAAATTATGGATGTCATTGCTTCACCATGTGTGCTTGGGGGTAGCACATGCAGTAGTTTCTGAATTTTCTTAACTCCAAAGAGTTTGTGAACATTCAGAAACACCTTATGCTGATCAGCAGGGAAGTAGGGGGCAAGAACACACGTCGGTACACACTTCCGCCGCTGGTGTTTGCACGCGGCACATGCTTGGTTGGTGCCACCCTTAAGGGTCATTTCACCAAACCCCCTTACAGGCCTTACAAAAGTTCAAAAATACAAGGATAAGAGAGTTTCTGGAAACAAAATCAATGATATTGTTTGGTTTTTTTTTTGGTTGTGTTTTTTGTGTGATATGAAAGAGTCTTTATAACAACCAAAGTAGATGGAGATAAAATGACTTAGTTAAAGTTATCATGGTTTTTGCTAATCAGTTATTTTTGAAGTTTAACTGTTGACAGATTAAATTTTAGGAATATTTTTATTATTTGAGCCTGAAAAATTTGGCAACCTAGTACCTCATACCTTGCTCTCACTTCATTAGTTTGGTCCAACTTGTGTGTGTGTGTGTGTGTGTTTTTTTTTTTTCTTTGTTTTTTTTTTTTTTCAATGTATCTTGTTTTCTTATCTCGTATGAGATATGATACGAAGCAATCTATGTTGTTGAGATTTATGAAATTGTTGACTTAATCAATTAGTTTTGTCACATTATTATTACCATTAAATTGTTTTCTATGAATATCTTTTCTTATCTCTCAATGTAGAGGTGTAATTTGGCTTGCTATCGATTTTCAAAGCATGCACTAAATAATCTTTAATGTTTTCTTATAGTAAATTTTATTTTAATGATGTTGTCACATTACTATTTCTTGCACTATTATTGAAACGTTTAATTTTTAATGAACGGTCAATGTCATCAAGGATTAAAAAAAGTTTGGACTAAGCTATACACTCTCAGTCATCATTTATCTAGCATATTGTTCAGTATGGAACATTAAATATTTTGTTTGTTAATGTATCAACTTTACAAAATAAGTATTTTTTCATATATAATTAATTTAAAATAAACAAAATGACCAAACGTTAATTAAAAGGTGTAGACTAACTTGTGGGAGATATATTCAAATTTCAAACACATAGAACAAGATATATTTAAAATAAAAAATATAAATAAAAAAGGAGTTGTGGAAGATAAGTAAGTAATATTACAACAACAGATGTGTTTTTTTTTTTTTTTTTTTGGATAAAGTACGGATATATTTTAACGTTGTAAAGATTTGAATGAAATAAAGTCGAATAAAGTCTAGCAAAGCTAGCAAATAGACCAACCGAGTATTTGGTTTAGATATCTTTATTGTTCTATGAACATCTTACAAAGGTTTCAAGCTACAAAGTTCCACATTGGTTGGCTACAACACCTTGTAGCTTGCCTCATCAAATAATTATTTAATTTTTTTTATTTTATGTTTATTATTTATTAAAATTATTGGATAATATTATAGTGATTTTTTATTTACTACTTGTATATCATAGATGATTGTGGTTTTTTTTTCCTACCTTTTTAGTTTATACAAATAAAACCAAAAAAAATTAAAAATCAATTTCTGATTCATAAAAATTAAAATGTTTGAAAATAGTGTAATTGAGATAATACCCAAAAAAAAAAAAAACATATCACATATTTATCAAATTAAAAACTGTATTTTTTTTTAATCTCTACCTACCTACTCCGTAGCATTTTGCATGCCAAGAAATTTTACACACATAGTATTCCAATTGGTGGAAATTACTTTGCATTACTTTTTTAATTACCAAAAAAAAAAAAAAAAAAAAAAAAAATTATTTTCTTCAAATTTTCAAGCAGTGTTGCTTGAGTGAGCAGTGTTGCTCATTGAAGCAAGTCTTCCAATGGTCAAGCTACTACTTTAATACTTTTAAAATTTGCAAGCAAGACCCTATAATAAAACATTGGAGATGCTCTTAATGACTATATTTCTATACTATGTTAATGATAACCTTTAATCGATGTTTTTAAATTTAAACCATGAAAAGTCATAGTAATAACTGAAGGAATTATGTCTTTGTCATGTGCAATTACTAGATATATAAATGGATCAAACTATGGAGATAATCAAGTTCGTACATTTGGGTCGTCGTTATATCATAGCTAGAGTACCTAATGATCTTTGGGCTAGTAAAATAGGTCAAAGCCCAATTGGACGGATCCTTTAAGGTCATACAAAGGGCCTAGATCGAACACGAGAGGACGAGGCCCATGATGGGCCTCATCCCCTATAGTGGTCGACCATATGGAGGGTTTAGAGAGGTTTCGGGCTTCCTAACCTAGTCTTATTATAATATGATTAGAGTTAAAACTCCTCTCTCTCTCCGCCCCGGCGCCTCTCAAGGTGGTTCGTGGTGGTCGGTCCTGTCCGATAAAGATGGTGATCGTGGTTCCTCCCCTTCACTCGACCAATCTAGTATTGTTGGACGGGTCGTTCGAATCCCGTGGACCAACTAGAGGAGCAACGCTTGAGGCTTTATTCTCTTCCTGATTTGCCTGTCAAATTGCTACGTAGAATTCACGCTTGAAAGATATAATTATGTGTCTTGTGTGTTATGCATGTGATCTTGGGATTAGGTGCTTTATGAATATGATTTATGTTTTTCCACATTATTGTACCTATAAACTCCTACGGTGGTATCAGAGCCTCTTGCATGAACACGCTTGATTATAATGTACGATTATTTGAAGTCCACGTTAATTTTATAATCAATTAAGAGGGAGAAATTAATTTAATTATGGTTCAATAGTTAGATTAAATATGATTAAACTTTTGGAATCGATTAAATGCGATTTAATTATGCTCAAAAAGCCATGAAGAGGACCGATTTATGCCCTAGTTCATTCGAAAATTTCAAACCCTAGAACCCTAATTTCGAATTTTTCGAAAATTTCTAAGCCCTAAAATATGATTTTTGTGCTTGATTTTGATTTAATTCGATTTTTTTTTTTTTTATGTTTCATAATTTAATTGATTGATTTATGCATAAAAATGTTTTATGTATGACCAACGATTTAATTTTAAGAGTTAGAATTAAATTGGGATTAATTTATGATGAACTCTAATTTTAAAGTTGAGTATGATTTAATTTTACTTTTATGGACTGATGTAATTTAATTTTGATAAACTTTAAATTAAGTTAAAACACAGCATCCGCGGCTGGGTGGCGCAGCCACGGAGATTACCGACTAGGTGGTCAGTCTAGAGGGAGGGAGGGAGGAGGTCCGGTGGCCGTGGGCAGTAGGGTGCAAGCGTTGCACAGCTGCTGCCACGGCTGCAGTGTTGCTAATGTTGTTGCTTATGCGGCTATGGCTGCCGTAAGGCGGCCAGTCACCGTGGCTAGCCTTGGCTGGCCACGCACGGTGGACTACAGCACGACAGGTGCTACTGCACGTTGCTGCCTTACGGCAGTGGCTGCAAGAAAAGCGGCCAGCCACCGTGGCTAGTTTTGGCTAGCCAATCACAGTGGCCGGCGTGTGTGGCACGGTTTTTAAAAAAAAAAAATATGTTTTTGAAAAAAATTTCAAGATAATTATAAATTATTTTGGGATAAATTCAGTTTAATTTTCGATAAAATCTTTTATTTGGGATAAAATCAAATCTTTCAAAAGTTGTTATATTTGATATTATCCATATTTAAAGTTGTTAAATTGATAATTATCCATAATTCAGTGGTTAATTTTGAATAAGATTGATTAGGATATTCTGAGCATATTCCTAAAGGACAGTAATTGATTTAAATAATGTGATTATCGCATAATTAGATTAGGATATAATTGATTTTATAATTATTTGATTGGCTAGTAATTAGGATGAGCATATTCCTAAAGGATAGTAATTGATTTAAATAATGTGATCATCGCATAATTAGATTAGGATATAATTGATTTTAAAATTATTTGATTGGCTAGTAATTAGGATAGAATCTCCTAAGTTAGTTAGGATAATCATGGAAGATTAAATATGATTTATCTTCTAGATTAATATATGATTTGATACTATCTCATGACTAAATTAAATATATGATATTTTATAAACAGTCATGAATAATATATGATATTATCTAATTATGATTTAAATATAAGGCATTTTAGGAAGCGTTGACTTAATTAAGAACATTCGATGTTGTAGTTTAGACAAGCATGTTTAGTGATTTATTATATGACATTTTTATAATATATGATATTATGTTGCTATATATGGACTCGGCCCATAGATTCTTAATAAGATCTGCGCATCGTGATGTATTTTTGTAATCTAAATACGGTCTGCGAATCGTTGAGTATTTTTGTAACTATTTAAAGTAAATAGATAAGTTATTCAAATAGTGTTAGTCCAAAGAAGCTCATGAAGTAAACGCCCAAAGGAGCAAGATGGATGGAGATCCATGACGATTCAAGTAGGAGCAATTTCAATTCTAGTTTTCTTAGGACTAAGGGGTCATACTATATCATGCTTTATCTTGAGCATTAGTAGATTATGCATGTTAGATTTTATTTATGTTGTTTGATGATGCGCTAGAGTTCACTAAACAATCACAACATAATGAATCTAGGTCCTAGTTATATTGAGATTGCTTTTCCAATTAAAAACCCAACAAACCTTTGATATTTATGATAGGTAATGCCAAAGCTGGGTGTCATTCTATGTCTTGGGAGACTTGGGGTAAATCAAGTTTTACAATTTTAATTGATTATGCTCAACAATGTTACCTAAAGAGTTTAGAACCTTGAAGCAAAGAGAAGTAATTAAACATGTGATGGTTTATTATTCAACTAAGAATTACAAGAGTTGTAATCAATAAAGAGTTTACTCACCTTGAAAATGTAATAGTTGATGGTAGGGCCAAAGTCCGGTTAATTATTACACAAATAAAGGGTCTTGGATTCACTTAAAATTCAATTGTGATCATTTAATTATTGAAGAAAGTATTATAAAGTTACCTAATTAATTCGTCTATGGTACTTTAAATTTTAACTAAACATAATTGTTAAGCTTTGCCTTATTTTGACATAGATGGGTAGCCGTAATCACAATGACAACAACATTTACATTCTTCGACCATTCCTTCAGAAGGATAGGTTGACATGGGACAACTTTTCCAACTGGGAAAGAATGTTGAGACTTGTTCTGAAATCTGAAGGTAGAGAGAATTTAATTGACACCCCATTGCCAGGACCTTTGCCGGAAAATCCAACTGTGGTAGAGATCAAGAAGCACAAGGAAACTCATGAGAGAGTTGTGCCTATCACTTGCTTAATGATTGCTACCATGGAGCCTGGTCTTCAAAAGCGTTTTGATTAGGATGCGTACACAATCATGCAAGAACTCAAAGCCTTGTTTAAGAAACAAGCAAGAGTTTAAAGGTATGAGCTCCATCGTGAAATTCTGGATTGTAAGAGTGAGAAGGGTAACAAAGTTCATGATCATGTTTTCAAAATGATCAACCTTATTCAAAATATGGAGAAACTGGGCACCCATACAGTGATGAGATGGCAACAGACATCATTCTCCATTCACTTCCAGAATGTTTCAACCAGTTTATCATAGACTTTAACATGACTGATGCTGCAAATACTATGAATGAGTTGCACGCAATGCTGGTTAGTGCTGCAAAACAAATCCCTAAGGAATCTAAGAAGGAAGTTCTTATGATTCAAAAGGCGCACATTTTAAGGAGAGGAGAGTGTAAGAGAGAATGATAAAGCAAGTGGGGTAGCTTGAAAATTCAAGGTAAAAAAAATTACCCATAAAGGAAACATGTCAACTAAAAAAAACTTCCTAAAAAGGAATATGTGTCAACTAAAAAGAACGGAGATAAGTATTACATTTGGGAGACATCCGCTTTAAATTGTGTGTGATAGGTTGATAACTAGTTTAATGTATAGGTTCATTTTGACACACTGTAGACACCCAATTGTGTCTCCCCAAAACCAAACCCAGTGATAAATATCTTTCACGTCGAATGATAATCGAATGAAGTGAAAGCGTGAAAAGTCTAGTGTTGCGGTTGTTTTTGTTAAAAATCCTTCTTTTTAATACTCCTAATACAGGGACTTTGGATGTATCTGATGTTAGATTAAATTAATTGAATGTTCTTTTATTACCCAATGAAATTTCAAAAAAGAAAACAAAAGAACCAAAAAAAGGGCATGAAGCTGCAAAGAGGGGTGGTATTTTACAATCTATTACAAGTTGTTTGGACTTGAGTCTATCCCGGATGATATGGAGTTTATATAAAACTGGACTCTCCTCCCCTTAAACTAGTTTTCCCTTAAACTAGCTTTTGTGAATGATTCTCCTTTAATAAGTATTGAAAGTAATCATTTAGAATGGTTCTCCCCTTTTATTGATGAATTAAAATGCACAGAGTACTAACTTTTATAAGCAATGGAACCCGCCTAGATAAGAAATAAGGCTTTAAATTTAGAAACTAAAGTCTCAACAGAAATTGGAATTTTTTATTTAGGAACGGAAAAAGTAGTTATAGACCATTTCATCAAATGTGCATTAATTCATCATTCCCATCTGGCCCATCCCCTTCCCCAATTCCCCGCGCTTTCTTTACTTATTTGTCATTGCATGAAGACAGGAATTTCAGTGCAAAATGAGCTTACAGACCAGATTACCAGAACTTCGCATGAAATGACCCTAATTACAGGCGCTTTCAGCATTCTTCTTCACATAGGGAACGGGGCGGGAAGTGGGGATTTTGCTGCAAGAGGAACTGGAATTACCACAATATCTAATCTGCTAATTTCTATTCATCGTCAAAATTCTCATATTGAATAGTATTCTAGCCTGCAACAAGTTCAATGGGATACCGCACTACCTATACAAAAAAATTTCCTCACATTTCCTTGTTTCATTTTTCCAAAGGCATGCTCTTTTCTGTCGGAGAGCGCTAGGGAAAGGATTAGGGAACAGAGGATTCGAGCTGAGTAAGATACATATTTGCTGTTTTAGTTCTCCCAATTGCAGGCGGTAAATAATCTTTGTTGTAAGTTGTAACCCATAATATTTGCAGCCAGTTGGTATTCTCCAACTTCCCTTAGAACCACCTTAAGGGGTGGCCAAAAGGCAAATATACTTGTATACAATCAGCCTTTGCCAATAATTTCCTTTGAGGAAGACAAAGATGGCAGATACTCCTCCATTTTCCGACAACACTGCAGTATGATATGACATCCTATCTCAAGTACATTGACCTTTACTGAAGCATCTTCCTTTCAGTGTTGTTTTGACTCCGTTCCAGGAAGACGCTGTGTCAGATACTCTTCAGCGAGCAAAACTTTTCTCTCTCTAATCCTCTTTCTAGCAGAAATTAGGATTTCAATCATCGAACTTTTTCAACTTTCTGGAAGATATCAGTGACTTAATCAAATGCTTTCAGCAAGGCATTATTTATAACGACAGACAATTTTGCCGTTGACCCTCCCATTCTCTAGCTATAATGACCAGGCCCTGCATTCAGTCAGTTTGCAGCTTCATAAAAGAGAACCTGGGGTTGTAAATGCCCTCTTTCGCACATGGAAAGGACCTCCTCCCAGGTGCCAATGACCTGACAAGAAAATGCTTTATCAATAATTAAGAAATGAAAAGAATCATTAACTGTGGATGCTGAAGAAAATAAAATTTACCTTCACTGTCTTGTCATCATACATTATCCATCTCTCACGTTCATGACTATAAGCAAAGCAATGATAATGTTGACCATAATAGCAAACCTACAAACCAAGTGAAATACTTTTAAGATAAGAATACGTTTTGCTCATGGAGTAGAACACAATATGAACCCAGGGACTAGAACTCTAGATCCCGAAATCAAGTGAGATGGAAAGTTACAGCTCATTCATATGTCACATCTAAGACAAACATGACAGGAGACACTGCGGTATAACTGTATAAGCCCAAAGAAAACCTAAGGCTACAATTGGTTTTCACAAAAAAAGCATATTGAAGATATCAAACACTCCCAACCAAAGTACTCACATAACGATGAAAGTTGCAGACCACCAAAGATATTATTCTCCTCATACCTCAAAAAATTCATTTAATGGCCCAACAAATCATCTAGAACGATAGCTGGACTAGCCTATCCAATCAAATAATACCTAAAGTCTGCCACAGATTACTCACCA
This sequence comes from Chenopodium album, assembly GCF_948465745.1. Lineage (NCBI taxonomy): Eukaryota > Viridiplantae > Streptophyta > Magnoliopsida > Caryophyllales > Amaranthaceae > Chenopodium > Chenopodium album. The sequence goes on along the minus strand of NC_137853.1, from coordinate 36,049,285 downwards.
ACTTGTAATACAAGAGCAAGTGATTCCCACCACTACACTGGCATTACATAAGATACACACATGAGACAGCAATGCCATGCTGGGTTTCAACCAGATAGTTTTCTCGTAAGTGTTAAACTTCTCCAAACTAGCACCCCACACAAACGATGTAGCCCACTTTGGATCCAAGGCCTTGTGAAAAAATAATTATTATTAAAAGAGGAAAGAGACTGCAAGTTAGGGGTCTCAGCGCAATAGTGCATGGCTACAAAAGTACAAATACTGATGAGTGAAAACCCATGAAGCATCACCCACCAGAAGGTCCTTCTATCTTGAGTCTCTGTTAAAGCTTAAAGATTTCTCCTAGTCCCCACTCATTTACATTCCTTACAGAATGGAAAGGGTAATATGTCAGATTTGATTTTGCCAGGCAGTGAGATAAAGGATACCCACCAAAATCTAGAGAAGTGGAAAATGCTTCCATTGAGTACCATCAACGATTACAAGTAAGTCAAGGGACTGGGTGTCCCCTTCAAGACTTCAAGGATAATTATCTTCACTATTCAGCTGTTGCCATACTTTGCAGGGAGATCTAAGGCACATTAAAGACTAAAGAGTACACTTGTATAAGTAACTACCCTATGCAGATAGGTATCTTTCAAAAGCCACTTCAATTGATTGGCACCAAGATCAGGGATAATGTTGTCATTGCAATTTGCAAGTTTCAGGAAATTAGAAGTTTCCAATTACCTACTGACTTATAATTAAAGTTCCTGAATAAGTAAGTCTTCAAGCAATGCACATCAAGCATAAAGATCACAACAACTAACAATTATAATTCAACTCTTTCTCTAAGAAATAAAAAAACCAAATCTGTTTCAGGATCTCAAGGGAATCAGCCAAAGCCACTACCCACTTAATTGATGTGGTCATTCATACACCAAAAATCCAAATCCTAGATATACAAAATTGATGTGGTCATTCATAAAGGTCAATTATGGATCCAAGCCGGTCATGGGGAATTCTTAATTTAGACTTTCAGAGACAAATACTGGATTCAAGGTGAGAGATAATGTTTTATTACACCGCAAAAATTTTCAAGGAATAAAGCTAAAAGATAAAATAGAGAGGTTTGAGGAGCATAACAGAAGAATAAATATATCATGTCGGAAGGAAGAAGTTTCAGAAGCATAGAGAGGGAAAAACCGTGCCAATATGCATTCAAAAGAGAAAATAACAAGATTTCAAAAAAAAATAAAAGTCTTGGAAGGTGCAAACTATCGCCCAAATAAGTATAGGCAATAACACACAAAAAGAAAAAAGGTGTCCTGAGCCAATAAGTGTAGCCTTGTCTCGTAATTGAACAGTCAAACACCACAGTAATCCAACGATGCTTTTATTAATCTATTTTTGGCAAACAGAACCATAGTACTTATGTTTCTACATTATCCAAAGATTTCCATCAAGACAAGGTACATACCACAGAAACCAGGCGATGCACATTCTTGGGATCTAGACCGCGGTAAAGCACACTGATGTCTATCTCAGTAGCCAAGGCTGACAAAGTTGCTGCAATGTCATCAACACTCTCACATGTATTTTGCCAGCCAAGAACTGCAAGACATGATAGAAATACAATTAGAGGTTTCAATGAGAGCAGTTAACTAAACATCTAGATGCTGAATTTAAAAGAAAAGGTATATTCAAAGGACAAGAGAAACTATAAGTCACCTGCAGTGAAGATGTGAGGAGGGTTTGAGAGAATGTGATGAATATGATTAAGCTTCCCACACCCACCATCTTCTAGGTCACAAGCTAATTGATGATTCATCTCAACAAAATTCAATAGCTCGTCAAATGAACTTTCTGCACACATTACCTGAAAATAATAGGGAGTCGAGTAGTAAGCCAAAGATATGATGGACAGATAAAATTGTTTAAGTCCTAATGAACTTGTGAAGCATAACACGAGAAAATGATTGATAGTGTCTAATATATCACTCTAAAAGTCATACCTTCATTGTTCGCAGGGCACTGGCATTAATGTGATGAAAAAAAGAAGTGTACTTCATATGCCTGGACTCCAAATGACAGCTATAGCAGTTCATTTGTTCAAATATATCCATCCCAAAAAGAGTGTGTGCTATACATGAAGGGCTGGAGCAATCCCAAGACTGTAAGCGGCTATTTACAAGTGACTCACTGTCAGAACCGCCTGGACCTGAAATAAATGATTGATGCAGGCATTCAAATATTGCATCCAGCACTTCAGAAGCATCATTCATCTGGCCCTGTTAATTGAAGTATATTGGATCAGTCTTAAAAAATATATAAATAAGAAGAAAAATTAATTTACAAACACTAACCTCCTGAAAGAAACTACTATCTGGAAATTTATTACTCAGAGCAATTCTCAAAGTAGTAGGTGCCACAGGCTCGCCTTTTGCATCATCAGATGCCACACTTAATGCTGTTAAGATATCAAACAACGCACAAACAACACAAGGATCTCCCACATGAACATGCTCAGAAGGCGATCTCCTCAAAAACTCTTCTCGGAACCGTTTTAGATGCCACAGGGACTATGACAAGCCACTTGAAAAAATCAGACCAAAATAGCTGCAGGCAGCATGAAGTGAAGTATAATGAAAAATGAGTTATATTACAAACCTGAATGATCACATTTAAGAAGCAATTGTATTCACCAATTTCATTCTGCAGTCCTGCACCTAAGGAATCCATTTCATTCACATTTATGCTAACCGAATCACCAGTTTCTGTTCCCAAACCATCTGCATTCTGCAAGGAATGTTGTACTACCCTAGAATTAGGAACCAAAGGCAGCTTCTTACGGGCTTGAAATGTATCTGGTCAAAAAAATTCAGAAGAGTTAAACTGAGGTCCTCATCTTATCGAGCGAAGATAGCATCAATAAACACAATGTTTAAAATCAAGAGAAATTCTGAACTAACACAAACCACTTACCCCACAGAGCTAATTCAAATCAATAGTTAAAATTAGCAATGCCAATTGTTATATCATATAATATTCCTTGTTGCCAGGCTATAAGCAATTTCAGTCTTCTATGCCATCTTAGACTAGTGTATACTCTGCCCAACCCCATTTTCGAAGAATATAGGATTCATACATGATCTCCCATATATTCTTTTTGTACATTCATGTAACTAAATAATATTTTTTTTTCAATGAACTTTATTTGTGAGTCTCAATGTGTATACATTTAGATTCACAACCAGATATCAACCACATACTTTTCAGGCAGCCACAACACAAAGATATGTTTGATTTAATAAGATAACATAAACACTGATTCTAAAGAATACCTAAAGGTCCTAGACAATATCTTACTCCCAAACATAAATAAACAAAAAGTAAAGGCTGACCTAAGCTAGGATGGAACACAAACATAAGCTTAAGGCTCTGCAACAAAGATGAACATCATTTCCCAAAAAGAAAAAAAATAAGTGCAACAAATTTTATAGTTCAACTGAATATCCCTTATTCATATATACCACATCTATGTGTAATGTATAATTAATAACTCAAGGATTAAGATAAAATAAAAATAAAAACCAAGAATAAAGCAGCTACTCATTGTATTCAAAAAAGCAATAAAAAATTTGTATCCATGTGTAACGTGCCAGTATCTAATTACACAATCACCAATATCAAGTAGAGGATGTTATACAAAACCAACCTGCACCTTACATATGAAAACATTCACAATCCATATGTATGCATATAACTAACAGAAATACAAGTACATATACATATAATAAACACACGCACACATACTCCATTCCCATAAGTTTGATTTACTAACTTATAGGTCTATAGGCTCTTGTTTCTAGGTAAATTTAAAAAAATGGAGTGGGTGTAAGGAAAAAGAGGATAAAATAAGAGTGAAATTTAAAATTGGATGGTTATAAGACAAAGTTGAATAATGTAAGAGAGAGTGAGAGGAAAGGTGTTAATAATGTGTGACAAAAGGGGTAAGATTGTAAAAGAGGTCTGCCAAAAAGATGGAATGTAATAAAAGTGAGTCAAACTTTTTGAAAAATCTCAAAACAAAAATTGAGTTGAAATTTGGGGATGGAGGGAGAAAAAAGGTCACAGATTATAAATGTTTACAACACACCAGTGGCACAAATAAAACCACCACTACCTAAGCTTTGCCGTACAGCTTTCTTCAAATCAGCTTGAAACCTTTCCTCCTCATCTTCTTCAGCTTGTAATTGTCGAAGTGTTTTTGACCCACTGTCTACAACTGATTTAGAAGCAAGCACATAATCATTAACTTCATTCTCCGAGACATAGAATATAACTTATAAATTAATTTGAATAAAGCTTCAGAAAGTAATGACCAATGGCAACGTAAGGAAATCATGAAAATGATAAGTGGTCAGTGTTTTCCCAGTTTCTACCCACTTGTAACAGCTTTTCATCAGATCAAAACTCAAAGAAAACCTTTGAAAGTTATACAGCAATCGCAGTTCAAATACCTTTGATTGAAGAGAGCAGTGAAGGGACGATGGGTTAATACAAAATATAATATCACTTCTATAGTTTTATAATCTCATGGGGCAACCCCTACTCCCAAGGCCCTGATTTTGATATCTCATGGGGCAACCCCTGACAAACAATAATAACCACTATCCTTTCTATAAGCAACAGAGTTACACTTTATGTTTCATTAAAAAAAAAAAAAAAAACAGAGTTACACTTTATAAGAGAGGAAAGTAACACAAAGCCTTTGTGGGAATTCAAACACAAGAATTCATGTTCAAGGAATTGCCACCAAGAGAACCCCACCGAAGCTATTGTCATGCAATGATGTACATGCACCGTACAGTCTCCAAGCACCTTGCATAAACAGCTTAATCAACAAAGATTGCACCCTCAGACAATAAATCAATAACATTAAAAAGGAAATTGCAAATTACAGTAACCAATCAGTTGCTTCTGTTAGGAAAAGCATTTTCATAAAACTTAGTGAAGGAAGAAGGGAGGGATTCAAAAAAAAAAATAAAAAAATTAAAAAAAACCTTCATTTTATATAATTATCTGGTCTTAAGATGCCTCACAACCAACTTCAGAAACATTGTTTTTTTTGACTTTTATTGTGCAATCTATTTGTTAAATCATTTTTTATTATGACCTATTTGTTCAGTTCATGTACAGCAACTATTTATAAAAATAAAAATCAACTTTAGTGATTTAGACGGAGATTATTCACTTCAAAAACACCCTTGTTTCCTTTAGTAAGTAGTATTAAATTTTCTGATCAATCTTTACTTTCCTCTGTACTTTTTGTTTACACCTAAACTCCTGAAATCCTTATACCCAATCTCTCCCCTCAATGATAAAAATTTCTACAAGTTCCTCTATCACCTCACCCAAGACCATGAAGGCATGATCTAATCCTCACCACTACCATAATCACCATCCTAAACCACCTGGCACCATCAAGGACTGAGAGAAAAACATACATTTCAAAGCTCGATCTCACCACTAGTCCACTACATACCAGCATCCTATCCCATCTTCCATTCCTCACTGAAGTAATAAAAGGAAACACAAAAGATTCAATCTCCAAAGTTCTTTGTTACACCTAAACTCCTGAATTCCTTATACAGTTATACCCAATATCACCCCTCAAGGATTAAAATTTCTCCAAGTTCCTCTATCACCTCACCCAAGGCCATGAAGGCATGATCTAATCCTCACCACTACCATAATCACCATCCTAAACCACCTGGCACCATCAAGGACTGAGAAAAAAACAAACATTTCAAAGCTCAATCTCACCACTACATAGCCAGCATCCTATCCCATCCTCAATTCCTCACTGAAGTAATAAAAGAAAATACAAAAGATTCAATCGCCAAAGTACAGAGTGGGCAAAAACTGATTCTTTTCCTTTTCTTTTTCCTTTGGATGCCACATCCACCAACACTACCAACTTTAGGTGGCAAAAGGATTAGCTAAATCAGGTTAGATTCGGAACAATTTGCTCTAGGTTATGTTCAGGTGATGAGTCTATTCAGTTCAAGTGAATCAGGTTAACAGTCAACACCACATCAGGCCATGTCTATCGTAAATTAATTTACTATGGGAAAGTTGATAAATTTCAGCAACATTGGTTTAAGATCAACGTCGGGTCAGATCATTTTAGATAAGGTTCTCATCAGGATTTTCAATTTCAAGGCCAATTCAGGAGTGGTTTTACAGTGTCTTTCCTCAGCCCTCAACAAACATCACTTTCAACCCATAAAGTCAATATCAACCACTACCACACATCCCACCACAAGAACCATGCAACGAACCACCTTCAAAAGTGCCAGCTCACTTAGATATGACAGAGAGAGCAAGAAAGAACAAACAACCAGTCAACCACTCAAAGCAGCTAAATTTGCAAAGTTTGGTCCAAGGTAACAAACCACATCTGGGATGCCACCTAACTGAGGAGAGACACAAAGAAAAATGACCTACCATTACCGAGCACAACAATAGACCCTATCAGGGATTCAGGGTTCAAATTAGCCATTAATTTTCAACTTCAGCCAACATCAGCCTTAGTATGATGGTTTTGTCACATTATTGATCACTTTTCACAGTTATATAAATCAGATTGTTGATTGTGGTGAGGGTACGAAACAGTATGATGGTAATGTCATCTTTTCATCAATAACTGTGAAAGGTGAGCAACAACTTGAAGGAACAAGTATGATGAGTGAAAACAACAGGATGGATATATTTAGTCATTCTGGCTACCACGAGATAGAAACACATACCCAGCCCTAACTCATGAACATTTATCTCATACACAGGCCTTACAACATAATGCTGCAGTTAGTTAGTCTCTTTCCCATCACCAATAATTAAACCCCGTGAGCCAAGAGATTAAAAAAAAAAAAGGCCCTTTCTTTGTACATGATTTTCCAGCAAGAACGATCTATTCTTTAATGTTCTACCTGACACATTCATATTAAATTACAAGCTCAACCAGTTTAAAACAAGAGGCAATAAAAAAACAGCAGCAGAAAAATACTTGAGTATCAGTATTCCCTTCAAAAAATCCTAAGTTCTACAAGTTGAAAAAGAGAATGGTAATTTAAGGCATATTTCAATTTCCAATAAAAGATTAATATAAAATTTCGTACTATGTAACTTAAGATATGCTTGATTTATTTAAAAATTCCTAGAAACTAAAGCTATAAAGTAAATATTCAATTCCCAAACTCAACAAATCTATTCGTTTCTGGCAAATTTATTTATTTCCTTAACTCTAATTGGTAATGATTGTAAAATGGCAATCCTATATGGTGCTCCTTATGGTCCTGGCAAAGCCTCATATATCTATACATATTAAAGATAATGCCAAAATCAAAATTAAATTCTGCATGAAAGCTCCAGCACTATTAATAGTGACCACCAACTCCATCATAATAACCTGAAAATATAAGGAGATACGAAGGCCCTTAATTGCTCCACCAAGATCATAGTAACACTATAACATTATATGGACCAAATGAGCCAAGTTATTGAAGAAATTGTGGGGAAAAAGGCACAAAACTGTTTTATTGTCATCAGAAGTACCTTTTAATAAGTTTAAAAACATCCACAGAATTAAATAAGCGTCCAAATAAATATTAAAAAATATATAAAAAAAATTATTAAAAAAAAAGGATAATTATTTGCAGCTGTCAGTAGTCATGCAGGACTGCATGAGAAAAACAAAACTGCAATAAACAAAACATCCTGATTAGCAGCAGACCTTGAAAACCCTACCATTGCAACTCACACCATCGTCCTGATTCCAGACTTGGTCTTTTTGCATTATATCGACAGCTGAATTCTCAACTTTAATATCTTCCTTTCCAGAAGAAACAGCTTGATACCTTCCTTCTGATATTTTTGTAGAGCTCCTACGCTTCCCTCTCCTTGCAGTTCGTCGTTCAGAAGGCAAAACTTCATTTGGAATTTCTCCATCAGATAATCCTGAAAATGAGAGTCTTACATTGTCATGAACTCAGATCCAAAAGGCAACTTCTATAAGGATCCTGTGGACCAATAAACATGCCTCCAAGGAATCTTATGCAGGGGAAGGTTCTAAAAAATGAGAATTATGGTGCTTACCTTGCTTAAGATAACTTATATCACTTTTATTACATTCATCATTAGCAACACCAGCACAATCACTGCCATCCCTCAGGTTTCTATCCAGACCATCTATGTTTTTCTCAGATTCACTCTTCAATACCAGTTGGTCCTGCATTAAGTTAACAGGAGTGTGTCACTTTTTTATAATAATAGGAGAGAGATATCGTATCTGAATTTGTGTGCATTCCTTCTCCAAAGAAACAAGGGTAAAAAACTGAAAGCACTACTTAAATACATTACTCCAAATCTACTAGACCAGAACAGTAACATAAGTACAAAACCAGAAAGTATAAGGATCATACTTGCTTACAGGGTGCAGCTACAGAGAAGCCAGGCTCCAAAGGAACATCACCCACACACTGTTCAGCATCTTGAGGGGCTGCAACATTTTTCCGCTCAGCAAGAAGCTTCTGTTTTGCCTCATTTTCCAGCCGTCTCTGGTACTCCAACGTTTCTTCAAGTTTCCGTTCTTCTGCCTCAAGCTCAATCTTTCTTCGAAATTCTTCCTCCAGGTCTTTCAGGTTATCACTACTTTCCAAAGGCACTAGGTCACTATCCACAATATCAACGTCAGATGAAACACTAAGAGAACTGCAGCAAACAAAAATAAACAAATTATAATAGCCTGCAACAATCACTGGTGTTACAAAAGGATATAAAATGGGAGAAGAAAAGAAAATACAAGGCATGAAAGGCTTCTAACAGGTGACTACATAGACAGATTATGATGATAATTAGGCATAGACATACAATTGTTCAGAAGGTTCAAGGTGCTCATTATAGCTTCCAACCTGCATAAACATAAGAGTATCAAATTAGTATGAAGATTTGACTACAGTATCTAGATTAGAGCAGACTCAATAGAAATCTAAAATACTTTTAGAGCATGGTATAGTTAAATAGAATACTTTTAAATCCTTGCTTCTCCTGGAATCTTTATTTTTTTTCCTGTCCTTCATCTTATCTTGAGTTTGTTTTGAGTTATCATTTGCACTTCCACTGCCTTTCTTAGCATCAAGAGCCAGTTCTGCCAAGAATGCTTCTCTTGCTGCATCAGATTTCTCTGTGGCGTCTTTCTCTGCGAGATTTTCTAAGTGTGCCTGTAACGGTTATACAAGACTTAGTAAGTTAAAAATCAGGAGTGAAGCATATAAAACAAATTCAAACAAGGTCTGCACATACCCGCATGAATGACTTCACAAGTGGCAATAGCACAAATCGATAATCAAGAGAAGAAACAGGTTCAAGCTTTAGCTCCAGTTGCTGCATGCTGGCCACATCCCGCATTATACTTGCATCAATTTTGCACAGCTGCATAGCTAAGGAGGTAAGATAGCTATCCTAATAAAAAATTTAAAAATAAATAAATAAATAAATTTTGGTTTGACAGGAACCTTAAAGCACCAAACACCAACCTCTATATTCATCTGCTCCTTTTGTTTCTGGATAGCCATCTCAATGCATGTGTCCAACTGATGAAGATAGTCCTTAGATCTCCAGTCATATTCACCAGCTTCCAAATCACATAGATGAGAAGTTACCCCATCATAGGTTTCTTCATATCCAAACTGGGTAGTATTGATACTTTCCGCCTCCTTCAAGATATTCGCGATAGCATCCAGCTCCATCCTATCACTGCAGACAGACAAAACATCGTTTTCACCTTCAACAAGCTCATCTCTACGCTTCCTGAGGAGCGACTCATAGCTACGATAAGAAAATTCAGTATTGTGTTCCCTCTTCTTGCTTTCTTCCAGACAAAGCTCCTCCAATCCCTGCAGAGCTTCTTCATAACCCACATGCTCAAATTTCCTATCACATAAGCTCTGGAGATGGCCAAATTCCTTCTCAAGCATCTGCAGCAATTCCATACCTTGCTGTGATCTTTCTTCTCTGAGTCTGCACCATGTTGCTATCTGCTCCCCACTAGAAGATCCAGCATATATCCAGGACAAAAAAGAATCAGAATCGGTCTGAACACTCTTCTCAGAGACACCAATAGAATAGCCTAAACCCAAGTCATTTCTCGTGCCATCAAAATTCAGTAAGTTCTCATCCAGTAAGAGGGATGATGCATCATCACTAAGCATGATTCTTTCCTCGCAGTCAGAAACTTGGGAGCGATTACTGGCATTATCTGTGGTGACTTTCTCAGGATATCTACTCACACCACAAGCATGAGACACATCCTGCAGAAACTTTACTAGCCTCCTAAGCTGGTTAGCTCCCAAAAAGCAAATACATAAAGGGGTATCATCCACACCAGAGTTTAGAATCTTTGAGCCAGGATAAAGGCCTTGTAACTCCTCCATGGTATAGTGTATCACCCTATGGAGATGCGTCACAGCAAGACATTTGTGCCTAATTAGCATTTGAAATAAAGAGCTAATCTTCTCAAGCAATTTCGCCCGCTCAATATCATCAGATAAAGGCCAACTATTTGTAAGACTGTACACCTTGGAGCTTTCTTTTCTATCACACGTTTTACACTCGATGTTCGAATCTCCATCATATTCTTTACTCTCACAGAAACCATCAGCCAAGCTCTTTTTCTCTGGTAATGAGTCCCACACTTCCTCAAAAGTGTTATTCCAGCAGTCATCAATTTGCTCCTTGTGGTTTTCCATTCCAGAAAACTCAGAGTCCTCGGATTTTGACTGATCTTCTAGCATCCTCACAGAGGCAGTCAAATCCAAGGGTTTCCAAGAACAATTACTAAGCATTTCAACCCATTCATTAGCAATACTCTGTGGCACAGCAGTCTGCACTCTTGACAATTGGTTCCCCATATGCTCCTGAACGACATGCTGTATGTGAGCATCAGCCTGTGAAAACTTTTCTCCACAACGACAGCAAGTCCAAAACTTCCAAGTCTTATTCGTTTTACCAAACTCAAGAGCCTCTGACAAAACCTCACACCCTTGACCTTTGTCCTTATTAGACAGGCCACTAAAATGCGCCCTAAGATCACTAACCCTAACACTCAACAACCCCCTCTTCGTTTCAGAACTCAATGAGTTCCAGAATGACCTCACCTGCAATCAATCAATACATTGTCCACAATTCAATCTCATAAAACACTAACACCCACTATACAATACCAAATTACCAATACAGCCTTCTAATCAAACTCAATCGAATTCTTAACATGAATGAAAATGATAAAAACAACATGATTATCTTCATAGAAAGTATATGCATCACAAAGTAAAATCAAAAACCAATTTACCTGATCATTCTGCTCAGGAAAGCAATAATCAAACTTAATCGAATTCTTAATATGAACGAAAATGGCTAAAACAACATAATTAAAGAAAATCAAGAACCAATTTACCTGATCTTTCCGCTCAGAAAAGCTAGAATTCCTCTTAGAACTCCCATACTTTCTCCTATCACCACCCCTACTCACACCAGTCCCAGAAACCACACTACTCGACATCGAACCACCGCCATTCTTCCCTTCCTCAACATCCTCCCCCTGCTCAGACTTCTGCTGCAACAACCTAGCAGCAGCAACCCTAACCTCAATCTCCTTCCTCCTCTCCTCAGTCGTCTTAGTAGCCTTCTTGATCTCATTAGGCCTCCTCGAATTCGAATTATTCGTCGAAAAATACCTCGAATCCAACGGCTCCTCCCCAAACTTCCTCAACGGAATCAACCTAAACTTCTCCTCCCCAGGCGGACCTCCCAAATGCTTCATCCATGTCGAAATCGAGGCGATATTCGACTTCTGGATCAATCCTCTCAGCTCCCCCTGCACCTGCGCAATCCTCGCCTCCGGCGTCAAATTCAACAACGATTTATCCTCCAAATGCTGATTATTCAAATTATCCTTAATAGGATCAATTGGATTCTCAATCGACAAACCTCTCTCACACTCCGCCACCACCTCCTCGTAATCCTTGCCATCATTGGCAGTATCAAACAACAAACTCGCGTAAAAACTCGCAAACTCAATCGAATTCGGCGACAACAACGCTGCCTTCCTCGCCGATTCCACCGCGTTTCGATAATGCCGCTGCTTCGTATTCGGATCATCGATTATCCCCGCAACTTTCACAGCAATAGTACCATGAACACGATGAAAAACCGCCGAACTCTCGAATTTCTGACTCGATTCCTTCATCAATCGCAGCGCTTTGTTGTGATTACCTCGACGAAGCGCATTTAGGGCTTTCTCACACTCCTGCTTCATCTCCGTCGCCGGAGAATCGGTGTCCTTCGACGGCGGTGTTGCCGTCGGTGACGTCAAATTCCGGTGAGAGGCGGCGGAGGTGGTGGTTGTTGCGCTCTTCTTGTGGCCCATTGTTTAGGGCAGTAGAGAGAAGAGTGGGGATTGTGTGTGTGTGTGTGTGTCTGACTCAGTAGAGTCGTAACATATGAAGAAAAATTAAAGGAGAAAAAATATTTAAAAAGAAAAAAAAAAAAAAAAAAAAAAGTAGCAGAGATTTCGGTGGTAAGATGTAATAGCAGAGAACAAGAAATGAAAATGAAGGGCCAAAAAGGTGGATGTTGAAGGGTTTTTATATGTAATAATTTTTTTTTTTTTTTTTTTTTTAATGTTGTGTTATTTTTTTTTTATTATTTGTTGTACTACCAAATACACAATCTCACCTACCAAACAAATTTTGAAGTGAGGGAATGAGTGAGTGGTCTTGTTGTTGTTGGTTGTGGTCAAGGACTAAAGGGAGGATATTTTGCAAATTATTGGCATATTTTTTGTGTGTGCCTTTTGAATTGAATGAGGTATAATTGCATTAAAGATTAATGATTTTTAATTATTTTTGAGTGGTGACGTGTGTAATCGATTTGGAAAGTGGTATAATTGTATTAATTGATGATTAATAATTTGAAAAATGGTATAATTGTATTAATTGATGATCAATAATTTGAAAAGTAATTTAGTTTAAGGTCCCGTTTGGTTTGTTGTAAAATGCTTTTCATGGAAAATGATTTTCCCTTTTTTTTTCCATTTTCCTTGGAAAATAATTTTCTCAATGGTGGAAAATCACAGTAAAAGAAAACTAATTTGCAATTTTGCTTTTACTTGAAATTATGTTTTCCGTGAAAATAAACTTTTTATTGAAAATATATACTCGTATTACATAAGTGGTAGCACATGCATATGTCTTTCACACTCTTAATCCTGTTCTCTTCAGCTTATTTTCAGTTCAGTTCAGCTCCAATAAGTTCATATCAGTTCATTTCAGTTCTGTTCTTAATTTCCTTCTCTCATAAAATATTCAGTTCACTTTAGTTCAGTTCAGCTCCAATAACAGTTCAGTCAATCAGAACAGACCCTTAATTTTAGTGTGTTTGCTTAAACTTCTGGTCGATTTTAATTTACATGTGGGATAATTGAATTAAATATTAATGATTTGATAAGTGGCTTGGTTTGAGTGGTACAATATGTATCTTTTACATTGTCGCTTTAGTTTTCGGTACGAACCTTGTGCTCGATTGGTCATAATCCTGTTTTTATGTGTTTTTTTTCCTTTAAACTTGGCATAATTGCATCAAAGATCAATGATTTCAAAAGTGAATTGGTTTGAGTTATAACACATACTCACTCCGTATTTTAACAAGTGTTACAGGTTGACTAAACACGCATGCCGAGACATGACTTTGACCATTAATTTATCTAAAATTCATATTTTGAAAAGTATACCTTATAACAAATCCAACAATGTATTATACAATATCATTTGTTTTTATATATTAGTGAATTAATCAAGTCAAAACCATTATGTGATTAATGGAAAAAGTCAAACTGTAACACTTAGTTAAAAAAAATAAATAAATAAAAAATCCTCTTTCACCATAATCATATGTGTAATTTTTTTTTCCCCATTTGCGTGTGGTATGATTGCATTAGAGAATAATGATGTGATCTGTGGCCTATTCCAAGTGGTAATACGATTGTCTTATACACTGAGTTTTGGTTTGTGGTTTGTACCTTCTAAATGTAATCCTTTGTACATTTTTGGTTTTTTCTTTTGATTTCAATTTACATGACATATTGGATTCAAAATTAATGCTTGAGAAGTGACTTGATTAGAGTGGTAATGTATGTGGCTTTCACGCTTTCATATTCATTTCTTATTGTAACAAGGCCTTCTCATTGTATTTCTTTCTCTAGATGAGTAACTTATCAAACTACGAATCTTTGTGAAAAACTTATCGACAATACTCATATTCTAGGGCCTTATACTTTTATGACATGATTTAGCCATCCTTGAGGTAAAAAGAGATGTCAATGAGTGAAAACGATCATTAGTCGTGAACAAATCATGAGCCAATATGTTCAAAGTTCAGGCAAATCTCTTCTGTTTGGTACAATAATCAGATTGATCAAAAAATGCTTGTGCTCTCGTACAATAATCTATATCAGCTTTATGCCTTCAATCGTTAGGCATTCAACTCGTTTGTCACCTTTTACTAACTCAATGAAGACCATCTGAGACTTGTTAGAAACCTGTAGTTTGGCAAAAAAAAAAAAAAAAAAAAAAAAAAAAAAAAATATGGTGACTATCACTATAGTTGGCTCCAATAGACAGATATCCAGACTCCGGAAGAGAATAGTACTCAGACTTTTCGCTAAAACAACAGATTTCTTCCTTGAAATATTCCAGTACATATAAAAATATGAATAGCTTTACAAAAACTAAATTAAATGCATCCTGCAAACCTGCATCTCAGCCATAACAAGCTTCTAATACCCGCGAGTAACTGATAAAACAAACACTTCAAAAATGCCTAGCTAAATTTTGCAGCTAAGATATATAATAATAATAAACTAGGCACCTAATGGCAATGCTAATCAACTACATACATGCCATAGCTAAATACACCAATTTATTATACTCGAAATTAGTGCTAGACTGCTAGTTGCTTTATCCGGCATCCACCACAAAAATGCAACTAACATACCATGCAGACTTGTTGCTAGAGCAAATGCATCCGCTCAACACATGACTGCTGCAACCATTTGTTCAGGGGCTCCCCACACCCCACAAAGCACCCAGAATTTCCATTTTCAGTGAAGAATGGAAAGCTAAACATATCGAGCAACTCTTGAACAGCCTGCCTCACCAATGACGCTCCTGTCACCCTACTACGCCGACCCCAACCAGTCACAATGTCGATCCTGGTGGGACCCACCCCTGACATCAGCAGCTGGCGGCGGAACCAGGCTAGTGTCCGAGAAAGGGCAGTCACTGCAGTTCCATCAGACATGACGTGCAAGTTAATTAGCCAATAGCAAGAGCTTTTTTCCCTCACAGCATCAGGATACACATTCTTCATGGCTGCAACCTCCCACACAGAACCAGCCTCCTCCTTCAAGCCTGATTTGTGAAGAAAATCTACCACAGCATCAATGAGTCCTCGTTTACTTTCTCTGTCTTCACTGTGCATCACGTCCAGGAACCTTCCCATGTGATCCCGAACATTCTGTCCATCAGGCCCTGATGCTGGCATGTTCAGCAGAAAAACATGTGCTGGGTGGCCCGTTATGGCCATAAGTTGCCCACAAAACCCCATATTGAAGGATGATTTAGCTTCAGTACAGCAACTGAGGAGCAAAGTATAAGTTTGAAGTGAAGGATTTAGTCCCATATTAACCATCCCTAGGAGCACATTATAAGCATCTGAAAGTCTATGAGTTCGAAGAAAAGCACTAAGCAAGGAATTACAGGTTGGCACATTAGGATACAAGCCTGCTTGCAGCATTGATTGATACCAGTGCAGAGCTTTTTCAGCATTCCCAGCTTTACCCCACAAGTCCACAAGAAGCCCATAAACAGGTTCATCAGGAACCCAATTCTTATTTTTCATCTCAAAAAATATTGCTTCTGCCTCCTCAAGATATCCACAATGTCCGAGGACTTCCATCACTATACTGTATGTGACTTTGTCAGGCTCGTATCCTGCATTTTTCATGTCACGATAGATCTGCAGGGCAACAGGGTAGTTTCTTGCCTTGGCTTGCAAGGCAATCATTATGTTGTATGTAACAAGATTTGGGATACAGCCCGAATCAACCATCTCACAGAACAGCTTGTGAGCAGCAGTCAAGTGGCCAGCCTTTCCCAAGCAGTTGATCATAACACTGTACGTAAATGTGTCAGGAGAAAGGCCTGCTTCCTGCATCTTTTGATACATGTGCAAGGCAACATCAAGATAACCTGATTTTGCATGGATGTCAATAAGTGTGCAATAGGTGACTCTGTCAGGTTCGCAACCAGCTTCCTGCATTTGGTGGAAAACACCTACTGCATCATTGAGATAGTTAGCACGCCCATAGCTATGGATCAATCGGTTGTAGGTCACTACATTAGGCTCACATCCATCCCTGGTCATCTGCTCAAGCAAGACATTAATTGCATCAAACTGTTTAGCCCGGCCCAAGATGCCCACCATAGTTGTATAAGTATGCCCATCGTGTTTAAAACCTACTCGGCGTTTCAACCAGTAGAAGAAGCCAAGTGCAGCAACGTAGTCTGGAATCTGCTTCAGAACTTGATTTGCTTGATAAGCATCCATTGAGAAATTAAGATTCTCAAGTGCAACTTCTGCTGCAGGACCCCATTTCAGCCTTTTCAATATATCTAGAACACTATTAACTTGTCCAGTGCTCACATACTGCCTAGAAAATGGAGCAGTTCCTGCCTGATATTTATAATCCCTAGCATAATTATTAATATAGTGAGGATTTCTGCCAGTGAACTTTGTTTTTGAGGCCTGTACATTAGGGCTATTAGTATATGCTTTGGATTTCTGAGAACTATAATTCTTCTTTTCCGATGAAACACCCTGAGTTCCTACATAGCATTTCTTATCAGAAGCTGCACTCTGGGTTCCTATGTAGCTTTTCTTATCTGATGCTACAGCCTGAGTTCCTACCGAACCTCCCACCTTTCTAGTCTCGTGGCTGAAAGCTTCTGCAGGCCCATGATGATCAGTTTTACCTTTAGGACCCTGATAATTCACTGAGGGACTAGAAGCAGTCTCCTTTCTCGATGAAGGTTTCTCATGTACATCATAAAAATCTTCTTTCTTTACAGAATATACAGATGAAGGTTTGACAGTTGATCGGGGTCTACTATGACCAACCATATAGGTTTGTGCAGAAGAAGCTGTTTCACTTCCATCTGTCAGAGGAATCTTATAATTCACAACATCTGATATAAAACCTACAGCAGCAATACCTACCTTGACCAACTGGTCTGTTAAGTGAGCTGAAGACTGTGACACATCATTTTGCTCAGAATTAATGCTGTTGGAATAATTTACACAGTCTGATTTCCCCAAAGCGCTTGAAAGAGAGACAACTTGTGGACGAGAAGTAGAGCAGTTGCCATCTTCTGGTTTTTGAGAAGCTTTCCCTGCATCCTTTGAGACTACAGAATCTACCCTTGCAGCAGGCAAAGGCACTACGGCCGATGGTTTTGGCCGAAGCAATGTAGTCTGTCTCCTTGAAGCACATTTATCATCATCTGCGCATGAGCATGAGCTCCCATCAGCTGTACTACATCGTGACCCGCTATATAATAAGGATCTAGCACAATTGGAAAAGCTACTGATCTGCTTGGCTCGAAGCATAGCATTAAAATGCAGTCAAACCTGAAGCAAGAAGGGCATCGTGGGTTAAGGCCAGCAAACAACAATTAAACAACAGTGCAAATGAATTAAACTTAAGCCCGATAAATTCCTAAACAGTATAATAAACTACAAGTCCAACGGCTAAAACCAATATAACTTAACAAATGAGACAAGATACCATAACATCACATAATCACAATGTGGATCCGACTAGGCTGAATATGTATGGAAAATATTCAATAGCATTGTGTGCAATACATAACACAAGAAAACTTAATCCACAAAGCTGTTGAAAAACATTGACAATTTGATTGCAATATATGTAATATTAAATGGACAACACTTTGAGTTTTAAGCTAATCACTCACTAGTCAAAGCACATTATATGGAAGTATAATCTCATAAGAAGTCGAAGTAACAATATATGTGCAATTCAAGGATTAAGAATTAATCACAAAAGGCAGGACATGCTATATAGCAATCAATTGCCAGAGGCAGAAGTCATGCAATATCGCAGATATAGGTAACGAACCAAATGAAGATATTCTACAAGTCAGGCTGCATAAAGCTAATGTATCCAGAGTCCAGACTCAACTATCTTCCTTCACAAGCACAGCCATATAACAATAAAAAGCTCAAATAACAGTATCCATCCAGTGTAATTGTCTGTGCTGCAGCTAAATTTCCCCAAGCAATGACTACAAGGGGGGGAAAAAAAACATTTTGTGGAATTGAAGATGTATCATGCTTATCAGAAAACTTTCCAAACAGTGGAACTTGCTTCAATAAAACCTGTGATAGCTTAATCTTCTATAGTTTCTCTAACATCTCGTTTAGAGACATCACCGCATCTCTGCTTGAACTTTCACACACAAAATGACAAAACCCCAAACTCAACAAAAGACCAAATTCATACTTTTACTAAAGAAATTAGCTCAAAGAACAGTCACAAGATCCTAATTATTGAAGACCCTTAGTCATCTATCCCGAGGAAAAGTTCGATCCACAGACCTATCCACGGTATGATATGTGTCTGTGTTCCTCCATCTGAGGGTGAAGATCAAGTCTATGTGTGAATATGAGTGTCCGAAAAGTGTGAATAAATCTGAGTTTGTATATATCACTCATGAAAGAGGTCCAATCCAATTACATCTTTTAAGATACAAGCATACAACCATATATTGTCAGTCAGTCTCAAAATTTCACAAAAAAAATAAACAACCCAAATTTTGAACAAAAATAAAGGGGGAAAATTGGAGAAAATGGAAGAGATCCCAAACACTATGTTGATAGCAGCTCTCAAAAATCGACTTCCACCAACGATCATCTTCCATTGTCACCAAATGAATTGTACCCCAAGAAAAATAATATATAAAATTGGACCCTGAGTTGCAAAAACACAGGGCATCATCAGTAAAATTGGACTTTCTTTCATAATTTACCTCAATTTTACACCAAAAAGATTCCAATTTTGGGTGTTTCAAACAAATTTACAACAATTCACGCAAGAACCCACATATCATTCAATAATTAAAATCACAATCAAATCTTTCACATTCGCCCAATTAAAAATATGAAAATCTATCAATTACGAAATCAAAATGCAACAATCAAGAACACCCATTTCATCAAATTAATAGATTATAACAAAAAGATTGAAGCTTTAAAATAAAATGTAGGCCAAAATTAGAATAAACAAAAAACAGAAGCATAAAAGTCTAGAAAGTTGTTGCAAAATTAAAAAGAAAAATTACCAGAATTTGCATGTGGGTAATGAAAAAATCACCAGAAGAGAGAGAAAGAAAGGGTGATAATGTAGGCGGCTCTTCTTCTTCGCCCGCTTGCAGTCAACTCTTAGAGTTTTCTCCAAGCAAGCTGGGGAGGCTGTTAAGGTAAAGTGCTCAAAGACCTGATTTTGCTTCAGATTCTTATTGATTTTGTTTGCCCTACTTTTTTGTTTTTTTTTATTTTATAGAAATAAAAAAAAAAGGGGATTTTTTTACCTTGTTTGGCAAAAATTTACGCCTTCCGTATTTTTTATACATGTTACATACTTACATTGTTATGTGTCACCCTCATTAAAAAAATGTTTATGATAAAAATTAAACTTGGGTCAATTGGAAAATAAATAAGAAGTCATACCATCTTTGTTATCTTCTTATCTAATAATGTTATTTATCTAATGTTATTTAATGTAGAGATTGTAGAGTGTAGGCCATGAGAGTGTATTTATTTGTAATTTTACAATTGCTATTTGCTAAGTATTACGGGGTATTCCGCACTATATACTAAAATTCATCTAAATCGGGGCATCACCCGGACTGAACATAAACACTAGTTTTAAAGTTATGATGCTTAAGTAAATTGGGAATTCTCACCCCAAAGTGTCTCTAGTGGGGTTTGATCCCATAACCTCTTGATTGTGAGATGCAAACTTGACCACTACACCAATTTATACTTAGTAATAGATGAATTTTACCGCGTAAAATTAACTTTTTCAAACATACATGAATACAGGTTAAAAATTATCCAAATACTAATAAAAAGTACCCTATAATTAGACGTTAATTAGAATTCCTATTGCATAAGTTATCTAGTTTATTGCAGTGAGCCCACCACCCTGATTGTTTATGTGGCTAATTAGCAATGGTTAATTAAATTTCTGGTGTAGTTTTGTTGTAATTTTGTGGGCATTGTCACAAATCACGTGTACAATCTTGTTGTTCACATAATAATACTCCGTACAACTTAACAACTAACCACTTGTCCACTTAAACACCTCTGACCGTGGCTGCGTAATTACGCGTTATCGTTTAATGGGCCTTTTAACCCATAAAATAAAATTAATGGGCTTTTTAACCCAAAAAAAAAGATTAATGGGCTTCAAGGCAGGCCCATAACTTGTTATTTCATGGATTTTCACTATTTGTAGCTTTTCTTCTATTGAGGCTTTAAGTAGATTTTGAGCTTCATCTCCTTCATTGAAGCAGCTTCTGAGGTAAGTCTTTTTTTTTTTTTTCCTTTTACCAAAAATCATCGGGTATCAATTTCACAATTTAGGGTTTTTTGTTAGCTTAACTTCTTTAATTCAGGGTTTACAGTTGATTCAATTTTCGAAATTTAGGGTTTTTTAAGGTGGATTATTGAACTATTGGTTAGTATATCTGAATTTATGAAGATTATGTCGAATTATTTTGTTCATGTTCTCAAACGAAAAGAATTTCCTGTAAATTTTGGAGCCTATTTTGTTTATTATCTTTCAATGTTAGAATGAAAGTATGAAGATTAGAGCTAGTCTTAATCAATTTAATTAATTGAAAGGAATTCTCAAATAATAAATCGACGAAACGATCAAATGTCGAAAACAATATTTGGACAGAAATAGAATAGAGGGGAAGAGTGAAATTTCGTTGCATAATACAGAGTATCTAATAATGCATACATATGTTTATTTATAGCATCACTTTATTGATTCTTGTTGTGATTTTGGAACTCGGTAATTAGTTAATTGGCAGGCAATGTACTGATTTCTGCGTGCTAGATTTTTCTGTTAGAATGGCTGAAAACAGAAATATTAAGAACTAAGTATCTGATCTTTTGATGGAAAATGTGTTATATATTCGTTAGCTTCCAATTTTTTGTTTTTTGAGTGTGTTCGTAGTTCATGCGTACTTAAACGAAGTCCCTTTTTTCTAGTTTTTCCCCGGAAGATTGTGGTTCTGAAATCAGATGATAAGAAGAGTTGAAATCGTCTAACATTTTTTTAATCATTGTGTTTCGTCTATGAGAATATGAGATGGAGATTTGGTTGATAGTGTTCTATCGTTTTATTTAATTTGAGGATACATTTGAGAGTAAGTAGTTGATTGTGTTTAGCGGTTTTGATGTGAAAAGGGGAGAGGAAAAGGGAATGGGAAGGATCCATTTTCCTTGCTTGTTATGTAAACTGAATATTTCCTATGCTCAAAAGCATTGTAAGGAAAATGCATGTCCTCATCTCCCCCTCCTTCCCCTGTCTCGCTCTCCCTCACCCACTTAGGTCTTTAGCTCACCCTCTTTCCCATTATTGTGATCTAAACACATTGTTAAGGATCTTTGAGGTTTTAACCAGGGATATTTATTTGTTGCATGAAGTAATGAACCCTTCTCTCATTTCAGCTATCTGACATTGGGTTTTGACTTGCTCTTTTGGTTGGGGTTTATTGGTTAGGAAGTTTACTATGGAAAATCAAATCTTTGATTTTTCTGTGCTTCATATGTGCTTGTATAACAAGAATATGTATAGTGTAGCTTTTTTGGAGTTGTATAAGAGACAGGGCTTCATCGAGGCCTAAGGAGTAAGGAGGCCAAGGCCCCTGTCAACATTCTTAAATTGTATTAAAATTTTACCAATCTGACAACAATCATAATGAAATTGTTTATTAGAGTGGTAGCAGAGCACGCTAAAATGCTGCCCTTGGTTTTGATGTGCATGGAAGAAATATGTGTATTTATCTATAAGAGCATCGATTTTATTTCTATATTTTTTTCAAATAAAACTGCTACAAGTATATCATTTTTCTTAAATAAGGAGTATTATTTTCGGTTTTCTGCTTTTTCTCATAGATTACTACTATATTCACATATTTGTTTCTAGAATAAAGAAAAATAAGTGAAACTTGAAAACATATAACATTAGGCCCCATCAGAAAAGAGCTTTGACTTCGCCCTTGAGCCCCACAATTTGACTTAGAAATTCTTGGATTCAATTTTGTACCCTTTGTAATATCAGACTAGGTTGCATTAGTTTTGCTCGAACAATAGTATTGATAAGGTCAAAAGAGTAAATATTATTTCAAATTTAATCTCGTTCATTGATTTTTTGGCACTTTGGACCATACCTTAGTCTATAGAGGGGCAATGCAGAAACAGAAAGATATGAAAAGAGAAAATGAGCAGAAAGAGAATTTCTAACTGAGGAGTGACTTTTCTGTCATCAAACTGCACAATTTTCTTGTGCTATGTGTTTGGTGGAGTAATGAACAATTACGGTGTATGTCTTTTTTTTTTTGATTTTGCAGGTGTCCATCTTGTATTCTTGCCTTCTAAATTCTTCTTCAAGAATGGAATTTTGTCCCACCTGTGCGAATTTGCTGCAATATGAAATGACAAATCCTGCTAGATTCTTTTGTCGGTCTTGCCGTTACATTTCTCCTATAGAGAGAAAGGTATGTATTTATGTATCAGCTGTTCTGATAGATCTTTGCTATTCCTGTAAATATGGTGTGTTAATAGTTAGAACATTACTCCCTATTCGTTTCAGGTGAAAATTAAGAGAGGGGTGCAACTGACCAATAAAGCGGCAACACCTATTGCTGTGGGGAAAAAACCTGTCGGGGCTACTACTGATGGTATGCGAATCCTTTTTAATTCTTATGAGTGGCAATATTGTGTGTTCCCTCCACATAATAACTTATTGTTCTAATAGCATGCTGGTAATTAACAAGTTTTTAATAAACAAGAACTTTTTGAATAGATTCTAGTAGAATTTTTAGGCATGTGATTTTTTGTTACTTTACTTTCCAGCTGTTAAAAAACTTGAATAGCAGTAATGGTGTTTGAATTTCGTTGTTAAGAAATTTGATTTTTAATGTCTTACCTTTGTAATGTCTAACCTGTACACGAGAGGTGGTGTTATAAAACGTGAAGCAGCAATGCTACTTGTTTTTCAAATTTAGGATATTGCTTCATTATGGGTAATGAATTAGTCTAGTACATCGGACTGAACCCTCTTTAGAAAACTTGCCTCACCCATTTTGAACTTTGGAATGTATTTGATGATACTGCTGATAGTATCCCAATAACTCTGCTGGTAAATGATAATGTTACTATGTGCTTATTAATGCATCGATAGGTTGAAATCTACCCATGATTTATTTTTGTTTCTTCAGTCCTTTGGTTTAGCAACATTTTGTTTGATGTAGTTGTATAGGTTCATATGGCCATATCTCCTGTTAAAATGAAGATGGTTTGTTTGGTCAAATTTTGTTTGCTTCAGTTGGCTTTAGAGTACATTTGGCCACACTTATAGTAACAAAGACGATTGGTGAACTATTTTGAGTTGAGAATTTATGCAGGAGCAATGGGTTAATATGAAACTGTGAAGTATGCTTGTTTCTAATGATTGGCTCCACTGTTGTTCATTTATGCTTGCTTCGCCCTAGTTTCTTGCAGTAGTATGTAACGTGCATGCAAAATATTAAATTGACTAGCTAAATCAGAACTAACAATATTTTTTATCTTCAGCCACTTGTCCAAAATGTGGTCATGGCAAAGCAGAATTTAACCAGATTCAAACCAGATCGGCTGATGAACCCATGACAATATTTTACAAATGCTTGGCGGAGGGGTGTGGACATAACTGGAAAGAGGATTAGTCACATTATTTCATCACTTATCACCAGTTCTTTGTGAAGGTTTGGTGAGCAATCATGTCTTTTTCCTTCATGGTTGTTTTGTTTTCTTATTATAGAATTTACCTTTTTCTTCACACAGGCAAATTTTGCTTCTGAAGCTAGCTTATGGTTTTCTTACCCAGATTATATCTTGTTCTTTATGGAAGGCACATGTGAAGGGCTATGAACTTATGGAATTTGCGTATGATTGTCAGCGTTTGAGACTGCAATATTGATTCTTGACTTCCTGGTTTGCAGTATATACTGAAATTCAAGGTTATGTTTGGTTTGGGAAAAAAAAAATCTTTTCAAACTCGAATTTCATTTTCTGGTTTGGTTTCTTGCTAGAAAATTAAAGACATGAAAGGAAGAACAAAGATGGACGGGAGGGATGGAAGAGCTGAGTAGGAGGGGAAGGGATGAGAAGGAAAACGTGACATCCCTTTCTCAAATACGGACTGTTTTCTACCCTTGACAAACTATTTGTTACCCAAGAAAATTTTATCACCCCTTTATAAACCAAACTGAGGTAAACAAGAAAACTTGCATTCCTGCAAAAATGACTGTTCATTTCGACTAAACAGAACCCAACTGAATGAATGATGCTTGATTGCATGATCTTGTTGCTATCATAGCAAACATATATGAGTTAAAAGTTGATGGCTGCGACTTTGCTAGAAGTTTTTCAGCTAATGATGAAGGTGAAGAATGAAGGTGCCAATTTGCTTTAACTACGTAATACTTGCTGCGCTGAAGTTTTAACATAATGTCATTCCTCACTTCAGTATTGATACTCATTTACTCAATCTATACTTATATACTAAAGTAATCCCCGTAGTTATCCCCTAAGTACACGTGTCATCACCATATAAAAAATTTTCTCGCCAAAATATTTTGTTACCTTTTTTATTTTTTATTTTTTATTTTTTATTTTTTATTGATATAAGTTTGTTATTATCTAAAGGAGAATTTTTGCCTTATATTTAGGGAGTGATATCCAACAATAATAATTTAAATAAAATTAAAAATCATAGTGGTATTGAATGAAATGTTATAATACGAGTACTATTAGGATATCATCAAAAAGTTTTATTTATTTATTTTGGTTATCAACCAAAATAACATGAATAGTTAGTACTTTTTTATTTATATATTTTTTTATATTTCTAATGATTCGTTTGGTATAGTTTCTAATTAACAAATAGTAAAATATTATTGTAAAACCGTGCATAGCACGGGTTTTGAACTAGTTTAGAATACAATAATGTTGGGATTACTTGCAGTATATCATTGGTATGATCAAAGTTTATATTATGATGTTTTGAGGGATTTTTTTTGTTTTATCAAATTCTCATTTTTTTTTTTTTTTCCTAAGACATGCAAAAACAGTAAAAGAGAGTTATAAAACAAGGGCCATCAACGGCCTTCACACTTGAGCTGTAATTCATAATTCTATCTATGAAAACGACAATGATTTATACACCTAAATGTTGATCGAATTAGGCGTGGACTATTTATTCCCACTCGCTACTTTATCAACCTTTTTCGTTTATAATATGCAATATAAACATCCAATAACACAGAATTACTTGCTAATAGACTTTAGATTTAGATATAAGTAGTTAAGAAACTATAATGTTTAGGTGACTGAAAATAATAAATCTTTACTAGTTTACTGCTTTACATTGCAACATTATTTATATGGCTAGGCTAGAAGGACTAGCTTGTTTCGATAGAGGTTTTCAAATATTGGGCGCTCAAGTTTGTCAAGTTATTAAATACTCTTTCCGTCCCATAACACAATGCTAGTTCCTCATTTTTTCGGAAATTAAGAAAAATGGAGTATGAAAATATATTTTTAATAGATGAAATATTAAGGAACTTGAGATAAATTCCATCATGTTTATAATATACTGATATAGGGAGGATTGAGGATAGTATATAAAATTCAAAAAGTATTCAATTTTTTTTGAAAAAAAAAAAAACAATAGTAAAAGGCCTAATAAACATTTAAAAAGAAAAATGGATGTAAAAGAAGATATTTTTGTAACAAAGTAGGGCCAATTAAACCTTTTTTTATTAGAAAAATCACAGGAAAAAAAAATGAATAGGCTGTAAAGTAAGAAGAAAGCAACAGGAACTTTATAGTTGCAAATAAATCCCATAATTATGATGATCAAGCTAGCATAATTATGCACTCACGTTTGTTACAACCTTTTTTGGTTGATTCAATTCCCCCTAAATTTTTGCATGAAATGATTAAGCCTTTCTCCTAGAGTTTTTGGCAATCAGCCTTCCGTTGCCAGGGTATAAAGTTCAAAAAATTTGTGTATAATAATGCCCTACACATTGCTCTTACATTGCCCTCCTTTTCTTGCATGGGCCAATGCATTGTTTTCCTTCCTTTTTGCATATTTTGGCCGGAGTACTAGTACTCACATATCGCGTTTGCCAAGCATTTTCCGGAGTATACGGATCTCCGAGAATTTAACCGGTTTTATGGCCTCTTCGTATAAAAAAATCTTCTAGTACTGGACTTTTTAAAGACTGTAGCGTGTGTAGTTAATCAATGATATTGGTAACGATTTGAAATAGTGTATTAGACACCGTTTTAAGTTCCATATTTTCGTCATACGCTAACTAATCTTTATTGAAAATTCTTAATTTATGAATGTATTTGATTTGATGGGTAATATAGTATATGAGAAAGTTTAAGGTATTAGGTCTTTTAAAAGTATTATGGAGCAAATTAACTCACTATTTATTTTGGAATAATCAAATAAAGAAATGTAGTCTGTTTTATATGGAAATGAAGGAATTAATAAAGTTTTGAAGTAAGATAGATTCCATACAATATCTAGATCCAGTATGTATTGAGCTAAATAAAAGATAATCTTACCTACCTTTCTACAATAAAACACGACTTTGGCTGGACTTAGCATAATGTAAATGTGACAACAACTTGTGCATGCCTCATATTCATTACTTAGGATTCAAACGAGTACATATTGAATTATTTTACTAAAATATGAAAACTTGATTTTCCAAATATTAGAAGCTCTGTTTTAGTGGCTACATAACATGGTTGAAACTATCCTTTTTTAATTCATAGCATTATGATTGGTTGAAATTATTCTTTGTTTATACATTAGTACTACGTATTTCTTTCAAATGGGTACACTCTTAAGTCTAGTCAATAATGGGACTAATCTTAGATATGATCCTTAGGTACTTCATGTGGTTAAATTAATGTCAAATTTAGACAATAAAATTTGACTAATGTATTGAATATATTAAGATATATAATTACATTGAAATTTAGCTACTAATTCATCTCCCTCTTTCAATGTCAATGTGGTGGCGCGGAAACTCCTAAGCTTATAAATTTATTTTGTAAACGGACACATTCTTTCTTATATAGACGCATATGTAATCACACATGACCTTAATATATGTATATGAAAAATAATTGTACTTTATACTTAGACCATGTTCCAAGTAACACATACTTCAATTTTTTTTTTACCATTATATATACCTTCACTACCAGATAAAAGTTTCTTTATCTTTAATCACATAATCAAGTTCCCTCTAAAAAAAATATTTAAGTTTAAGTCAAATTAAATGAGATGAACAAGACTTTTTTTTTTATTATTTTTTTATTTTTTAATTTTTTTTTAATCGTGTTTAAGGAATTTGGATTGGTTTGGATGGATGATCATATGAATTGAATGATTAGCTCATTTTATTGTTTCTTTGTATAACTATATTTTTGTATGTAGAAGATTTTTGTAAAATCTTTATACTCACTCCATTACACAAGTAGTAAAATCATATGCATATAGTATATTTTTTGAAAACTCATATGCATATATTGATATATATACCTATTACTTTAAATAATCAAGTTGCTTTGTTATAGTAATCATGCATCCTAGATATCTCTTTTCTCTAATTTAATTATGCAAAAGTAAGTCTAAACAGAAAACTGTCTCTTAAGTAGTACAAGTAGCTAATAAATGAGAAAAATGCACACAATGCAAAGTAACAAACAGCTTTAATTTCTAAAAAATAAATCTAGATATTTCTCATTATAGAATTGTTACACCTTATCCTGTAACATGAAGGTTTTGTCTTCTTTGTAATTAAGTAACCTATGTATGTCAAAAAAAAAAATAAGAAGAGAGTTACCTATGTAGAAAATGATAAAAAGATGTCTTATCTGTTTATTTGCTTGCTTTTCATCTCTAAGCTAATTGAAATTCAAAGAAAATTGGGTTAGTTGGTTAATCAAAGAGTTTTGCATATCATTATCATGTTGATGATGTCCAAAGCCACATAAAACAATTTAACAATGAAAGATAATCCAATCAGATCATCCATGTATGTAATCAACTTTAATTAATTAGGCCAGGTGAAACCTTATCCCTAGGTACCAAATAATTACTTCTACTTTTTTTTCTTTTTGTTTTTTTTTAAGAGAATAATCACTTTTACTTTTTACAAAAGCTTTGGTAAAACCATAGTAATCAAAATCTGTCTATCTAAAGAACAATTGATTGTGAAAAAATTCTATCTTTCTTATGTACTTTGATCGTTTATATTCCGTAACTAATACGGAGTACATTATATAATTATATATAGAGAAAATTCAACATCATCAATTCCAAATTGTAATGAAGTATATATTGTTAAAATTATGCCTCGAAAGCTGTTAAAAGTAAAATGTTACAGTTATTTTAGAACAAAACGAGTAGACTAGCTATTTACAAGTCGATCACCCACTTTTATAGCTTAATACTTTAAATATAAGACATAAGAATTACTTCGTTCATAAACAATTCTATTTTAATTCTATTTGGGCGCCTTACATATATATACAATCCTATAGTCCTATTTGACATATTTGTGAAACAAACAACCAATCTACTCTCCTAGCTTAGCGAACTAGAAGTAAAACGCAAACTCCAAAATCCAACCACTGCATTAAAAGATTATTTGTTGATAATTGACACAAAAAATAAATATTTAGGTCTTATCCCTCAATATATAGTGAGTTGGTGAGAAAGAATTAAATTAATTAATTAAAACAAGGCACTATCTTAGTGAGTACTAACCTTAAATAAACTGCTAATTTGCTAAATTATATGTCAAGCTTGTAGAAATATCTGAAAGATTATTAGTAAATCCTGTGACATTTTTCTAAATGTGAAAAATATTTAATATTACATGAATAAATGGTCTAGGTCAACGGTCAAATTGTGGTGTAATACATTATTGGTAAACAACTTCAACAAAAAATGGTTTAGTTAAGTCTTTGGTGTTTCTGGAAGATGTTTGACATTTGGTAACACGAAGCTTCCATGTAGAATTTCAAGTTATGCTGATAAATCCGTTGGATTTCAGCATTTCACAAGTACAATTTGACTCCTACGGATTACGGAACCTTCTTTTATTTGGCCGTGTAACGTATAATAGTATTATTAAATTAGATTATAAGATTATACTCCCTTGAATTGATCCCGTTAATCGCGCTTTGTCAACAAATTATCGCGTTTTTTAATGGATAAAGTTATGTTCTGAACACATTTACGTAGGCGCTCGGAGTTCGAGAACGGACAAGTCATACCTGTATGACAATTGAATTGAAGATACAGCTAGAAATTTATTTTTAGAAAACTAAATCATCTAGATACTTTAGAATAGTAACACATTCAGTTGCACAACGCGTTCATAAAATGACGAATTGATTAGTATATAGAATGAAATGTGATTGAAAACTTGATGGCACCTACCTAACTTATAAGTTTAACATTGTGAACTCAAAATCACATTTCACACCTATACTAGTTAGCTTAAATTGTAGTTTTTCCTTAAATTTTCATCACTTACAAAGTTTCCTTGTTAGTGTGACATATTTTCCAAGTTGGAATATATAGCTTTATAAGTTTGGTAGCTATAATATATCTTAATTATAGCGTGATCCATCTGCCCAAATCAAAAATTATTCCACCAATTCAACAAAGAAAAGCAACCAAACTACTAATTATTTATCAGTTTATGACTTTGATTCTATATTAGGGATAATTAAGAAGGGCCCCACTTTTTTGACCAATTCTAGCTAATCCACCCATACTATAAACACCATTACCAAAAATTTCAACCAAATTAATATTCCTTCCGCCCGCCTAATTATGAAAATTGGTATCACTCGCATTTGAAAAGGTTATGGAAGTTTATAAATTTTGACTCACGTCAATATAAATCAAATTATATGATGCATAACTATAGGAAATAACATGAACATTTCTAAGCTAGAATCTAATCATATTTTTCACAATTTTTTTGTTTTCTTTTGTCATCCTCTTTGGTATTTAAATAAACTACAAAATAACACAAAGGCCAATTCTTGTAAACTAGTTCAAACAATGTGTTTAGTATTAGTCAAATTGATCAAGTGGTGAAAATATAATAGAAAGGTCAAATTTTTGGTGAATGATTTGTAAACTACAAAATTATCAATGATTTTGTTTTTAAGGGTATTAACTAAGGGTCTGTTCACATTTATTGAAATGAACTGAACTGAACTGAAATGAATATTTATGAGAGAAGGAAATTAGAAGCTAAACTGATCTGATTGGAGCTGAACTAAAATGAACTGAACTGAAATTAAGCTAAAGTGAACAGGCCCTTAATTTTTAATTTTGTTTAATTTATTTGTATGTGCTTGATCTTAGTATTCAAAATTATTACTTTGGCACATTCATTTGTTGAAAAAATTATACTAGTAGATTTTGAGGAAATTAATTAAATTAAAATAATATTATACATTACTCTGAACTTTTAATAGGGTAGCAATCTCTCAGAAATAGCGCGCCTTGGATTTTTCACCTCTCTTTTGGAGTTATTTATCACCATTGGACTTTTTTAAAATATGATTATCGATCTGGAAACCCATTTTAAAAGCCTAGATATACTTCGTGTAATTGTTCTCCAAGAACAATGAATTGTATTCAAACTATATTTTAATGTATATAATGATATTAATTAATAATAACAACATAACCAACATATAATTACACTACTTATTTAACTTTGAGAAGGGTGTACAAGTGTCGTCTTCTCTTTGTACAAGGTAAATCCACCCCTATTCAAATTAACACTCCCATTTGATCATGTGAGATTTTGTATGAGATTCCTTTATAATAGATTACCTCAAGTTGCTCGACACTACTCAACAATTCCTAAGTGCATTCTATTTCCAAACTACTGGAGAATTTGTAGTATAATATATCCACTAAAACTCAACACAACACGTGAACCTACACGACCCGATTCTTCCCAGCTCTATATACACTCTTTAACATTGTCATGCCAACTATTACCATCTAGATCAATATTAGTACACCCTTTCTTACTCTCTATATACTTTTTTTGAATAAGAAAAAGTATAATACTAATTAAAAATTAGTAACCATCACCATCCTTAGATAAGTAGCGCCTACTAATCTAACTTCCAATTATTTTAACAAAAAAACCAAATAAAATTTCACCAACTTTTGTTGGTTTTTGAATAACACCATTTTTCTCAACTGACCCCGCCTTCTCTACCTCTTCACATTTTCTCCCTTCTCACCTCAAATTTTCTCCACCAAAAAAAAAACTAAGTGATCATCAATCAAAATTTAATGGGAAATTGTAACGCTTGCATTAGACCGGAAGAACTCCCTAAAAAAACCCCACAAACCAAGAAGAAAAAAACCCGGCCCAATCCCTACTCCTTAAACCAACCTCAACCGGCCCCGGTACGAGTTTTAAAAGACATTATTCCCGCGGTCGGACCACGTATTAGTGATAAATATGTCATAGGCCGAGAGCTCGGCCGAGGCGAGTTTGGAGTTACTTACTTATGTACAGACCGGGAGACTAAAGACCGGCTCGCGGTCAAGTCAATATCGAAAAGAAAACTTAGGACCGCGATTGACGTGGAAGATGTAAGGAGGGAAGTAGCGATCATGTCTACTCTTCCGGTTCACCCGAATATAGTAAGACTAAAGGCGGTGTATGAGGATAATGAGGCGGTTCATTTGGTGATGGAGTTGTGTGAAGGTGGTGAGTTGTTTGATCGGATTGTTGCACGTGGACATTACTCGGAACGAGCCGCGGCTACGGTTGCGAAGACGGTTGCTGAGGTTGTTAAGATGTGTCATGATAATGGTGTTATGCATAGAGATTTGAAGCCGGAGAATTTCTTGTTTGCTAATAAGAAGGAGAATTCTCCTCTTAAGGCTATCGATTTCGGCCTCTCCGTTTTCTTCCGACCTGGTTAGTATTTGTTTTTGTTGATATTATTCGAGATTGATCAGTCTCACATACATGAATATAATATGAATGCGTATATTCATAGTGAGAAAGGTTGATGTATGTTAGTGTTTGAATTTTTAACATAGAGTTTTCTCGCTTGTTTGCGCGTGAATGTGTTTTTAGTGTTAGATGATCGATTGATTTTACGTGTTTATTTTGATTTGAAATGAATACGATTTAAAGTACGTACTAAATATAAGTGGAGTAAATAGTGAAATTATAGCACTTGTAAATATTTTCAATAAGTGTTACAAGTTGAAGTTGAGGGAGAGTGTAAATCATGTGATGAACTTTCAATAAGATCTTTTGTTAATGGTGTGATTAGATGAATTAGAGAAGTCCTAAAAGTATTATTAGTAAATTATTTTGGAAAATGTCAATGATGAATCATCTAAATGTTTTAATTTCATAGATTAATTACATGATAACCATATTAACTTATTGAAGTCGTAATTTGCATTCTTGTACTAATTCTTGATCTGTACACCTGGGTGTACTAGAGGTAATACATCTTGTTAAGGACTAAGGTCAAATAAATCACCCCATATAACCCGATATAATACAATACAATATGATATGAATGCGACGGTATATCTATCACAAATATCTAAATCAATTTACCCAATTATTCAAATCTTACTTCATTATCTAATTTGAATATATTTCTT
Source organism: Chenopodium album (assembly GCF_948465745.1). Taxonomy (NCBI): domain Eukaryota; kingdom Viridiplantae; phylum Streptophyta; class Magnoliopsida; order Caryophyllales; family Amaranthaceae; genus Chenopodium; species Chenopodium album. Next base: position 36,016,053 of record NC_137853.1, on the reverse strand, counting down.
TGACTAGAATAGTGGAAGTGTTCAAATGAATATGGATTAAATTAAACTTTGATTTTGATCTATAATGTTGATTAATTTTTTAATTTGGGGTGATAATATTAAACAGGAGAAAGGTTTACAGAAATAGTGGGGAGCCCATATTATATGGCCCCAGAAGTGTTAAGGAGAAATTATGGGCCAGAGGTGGATGTGTGGAGTGCTGGAGTTATTCTGTACATTCTTCTTTGCGGTGTTCCTCCTTTTTGGGCAGGTACTTACTTTATTGCTTGCCACCTATTTCATCATGTTACTGTTTATTTCAATTTACTTACTTTTTAGCTGGAATTTATTAAATATAATGGATATTTAGAATTGTGGTTTAGAATTAAGAATTTGGTTTAATAGGTGTTATACTTCTTGTATAAGTTATAATAAAGAATTTGGAGTAGTCAAGACTCAAAGAATTTAATGTTTTCTGTTATGTAAGGTTACTTATGAGACGTATAAAACTTGAGTTTGGCCGTGTAGCACTGTAGCGGTGTAGGTGTACTTATTTTAGGAGCGCTAGGTTATTCAAGTGTATAATAGACATGTTACATAACATTACTAATGGGTCATAAGATGTGCTATTGTCACTTGACAAATGATGACAAGTACCAACTAAATTTGTTCAAAACTAGTTGTTACATTGCCTTGAACTTCTGAAATTAAAATTTGACTTAAGAAAACCAACCTTAATGTTACGTAATCTCCTATCCATAATCTTAAATAAAGTAAAGATATTTTGAAACAGTATGTGTGACTATTAATTTTTTACAGTCAAAAGACATGTTAGTATAAATTGTGAATTATTTCGACATTAGAAGTTACATTGTGTGATTTTAAGCATGTTTTGTTCTGGATTGCAGAAACCGAGCAAGGTGTTGCATTGGCTATCTTACGAGGAGTGCTCGATTTCAAGAGAGAACCATGGCCTCAAATATCAGAAAGTGCAAAGAGTCTTGTGAAACAGATGTTGGATCCAGACCCTAAAAAGAGATTAACTGCTCAACAAGTCCTAGGTGAGCCTTATTTTTGCTCATCTTAGTTAAAAGATACACTTTGATGCATCAAAGGAGACGATAATGCTTCTCCCTTTCTTCGCTTTCCTAAGTGTTCTTGTGCATTTCATCTGAAATGATCGAAACGTATGTGCATATCTTATCTATATGTAGAACACCCTTGGATACAGAATGCAAAGAAAGCCTCAAATGTGCCATTGGGAGATATTGTTAGGACAAGACTCAAGCAGTTTGCCGGGATGAATAGATTCAAGAAGAAGGCGCTAAGGGTAAGACATGTATATCGATCTATAAGCATTAGTGGTTGTTAATATCATCTGAAATTTGTTACTTGTACTAAACTTGGAATATTGAATGTTATATATATAGGTCATAGCAGAACATTTGACAGTTGAAGAAGTGGAAATTATCAGAGATATGTTCATGCTGATGGATACTGACCGTGATGGAAAAGTAACATATGAAGAATTGAGGACTGGCCTTCGAAAAGTTGGGTCTCAACTTGGCGAGGCAGAGATAAAGCTTCTCATGGAAGTGGTAAGCTTTCATGAATTGAACTTGTCATCATTACCAATTCTTGAACATATGCTATGGATCTACTTTATGTTATGTACCTTTTGAAATTGTATTTTAATGAAAGGTTTCATGTGTTTTCTAGCCTTTACAATCTAATTCTTTAGTGTCATGAACTCTGCTTCTGTTAAGATAAAATTTCGCTTTTGCTCTTTTAAGGACATTGTAATGATTCATCCAACCCAAAATGAAAAGTGCAAATGAGGGGAAATTAAAAATTGTGCTAAGCTAGTTTGTTCTTGAAGAAACGAGCATTAAACAAAGAAAAATCTACTGTTCTTGAAGATATTAGCATTTAAACTCTGTTAAACTCGCCTTTTGTTTCAAGTTTTTGGTATATAATGAAGTGTCAAGTGTCTATACCTATGTTCGAGTGTTGAGATTTCAGCTTGTATAAATGAAGAGTGTGTAAGAGAGCTTAAATATGTACACAAGTGATTTAAGCAAGAAGTTTCTTTCTCCCATTTATTGATTGCTGATGTGTTGCTGATACAAATTTTCTATGCAGGCTGATGCTGATGGAAATGGTTATTTGGACTACGGGGAGTTTGTGGCAGTGACTATCCACTTACAGAAAATGGAGAACGACGAACACTTCCAGCGAGCATTCATGTACTTTGACAAAGATGGAAGTGGTTACATTGAGCTGGATGAGCTTCGAGATGCATTGACTGATGAATCAGCTGAAACTGATGCAGATGTTCTAACTGAGATTATGCGCGAAGTTGATACTGACAAGGTTACTCTCCCCCCTCTCTGCTTGATATTTTTTCCATATGATGCTGTCTAAACTATCAGACAGTATCAGTCCATCAGATCAGTTTCTGACATATTCAATGTTTTTCTTAGGATGGTCGAATTAGTTATGAAGAGTTCGTGGCAATGATGAAAACCGGGACAGATTGGAGGAAGGCTTCTAGGCAATACTCAAGGGAAAGATTCAAGAGCTTGAGTCTTAACTTGATGAAAGACGGTTCACTACAACTTCATGATGGAATGACTGGTCATGCTGTTGTAGTGTAATATATGAGCAAGAAGGTTTTCGGATTGCTTCTTTTTTTGCATTTTTCCTTAACCTCAATTGATCTCTTAGTGCACCAACCAAAGCATAACAAAGATGCTACACTACTTCATTCATGGAGCATCGAACCATAAGATCGTTGTCTCGGATTATTGTGTCCTCAAGTGTGTTTACTAGCATCATCTTAGCTTAATCAACTAAAGGGGCTTCTGAGGTTGGGAGAAAGTGTTGGTCTTGAAGTTTTCGTAAGTAATTTTTATAGATAAAGGTTTTTGTATATGTCTTCTTTTCTTTTTCTATGGTGATCAATTGGTATTCCATACTTAATTCTGTATAGAGATTCAAGTTCTTTTTATAGCATGTAACACTATCAATTGTCTATTGGTTATTTTGTATTTCTCTTATGCCTAAATTGTTGAGGTGAAATTTTAAGATGATAAATGGTTTATTGATTTTCCATGTTAGATAGCATTGAGAAATTTTTAGTTTGCCTTTTTTCTTTTTTTTTTTATAATTTCTTTTATATTTTGATTTTTGGTCTAAGTACCATTAAAGAAGAGTGATGTAAAGTATAATGTTGATTAAATGATTTAAATCACCATTATCATTTAGTTATTGTTTGTCGTTTGTGTAATCACTTGAATTACTCCTTAATTTCAGGTTGATAGTCTAGGAATCTTCCTAATTAACTTTTAGCTTATAATGTACGTACCAAGTTCTTGTATGTTGTGTGTCCAAAAAAAAAAAAAAAAAAAAAAAAAAAAAAAAAAAAAAACCAAAACAAAACTTGTTTGTTGATCTTCAATGCTCCATTCATGTACTTGTTTACTCATCAATATAATAATTAAGCTTTTTAACGTTCATTTTCTTATAACTCGAATTTTCATTTTTGGAGAGTGTTATTGCTATAATTCATATGTAGGACTATACAAAGTAAAGAAACTAAGTTGTGGATCAAAACTCTTTACTTTCTACTAGATGATATAACCAAGTAAAATTTATCATCGCTAGTAACGAAAATGTATATGTAATCCATTAGTTACGGAAAGCTATGTTCACCCAAATAATATTGCTCACTAACAATGTAGTGAAACTTCAAATCAATTGCGAATATGTATTAAGGGTAACTTTTTATGTGCAACCAAGCGACCAGTAGCGAGGGATTATATGATAAAACAAACCTGTTGGGTTATGAAATTGGGCTTCAAGCATTACAAACTGCCGCCCGCACGATTGTTGTCGTGGATATACAGCTAGATATCACTTGCTACACCCAGTCGCCCACTTCAATTCATTCCTAATTAGGTATACTTTGCTCAAAATAGAAACCTTTACTTCTTTATTTTGCATTGAATTTTCTGCACTAATTAATTGTTTTTCTTTATATTATCTGTATATTTTATATATTTTCTTACATACTTATCAAAAAGGATTGCCTTTTCCATAATTAGCTAATTAGTACCAATTAATGTACGAACACAACGGTTATTAGTCAGTTATACGTATAATGAGGAGCCAGGATTCAAGGAATGTTGGGTCAATTCCTCGTCAGCTTATAATTAGCTTGGTATTATAAGGTCTAATTGACATGGAACTCACTATCTAAGAATAATTAAAGTTTATAATAATGAGTTCTTTAGATTTGGCTATTGCTGAGCACCAAAAGTTACAAGAGCTGACGTATATATGTCTTAAGAACTTCTTGGTTTATTGCTGTGATTCTAAAATTCGGCTATTTTTGAGTTACATAGCTTTTTAAACACCCATTAGCGTTTTGATTAGCTAGGTAGCCGTTTAGGTAACTGTTAGTGGTAGACTGGTAGTAGTCACTAATCAGGTTGAGGTTGGATTTGGCCAGCATTTCTCAAACGCTAATCATATACGAAGTAATTTATATAAAGTTATAAACCATTGGTCTCGACATCGATCCATGGTGTTGATCCGGTGATTTTTATTATCTTCATTACCATTGATAATAGGTCTGTTCACGGATCGGATATCTGATCCGAAATGCGGATCGGATATCCGAAGACTCGGATATCAAAAATTGATATCCAAATCCGATTTGAAAAATTCGGATATCCAAAATTTTCGGATCGGATGCTTCGGATATCTATTATCCAATATTAAGTAAAATTGTTATGATTACTTTCTGAATTTCACTAATTTTACCGTTTTTTTATCGCTAAGTTGTACAAAATATTTTAACAAAAATAGTAGTCCTTTTGCAATTAATATTATCATCAAATAAATTAAGAATATTACAATAAGTTAATAATACGAGGTTAGTTTTATATGAACAATTTAAAAAATTTATATATATTTCACTATTTTAGGCTTTATATTTCGGATATCTTTCGGATATCGGATATCGGATATCCGAAATTATGAAAATTAATATCCAAATCCGCATCCGATATCCGCTTTTTCGGATCGGATATCCAAAAATTCGGATCGGTTGCGGATAGGATAATCGGATTTTCGGATTCTCGGATAGTTTTGTACAGGCCTAATTGATAATATAGCTAGGATAACTAACATATATAACGTAAATCAAGAGATGAATAGGTCTTTCTTTCTATTGATAATGAAATTAAAGATGTTCTTTTAAACTTGATTAATTAATATTAAAATTTGGCATGCGGACGGGCTGGGTTTCCATTAACAACGATAATCATTGCCAACTAATAACAGACTTAGCTTGCATCTTCATCCATGCAAAGAGTCAATTCAAGCAAGCACACCTTCAATTCATATTACTATTTATTTAATTTGTTGTTCATAACAAATTAAAGCCTTAATTATATTTATTAGTTCTCCCTTAATCAATCATACATTAAAATGTCCATATTCTCAATATATATAACCTCTTTAAACCATAGATAAGCTATGATAATAACAATAAAACCTAAACATATACTCAAGTGTAGGAAAACTCAAACAAAAAAAATGCCTCAAATAATATTTTCTTTCACCACACTCATCCTGCTAGCTCTTATACTTGTATTTTGTTCCTCTCAATCCTTTGCAAAAGTCTATACTACTACTCCTAGCAGTTCTAGCACCCTAACCATCGGCCTAACTCATTCAAGGTATGTCATCCCTCGAAAGCACTCGAATGCTCTTCTTATGGCTAAGGAAATTCAACCAGAACCACCTATGTTCGATATGGTGGAGCCAGTAAGAGCGATTAGGGACGGATATTTAATATCCTTAAACCTAGGGACACCGCCTCAAGCCATACAAGTCTATATGGACACGGGAAGTGACCTTACTTGGGTTCCTTGTGGAAATGTATCCTTTGATTGTATGGAATGTGACCAATATTATAGGATAAATAAATTAACAAGTGCATTTTCTCCCTTAAATTCATCTTCCTCTCTTAGGGTTTCTTGTTCTAGTCCTTTTTGCACTCAAATCCATAATTCTGATAACTCTTATGATCCATGTGTTATGGCTGGATGCTCATTGAATACCCTTGTTAAGGGCACATGTTCTAGGCCATGCCCTTCATTTGCCTACACATATGGGGGTGACGGTGTTGTAACCGGGACATTAGCCAAGGACTTACTAAGAGTTCATGGTACCGGCCCTATTAGTACCACGAAAGACTTTCAACGATTTCGTTTTGGATGTATAAAGCAAGCTTATAAGGAACCTTTAGGAATAGCCGGGTTTGGTAGAGGCTCACTCTCATTTCTATCACAACTAGGGTTCCTTAATAAAGGTTTCTCCCATTGCTTTGTGTCCTTCAAATTTGCTAGTAATCCTAATATTTCGAGCCCTTTAGTCATTGGCGACGAGGCTATTTCTTCCAAGGAGTCATCCCAATTTACTCCATTGTTGACTAACCCTACATACCCTAACTACTACTACATTGGCCTAGAAGCCATTACAATAAGCAATATGAGCATGAAAGAAGTCCCAATGAGGTTAAGAGAGTTCGATGCTAAGGGCAACGGAGGGATGATGATTGACTCCGGAACCACATATACACATTTGCCCGAACCCTTGTACTCACAACTCCTCCTAGACCTCCAATCAGCCATCCAACATCCTCGAGCCACCGAGCAAGAGAAACAAACCGGATTTGACCTTTGTTATTACATCCCATGCCCTAATAACAATGGAAGTAGTAGTAATTGCATGGAGAATGATGATCTCCCTTCAATTACATTCCATTTCTTAGATAATGTGAGCTTGTTTTTGCCAAGGGCTAATAACTTCTACGCCATTCGCCCTCCAAGTAACTCTAGTGTGGTGAAATGCTTGTTGTACCAAGGTATGGACGACGAAAATGATGGTAATGATAGTGGTGGTCCGGCTGCTATTTTTGGAAACTTTCAACAACAAAATGTTGAGGTTGTTTATGACTTGATGAATGAGAGAATTGGGTTTAATCCAATGGATTGTGCTGCTGCCTCTTCTTCTCAAGTACTTCGGTCATAGGGTCTTTCAAAATAAAAAAAAAATGAAAAAATTCTTCTATCATTGTAATTTGTAGTCCTAAACATTTAATAGACGACCTTTTAAAATGAAATAAAATTGAGAATTAACGAAAAAATCACTCGTAAAAAAGTGTAAGTAATATTTTCTTTTTTGTGTTCTTATTACAGAATGTTTCATATGTGGTTGACTGAGGTTACTCAGTTTGGTCAAAGATTACTTGGTTAGAGGTTACTTGATCAAAGGTTATTCGATCAGTCATGGTCAGAGCTAACCTAGTCAAAGGTTATTCGATCAGTCAGGGTCAAAGGTTACTTAGTTAAAAATTATTCGATCGATCATGGATCACTAGATTAGTCATAGGTTATCCTAACAGTATTTAGATATGTGTCAGGCGGTTAGTCGGCCACACAGTATAACCACACCCAAGAAAACGCTTTATATGAAAAACTGAAAATAATTCCATGAAAATTCCATCTCAACGACCGTATCTATAGTAGGCCCACCAACACACGTTGTGTCATCTTCATTCATATTTTCTTCTTCCATTTCCATATAATCCACCATTAACATACTTTTTTATTTTCTCTCTCCTCTTCTTCCTCCTCCTCTTACACACCTCCACGTCTTCCCTTTCCCAACGGTAACACAACATTCAAAATCTTCCCCTAAAATAAAAAATCCCTAATTTTTCTTCATGCATTTCCCAGAAATTCAACCCTTATAATCATCAATCAATCAACCCCACAAAATTTTTCAATCAAAAATTCAATTGATAATCTAAAATGGGGGTTGATTACTACAACATTCTCAAAGTTAATCGAAATGCAAGCGAAGATGATCTTCGAAAATCGTATCGTCGATTAGCAATGACTTGGCACCCAGATAAGAACCCTAATAACAAGCGTGAAGCTGAAGCTAAATTCAAGCAAATTTCCGAAGCTTATGATGTTTTGAGTGATCCCCAGAAACGTCAGATCTACGATCTTTACGGCGAAGAAGTTCTCAAATCCGGTCAATTTCCGCCGCCTCCTTCCGCCTCTCACGGCGGCGCGTCGGCTTCACACCACCGGAATCGACACCACCATCATAATGGAAACCCTAACCCTAATTTCTCGTCGTTTCGGTTTAATCCGAGAGATGCAGATGATATTTATGCAGAATTGTTTGGTGATGGAGGGGGTTCGAACCCGGGTGGTAGAGCGCCTAGTAGAGGGAGAAGTTACAGAGATGGGTATTTTCGGACATCGAATGGTGGAGGTGGAGAAGGGGTGGCTCCGCAAGTGCAGAAGAAAGGGCCTCCTGTTGAGAATAATTTGCCTTGTAGTTTGGAGGATTTGTATAAGGGTGCTAAGAAGAAGATGAAGATTTCTAGGACTGTTGCTGATGATTCTGGGTATGTTATTTTGTTTCTTAAATTTTGATTTTTGTTTGGAATTTGTCTGATATTTTTTTTATCATTTTTGTTGACTATAGTACTTGTTATATTTGTGGTTTTGTAAGAATCTTATGTGGAGTATTGAGGTGTAGTGAATTGATCAATTATGGGTTTTCTGGGGTTGTTATGGATTGAATTGTGGGTCTTGTAATCTTGTTAGTTGCTGGCATTTGTGATTTTTGTTAGATGACCGGGGTGTATCGTACACTCAAGGTTATTTGATGTTTTGCTGATTTGGGAGAGCTCCAATTGAGCAAACAATGAGTGTGGGTGTATCGTGTGCTTGGTACACGGGTGTGTAAGGACATTTAGGCACATTTTAGTGTTTGTGTGTTTGTGCATTCCTGTGCAGCAGCACAATAAGAAATTGAAGATTGATACTCGAGAAAAGGATAGTCTTTGAGGATGTGCACAGTTGTGGCTCATTTAATTAGTGTTTGTTAATTCACTGTATTATTGTTTGTTTAGAGGGTTAGCTGAATCTTTGTTGAAACGTGAGATAGGTTGGTGAGTGCTTGCTATGATTCGATGAGAATGAGGCGTAAACGAAACAGTTAGACTAAAGCCAAATTATGACCTAAGAATCATGTTTGTTTTGAAGTTAGTAGTTTCTCAATGAGTGAAAGCGGAGTTTGGAACTCAAGATGGTTAATGATGACGTCTAATTTTGTGTCTATTGTAGTTATTGATTAACAGTGCTTGTGGTTGATGAGTCTTTGTTGTGGTTAAATCTGAAGTTATGTGGATGGGTTTGTAATTATGGTGGAGTGTGGACATTGTAAAGCTGATAGATAATTCAAATTAGGAATTTGGAGTTTGTACACCTTCACTATCTGAGGTCAGTTGTGGTTGATAGTATCTTATCGTGGAATTTATAGGTTGGATTGGAACTTATTGTGTGAAGTAAACAATGGATGAATTTGATGATTGTCTAGGAGGTTACTAATCATCAATATACTTTAGAAAGAGCATGAGCTGTATCATTACAACCTCAAGAGATATATTGCTGGATCTTATTGGGGTTATTAATTTAAGGTCATGCACACTTAAAGAGTTTCTCAATGGACTTGCAGTTTTTTATGATGGTGTGACATTAAATGATTCTTTTGGTCCTGGATTTTGTGGTTGTTAGCTCAAGCAGTTTCTTCAACATCTTAGAGTTACGAAGTACATGTTTGGACTTGGTAGCATCGGCACTTCGGCAGCACAACATTAACAGTTTTGGAGAAGATTAAAGGTTTTTTTTTATGCCTAGGAGTAATTCTTTGACCTCTATCTATTATGGTAAGTTTGGAATTTGCAGTTTCACTATCTGAGGCGTAATGTGACTGACTGAGTGTATGGTAGCTTATCAGGAGTTTCTAAGATGGAAACAGAATTTACCATGGGAAGTTTGAGCAATGGATGGTATTAGTGATAGTATGGTATTGCTGTTAATCATCTACAGCCACAGGTATATACTAAGAAAGTAAGAAGAGTACAACCTCTAAGAGATTTAGAGTTGGAGCCATACATGGTTGTTATAGGCTTATGCATAGTTTTATGATAGCTCATGATAGATTTACTTTTATCTTAAATTATGTCTTGGAATCTCAACGGACTTGTTTTCTATGGTGGCAACGTGGTTAATTTTAGGTTGATAGTTAAGTGTAGAATTTGGAGTTCTCTCTCTAGGAAAGTTTAAGACAACCTTTTTTGAATGTCAGATGTTACCATGTTATAGTATATGTGCTAGTAAAGGTATTGTTTCTTGTATGGCTTGAAAAGTTATCATATGAGATGCACTTGGTTAGAATTGGCAGGAATATGTGATAGTTCAAATTAGTAACTGATTTTTTCGATCCTGTTGTGTGGTAGTTTAGCCAAGAAGTTATTTCAAATTGCTTAGCATTACGTTTTTTTGGAAATTATCGAAGTGTTGTTTTGTCCCTTAAATTAATTCTGCCAATCATGTTCTTAGGTGCTGCTTTTTTTCTTCTTAAAAAACTAAAGGTTTAGGTATAAAAAAGTTTCAAGTTCATGTATGATCACTCTCAGAATAAGTCAGCACTTAGTTTAGATCAAAGATACTAATCTAATCTTTCAAATCAAGTTCAGTTAGGGAGCTATCTAGTTCAATTCAGCCCAAATAAGTTGTGGTTCAATTGCGCTTTTTTAAAAAAAAAAATTGACAAAGGCTTCCCAAACAGGGATTTCGAATAAGTCTAGTAAGAATGGAGGGATTGTAGATGATAGATACATAGCCTTAGTTATGAAGAGATAAATTTGTTAGTCAGACACCTTCAATGTTCAAATTCAAAACTTGAGATACCTAAACTGACAATTGTAAAATTAGAGGTGCTAAAATGAAGTGTTTTCAAACCTTTAACATCTATTTTGGAAATATTCGAATCAAGCGCTGAAAAATGTTAGACACATTAGAGATGTGGTTGATTTGATCTGTTATTTTGACTGGTTTGTCAATCTTTGGGTGAGAAACGGATGGAGAGAGTGGCTGTGCTCTAAATTAGGTTAACTTGTTAAGATAATTCAGAAGTTTGATAAATGATAGCTTTCTTCTGTATCTGGGAGCTCGGTTGAGTATGATATTTGTTGGAGGGCTCATGAGGATGGGGGAAAATGGGAATTTTTTAGTATGGGGGATGCTCTAGCTGGTGGTATGTGTGTATTTTTTTGAGGGTGATTTTTTGTTGCATCTCACCCTTTGGTTCTTTTGTGCCCCTTGTATATTGGTGCCCCAAGTGCCGCATTATGAGCTTTATTTCCCTTCTTGATTTATTAGACAAGATGATGCATGATTTATTCCTTGAGGGTATCAAGTCCATGAAATTGTCGATAATTCTAGCAGTTTAAGGTGTGAAGGTTTTCTTTGGCTGCATTTGCTTTTCATAAGAGACAATATTGGTTATAAAGTAAAATGCTACAATATGAGTCCCTTGAGGTGATGAGGTTTTGTATATTGGTGCCACAAGTATTGCGTTATGATTTATGAGCTTAACTTTTCCTTTCTCGGTTAATTGGTCAAGATGATTCATGATTCATTCTCTTGAGGGTTTTAAGTCCATTAACCTGTGAATTATTCAGGCAGTTTGAGGTGTGATGGTTTCTTTGGTTGTATTTGCGTTTCATCAGAGACAATATTGGTTCATATACAAATTAAAATGCAACAATATGAGTCCCTTGAGGTGATGAGGTTTTGTATGGAGTGTCTTTTAGTTGTGCTAGACTGTTAGTGTCAGAGAATCGACACATTTGAATTCTTCTTAGTGTCCTTAAATCCTTTTTACTCTCTTTGACAATTATGTGTAAATCAACAGCTGGCTGCTGCAGGAGATTTAAGCTATGATCGCATTCGTATGATTATTTTTGTGATATTTTTATCTTGCCATTAACTTTTTGCAAAAAAAAGTAGAATAGTAGATTGTCCTATATAACATTTGGAAAATAGATTGGTGCTATTTAATTACCTAATTAATAGATTGGTACTGTTTTATGCCCTAATAAGTAATAACATTTGTATCACAGTTTTAAGCTTCTTAGAACCCTTTACATCCTTAACATTGCGTCATCCCCTTTACAACCTTCAATGCGTTGACTTTTTCTGTGAGCTCACTTAGCACTCTTGGGCCATTGTCTTCTGCCACCATTTTGCTGATTACCAGCCTCTTTCACAGCTTATAAGCATTGTTCCAGCTGCAATGTCACACCCTCACGCACTGCATCACATCTTGTCCTTTTCAGTGAAATCAACTAATACTTATTATATCGCACTGGAGTTGATATACCCGTCCTCGTGTACTCCTCACTTGTTGTCTCTGTCATTAGGCTGATAACTTGTCGGTTCTATGCAGACCCCTTTCTGAATAAGATATTTGTTCCTTCTTTCTACATGCCCTTCTTTGTTTTTAAACTATGCTGCTGTACAACTTTTTGGTATCGGTGATGATGAACATGAATTATGTGGCAATGTAAATAGATTTTCTGTTAATTTTTTTGATGCAATCGCTTTGTGAGTTTTGATGGTTGATATTCGTTTGGCAACAATTGGAGTGAAATATGTGCTAATGTAGATGATTCTGGTTTGTGGACAATTACTAATCAGTTGCAGCTTTTACATTCTAATGGTTGAGAGAGACAATCTTGTCTTTGAGAACAGAAAGACGAGCTCTGCTTATCCGTTGAGTAGAGGTTTAAAATTAGTTTTCTAAATTTACTTAACTATGACGGCCAACTGGCCAAGTTAGCCAGATAAGAATGTGGTGGTGGTTTGACAATTTCTGTCTGCAATTCTTTACTTAGCTGGTAGTGTGTTTTAGATTGAGGGTCCTATAGAAATAGCTTCTATGTTATCACAAAAGCAACGCTACTTTTCCGTGACAGAGTCTTAGTGGTAATTGCATGCAGATTTTTTGTTTTATTGGGTCTTTCTGGTTGACTTGGTGATACCAATAGCAATTGTTGGAGCTGATGCTTTGTTAGAGTTAGTATTTATCAATGCACATTCCTGTAAGAGACTTTAGACTACCTCCTGAACAAGAGATAAGATGTTGGCTGTATAAAGCAGCATCCTCAATTTTGCTTGCTCAGTTGCATCTTGCAGTTAATCTGTTTACTGTGGAAAAGTGGAACTTGCAGTTCATCTGCTTGTTCACTACACTCTCTCCATCCTACGAGTTATTCTGTTGTGTTTGTATGCATTCTAAGTATATTAGTTTATGTATGTTGTATAATGTATCGTTAGTTTGTCGTGTAATTCTAACGTGCTGCGAAGTAATATATATACATATGTCATGATGTTTTTGTTTAACTTTGAATTGTTTTTTTTTTTTTTCCTGTTACAAAAAGGCTATTCTTTGTCCCAAAAAAAAGGGCTACTCTTTGCATGATCTTTGTCATGCACAATAGTACAATATGCTTTTTTCTTGAGATAATATATGGTTTAAATTTGCTGGTTTTCTTGTTGCAGTAGGGTCCGTACTGTAGAGGAGATACTAACCATTGACATAAAGCCGGGTTGGAAGAAGGGCACTAAGATTACTTTCCCTGAAAAAGGCAACCAGGGGCCCGGTGTCATTCCATCAGACCTTATCTTTGTGGTAGATGAGAAACCTCATCCCCTCTATAAGAGAGATGGTAATGATTTGGTGGTTGACCAGGAGATAACCCTTCTGGAGGCCCTCACTGGAAAAAATCTTGAACTGACATCCCTAGATGGAAGGAGTATCACTATCCCTCTAAACGATATCGTTAAACCTGGCGATGAGATTATTGTACCTAATCAAGGGATGCCAATCTCAAAAGAACCTAATAAGAAAGGCAATTTGAGGGTTAAAATCAATGTGAAATACCCACCAAGGCTGACCGAGGAACAGAAGGCTGATCTACGAAGAGTGTTGGGTGGAAGCTAGCGAGAATCCCTAAGGATTTCCATTGCTGTCGTGTAAATACAGAACTGATGCAAATTGTGAATACTAGCATGAAAGTAATTGAAGGTTCTGAATTCCACACCCAGGAGAATAGGATAGGTAGTAGTATTATTATCATCAGAAGCTCAGTATTATTTATGTTGATAGCGTCTCCTGGAAAAGTATGTGAAGTGTGATGATAGTCTAACTAGAACATTTAGATTTATTTACCGCAGATTTTGTGCGTTGCTGCTTGCAATATTCGTTTCTTTTGTATTCTCTTCAAGCCCAAAAAAAAACTCTATTCCCAGGTTTTTATTTTTGTACAAGGAAACTGGAAATTCAAGGGTGCTTGTGAGTTAAAATTTTCATTGGTTTTTTGACATTTTCAACAGTTTTGTGCTTACATGCAGAATTATGTTTTTACTATTGATTTTCAATCTAGATAATGCTTAATTACGATTTCACTTTTGCAGTCATACAAGAATACCCTTTTGAAATGGTAAATTGCTTGCAGACTTGCATCTAAATTACCCATCCCTGATTTTCTGCATGAACTTAATTTGATTTCTGTTCTTGTTTTGCGGAATTTATTATAGCTTATCTTTGCTTCTATCTTCGTGAACATTATAATAAGTTGAGGAGAACAAAACCTAATCTTACGAATATTAGTGATTCATAGGATGTTTTTGTTCGGTGTCAATCTCGTACTAAAATAATTTATTATGTAATTCTTTTTTTGAGGACAATTTATTCTGTAATTCCGTTCTTTATACCCTGCATGCAGGAATTATCTTGGCTTTAGAATAAAATATAATGGCATTTATGAGCCTAATAACAATTAGGCAATTTGGTGGTGTAGTATATAACATGATTAGTCGTAAAATACAACTTTTTTATTAACATTGGCCATATTCTTACGCAACTTCTGGTTTCCTTACTATATTGTAGACATACATTTCTTCAGGTATCCCTTATTTGGGTGAGAACGACGCCCAGATGTCGTCTTGCATGCTTTGTTTGGACTTTCGAGGGTGTAATCTATTAGGTGAAAATAGAAGATTTTTAGCATTGATTTATTTTACATATATACATTGTAGATAAATTAAGGGAAAATCGTCTGCGTTGGTTTGGACATGTAAGACGGAGACCCGAGGGTGCACCGGTGCGAAGAGTGGAAGAGTGGGACCATGGAGGGATTAAACGAGGAAGAGGGAGACCAAAGATGACTTGGTTGGAAGGAGTGAGGAAGGATATGAAGTGCATGGATTTACGTGAGGATGAAGTTTTGGATCGTAAGGGATGGAGGAGAAAGATTTATGTTGATGACTACACGGAATAATCAAATTTGGTTCATGTTAGCCGACCCCACTTTTGGGATTAAGGCTTTGATTGATTGATTGATTGATTGATATACTCCTTGCTTAACAGGATATGAGGCAGGGAGCCATATCATTCCTCCATCATCTCAACCTCGACATTTTTTTTACCAATTTGGTTTATTTTTCATGATGTATACAGTATTAGATAGCGATTTTTTTCCATATATTCAATCTCCGGACAGATTTATACTTGTTCGTTTATACCAAATTCATTTTGACCGCTATCATTCCTACACAATGGATTATTTGTCCAAAGAATTTAGGTAGATAAGAATGGTGTTTTTTTTTAGTAACATTGTAAGAACAACTATGTACAAGTATTACTTTGTATTCTATATTACTTACAAGTGATTTGTTGTAAAGCAAGACAGGTACTTACATAAACAATGTGACTTTTTACAAGATATATGAAAAAACTTTATTGAGTAAACTTTATGTGTAAAGTAAAGTGTTAACTTTTAAGTAGACATGAGATAATTTTTATACAGAAATGGGACTCTCTGTTCTTTATAAGAACTTTACTAAGTGATCTTTACGTGTAAAGGTAATGTTTAAGTGGACACACATATGGGATGGAGTTTAAGACTGTTCTTCGATAGCTCAATTTTAAATCTAATAATCTCTCGATAAATATTTAAGATTAAATATCTAATTCGAAATCTTATTAATTTATCTCAGTTTATAACTTTATTATATTGGCTCTAGCTCTTTATTATGTTAAATATATCTATCTATCTATACTATATATTAATAGGCATTTCTAAATAAGCTTAATCGAGTATTTCATTTTGCGTGCTTAAAAATATGAGTTGTACAATTGAATCCATGAGCTTAAGTTTAAAAACTAAAGTGTTAGCCACTAATATATCACCATATTAAATGTCATTCTACCAAAATCAAATACTTCGTATAAATTAGAATTTCAATGGAATTAGTGCAGTTCGTCCGAACGTACAAATTAGTTTATGATTAAACAGTGCATTCAAAGAACTATGAAAAAAAAAAAAAAAAAAAAAAAAAAAAAAAAAAAAAAAAAAACCTCCATATAATGTTAAGAAAAGGATGAATTACTATTAACATCTAATATTTGAATTTGATTCCAGCACAAACTCTGTTTCCAAACCAATTTCTTTGTGATAACGTAAAATTGTAACTGCACCACGAGTCTTGTACATTAGTACATCCACATATATATGCCAAGAATTTTATTCTAAAGTATGTCAATGTCCACTTCATTAATCTACTTTTTGCTTGATTAATGTAATTCATAATTGTTAATTTCCTGGCCTAACGTCATTATCTTGTACACTTCTAATATAAACATCTAATTTATCTTACCAACCACAAATTAGCGTTACTTACCGAGAACATACGTTACTTTCTCATGACTAGTAAACTCAAGTGATGTGAGAGTTATGTGCAACATTCAATTTGGTTTACAACATTTCTAAAGTATTTGAGTGATTGGGTTTCAAATCTTTTGACCAATTCCAAATCACATGGTTTTGGTGGGTAGAATTGTTGAGAATTAGGAATTTTTATAGAAATTGTTGAGCTAAACAACTTCTTTTGTTTTTCTCCACCTTAGTAATTAATCACACATCATTAATTTAATGAACTTTCTATCTCTTCAATTCAATTTTAATCTTCGTTTTAAATTGAAGTGTTAATTATTGGGAGTGTCAATTGGTGAGGTTGGGATGATGTGATGTTTAAGTCAAATTGTAGAAATATGATGATATGATTGGAATGTATGTTCTTAATAATGTATAGTGGTTAGGTTGTGCAAACAATAAATTAGATTTTTAGTTGGTAAAATCTTGCAGTATTAAGATTTTTTTTTTCGACAGAAAAGACCGTTTCTAAATCACTAGTTGGTTTTTTTTTTTTTTTTTTTTGGACCAAGGTAATTACTAGTCAAGGTTAGTATTAAAAAAAATTGACCAAGTTGGTTGATGTTGATAGAAGATATATAGACTAGAAATTGCATATAGTTGAAAAAACTCTTAGTCAATTATTTGGTGTTACATACGTCAAGCTATCTATAATTGTGTAAGGCCTAGAAAACTTTAGTCTAGAAGAAAAATTACGAATAAAAAATTGAATGTAATGTGTATTATTAACCTTAACCTAAAGTCGATAATGATCGATGTATCCTTTTTAAGTTTTAGATACCTCTTCAAAATATTGACGAGTTACCGTAAATTGTTTTTGGTACAGAGGAAATAACAAATGATAAGTAATATGAAGAAATTAGATCTCAATTAATAATTATCATCCTTGAAAAATTAACCAATTAAATTAGTTGTCATCCAAATCTAATCTAAATATACTAAAAATACTATACATGCCGTCATGCCATGAACTCTAATAAGTGGATTTTGGTTCTCAATCTACCTCGTTGTTGTTGTGTGTAGAAATTTTAAATAAAAGTTTGTTCTAATTTAAATAAAACCTAAATTTGAGCTAATTTAACTTATGTTATATTTAGATTAAGAAAATAAAATATTAAGAGTATATAGACATCTAACTATCTATTAAGGTCCTAGATTCACACTTGAGTTCCACCTATCCATTTTGATTTTTGAATGATGATGATTATCAGTCTACGTACAAGGCCCTAGGATTCACTTTGTGAGTTTGTGGCTTAAGAATCTTTAGATTAAAAGGAACATGCATGACCTTTTTTTATGTGGAATTTAGATACCTTAAAAAAGCTTTTTCTTTACTTTTTCTTTTACTTTTAAATACTTTGATTTGATTCTACAGTATAATTTATTTCCTTTTAATTATTTAGATTGATGGTTGCGTACTTGCGTGTATGTATATGTTTTATAAATTATACGGATTATACCCGTTCAATGCACTTGCTATTACTAAAAGGGCATTTTCTATTGAGGTGTAGTGTTGCTTGTTAGTTTTATGCATAGGTATTCAATTTTGCGTAATAATAAAATATAACTATAAAAGATGATAATAGTACATTGATTGTAAAATGTTTATATGACGTGTACTAATAATAGCTCAACTTTTTTCTAAATGAATAAAATGAAACACTTTATTTTTCTTATTACTTAAATTATGAAGGTTACGAAATATCTGAAGTCGTTTACAATACATTATCTATATACGTAGTAAAATAATTAAAGTCCTTTAACATTATAATTATATATCTGTATTAATAATAATTACTTAATTTTTCTCTCATTGGCAAATGTTTCATTATATACCTAAGGTTAACACTTTCACTACCTTGGTTATGACACTCAAATAATAAGTGTGACTATCTTTGTAATAGCTTTAAGATGAGCTGATGAGGTATCAAAGATCAATGAGATTTTAGTTATCCTTTGTGGCTTTTTCTACCTACACACTCCTATAATTTCATTAGATTATTAATAATTTTAATGCCTTTTGTTAGTTATAGATTCTCAAATAAGTGAAAGGTTCATTATTATATTAGAGCATTTTCAATGGTTAGTTTTAAGATTTGCTTGCAACATTTAAGAATTATATAGTTGTAGCACTACCATTATAACATTATTGTATTCAATTACTTAGTTAATTCAAAAACTTTTTTGTACTCCCGGCCTGATTCACAATAATATCATAATACGAAACTCAAAATTCTCAAAATTGTATACATGACTATTACGAACAATTGGACGGTGAATTGCTACAAAACCGTCCGGCCAATCAATGTTGGCTTCGCTATCAACATGACAAACAATAATTTCACTAAAGAAGAAGAGATAGGAGGTTACGGCAATACCATCCAATAAAGCCAAAGACAATCCAATCCGAGTACGACGTGATAAGCACATTTATATCTTTTTACGTACAAACACTCAATCTTGAGCTAATATCTTCACAACCCATCTTACCATAGTATTATAATTGAGTAATAAACTTAACATGCATGAAATAAATTTAGATGAAAAGGATAAAAGCCTTACTTTTTTGTGATTTACGTGCACTTTATTACAATACAACCTTATATTAGTGGACCCGTTATATCTACATATATCCTATCAAAAAATGTGGACCTAATAATTTAAATGTGAAATGTTAAATTCTAACCCACTTCATCATTTTTTTTTTAATATTAGTGAAGTTACTATATGTAGAAATAATTAGGATGCATGAACACATTACATATTAGTGGGGGTGATTTGATGACTACTAGTGCTCGATCATTTTTTATTTGTATGATGAAATTTTTACTGATTGACAAGATCATATCATATATA
The DNA here is from genome assembly GCF_948465745.1 of Chenopodium album. Lineage (NCBI taxonomy): Eukaryota > Viridiplantae > Streptophyta > Magnoliopsida > Caryophyllales > Amaranthaceae > Chenopodium > Chenopodium album. Next base: position 35,996,498 of record NC_137853.1, on the reverse strand, counting down.
GATGAAATAAAGAGGGAGTCTATATAGTGATGATCACAAAGTACAATGCATCAAATTATATAACAATAATTTTGTACCAAGTTCAAAGTATACATTGATTTGAATTAAAATACAGTATTCCATAATTTCTAATCCAATATATCCCCTAATCAATCCACTTAAAGATTAGTAAAAGTTCTTCAATAAGACTCAATCGATTATAAGAGAACAAAGGTCTAGCTTAGAGGTAGTAAATGAGTCATATTTAGTTCGGTTAATTTGTTTCACATTAAATATCTATAGTAGATCAATAGATATATGTTAGGGTTGGCTGGATTCACATCTAATCAGAATCTACATCCTTTTCTTACAACTCAAAAAAATAATAATACAGAATAATTCAATCTAAATAATAGAATGCAAGTTTATCTTTCTAAATCTATCATATTATTCTTAATCTATTTTTCTCTAAATTAAATTAACGGACATGAATATATTAGTGCTCGGCTCAATTCAGCTCGTTAAAAAAAACCCTGAAAAGGATATGATACTTGATATGGTGATTGATTGTAGTGTTGGGAGTCAATCAGGCAATGAAGACAAAGCAAGCATTATCGCACATTTTAGTGCTTCTTCTAGTTGTAGCGCCTAGAAGGCTAGAAGTAGGCTTTTTGGTTACAACTTTGTAAAAGCCCAAAATCCACGTGGCATGTCAAGTCTTATAATCCTTTTAACTTGAATTGCATGTGATGTATTTGACTCATTGGAGAAACAATCAATTATGTGGCAAATTGACGACAGTAAACAACAATTGCATAATGTGACCCTCGTAGTAGATTTTTTTTTAGGACGTCCATCCGGTGCACCGGAGCTTAGCTCCGACTATATTCGGATCCGATTCGGGTAGCACACCTGGCTTATGGTAGGTGAGTCTCCCAACAAGAGTTTATGCATACGGTAAGGCTCGAACTCGAGACCTCCCTTAAACGACATCAAATTGCTTACCACTTGAGCCAACTCTTATTGGTGACCCTCGTAATAGATTGATGTTGAACCTTTGAGGTGCTAGTATCTAATAACCACAAAGAAATGTAACACATGCACTATTCATATTCATGCATCCTACTTTATCTGAAAGAATGATTTAGGTTATAAAATCCCTTTTGTTTTCTTCTACTAACACCACTTGAATTTAAATCTAGTAAAAGAATATGCCCCATAATTCACTAACCATCTAGCACAACACAATTAAGGAGATATTCCTTTTAAGTAGGAGTGAGCCCTAGTTTATTACGCTCAAAAACAAAATTTAAAAATTTGTTTATCAAGTTAAAATCGCAAATAAATTAACAAAAAAGTTTAGTCAAAATGATATATCAGTAATTAAATGAATGATTATGGATCCATATTTATTAAAAAAAAAATAAATAAATAAAATTATCACTACAAGAAAAATGTCTTTTCGTAGCGATTGTACATTCGCTACAATATGCAAGTATGTTTGTGAAATAATTAAGGAAGTCGTATCATTTTACAATCGCCATGGTTCGTTTTCCCATATAAAATCGATACGGAAAACATAATAATACATATCCACACTATTTTTACACATTTATATAATTTTGAGAAATTGTATCATTTACAATCGCCACTAAATCCCAAAAATCGATAAGAAAAGCCTTTTCAACACTAGATATATAAATATTGTTTGACATAGAATACATAAAATATGTCATAGCTTCTTGGTGAAACATTTACTATAAGAGTTTGAGGTTGCATGTTTGAATCTTATAAAGATCATATGCATGCTTTATTTTATTTTTTTTTTTAAAGAAAATGAGTTCAACATTTATATCGATTGTAATCGCTACAATAATCACCACGATTGGACGTAGTTTTTCGTATCGATTATTGAGGCCAACCCCAGCGATATTGAAAACCACTACTAAAGGCTAAGGCAACAGGGTATATTGTATCGAATGACCATTCGTTGGGAAAGGTTTTTGTTGCAATTACAATTGATATTAAAGGTTAAAATAATCGCTACGAAAAGGTTATTTTCTTGTAGTGTATCGATTTATTTACAGTTTTGACATTTGATAATTAACAAAAATCAAATAATTAACTAGTAATTTCTCTTTGAAGTAGTTCTCATCTAATTTTTGTATTTTATATTTAGAGCCAATTTTTTATTGCCTAAATTTATCAACAACGTTAATCACTGTAATTTTATTTTTTTAGAATCTTCTTTCTAAATTGTTTAAATATTCTTTCCTCTCTATGCTTCTACTTTATTTATAGCTAAAAGATTGGATCAAAATATAATATAATATGGATAAACTATCCCTTACAATAAATAGTATACCCACTCAGCAAACACTTTACTTTAAATGGATCAACCCACCTTACAACTAGGCATGTTGTCTCTCTATCTGTTTTTGATAATTGATATTGATATAGATTTATAGGATTATGCGAAGTATCTAATTATGCTGCTTGTGACTTTAGAGTTTGCTACTGTATTATCGATACCAAGTAGTATAACTTTTGTGATCAACTTTTCAAAGTTACAATTAAACAACTACATAACGTATGATACACCATCTCTTATTTTATGCTTTTGTTCAAATTAAACTGTGAGAGAACCTAATTTGATAATCCGGTAAAACTTTCTCCTTAACTACAAAAAAAAAAAAAAAAAAAAAAAAAACCTATTATATGTTCCTAAAACATCAAAGCATATAGAATACATCTTTTTATTTGTCAATGCTCAATCTCATTTGCCTGTTTCAATACTAAATGTGAGTTTCAACACAACACATGCAAAAGTTGTACACATTTTCTTTATATCCAACTTCAATATAGCTTGTGGGTGCAAACTGCAAAGTCGATGGCATAGCTAGTGTAGTAGTGTGGACTTCAAATGTTCCAACTTGGCTAGAATGCAAGTGTCTTTCTGGGTTTTTTTTGTAGTGTAGTATGTTGGTACTCTACATATATATATATATATATATATATATATATATATATATATATATATATATATATATATATATATATATATATAGAGGAAGGCTCATGTAAGAACCCTCCTCTATATAAGAACTCAATCTTATATAAGAACCAATCTCAGCCCTTTATTAGTTTTGATCTAACCATCTAAAATGATCCTTTAGTAATGGCATTTCTGTAATTTTGAGAATTTCGTATTTAGAACATAGAAAAAAAAATTTAGAACATAGAAAAAAAATTTAGAACATAAGTAGAAAAAGTTTAGAACATAAGCAGAAAATTTTAGAACATAAGTAGAAAAAGTTTAGAACATAAGCAAAAAATTTTAGAACATAAGAAAAATAATTTGAAAGATAGCAAAAATTTAGAACATAAACAATCAAAAAAGTTAGAACATAAGAAAAAATAATTTAGAACATAAGTTGAAAAAAATAATCGTAGTATGGGTAAAAATTAATAACATAATCTGAAAAAAAAATAATTTTAAACATAGAAAATATTTAGAACATAAGCTGAAAAAATAATTTTGAACATAGGAACAAATTTAGCACATAATCTAAAAACAATTTAAAACATTAAAAATAATTTGGAACATAAGTAGAAAAAATTTAGAATATAGGAAAAACTTTAGAACATAAGCTGAAAAAATAAGTTAGAACATAGAAAAAAAATTTAGAACATAAGCTAAAAAAATAATTTAGAACATAGGAACAAATTTAAAACATAATCTAAAAAACAATTTAGAACATTGGAAAAATTTTGGAACATAAGTTTTTTCGAAATATAGGAAAAACTTTAGAACATAAGTTGAAAAAAATTTAGAACATAGGAAAAAGTTTAGAACATAATTAGGGTTCTTACATAAGAAAAGGTTCTTATATAAGGTGGGGTTCTTACCGGATCCCTCGTACATATATATATATATATATATGTATGAGATTTATATCCCTAAAAATATTTGTTTGCATATATTCTCTCATTAATTTTGTCTACAACTAAAAAGATTCTCTAAACATGCTAGTTGCGAGTGTTAGCCACCATAATATCTACAAGTTACAATGGATGAGACATCAAAAAATTAATCATTGAAAGTGACAACCTATGTGTTATCAAATCGGTTGAAATTTGGCAAACTCCATGTAAAATTGATACCGCGAATATCATTGTACTCCGTACATTGTAATTTTCTCAATTATCATTTTTTTTTTTTGAATTTAATGATGCAATAGATCGAATTTCTTCTACCTTATGTTAGAGAAGTTACCAAATATTTTTTTCTTACCAGTACCTTTTGTTAAAAATGCAATTAATTTTAATTAATATTTTTTTTTTTTGGTGAAATTTTAATTAATATTAAAGGCACTATACTCCAAAAAACAAAAAAATTAAAAAGTTGGCGCAGATGAAGGACTAGTAGTACGGATTGGTACGTTTAAGCGTAGTTTGGATGAGACAAAATTCATGTGGGTGTAGATAAATTTGATAGCCTGGCATTTGCATAATTTGGATGGGTTTATGAGTGGAGGCAAATCTTTCCCTCTTTCTCTTTTATATGCAACCAAACAGATATTATGTCTAACTAAAGACATAAGCCACATGACCATCAATGTTCCCTTCAATTATTATTGGATCTTTTGGTATTTGTGTAGTTGGATTCATGTTTTTTCAGATTCTATTCTCTATATAATCGTGTTGTCTAGGTAATCACTTGTGAGTTTTATCTTCTAAAGTTCCAATAGAATTACAAAATGGAAGACTTCTATGTCATTTGGTAGAGTTGTTTGGATGGGAATGTACTTTATGTTGCGGAAATTAAAGTCCCTATTCGTAGGGCAAATCGAAAATTCTTTCTTATTTTTACTCATTTCAAAGAAAAAAAATGGTGTACGTAAGACAATACGTCATAATAATAAGATAAGTCTCAAGAAAATTAAAAAGTAAGAGCATGTTCACATTTACTTAACATCAGTTCAGTTCAGCTCCTAACTTCCTTCTCTCATAAAATATTTATTTCAGCTCCAATCAGTTCAGTTCAGCTCCAATCAGTTCAGTTCAGCTCCTTACTTCCTTCTCTCATAAAATATTCATTTCAGCTTAGTTCAGTTCAGCTCCAATCAGTTCAGTTCAGTTCAGTTCACCTCAGTTCAGTAAATGTGAAAGCTTAATATGAGTATACTCAAATAACATAACTTCACGAAATAAGAGATTTCGTTTATCATAGGTTCGGGCAATGATTGAAAATTATGGAATAAAAAATTACTAAAATTTGAAAATTATATAATTTTCAAATTTATATTGTCTACAAATTTACAATGATCTTTTAGTAGTTTTAACACAAAATTATGGTTGGTTTGAACATCCTTATTCTATCTTCAAACTTACTTGCAGAACAAATAGTGTGTTATGATATTAGCTTGCATTCCTACAATTGTTGTGAACTTTATCATCAATCATATTTTTAACTCTAACATTTCAAATTAACTTTTAAACACTTGTGATTTTTCACCAACACTTGTTTTAGAGTTACTCTAATGCTACTATAAAAATTATTGTATATATTACCAACTAATAGAACACCTTGAATCTAATTGAAGAAATTTTGTACATAGTCCAATTAATAGATTTTGAATATAATCATATTACCCTTTAGCAAAATTAAAACTAAACACGATGAAAATTTAAAATATGATACAATATAATTATGATAATCAAATATGCTCCGTATTACTTAAGAGCATAAACAACAAAATATATTCAAAAGAAGAATAAGTAAGTAGCAGTACTCATCGTTTATATCTTCTAGTAGACTAAAAAGTCAAATCAACAATATTCGGTTCACATTATTTACTTATTGATTTTATATCTTTAGAATTAAATTTAGTAAAATATATGAGTTTATTGTCCATAAATTGTAAATAGCTATTGTTGAGCATAATTATATTAATATAAACTTATATGAATTAAAAAAAAGTATATTTGAATCTAAATTATTTTGAACAGGACTAATGTGGGTTTATAACATCATTTAAATTTAAACTTGATTAATGTTAGGCCAGTTTGAAAATGTTTTTGGATTTTGAATAGGTTTAGGTTTTTGAACAATCTAAAAATTCATATTTAGTTAAAATTTTATGCTCCTCCGATTTTGCCTGGCTCCAAAATAGCGGGCTTAAGCACGATTTTTGAGCCTGAAGTTGGCCCTAATAATTTAAATCTTGTCACAAAGAGAATACATAATTTAGTTATTGTTATACATAGTGGTAGACATGAGATAATTAATTTTATCTAAACTTGTCGTTGAACTTAAATTCATTGTTATAATAAAGAATAACAATGAACTTTTTTCTAATCTTATTTTTGTACAATTATTTTTCTTAAATCTATTTCAATTATTTTTAAATTATTTGACTTAGATTCAAACATGGTAAATAACCTAAAGCAGGCATGACCTTATTGAAAGTAAAGGGAGAAATAATAAAATTAGAAAAAGATTAGGCAAATTACTTCAATGTAAAGGTGAAAATATATCGAGATAATGTCATTTGTTTCAAACATATTCCAACAATTGTCGCATCACAAAATTTTACAAATATAGCAACGGTTTGTTTAAAAATTTTAAATATCTCTTTTCATATTGTAAATATCTGATATTCTATCACTAATATTTTTTAAATTTCTTTTTCATTTGAAATTTGTGTGTAATGTGCCATGTTGTCGAAATGAAAGAAATGTACTATACTAAGGGCTTGTTTTCATTGACTAAACTCAGCTGAACTCAACTGAATTGAACTCAGCTGAATTGAACTGAACTCAGCTGAACTGAACTGAAATAAAATGAATATTTTATAAGAGAAGGAAATTAGGAGCTGAACTGAACTGAACTGAACTCAACTCAACTCAGCTGAATTGAACTGAAATGAAATGAATATTTTATAAGAGAAGAAAATTAGGAGCTGAACTGAACTGAATTTCAACGTAAGAGAACAGGCCCTAATATAAACAAGTCATAGTACAAATGATAAATTTTTTTAAAAACGTAACCCAAAACATTAAAATTACGGATTTTGACAATAAAAATGATAAATACTACGTATTACACAATCGACCACCGCGACGACAATCGACCGATGGTGCACATGACTAAGGATTACATGAGAACAAGAAATCACAAAAAGATTATAGTATAAGAGATTTCATCTGGTACGACATGAAATATTGTATGAAACACCTGTAGAAAGATCACATAAATATAATCACATAAATCCACGGCTTAAACATTAATTTATAATTACATGTAATTAATTAATTGATTATGGTTGGACTAATGACTGTTATGAGTGCCGTTTTGTACGGAATCTAAACACCTCATATGTCATTTTTGACAGTAGTCACAGTACTTTATATTGACCCTTTGTCATTAAAATATTTGATTAAAATTAAAAGGTTAGGTAAACTAACAACAATTTCCCTCCTGCCACTCTAAAAAAAAGGCACAATATTTAGCAACCCTTTCCTATTTAATTTAACAATTTCCTTGTTGTCCTCTTATTTTAAAAATAGAATCCGATAGTATTTTTGATAACTCGATTTATATTTGAGTTGAGTTTTCAAGTTTTAACGGGTTTTAACAAAATAAAATATCGATACAATAAGGAAAGAAAAATAATTCAAGTGAAGTGTAATCAATCAATTAGGCCATTTATTGAATAAGGCTGGAAGCACATGGCTTTTGGTAGGTTTATAACTTTTATTTAGCAATTTCTAAATTAATTTTTGGCTTTTCCCACTTTTTTTTTTTAATTAATCATATTTATTATTAAAATAAACAAAAAAAGAAAGAAAAATTAGCAGAATTTTTTTTTTAAAAAACATGAAATTAGTATATTTATAAGTGAGGAGAGAGAAAGACCCATATTATGATTTGATGTTATCAACTGTTACTGCTTCGTTTCCACTTCTTTGGAATTTGGGTTATCTCACTTGTTATCTGGGTATACTGCCTTCTTCCTTCCAAACCCTACCTGATCCTTGAAAATCTCATTTTTTTTTTTTAATTATAATTATAATTGGTTTATATATAATTTTATCATACCTAACAATTTTATAGCTTTCTTATAGTTTTCATGGTCTTTTTGTTTGCAGCTTTCTTTATGGTTATGATCTGTAAATTAAGTTTTTAGTCCAAAAATAAAGGGTGAAGTTAAGTTTTGAGTTCAGAAAAAATGGCTGAAAAGTCTGAAGTTTTGGAAGCAGTGCTGAAAGAAGCTGTTGATTTGGTAATGGATCTGTTTTTTTAATTTTTATTTTTGATGGGTATTTATGGTTTATTATTTTTGCTCAAAATTTTAAAATCTTTTTTGCTCATTTTGTTGGTTATTTATTAAAATTTTTTTTGGAAAAATTTGTGGGTGCAGGAGAATATACCTCTGGAAGAGGTCTTTGAGAATCTAAGATGTAGCAAAGAGGGGCTTACAAGTGATGCTGCAGAAGAAAGATTAACAATTTTTGGTCCCAATAAACTTGAGGAGAAAAGGGTAAGATTCTTGTTGTTTTTTTGCCATTTTTAGTAAATCATTTTTTTCATATTAATTATATATAATTTGAGTTTTATAGTACAATTCTGCTGAATTATGATGATTATTTTTGATAATATTATGGATTATGTTGCTATTAGTTAATGTGTAATGTTGTGGATATTTACTCATGATTATGAATTATGGGTGTGGTTTAGGAGAGCAAATTCTTGAAGTTTTTGGGGTTTATGTGGAACCCTTTATCATGGGTTATGGAAGCTGCAGCTATTATGGCAATTGCTCTTGCTAATGGAGGGGTGAGAATTTCTTAATTTGCTTGGTGTACTGCTTAGAAAAATTTATTTTTTTCGGAATCGTGATTTGTACCTTCTAAATTGATCAGGGTAAGCCTCCTGATTGGCAAGATTTTGTGGGTATTATTACATTGTTGGTGATTAACTCGACAATTAGCTTTATCGAAGAGAATAATGCTGGTAATGCAGCCGCCGCCCTCATGGCTCGTTTAGCTCCTAAAGCTAAGGTACTCGCTAGGCTACTTGTTTATCATCAAACAATATCCGTTTATTGAGTATGTTCTTATATTAAGTTGCAACAATTGCTATGTAAAGGTCTTACGAAATGGAAGGTGGAGTGAGGAAGATGCAGCAGTATTGGTTCCTGGTGACATTATTAGTATCAAACTAGGGGACATAGTTCCAGCAGATGCTCGTCTTATGGACGGAGATCCTTTGAAGATTGACCAGGTAGGCTTATTGGTGATGTTATTGAAAGTATAGAATATTGTTAGATGATAATTTAGTTGCAATTAGTAACTGGAAGCTGTAATGGTTGCAGTCCTCATTGACGGGAGAGTCCCTTCCTGTTACTAAAGGCCCGGGGGATGGTGTATACTCTGGTTCTACTTGCAAACAAGGAGAAATTGAAGCTATAGTCATTGCAACTGGTGTGCACACCTTTTTCGGAAAGGCAGCTCACCTTGTAGATTCCACTAATCAAGTTGGTCATTTCCAACAGGCAAGTGCAACAAATATGATGTGTTTCTTTTGTTATTGATAGTTTGTCATTTGTGATTAGCATTTTATCACCATTGCCCTTTTTATAATTGTGGTGATGCTGAAATGTGGTGCAATTGTGTAGGTTTTAACGGCAATAGGGAACTTTTGTATCTGTTCTATTGCTGTTGGAATGCTAGTTGAAATCATTGTCATGTATCCTATTCAACACCGTGCATATCGCCCTGGAATTGACAATTTGCTTGTTCTTCTCATTGGAGGAATTCCTATTGCCATGCCCACTGTTCTATCAGTCACAATGGCAATCGGATCACATCGCCTTGCCCAGCAGGTTGGTTTTCCCTAGCACGTGATATTTATATTGACTAGTTTTACAGCTTTACTGCAGTCCTATGCTAAAATTATGCAATGAAACTGCAGGGTGCCATTACAAAGAGAATGACTGCAATAGAAGAGATGGCTGGTATGGATGTTCTTTGCAGTGATAAAACTGGAACTTTGACATTGAACAAGCTCACAGTAGACAAAAACCTGATCGAGGCAAGTTCTGTAGCCTCTGTTGCTTTATTTAAAAACCCATCATGGTTCATGCTATTCATATTCAATGAAATGCTGAAACCTGTTGCAGGTATTTGCCAAAGGAGTGGATGCAGATACTGTTGTGCTGATGGCTGCTCAAGCCTCCAGGATAGAAAACCAGGATGCAATAGATGCTGCAATAGTTGGCATGCTGGCTGATCCAAAAGAGGTTGATTTATTGATCTCATGTTGTGCTTGTTTTATTCCTTTGCTTCTTCTGCACTTTGTGTGCTAATATTATCACTTTTTACAGGCTCGGGCTGGCATTCAAGAGGTTCACTTTCTACCTTTCAACCCCACTGACAAAAGAACAGCATTGACTTACATTGACAGGGATGGTAAAATGCATAGGGTCAGCAAGGGTGCTCCGGAGCAGGTATGTTAGTAAAGTCCTTTTTTTCCTTATAACAAGTACTATATGTTGTTTTGTGACACACATCATAAATTTTTTTTTTTATTGCATTTCAGATTTTGAATCTGGCTCACAATAAGTCAGACATTGAACGAAGAGTTCATGCTGTTATAGACAAGTTTGCTGAACGAGGCTTGCGTTCACTTGCTGTTGCATACCAGGTGATTTTCTATCCTTTACGAATTTTTTTTTTCCAAAAGGGATACCTAATTATTTTTGAAAAATTACGAACAGTTTTTAATACTCTGTACATGCTCTTTCAGGAAGTTCCAGAGGGGAGGAAAGAGAGTCCTGGAAGTCCATGGCAATTTATTGGCCTCATGCCTCTCTTTGATCCACCAAGACATGACAGTGCAGATACTATAAGGAGAGCTTTGAATCTTGGAGTAAGTGTGAAAATGATAACTGGTAAGTTTGTCTAAACTCAACACTCTGTAAGAACATTCTTTTTGAGCCTTTGGGGTGTGTGCACTAGAAGCTAATGCAAATGTCATTGCCACAATGGCTGAAATTTTATCAGGTGATCAGCTGGCAATTGGAAAGGAAACTGGTCGTCGTTTGGGTATGGGTACTAACATGTACCCTTCATCGTCTTTACTTGGGCAGAGTAAGGATGATTCAATTACTTCTTTACCCATTGATGATCTGATTGAAAAAGCGGACGGGTTTGCTGGTGTTTTCCCTGGTAATTTACTACTATTATTGCAACCACATTAAAGCCTCTTCCATTTATGTTCATTTTTGGGCAGATTATCTGCATGTTGGATTTATCGGCATATGTTTGTGGCTTTTTGACATTTTAAAATTAATCCAGAGCATAAATATGAAATTGTCAAGCGATTGCAAGCTCGGAAACATATTTGTGGAATGACTGGTGATGGAGTGAATGATGCCCCGGCTCTTAAGAAGGCTGATATTGGGATAGCTGTTGCTGATGCAACTGATGCTGCTCGCAGTGCTTCAGATATTGTTCTTACTGAGCCTGGTCTTAGTGTTATTATTAGTGCTGTTTTGACTAGTCGAGCAATCTTCCAGAGAATGAAAAATTATACAGTAAGTTTTTTCTTGGAAAAGGAAGACTGTGTAAATATTTTCTTCACATTGTGTGGTCTATTCGATAAGGAGGCAGTAGTTACTTAAATGGCACTTTAAATTTCTGTGGCTTTACGTTTCTTCTTTCCTGCCTTGCAGATTTATGCTGTTTCTATTACCATTCGTATTGTGGTAAGTTACTGTCTGCGTTTTGAGAGATTTGTTGTACAGTCCCTGTGGCTGGTATATATGTGATTAATTCACAGCTATTCTCTTACAGTTTTCCTTCTTTAATGACAGCTTGGCTTCATGCTGTTGGCTCTTATATGGAAGTTCGATTTTCCACCCTTCATGGTTCTTATTATTGCCATTCTCAATGATGGTATGCTTTTGCTTTTGTTTTATGTGTTCTCATGTGTCATTTTCTCTCTATCTGATTCCTCCCCTCATAACTATTGACAAGTTATCATTTGTAGTTCATTATAGATGTTAATATTACCTTTATATCTCATTTTATATTTTATCAATCTTTAACTAGAAGATGCAAACCCTGTGTTGTTGATATATAGAGGCTTATAGTTGGTAATGACATTTTAGAAGACCTTTAATCATGAAACTGCTGGAGTAAATTCTTTGCTTGGGTTCTATCTAGATACTCTGCTTACCATTGTAGAACAGGAGCATGGAATACTGGCTTCTCATCTATTTGCCAATTGTATTGAGTTTTGTGCTAGTGCACTTTCTAATCTACATTATCCTGGGTGGTTTGAGAAAAAAGGGAAGAAATACCCTACCCCTACGCATCTGTAAGAAGAAAAACTGACAATTAATTCCCACCTCTCCAGTACTACTGATGAATACTCCTTTTTCCCTATCAGAGGAAGGAATGATTACTTTGTTCCAAAAGCACTTTGATGACTTTCGAAACTGTGATCCTTTTCTGTGGAAGTTTATACCTTGTTCCTAAAATCAATTGTTCCATTAAAGAGCTTCTCAAATATAAGTGGCGTAAATTTCTTGCTGATTGATTATGATTTTGGCCTTCAGGTACCATTATGACCATATCAAAGGATAGGGTGAAGCCATCTCCTATGCCAGACAGCTGGAAGCTCTCTGAGATTTTTGCCACTGGAATTGTCATTGGCAGTTACTTAGCTATGATGACAGTGATATTTTTCTGGGCAGCATATGAGACTGATTTCTTTCCGGTATGTGGTGATGCTTTGAGTTTGACTGAACAAAGTGTTGAATTTCTACCTTTTTCTCTGATAATTGTTTATTTGTGTAGTTGCATCCATATTTCTGCACTGAGTTTTCATAGCTCATTAAGTTGACTAAGTTTCCTGGCCATTCTGCAGAAAACGTTTGGGGTTTCACACTTAAACAGACAATCAGCTATGACTGAAAGTGCACGTTCGGTTATCACGCACAAGCTTGCATCTGCTATATATCTTCAAGTCAGCACAATTAGTCAGGCTCTTATTTTTGTTACTCGATCTCGAAGTTGGTCATTTGTCGAGCGTCCTGGTCTATTTCTAGTTGGTGCTTTCATAATCGCCCAGCTGGTAAGTAACTTTTATGTCATAATGCTCATTTCTAGGCTGACTGACTTTTAAAGTTCATTTGCTTTGATTCCTAGATTAGATCTTAATTCAGCATTTCGACGTTGCAGGTTGCTACTTTGATTGCGGTATATGCAAATTGGGCCTTTGCTGCGATTGAAGGGATTGGTTGGGGTTGGGCTGGTGTCATTTGGCTATACAACCTCATCTTCTACATTCCACTTGATTTTGTCAAATTCTTCATCCGCTATGTATTGAGTGGAAGAGCTTGGGATCTTGTTATTGAACAAAGGGTATGGTTGCAGCAAGTTATTGCTGGTGTAAACTTTGAAAAGTGTTATTTTTACTTGTGCAGTTACTAACTGTTTTCTCTGTATTTGCAGATTGCCTTCACCAAAAAGAAAGATTTTGGAAAGGAAGAACGTGAGCTTAAGTGGGCACATGCACAAAGAACTCTCCACGGACTACAAGCACCAGAAGCGAAGATGTTCACCGACCGAACAAGCTACCATGAACTCAATCAAATGGCTGAAGAGGCCAAGAGAAGAGCTGAAATGGCTAGGTAACCTTTCTTGTGCAGAAGAATGTTATAGACTGTTCCCTCGTTTTCTTTTTCTGTTTTCAGAATTCTGTGGTTTTGGGATGCCCTAAATTTCATTTTTCCTAGATAGTAAAAAGATACATGAAAAAATTGGTACTAAACCACACTTTATATGTGAAGAAAAAAAAAAAAGATTTTGACCCCAAACCAGAACTTTGCTGCGCGCCCTTGTGCATATAATGGAGATATACATATTCTCTTCTGCTCACTTGAACTTGCCTTGTTGCAGGTTAAGGGAACTTCTTACTCTGAAAGGGCATGTGGATTCAGTGGTGAAACTAAAGGGGCTCGACATCGAGACTATCCAGGGATCATACACTGTCTGAGGTTAAAACCATGTGGTTATACAATAGCGTTAAGTATAAAGTGCTGAGCGTAAAGATTAGTACAGCATGTAGTTGTGAGTTAGTCTTTTTTTTTTTTTTTTATTAATTTTTTTTTCTTTTAAAAACAACTTATTTGTGTAAACATGCTTTTGCTATTTTGAAATGAAAAGTTCTCATGGGTGGTTCTTGCCATCCATTTCCAATTCATGGTCTTCTCTACACTGGTGTTGCAATATGCAATTATGGCTTATAACATAATCGTACAAGCTATTATAGTCGGGCTGCCTTAGATTTGTCGTCGTCCTTGAAGTTCCATTGCCATTGGTACGTAAGTAGTACTTCGTATATAAATGTCACTAACATCTGTTTAATTAACTAACAAGGTTATTTTATACTCAAAAGGAACTTATTTGTGATTTGGAAGATCACTAACATCTCTTAGAAGTTACAAGACTTGACAACACCGATCTTCATTAGACCCAATTAAACTGTAACATAACTAAAGTTACATGACATAATTTGCAATTCAGGTATAGAATGAGTGTATATTCATCATTAAAATGGTTAAGCAAAACAGAAAGAACGGTAAAAGCATCATTGCATCAGCATTTGATTTAGTTTAGTCTGTTTTTTTCATCTTTTGACATTGTAAGTGCATTTGTGGTGGATAACACTAGCCTATTTTCTAATAATGTTAAGATGCTTGTTTGTGCACGATTATTCCTGAAGCAGAATGTTCTTTGATACTTATGTTAGAATGCTATAACTTTCAAAGCTGTTTTTTCGAGAGTGGAATACGTCTACTTTCAGACGAGTAGTCCGACTAATCACCTAACACTACGGTAACTAACAAGGTGCGAAATGTATCAAGTCTAACAATAATTTGTCACTAATTGGCATTTAGAACTTTTCGTCCACTGTTATTAGTCGTATAAACAGACCCTTTTTTCGTTTCAAACGTTTTTGTGGTTTCTAGTTTTATTATTGTCCAAAGATTGTATAGATTTCAAGTTTTTAAAAGTCATGCTTTATTTTTGGATTGTTTTCTTGTGATTGATAGCACTTGTCTTTTGACTCTTTTCTATCTATTCCATCCATTTCTTCCACATTTTGTAATCTGTAGCATGTGGAACAAGACATGTACAAAATTGGTTGTTAAAGCCAAAACTGCAGTAATTGTCCCTTGCCATTTTCTCTACTAGAGGAGTAGGAGGTTTGGGACCATCTTTACCTTTGTTTTGTCGTCGCTCGCCCTCATATCTAATTATTCTAAGTAGTACATGGATCACAATAATGCAACTTCATCCCCAAACGTATGTTTTACGCTTACCAAACATGTTGTTATGTTAAGACATCATATAATTATACAAGTATATACGAAGTACTAAAGTAAAAATGTAACAGAAATTTCTTGTTTCTGCATTTTATTACTGTGAAAATCATACAGCTCCCTTTTGAGACTCACTAAGCTCTACACATCCAATAGGCTCTACATCTATTTTCTTGGCGTTTTCGCTACTGCCTTTGTACTTAAACCATTTAGCACAGACAAGGAAATAAGCAAAATTGAAGGTACATAGTGCAGCTATCAGGTAATAGAAGTAATCTAATTTCCCTTTGTTAAGATCCTCGTCTAACCAATCTCCTGATGCGCCTTTCTTTGTTGTTCTATGAACTATGGAGATCAGAAAACTGCTCAAGTAGCTAGACATTCCGATGCCTAAAAAGAAGATGGATCCAGCAATGCTCCTCATGTTCTCCGGAAACTGTTTGTAGTAGAACTCTACTTGTCCGATTGCCATGAATGCTTCAGCAAATCCTGCTATGCCTAAAGGAAAAACCAGCCAAAAACTTGACATTGAAGAAATCTCTCCTTTTCTTGGGAGATTTCCGAGTGTTGGTTGTGTAAGAGCAAGGTTCCTGCGATGACTTTCTACTAACCCTGCCACAAGCATGGTTAGAATAGATAATATTATTCCGATTCCCATCCTTTGAAGGATTGTTATTCCACCCTCTTTTCCCCTGATTTTTTCGAGGAATGGGACTAGTACTCGATCATAGATTGGGATCCAAACAGTGAGGCTTATCATCATGAAAACAATGTAGGATGAAGCTGGAATTTGGAAATTTGTTTTTCCAAGGCGTCTATTTGATTGAAGTGCTTGGAATATCACGTACGTGTGCATTTGCACAACAGGAACATGATATATTATGGCTGATGCCCATATGGGTAACACTCTTAGTACACATTTCAACTCTTCTACCTGCTGCATCGTGCAGAGTTTCCAGGCGTCTACTGCTGAACCATCCGGTTTAATTTGGTCTTCAGGGGTTATAATCGCGGCTTTCTCAAGAAATCTGTAAAAGATTTCATTACATTTTCAGTAGGTGTAACACAATATCTATTCAAAATCTAAACAATGCTGTCAACTTTCTAATCTAGTCCTTTTTCGTGAACATACACGTCGATTAATAGTTTAGAAGAGTTTCTACCTGAACTGATTTGTGTGAGATAACTTGGAATTGATAGAATCAGAAGGCAAATATTTGAGCAGAGAACCAAACTGATGAGAATCCGGGTGCTTCAGTTTTCGTTTTCTGACTGCAGCAACGAAAACCTGAACTAAATTCACCATTGGACTACCTTGGGGCTTAACCTTCACATAGATGTTCGAACCCATGAAAAACAGTACACAAGCTAATAACATAAGAGCCGCGGGAATGGCTAACCCAATACTCCAACTCACATTGGACTGCACATAAACTATCAGTGTCAGAGACACCATTTGTGCAAAAGTGTAAGTGAAGAAGTACCAATTGAAAAAACTGTTGATCCCTCGCTTTCCTGATTCTGTATTTGGGTTGAACTGATCAGCCCCGAAGGCTAAGTTACACGGCCTTATGCCTGCTGCTCCTACTATCAGTAGTCCGAACCCCATCAGCAAAAATGCTAACTGCCCTTGTGATGGTCCATTGCAGACTTTTGCTTCGTCGCCACAAGGTGATGGATGAAGTTTCTTGATTACTGCTGTTAGGTCTATCACAAGTAATCCCTGAAAAAAGTTTGCAGAAAGTAAGATTTTGCTGTTTGAAAGAGTTTTTTCTTAGTTTGAGTTTTCTGTTGTTCGAATAATCTGCTAAATCATTGCTAGTTTTAGTATCTTTCAAGATATGAAACTCTGAAACTTGAAAATGAAGCAGCAAAAAACAGGAACTAAAACATCCTAAATTTGATGTGTTGAGTTTGTTCAGTATCTCTGTCAGTTATGAGATTTCGGAAATTGTATACCGTATGATATAAGCTGCGTAACCAACCTTAAGTTAGTCATACGTATATTTCTTTACTACTTATGTTAATTTTGTAAAATGACTGCAGAAATTTAAACAAACTGAGAACTCTGCAGTTTTAGGAGTGAAAGGTAAGCTGCAAGCATAATCTGACACTAAATCCTGCTATATTGCTGTACTATTGCACCTTAGTTCAACTGTGGTCTTTGAACATGAAAATACTGACTGATAAGACTATGCAAGAGACAGATAAAAGTACCAAAAACGAGGCAATCGTAGCGAATCCCAAGGTGGTGTACCGGCCAAAATAAGTATCAGAAAGGAAAGCACCTAACAGAGTTGCAAAGTTGGTGGTACCATTGAAGACAGTGATCAAAGTTGTTGCTGTTATAGTCTTCATGTTAAAAACTGTTGTTAAGTACACCAACAAGTTGGACAAGGTACCAATTGCCCCAAGCTTCTCAAATGTCTCATTTCCTGAAATATTTGTACACGATTAGTTCGATTATTACTTGTGATTATAGTAGTATGAACAAAAATCGCGGTATATTCTTACCTATGATGAAAGGCATGGCCTTTAATCCTTTGTAGTTGAACTTTGGCTTTTCATTATCTACAACTGTTTTAGGTTCTTCCATGGCTGTTCCTAGGATTATGTTGTTTCTTTTGTTTTTGATAATGTTCATAGTGCTTTGAGTGAGCTCTTTATAAGTCAGAAATATTGGTGCTAAGTTTAATTATTGAAGGCTCTTTGATATAAGGTTTACCTACCTTGACCTCTTTCCAAAAAGAGAATTGGACCTTTTTTTTTAAAAAAAAATGTGCTATATGTCACCTCATTTTGCTCTATAATTTTTTCAAATTGTACGATATTGTATCGGTGGGTTAAAATATGTCATACGGACAACAACTAAAACCTTTAAGTTTTAAATTGAAGTCCTGAATTAAACTTATTTGAAATTATAAACTCAGACTTTAGCTTATATGAACTTATAAAATTCCGAATATGACTGGATTTAGAGTATGGTAGGACGGAGTATGACACTTCTATTCCTTGGACTAGAAAACAACTATCCCTACCTTGTTTCTTGGGGTTCATACAATAAAATCCCCTGCATCTAGGAGTGCCACATTATCATGGTCACAACCACACATCAAATATCATTCTCAACGGATTTTCCACAATTAAGGGGTTAAACTAAACTGAATTGAATCGATGTTCTTTATACTCCGTAATAGAAAACAAAGTTTCTAATATGATTGATTTGAGAGTACGTCGAGTAGGACATTTTTAGTTTTACAAGATTGACTAGACGTCAGCTTGCCATTCCTACCATACTTCTTTGCGCTCACACTATGAAAATGTTGCTTGAAAACGATACGAGTACTAGAGTCATCACCGTGACAGCCGAAATGCAAATGTCATGTTATATTGTTAATGGTATTTTATGCTGTCAAACAAAATCTTAAGAATCTTAAATAGTATATTAAATTGGTTTAAATAAAGTTTAAGATATCATATAGCATCATATATTTGTGTATAATTCAGTTCACCTTTCTCACTTTCTGTTGTGTTCTAGATTTCTAGTATCAAGGTTGGCAATCACTTACTGATTAATGAGCATTCACTATCAAACGAGATAAACGTACATTTCATGATTAAAACATGAAATAGTGGTTTTAAAAAAAGAAAAAAACAAAAGTTTTAAATTAAAAAAGCGCTTTTGAATAATGTTAAAAGGCGTTTTAAGGGTGTCAGCAAGGCAAGATAACATGGCGTAGATGATATTAACTTTTAAATAAAGTTGATGGATTTTGAATAAAGATTGTGCTAGCGTGTCACTTATCACTTTTATTTAGGTATAAGTAATTCACTGATGTTTATTTAAGACTTTACCGACTAAATTAATTGAACGTCCGCAATTAGAAGCTCATTCTCTAGTGTTCTAGGCTCTAGCTGGAGATGACTATCACATAAATCAATTCATGCAGACTATTTATATGACCGTATAGGCTGATAGTGACTTCTCAATCCTATTATGCCGCTTTTGATTTATCTTCTCACGCGGCCTAGCCTTGTGGTTGAATGCTTTGTTACGCTTCTTTGGTACATTGCATTTTCTGTCTCTTAGCCAGTAATGGTCTTTGAGCAGCTTGGATGGTTCTCTTTGATTTTTGCTTCCTCCTCCCCTTCGAAATAATGAATTACGATAAGATTTGGAAGTTCAAATGTACGCAATACAATCAATGATCTTAGATCGAGTGAAACATGTTTTACTAGTGTTAAAGTGTTAAACACATGATACATCACAACTAAAACGAGTTTTGGGTTTCATGATCATCAAATTGTCACCTATTATTCTGTTAACAATATTGTTTATAATAATGTACAACTGATTATACCTTGTGCATGTTATAATCATTATTATTTATTCAATCATGTAGTTCATCACTCTTGTACGTACATGAGCAAAAATTCTATCTTAATTGTGTCGGTGAATATTCTCCGTGTGAGAGACACCCCCTTGCATTGGTTCCACCTTCTCCTTTGGTTACAATCTCTTTCTTCTAAAACAAAACCTAAAGTATCTTACATCCCCTCAACAAACAAAAAGTTAAAGGAATTTAATGGGATATTCCATCAAATTTTTGTTCCTATTTAATTAAATTGACAACTACTAGTAATTTATACAGTATATGGAGACGAATTTCTCATTGATAATTATCTTTTTGCGGTTGATTATACGTTTCTATGGTCCCCAAAGTTTTCATAGCCTTTAATTGTGGGAAGTGCGCATTAAATTTAAATAAATCACCTATTGCCATTAACAAGATAGTATCTATCTATCATCTTAAGATGATAAGATTCCAACTTTCTGAAAAACAATTCAAGTTATGTTACGCTTAGTGACACCACTATTAATTATTTTTTGGTCCCCATGTCATGTGTTGCTATAGTGGTAAAAAAGACGCATTTTCGTGGTGCAAAATCATAGTACTAGATATTACTTGAAAGACTCTATCGGTGAATTTTCTTAGCTTCAATTCAGATCAAAATATATTTTATCCGCCAAAATTTCATTTTTATCATTTGAAAAATCTTTATATTGTATGGATTTATATGAGGCTATGAGCTACTCATATGATCGAGCTTACTTTAATTGAATTTAGCTGAATACGTACTCGTTACTTTTTCTGAGTGATCGAGCTTTTTAGTTGAGGATTGAATTTTGGTGGAGCCTATTCCTGAACATTTTTTTCTAGGTTTCAAAAATAATAATAAAGTCAAAGCTTTGATCTTGGAATTGTAGGGATTGTAAATTTGTAATCATTCATTTTTCGCATCATTTGATTTACAACACACAAAAAGTGTAACATCATAAGATTGAACTTAGAGAGCCTTGAGAACCTCTTACTCTCTTTACTTGAGTACAAATTAGAAGAACAAGAACTAAAGATTATGCATTAAGATGACATTTATAATTAAACTAAGCCACTAATTAAGCTAGTACTTGTAGTATGTTCTTCTATGTTCAAACAAGAGGTATTTCGGATTTGATTTCATCTAAACTTTCATCACTAGAGGTACTAATACTTTCTCTATACCTATACCACTTTGAACACACCAAAAAATAGAAAAGATTAGCAAACTGTAAGCAAGCAATGACATAATAAAAATAATCTAGCCTTGCTTTGTTCAAATCCTCATTCAACCAACTTCCACTCTTCGAGTTCCTACTCATCTTATCAACAACAGACTGCAGGAAACTGCTTAGGTAACTCGAAACAGCCATCCCACAGAACAAGAACGCGCCACCAATGCTTCTCATATTCTCCGGGAACTGCTTATAGTAAAACTCAACAAGCGAGATCATTGCAAATGCTTCTGACAGTCCTGAGAGTACTAATGGAAGCACCAACCACATTGCTGGGAGTGATGATATGACACCTCTTTGAGGATCGACTCCAAGACTCGACTTAGTCAGAGCCACTACTCTTCTTCTGTGCTCAACTAGCCCGAAAACAACAAGGGTAATAATATTGAGACCAATACCAATTCCTAGTTTCTGCAGGACTGTAATCCCATTTTCTTTTCCTGTCATTTTTCTGAGTTTCGGAACTACGATTCTGTCATAGACAGGTATCCAGATTGTCATGGCTAGCATGGAGAATATGGAGTAGGACGCGGCTGGAATCTTGAAGTTAGTCCCTCCTAGGCTTCTGTTGGACTGTAAGGCTTGGAATACGACGTAGTTTCCTGTCGTTACCATGGATATAGTGTAGAAAACTCCAGAAATCCAGATGGGAAATACTCTGATTACACATTTTACTTGTTCTATATGCTGTATAGGACTGAGTTTCCAGGGATTTGCTGCTGATCCTTCGGGATTAAGTTTGTCTTCGTCTGTTATAATAGCTGCTTTGTCAAGGCATCTACAAAGCACAGAAAAAACAATGTCAGATTAGTTAATTGTAACGGTGGCTATTGCAACTAACAATGCCAGTTACTAAAAGTCATTTTTCGCCAGCTACTAATAATTTTGTTACTTTAGGATTGGCGGCAGTTTTTTTCCAGACATCTAAAAATAGTATAAAGTATAACTGTTAAACGGTTATACCTGAATTGATCAGAATGAGGGAACTTGGAGTTGATAGACTGATCAGGAACATGATCAAACAAGGAGAGGGAAGGCTTTTCGGGCAACTCCAAGCCGCGTTTCTTAAAAGCAGCCACGGTGACCTGCACCACACTCACAAGGGGACTACCTTGAGGCTTAACCATAACATACATCTTAGTCCCCAAGAAGAACAACGCACACGAAAGAAACATGAAAAAAGCCGGTATTGCAAGGCCTATACCCCAGCTAACATCAGTCTGAATGTACACAACCAAGGTTACAGAGATCATGATTGCGAATGTAAGCGTGAAGTAGTACCAATTGAAGAAGCTGCTGATCCCTCGTTTACCCGATTCAGTTTCCGGGTCAAATTGATCTGCTCCGAAAGCTAAGTTACATGGCCTAATTCCCCCTGCTCCAATGATCAAAAATGCTAATCCTCCTAGCAAAAATGCTAGCTGCCCTGTTGTTGCTCCTACGCAATTTTCGCCTGTAGCGCAGTGTGGAGGGTGTAACGATGGTACTACTGCTGTGAATGTTAGGAATAACATTCCCTACAAATAAAATTGACATATGTTAACTTCCTATAATTTTCTCGGAATGAAAATAATATATTTCTTAATTTCAACCAAACGATTAGACCACTTAAAATGTGTTACGTGTATGAGTAAAGTAACGTAAGTTACCAAGAATGAGGCGATGCTAGCGAACCCCAAGGTCTTGTACCGGCCAAAGTAGGTGTCACAAAGGTAAGCACCAAGGAGGGTTGCCAAATTGGCTGATCCATTGAAGATGTTAAGAATATTTGTAGCATTCATCCTATTCATGTTAAATACTGTGGTTAAATACACCAACAAATTGTGTGATGTTCCTATTGTTCCTAGCTTTTCAAACGTCTCATTTCCTGCATAAATGCACAACAATTTATAAACTATATTAGCATCAATTTTTTTTGTGAATAATTAACTAAAAATAACAACAATTTTATTGTTCATGTTTACTTTCCTCGACCCTGTGATGTCACATTCACAATGTTCAACTCGTACCACTGGACCAAGACAAGATCGAGAAATCATAACTACTTGTATATACTCCCTTCATTTTTTAGTACTAGCTAATATAAGTGTTCTTTAAGAAAAAATGAAAGATATTTTTTCCATTGTAAATCATAGATGATAATCTTCCTACATTTATTGTGATTAATGAATTGAATTTGCATAAATTTTGGAATAATCATGAGATTTGAAATATATGTTAACTTTTCACAATTTTATAAAATGGTGTTTGCTAAACAAATTACAAGCTAACTCAAGCTAAAAATTAGTATTCCTTTCGTCTCTAAAAGTTTTGTTTGTTTTAATCTTATTAGAGACAATCACCGTCCAAATAAGAAGAGCTTTTAAAGACCGAAAAAGTATTATAAAAGAGAAAAAAGGTGAGGGTATGACATAGGTACCTATAACAAATGGCATGGCTTTGACACCACTATACACAATTTTCTTCTTGTTATTCTCCTCCATGCTTTCTTTCTTGTCAATCTCCATATTATTGCAACCTAGCAATGAATGAAAAAGAATTCTTTTTATTTTTTTTATTTTTATATATACTATATGATTTTTGGGAGATGAGAGTGTTAGGAAATATTAATTTCGAAATACTTTTGTTTGAAAATGTAGATCGGTTTATATAGATGGGGAAAATGAACAAGTATCCTGAAATTTATTCTGACATTAATGTTTGCTGTCACTTTGTAGCAACTAGAGACTAATAATGTGGTGTATATGATTTATCTAACTTTTGATAAAACGGAGTAGTTTCCAATTGGAATTTGTCATTTCCAATATAATGGTCCACAATAATGCATGCATGATTGATGTATGATGTACACAAGTTTAGGGCCTCTTCTCCTCCGCTTAAGTTGAATTTAGTTCAATCCAGTTCACTTCACTTCACTTTAGTTCCGTTCAGTTCCTAATATACTCCTCTCATAAAATATTCAGTTCAATCCAGTTCAATTCATTTCAGCTCCAATTAGCTCAGTTCAGCTCAGTGAATTAGAACAGGCCCTAAGTACTCCGTTTGGTTTTTAAAATATGTTCCATTTTGAATTTTAATAATTTTATAAATTGCTGTATTAAGAGGGTAAGTAGATCTGTTACTTAACATGTGTGGTTGTATATAAATTATAAAGTAGGAAGAAATCGTGATTACCATGGTAACAATCGTTTAGAAACAACTTGAAAAGTAACGTGAGACAATCTTTACAAAAAATGGGGAATTAATATAAATTAGTTAAAACATCACAATTAATGCAAGAATTCAAATTTTATTTTGTTCTTGCGTACAGCAATTTACAATAATGCATTATGCATATGAATGATATTATGTAAATGAGGAATTCCTGCCTATAGGATGAACACATATACACGCTTTTTGATGTCTTATCAATCAAAATATCATAATTTGGACAAATTATAATAAATCCATCATGTATTTTGTGAATGACAAATTCCTGCATCCTGCCTTTGTTTAAATCAATTAATCATAGTACAAGGCTCTTGTTATCGACATACATGGAAAACTCCAACCATTATCTACCTAATTAAGAATACTTTTATTATTGTTAATTAATTAATTTGGTCAAGAATATGATTAAATGTACAGTACAATTGGGTATGATGATCTCTCACTCATCACTTAATGTTTGGCAGCTGCATATAAGTATTTTTTTCGTTTTTGATTGCCGAGTGAAGTACCATGATATTTTAGGAGATGAGGCCAGAGGATAAAAAGATAAACGAGGAGCTCATGTGACGAGGAGAAAGATAGAAAGAATCATTGTCCAAGTAAAGTAATATTTCAAACAAAACAGAAAAGGTACAAAGTTACAAACTTATTTATGTAATACTATATCACTATAATATGATCGAGAAATTGAGAATCAAAATGTATTGGGTGAGCCAGTTTTATCATGCATCTGATATATCCAATAACTTAAAACATGTATCTATAATCATAAGATAAGCTAAGAATGTTCAAAAACTTATACCTGTCGTCTTACCATGCATGATGAGTATACTCGTATAATACTTTCTTGATCATCATTGAGAATACATGCAAAAGTAAGGGTTTGTTCTCATACAATTATTTTCAATTCAGTTCAGTTCAGCTCTAATAAGTTCAGTTCAATTCAGTTTAGTTCAGCTCGATCATTTCAGTCAATGAGAACAGACGCTAAGACTAGTCAACTGGATGGAAGAATAAAATTGAGAAGCTCGTGTCTCTATAATAATTGCGTAAACGAGAAACATTTTTGTATCGAAAATAAGATCCAAAGGTCACTTTTTAGCCGCACCATGCATATTAGCACTAATTCTTTTAGGTGGGAACATTAATTGATTAATCAATCAATTAATTAGAAACCTAAACTCTACGATACTTACTACTTACTCCTTTGAATTAACTTTAGGGTATATTCTCAACATACTTAACCTGAAAAAAAAAATAATTAAAAAAAAAAAAGTAGGACAGAGATCTTTGTGTGTGCATACAACCACATGAACTACTACTATTTATATTTTTAATTATTTCGAACTAATAATAACTTATTTTAATACTACCTCCGTTACATATTAGTTGCAACTTTATTTGGGGATTATTTGTGAGAGATAAAATATTTCAAATTTGCAACTAATATGTACGGAGGTAGTAATATGTGTGATTAAATCTCACTGAGAGAATGGACCATCCAATTCTTAACTTGAGAGGAAGTTTCTATCAGTGTGCCTATTGGTACATTTGTTTGTAGCTTTGAATCTCAAGACAAATCCAAAATACAGAGTTAAATGGTGTTCATACATCGACTCGATCTACTAGTGTTCGTTGCTGTCTTGAGTGTCTTTATATCACATGCATGAATGAAGAACATACGTGACCAGTCCACTAAAGATTCAAACAATAAAATGTAAAGGGTTTTTCATTTCAATTTTTTTTTTATATAAAGAAAACAAAATCTTGTAGGGTACGATCTTAAGTCTTATTATAATGTCGGTCAATAGTCAACTAACGATTTTTACATAATAATATGAGGAGTAAGGCTCTGTTCATTTTACCTTAAAAAAATAATATTAAGTAAAAAATAATTTCAGTTCAGTAAAAATAATTTCAGTTCAGTAAATATCAATTTTCTTAAAGAAGAATTATAATACAAAATCAGTAAAAAAATAATTTCAGTTCAGCAAATTTAATTTTAGTTCAGTAAAATTAATTTAAGTTTAGTAAAATTAATTTAGGTTCAGTAAAAATAATTTAAGTTCAGCACATATAATTTTGTTTCACTAAAAATAATTTATGTTCAGCAAAAATAAGGTGAAGTGAACGAGGCCTAGTACGTAAACATAATTTATAAAGTATTATAATTTAGGCCCTATGTTGATTGTCTGAATTATTAGATTAAGAAAAAAAAGCCTTTAAATCTAATTACCTTATTGTCTAGAATTATCTTTTAAAAAATATTTAATCAGAATAAATATTAATTCTTAACTTTTTTTTTTTTTTTTTTTTTTTTTTACGAAATAAGTTAGAATAAGATTAATAAGATGCATGAAACAAATATGACAATATTTTTTATTTTAATAATAATATAATATGACACAATCTTATCTCAATTATATATATATATATATATATATATATAAAGGGAGTTTTTTCCCGAGTTTTTAGAGAGCCACGTAGGATCTTAGCGTGCCATGTAAAATTAAAAATTTTTGTTGTAGCCAATTAAATAAGAGATTATTAATTAATTTTAGAATTAAATAATTCAAATGCCACATAGAAAAAATTGACGAATGAAATTTTTAAGTTTAAATTAATTAAATATTATATATTATCTTATAATATTAGGAATTATTTAAATATATAACAAATTTTAGCACATTAATATAAAAAAAATTATTTAAAAAAAAGCTAACAAATCATGCATCGCACGGGTTTCATCTAATATTTTCACATTTTGAGGAATGGAAAAAAACTATCCCATATGTAGCCAATCACAAAGTTAACATTATTTGAGCTTATCCAAGTCACTAATGCGTACGTGTAATATCATACATGGATGATGCATAATCATTAATTAATTTGTTGACATCATGGATGATGCTTAATCATCTGTAATTCACTACTTTGTTGACAATAATAATGAAGAATTGCACAAATTACCTATATTTTACGGCTATCAACTTGGACGAAATTCATGGCTTATTATTGTTTGCTTGTCCACAAACTAATTTGATGAATCCAACTAATTTCTAACCTACAAGCTCCACTAATTAGTGTTATAGTGTGGAGTCAAATCTCAATAATACTTCCCAAATAAACATAATAGGTAATTAAATTACACTTCTAATTTGTTGATGCTTGTGAGTTGTGAACCATTTAAGACTAATTAGTTAGATGTTTATAGAAGATACCCTACGTAACAATATTGATAATAAAAGAAAAATGATAGCTCCCGTCCAAAAAAAAGCAAGAAAAAAAAAAAAGATAGTTGATCCCACTTTTCTCAATAAAAAAATAAAATAAATAAATAAAATAATACTAATATACATAGTTTTTTTTAGAAATAGAAAATGATAGTTGCAAGCTTAAGATTAAAGATGGCTTTAGGCTAGGCCGGCACCACCCTAGGTCGAGCCTAATTTTTTGGGCTCAGTCCTCCGCTCGTTATAGGTCTATTTGAGCCCATATCATGGGCCAACATCCTAGTAATGCATACCTTATCTTCGTCTTTTATATTTATATTTTACCTTTTTTTAAACATTCTACTATTTTTATTTTTTTATTATTTTTTTTTTTGGTCACCAGCATAAGGATTTTTACCCAATTTAATTTTCTCTTATCATTCTTTATGTTTCTAGTCTATGTCAGTATATACATTACTTTATACGGAGTATTTTATTTTGTACTTGTACAATTATTGTTGACGGTTAATATGAATGTTTTTTTGGTGTGATAAATTAGCATATTTTATACGGAGTAACAAGTAATTAGTAATGCATTTAAAAAATAAAAATAAATAAATAAATAAATAAAACCCTCCGAGCCAACCTTTGGACCAACCCTTCGGCCGACCTAGCCTCGATGTACCATGGACATGGGCCACACTTGGGCCTAACTTTTCAAAATTTGAGTCGAGTCTTACTTTACCTAAAATTTTCATATCATATAGAGGAATTCGATTTAACTCATTTCTATTTATCAACTTCTCTTATCTTGTCTTGCTACTATTTATCTGAATTTATCTAGTATTTGTATGTCATACAAATTTATTGTTTATAATTGTAATTGAAATTGGGTAGCCCTTATTAACCTTTAGCTTATTCTAGGTTAATAAGGTTTATAAAGTTTAGATTACAAATGAATAAGTTCGAATAAGTCTTATAAGGTTTTATAAGTCCGAAAAAGTTCAATTTTGTTTAAATAAGATAAAATCAAGTGAATAGTATATAGCCTAAATGAAGACCGAAAATAATTGAATAAGATTCCTCAAATTATTTATTAATAGGTTTCCTCAAGGCCTCAAATCACACCAAAGATATTTAACACACTCCATATATTGATTGTACAAGATTGATATTGGACCAAAGACAGCTCCTTGTTCTTATCCTCCATTCCATACTCAGATCGAAACAAATTGATTAAATTTTTTTTCTTATTATTAAACAAGTGTTTTAAGATAAAGAGAACATGACCATAGCATCGAATACAAAAGGTTAAGATCAGAGCATGAACGTAATTTAACAAAGAAAAATAATTAAGGAAGTGAAAATTTGAAAAAATATACACATCTGATATTAGGTGCATTCAAGCAAAAGATAGTATTGGGTTACGGCGAAGATTAAATTCAAATATGAACGTAAAATAAATTCAATGTTTTTTTTAAAAAATGTGAATGCAGAATTTTTCTAAACATTGACTAGATATTGACAGATGACTCGTGAAAGGAGTTAGCTACTCCGTAGTTAATTTCTGAGAGTGCGTCCAATGTTTGCAATAAGTAGTGCTGTTAAGAAGCCTAATGATTGATAGAATCATATTTGTATTTAAATGATATATATGTATGTCATTGAGTGATTGATTGATTTTGAGTTCCAAATCTTGCAATAACTCCAATGACCCAGAAAAGTATACTTTAGATATTGCTAATGCAGGACAAAAATAGAGACTATTGTTGTGGATATGATATACTCCTTCTGTCCTTTATTTTTAGCCTCATTACAAATTTATGGGTCAAATTTATAAAACTTTAACGTATAAGTTATTATATATATCAAGTTTTTGAAATTTTAACGCGTATAAAAATGGAGATATATATGGTATTACGGTAGAAGACACGCCTTGAAGATCATGAAAAGTCAAATGGAGCAAAAAAAAAAAAAAATAGGAATAGAGGGAGTAATGTCCTTAAGAAACGGGTCAATTAAAGACTCTTGCAACGTCTCTTTCTTTGGTGGAGGCAATTAGATTTGATGGTAGCTTTAGGCAACACTTTGATTTGATTGTAGCTTTAGGATTGTCCACGGTCAATGATACAAAGCGCATCAAGAGTTACCATCGTAAGAAAAGTCTCTAAATATTTTTTTCAACAGCATGTAATACAATGTTAAGTTAACAAAAAGTTGTAATACAAACTATGGAGTATTATTATTCTTTTTATTTCAAAATAATTATCCTTCAAGATAATTAAATCACGAAGTTTAAGAGATATTTCCTAATATAATGGTAGATGTGGTAAGCAATTGTTGTTTGTGTTTGTACCGTTCGAGTCATGTGTAATTACCATCAATAGTGAGTCATTTAGTCCTATTTTGTGTCGATTAAATGCTATGTAAGCTGGAATTAGTTATAATATACTTCCTCTGTTTTTAAATAGTTGCAACACACTCTTTTTAACGCTATTTAAGAAAAGGTCTCATATGATTTATAACACTTAAAATGGAGGAGAGAGATTGTTGAGAGTATAATTTAGTGGGTCATGAGATACTTTCTAATTATAATGTGTTGCAACTATTATAACATTTCCATTTTAGGGAAGTGTTGCAACTATAAAGAGTCAGAAAAAGTACTAAACGTCCTAGACATGTTAATTTTCTACGTTGGTTAAGAGTAGATGGGGTAAATATTGTTTCATATCAAAATATTATCATAAAATTTTGATTCCCAGACGAATATCCTAATTTAGTATTCAATCTTCTAGTAAAAAGAGAGAAAGAGGGTGACAAAGAGTAATAATATACATGTAGATGAAATTTTATAATTATAGGTATTTGATACCATCGAGACTTTAACCAATTATCCTTGATTTACATCCACTTAATTAAGTTTTTGAATAAAGTATAATTTGTCAAGCACATATACTATTTTGGTATTTGATGCTTTATCTTATATTCATGTCAATTGATATGAGGTTTCCAAAAAAAAAAAAAAATGTCAATTGATATGAAAACTGAAGACGATATGGTATGCTAGTCCAGCAAAAGTTGATGAATTTTCTTTATGTGGCATAATTAGGCAACTTTAGTCGTCATGTGAAAGCAAAATACCTAGATAAAACCGTAAAAACCTTACCAAGCAATTCACTCTTTCTCAAGAGTGTAACTGACTTCAATTCCAAAAATAGCATAATTTTAACAAAGTTTACTTTGAACCTAGAAACTACCTCAACAAACATATTAGAAGCACTAGCACTCCATGTACAAATTATCACCAACCAAGGCATCCATCTCAAAAATTAGGGTAGAAGGCGATAACATACTAGTGATAAACACAATTAAAAGTAAATGGAATATTTCATGTCTCCGTGGATTTGGGAAAGATTCAAAATGTCATCAACAACATAAAGTTGCTACTATAAAAAAAGTTCGAAGATCAAGAAATTTCATCAACAACATGAAGTTGCTTCTATAAAAAAAGTTGAACATCAGGCATAGAAAATTATTCTTCTTTATACATAGATGCTTATAATATAAAGTCCGCAACTCCTTTCAATTATTCATACCGAGAAATTAGGTAAGATCAAAGGAGAGTCTCTTACTTGTATATTTACCTTATAAAAAATAAAGAGAGTAAAGTAAAAACTACTGGGCCACTTCGACAACTAAAAAAGTTGACCAAAACCCGGACAAATTTGGGTTGGGCCAGCGGACCGGGCTAACTTTGATTAGCTTTATTGAGCGCCCAAACCATTCATACATGAGTAGTTGTAATCCTAATCGGGAGACATACAAAAGAGAAAATTGTTGTTTTCTCCATATTAAAAATCATTGGATAAGCTTTTAATTATTATTATTATTTTTTTTAAAAGAGAAAAATATTTCTTGTTTCAAAAAAAAAGAGAAAAATAAGTGTGATTTAAGAGTTTAAGATGTAAAAGAACTTAAGAATATGTGGCTGTTAATAGAAATCCTCCTTGATATTATCTCATTGCTGATGATTGTATATGAATTTGTAGTAATTCCATTAATAAGAAACACTTGTGATATATTTGACCAGCATTTATACATGATTGTCTTCTTTTAGGTGAATGCTTTCACTATTCCCCTTATTTCATAATAATTACAACACTTTAGTTGGCGCATATGTTAATGTTCAACTTTGAACATTAATATTTGTAATTATATATTATTAGACAAAATGTTACTCCGTAATATAATGGAAATATAAATAAAGACTAATTCAATGGCAACATATGTTTATTATGTATTACGAGTAATAAAAAATATAGTCAAAGTAAGCAAAAAGTCAAAAGTGTTATGATTATTACAAAACGGAGGGAGTATATTTTTACAACTCTTTAAATAATATCCTTTGCTAGGATTTTCCTTAGTTGATTTTTGTAATTAACTTTTGTAATAATGAAGAATCTTATCTATATTTATATATCATCTCTACTATCCCTCCATGTTTTAATAAGTGTTACACTTACCAAATGCGGCCGTATATTTTAATGTTATATTTTTCTCCTTTCATAGTCCCCACCCAAATCCACTATTACTTGTTTTTTTTTTATTACGTAGTATTTTTTTTTATTACGAGTATTTATTTTCTCTCATATTCATTATTTTTCAATAAACTATTAACTCCACTATTTTTCTTTTACAATTTTTTAATACTCCATCTATCCCACTTATTTCTTATTTTATTTAAATCAATTAAATTGGCTAAACTATGTGTCGGTCAAAGTGTAACACTTATTAAAATACAGATCAAGTATATAAGCTAAGAGGGATAGTGTGGTGTCCACCTTAGAAGACCTTAATACGAATTTTGATGTATACTACAATATCAAATAGTAAAGATAAAGTATTGCAACTATCTTTTCATTTCTCAATTATTCTACATTCCTATTTAGATCTTACTCTGTATCATATGGAAGTCAACAAAACTATTGGGTAAATCGGAATATTGGCCGGAATAGGAGAAGAGTGGTGATATCTATATTATCTATTGGTTTTGGTTTTTAATAGGTGATTTTTTTATTTTCGAAAAAATAGGTGGTCACTTCAATAAAGGGTGCTTTTTGAGGTGGATAATTACAAAATTTCATACAGATTAGTTTACTCGTAAAATATATAAACGGGACAATATCAAAGTTTCGTTTAAGTTAAAAATAAGTTCAAATAAGTGAAAATCGGTTACGAAAACTCACGTTTGACAAAAAATTTTAAGGACAAATCGTCTTTTTGGGTAACACGAGTACGATGTATTTTAAACAGTGGGAAACAAAACCGGGTGCGACTTCACGAGTTCACGACTACCTCCAAATCCAAGAAATAAACCAATTCCCCTAATCGGTTAGAATTTTTGCAACATCCAGTTTTCATGTTTCTTCTACTTCAATTTTCACCAAATCAAATCTTCAATCTTCCTTCATTTTCAATCGCACTGTAATTTCTCACTACCCAATTCATCATGAATCCAGTAGAAGATCACACTAAGCCGTTGACTTCCAAAAGGGGTCGAAAACCGTCGATTAAGGTGGTAGAAACCCTCGGGAATCTGCCGGAAAACACTCAGATTCCGGTGAGGAAACGCGGCCGACCGCCGAAGTCGGGGCCGTCTGTGAGGAAGCGAGGCCGACCGCCGAAGACGAAGGAAGAAAGTGGTGATGGAGGAGAGAGAGAGAAAAATGGGGGTGGAAGTCGGAAGAGAAAGGGGGGAAATGATGAAGGTGATGTGGGTTTTGATGGGGAAGTGAAGATTGAAGGAGGGTTATTGAGTATTGGGTTAGAAGGGGTTGATTCTGGGGAGAAAGTTGAATGCACTGAAGGTGTTTGTGAAAATGCCTCAGAGAAAATGGGTAATAGGAATGTTAGGAAAACTAGGGGAATGGGAGTGGGAATGGAGAAAGTTAGGAAGAAGGTATTGGATGGAGATGGGAATGAGGTTGGAGCGAATACTTGTCATCAGTGTAAGAGGAATGATAAGGGAAGAACTGTGAATTGTAGTAAATGTACAAGGAAAAGATTTTGTTTGATTTGTATCAAAAATTGGTATCCTACTAAGACTGAGGAGTATTTTGTTGAATCTTGTCCGGTTTGTCGAGGGAATTGTAATTGCAAAGCTTGTTTGAGGTTAGAAGGGGTGATTAAAGGTATGTTGAAGAAACAAGAGATGAAGATTAGTGATAATGATAAGAAGAAACACTCTTTGTATTTGTTGCAAACTGTTTTGCCTTATTTGAAGCAGTTGATGGAGAAAGAGGCCGAGGCTCGAATTCGAGGTGTGCTGCCATCTGAGGTAATAGCTGAACGCATTGATTGTCCTCTTAATGAACGTATGTTTTGTAATAATTGTAAAACTTCAATTGCTGATATGCATAGGAGTTGTGTGGATTGTTGTTATGATTTATGTCTTGTTTGTTGCCGGGAAATTCGGGATGGTAATCTTCGAGGGGGTGGTGAGGATGTGGTTGTGGATTTTGTGGATAGAGGATATAGTTACATGCTTGGAGGAGAACCAGAGCCTTTGAAAACTAAGAAAACTTCTAACAATAATCGCGTGAATGCTGGTTTAGAACCTTTGAGAAATGAGGAAATTCCTGGTGGTGTTAGCATAGATGCTGGTTTAGAGCCTTTGAAAGATGAGAATGTTCCTGATGGTGTTAGCATAGATGCTGGTTTAGAACCTTTGAAAGATGAGAATGTTCCTGATGGTGTTATCATAGATGCTGGTTTAGAACCTTTGAAAGATGAGAGTGTTCCTGATGGTGTTAGTTTGGATGATGCTGGTGCTGAACCTCAGAAAAATGAGAACCTTTGTGATGATGTTAGTGTGGATGCTGGTTCTGATCCTTTGAAAAACCAAAACCTTCCTAATGATGTTACTATGGATGCTGGCTCAGAACCTTTGAAAATTGAAAACATTCCTGAATTTAGCTTGGATACGGGTTCGGAACCTTTGAAAGAGGAGAGCGTTCTTGATGATATTAGCAATGATGCTGGTGCAGAACCCTTGAAAAATACTAACACTCCAGCTCAGCCAGTGTCAGTAGAATGGAAATCAAATGAAGATGGTAGCATACCTTGCCCTCCACAGGGACTTGGTGGGTGTGGAAATGGGGTGCTGAAACTAAGGCGTATATTTCCAATAGAAGTTTCAGAGCTGGTTAAAAATGTAGAAGAAGTATTGGGAACCTGCAATGTTGCTAGTATGAATGCAATTACTTCACAAGGCTGCTCCTGCACCAGTTCTATGGGTGATGGAGGTTTTAATTCAAGGAAAGCAGCCTCCCGAGAAGATTCTGATGACAACTATCTGTACTACCCTGCTGCCATTGACATAAAAAATGAAGATCTGGAACATTTTCAATGGCATTGGGCCAGAGCTGAGCCTATCATTGTCAGAGACGTTCTTGAGACCACAAGTGGCTTGAGTTGGGAGCCAATGGTCATGTGGCGTGCTTTTCGTCAGTTGAAACATCCAAAGCTTGCCAGGCAGTTGAATGTAAGGGCCATCAATTGCCTTAATTGGTGTGAGTTAGATATCAATATTCATAAATTTTTTGATGGGTATACAAAGTGTCAATTTGATCCCTACTACTGGCCTTTGCTATTGAAATTGAAAGACTGGCCACCATCTACTGAATTTGATCAAAATTTACCAAGGCATGGTGCTGAATTTGTTCAGGCTTTGCCATTCAAGGAGTACACTCATCACCTAAGTGGCATTCTTAATCTCGCTTCCAAGTTGCCAAATGACTATCTGAAGCCAGATTTGGGGCCAAAGACTTATATTGCTTATGGTGTTGCACAAGAGCTAGGGCGAGGAGATTCAGTGACTAAACTACACTGTGATATGTCTGATGCAGTGAACATTTTGACACATACTGCAGAAACGAAGCTTAATGCTAGTCAGCTCCAGAGGATCAGACGATTGAAGCAGAAGCACATTGCCCAAGATCTTAAAGAAATAAATGGCAGTCGTTCAATTGCCAATGAAGATGGATGTGTGACTGATTTGGGAAGTAGTCAGTCGCTTGATGCTGCTCCTGAATTTCCTAATAATTGCCAGTCTGCATGCACATCTGGGCAGAGAAATGTAACTGAAATTGACAGAGAAAAGCTTAGAATATTTGATGGGGAATGTGGTGTTGATGGTACCCCTAGAGTGGAGCTTCAGTATGGTAATCCTTTAATTAACCAAGATCCTTCAAATGTACCAGTGCTGGAAGATGATAAAAAATTGCTTTCGAGGGACATAAAATTAGCAGCAGAATCTGCAGTGACTGTGGACTCTAATAAGCTATTTGATGGCCTTACAGGCGTGAAGGAAGAAAATGCTGTGGCTGTTTGCTCCACTGAAGGGCCTAGAAGAGATACATCTTGCACCGGAAATCATGAAGGAAGAGGTTCTGAAACGCATGTTGAGATAGAAGTGAAGCAAAAAGCTGATGATGAAAACTACAGCAACAATAATGATAAAATGAATGATGATGTGATTGAAGAGGTTAAGCCTGCTGCTGGGAGAAAAAGAGGCAGGAAGAAGAAAGGGGAAGCTGTAAATTCCCGGAAATCAGTGAAAGTGACTAGTACATCCAGTTGTGGTGGTGATGGGGAGAGTGACACAGATTTGCCGACTGCACAGCCAAGGAGTGATGATAAGTTAAACGAAGAGATAGAATCCGGGGGTGCTGCTTTATGGGATATCTTCCGGAGACAAGACACACCTAAGCTGCAAGAGTATCTACAGAAGCATTATAAGGAATTCAGGCACATATATGGGTCTCTTGTGCAGCAAGTTGTGCATCCAATTCACGATCAAACATTCTACTTGACTGAAGAGCACAAAAGGAAGCTAAAGGAGGAATATGGAGTTGAGCCATGGACATTTGTACAAAAGCTTGGCGAAGCTGTCTTCATACCTGCTGGTTGTCCCCATCAGGTTCGGAACTTGAAGTCCTGTATTAAGGTTGCTATGGATTTTGTCTCACCTGAAAATGTTCCAGAATGTGTGCGTCTGACAGAAGAGTTTCGAGTCCTTCCCCCAAATCACAAGGCGAAGGAGGATAAGTTAGAGATAAAGAAGATGGTTCTTTATGCTGTGGAAAAGGCTCTTGAAGACTTGAAATCCTGACCTTGATTTCAGAATTCAGCTAGTTTATATTCTTTCTTTGTAGCATTCTTATTTTCTAGGTCCATACTTGAATTTTCTCAGGATTGACCTTACCTTTATGTGTGTTTGTAATCTATGTAAGGAGTTCGGTGAATCCCTCAAGTCCATGCTATATTCTCATAGATTTCAGAATCCTTTTACGTTTTATCCTTTCCCTTTGTAAATTACCTTAGCTCATGAATTTAGATTGTGTGCTTTAATTTTTCCAGATCTCTGTTTTATGCCTTTGATGGTATATTTGGGTCCATGTTTTATTTTAATGTTTACAATATCTCTCTGTAGAGGTTGTATTGTGATAGTTTTCATTTTCAGCTTTAGTAGCTGTTACATGTAAAAGATTATGACATTTACATTGATTTCATTCAAGAATGACCAAATTTTGTGGCTGCTCCGAGTTTGATATCTTCTGGTCTGTGTTGCTTGGCTTCTGATGCCATTAATTGGGTAGTCAGTAGTTGCATGCATCAATTCCAACATCTACCCTCGTTTATCTAGTGTCATGACATGCCTATTGAAGCAGCCACTTCAGTGTGCGGATTCTATAATTTAGGTTGAGTATTCATGTATTTATCTATTATGGAATATGAGCCTTGTCCTTCTTAGGATGCCTACGTCTGCCTGGTTTTTATACTTAGTGTACCAATAAACATATGAAAAATTGTGTTTTTTGTGCAGTTACTTGTACGGTTATACCTGTCCCTGTCTTGGTATCTATTGGGACAGGGATGGTATGGAGTTGCTTAATGCCTTCCTATCCTTCAGCAATGAGTAGAATGGATCTGTTTGGTAGTCTTACAGTGTAAGCTGAGAATTTTATGCAAACCACTTTCTGTCAGCCAATGCATTTTGCTTCTTTTAAAACCGGTACAATTAATCTGAGGTAACGGTATCTAATTTTCTTCTGAAGCATAGCAGACAACTTATCTTGTACCCTAATTTTGATATTACATTGGCTCTATAATTTTGCTGCAACCTTTGCCCTTTTTCTATAAATCTGGTTGGATGGGCGTGTTTGGTAGAACAGAACCCAACAGGCAATTCACTTACGTAGCTTCATGCCTTCTGTGCTCTTTTTCTGCTCCTTGATATATCTTTTGGCTTCTATTTTCTGTTTTTTTTGTAAGTCTTACTGTGGTCTGCGCTTAGAATTTCCTCTTTTATTGAGCTCCCGTCCTTACTTTTCTAGGTTCCATGTTCTTGATTGTGTTTCCTTTTTCCAGAAATGAGCTAGATGGATCGATCTTAGGTGCACTGATGATCTGCTACGTTCTCTATCTTAAAATAGGAGTCTTGAAGCTAATTCTTGTCAGGTACTTTCTACCAGATTAGTTTGGTCAGTTCAATCTCCATGGACTGAACTTCTGAGAAATTGAATAATACTCTTTTGCATGAATAAATCAAAATTTAGAATATGACCGAATCACTACTTTCTTATTTCTGTATTGATAGATGCTGCATTCATTTGACTGATTCAAAAGAAAACCATTTTCGTTATTCAGCCATACGTGTGTTATTGCTTGCATATTATGCATCCATCTCACTTTAATATTAGGAAATAGTTTTGACTATTGAATGTTAACTATCAAATGTGGCTACATCTGATGCATCTTGAACAACTATATAGATTATGTTACCCAAACTTAGTACTATCTTGGATATAGATACTGCTAACTGTTAAGTGGCCAAGTATTTGCCTCAGCTATTTTGCGCTTTTTGTGATTGTCCTTAAGTGACGTGTTCCAAGTGATACAACTATACAGTATGGTTTAGAGCTAGCATGTAATTGTTAGCCCCGTTTTTTTGTTTTTTCCAAATTATCAGAGCATGATGCTAGATGCCTAGAAGCACCTCTTTATGACCCATAGAAATTAGAAACCAGGTTTGCTATGGCTAGAGAGTATCATGAGTTTTTGGAATTTTGATAGTTGTATCTGGTTAAACATTTAATGCCGGCTGAAGTAACAGGCCAGCCACTTGACAAATTCTTCGAGACCGAAGGTGATGCTGGCTGTTTGGGCTTGGTTTAGTTGTGTGGACAGAATGCGGTAAGGCTGTTAGAATGTGTGCAAACAAGTGCATAGTGAAATTAAGTTTTTCCAGTATGTAGTTAGTTTGTTTGGTGTTTGTTATTGGACTCATATTCAAAGGAAGCAATAGCCAATGGCCCCAATGGAGTAACCCATTTCATGGCTTATTGGGTTTTGCT
This sequence comes from Chenopodium album, assembly GCF_948465745.1. NCBI lineage: Eukaryota > Viridiplantae > Streptophyta > Magnoliopsida > Caryophyllales > Amaranthaceae > Chenopodium > Chenopodium album. The sequence goes on along the minus strand of NC_137853.1, from coordinate 35,957,665 downwards.
TGGGTTTTATAGGGGTGTCGGTTGATGAGTCAATCAACTTATTTCAGGCTGATTTGATTATGGTTCGACGTATTAACAACATAAGGTCACATTTCGTAGAACACAATATTCTAATTTCTAAATAAGCTCAAAAGGTTTGATCTTTTGATACTCACAAATAAGTTGTGCTACATCAAAAAGTGCCTTTAACACAATTGTTTTCTTTGTAAAATCTGTAAAATAGTTACTCGCTTCATTCCTAAAAGATTGTCTCTTACTCCTTACTTTATTTGGCAAAATTTGTCACTAACCTCTCTATCTCTTAGTTTGATATGTGCGGTTTTATGTATATAAATTAGATTTTGCTTCTTTAAAAAGTGAAGTTAAAGGTTTAGGGCAATTTTTTACGGACGGATGAATATAACATGAATTACAAAATTACCTTAGTTGACCAACGTTAATCTCAATTTTTTTTTTTTCTCATCACATGAAAAAAAAAAAAAAAAAAAAAAAATCTTTGCTGTAAAAACTGTACGCCCATTAATTTGCAATTATAACGAAAGAAGTTTGTACGGAGTACTATTCGTTTTATTTCAAGTAACCATTTTTATCCCACTAAATACTACAAAGGGAAACAATCTTTATTTTCAGAATCCTTTATCCACCAACAACAAAGAGACAAAAAATCTAAGATACAATCACCAAACTCCAAATCTCTTTTCTAGTTCCCCCGGTTTCAAAATTTCAACACATACATTAATACTTCGTACCAATATTTGAACCTAATAATAATGATTATTCAAATAGTAACACCACTACAAATATATTTTATTTATTTGAATCAATGAACGTTGGTATTTAATTAAAAAAATCCCGCCATTTGAAAAACCCAATCAAAATAGAGACAGTCACCCTCTATTTCCTCCCTGCAAAGCACAACTTCCCAAGTGTCTTTTACCCCATTTTACTGTCCCCATTGCTATAGACTACTCAACTTAAGGACCCCATTTAATTATTCATTATTTTATCTTATTTTTTGTGTATTTTCCTTTATTTTAACTTATTAATTTAACTTTTTTTTGAAAAATCTACTGTCATGATAACACTTACTCACTCCACTCTTTTCTTTCTTCACAGTTATCATGGTTGTCCAAAGTTCAAAACTTTACTAGTCCCCCCAAAAAAAGAAACTTTTTTTCTTCACATTAGTGAATTTCTTTTTCTTTTTTCATATTTAATGAGTGAAGAAGTATCAAATTGAAGGTTAAAAATTCAATCTTGAAGAAGAAATTTCAAATGGGTTTGTTGATATTGATCTTTAAACTTATTTTAGTGACTACCCTTTTCAGCATTTGTACTCTTGCTCTCACACCAGATGGTAAAATTTACAGTATTTTTTTTTTTTTTTGGTGATTTCTTGTTGCATTAATTGTTTTTATAAGTTTTAATTTATTGTAATTAATTGGTTGTTTTTGTTTGTATTTAAAGGCATGGTTTTGCTTGAATTGAAGAATGTTTTGAATGATACCAATAATGCCCTTGGTAATTGGAGAGATACTGATGATACTCCTTGTCAATGGATCGGGATTTCCTGTAATTCTGAAGACCAAACTGTCATTTCTATGTATGTCTATTTACTTTATTTCATCTTCTTTTAATTTTCTTCATTTTTGGTACTTTTTTTTCTTCCCCATTTTTGTTTTGGTAATGTTTGTGATATTGGGGGGTTTTTCAGAAATTTACCTTATATGCAACTTGGGGGGATAATTTCTCCAAGCATTGGGAAGCTTACTAAACTTCAAAGACTGTGAGTATTACTTTAAATTTTGATTTTGTTTTAATTTACTGTTATATTATGTAAAACCTAAATTTTGATTATAATTTTTTTGAAATGGTGGCTCAGAGCACTTCATCAGAACAGCCTGCATGGTTTTATTCCTCATGAAATTGCAAATTGTACTGAGCTCAAAGCATTGTAAGTGAAACCCTTTCTTTTTGCTTATTGTGGTCAAGTTTTCTCGAGTGTTGAGGATATGACACGGGTACTTGAGGTAAAATGAAGAGCCCGGATAGCATAGATTGTAGTAAATGCTGGACAATGTCTAATTATATAACTGTCTTTCAATTCCAGGTACTTAAGAGCCAATTATCTGCAGGGTGGCATACCATCTGAGATTGGAAATCTCTCTTTTCTAAACATACTGTAAGATTACAATCTGAGCTTATTTTGTCAATTTTAAATAATTTTAGCTTTCAAATCTTGCATTGTTTTACGTTTTATACAGTACTACAATGCTTATATATGTTGATACAGGGATTTGTCTAGTAATTCATTAAAGGGTGCTATACCTTCCTCCCTGGGGCGGCTAAGGAGGCTACACTATCTGTAAGCTCTGTGATGAACTGATGATTTTTGAAAATTAATACCAAATTCAGGTTACTTTGTTAAATACTTACTTCGCATATTATATTCTCTACATTGCCACAGGAACTTGTCAACAAATTTCTTCTCAGGGGAGATACCAGATTTTGGTTCTCTCAGCTCTTTTGGAAATAAATCGTATGTTATGCTCGTTCATATTATAATTAACTTATCATGTGTGAAAGATCATTGCTTAGGATAGCTATTGTTTTTTCTTGGGCTCTTCTGTTGATTATGTTTGTATTTGTGTCTTTGGTGCCTGCTACTCCTAAGCAGGACAATTCTGAACTTGTTGATGTATAGACTCTAAATAAATTATTCCACTAGGACTTTCTGATTGACCATACATCTAGCCTCAGTGCTGTTATTAATGCAAAAATAAGTTAGAGAGGAAGGATATTCACAATGATACAATATGGAGCTATTTTCTCATGAGCAGCCACAAGTAGTCAACCACTTAAGCTGTAAAAAAACAAATGTTTTATTCGAGTGTTGTTAGTAGCTTTATATATATACCACATGTTTGGGATGATTGTAGCTAGCATCAGCGAGTACTAGTAAACCTAGATTGTAATTATCCGAGATATTGGAATTGAATGATGAACTATTAATCTAGTTACTGTATACAAAACATTCGAATGACAAGAATGTGTGAAATTAATTATTAGTGGGTATGGAAATTCAGAGTTAATTATCCCTACCAATTTATCCCAAAGCAATCAATAATCCCTACCCCAAATTTCAAGATATGACTAAAAACTTATGCATCTAAATTGATGCTTTTTTCTTTTAACTAACATGTGGTTCATGCCTATTATCCCAGCATCAAATACAATAGAGTTTGACATTTCATCAATGCAAAGTTCCACAAGAACCCCTTTTTTTTTTGACATAATAAAATCAACTTGCTCTATTTAGGCATTCATGATAAAAAGAATTCAACTTTCCTTCAGGTTAAGATTCAATAACTACTTATTTAGCTAAAAACTAATGGTCAGTATAAAACAAAGAGGTTGTTGGGTCTGGGTCACCTACCTTGTTGGGCTGCACGCACACTCCGCCCTACATTAGTATGATATTGTCCGCTTTGGGTGTAGCCCGCATTGGCACCTTCCCAAAAGGCTTCATACTAATTGAGTTTGCATTCACTTTTATGGAGTTCTTCACTTTAACCTTCTGGTTAATTCTTGACATACCACAAGTTCCTCATCTTCCTCTTCCAAAGATAAGATAGTTCCATTCAAACTAAATTCCATCACGAGAACTCAATAATAAAGATGTGGCTTTAATACGATAAACACAACTCTAACAATATTAACACAAGCACAATCATATTTTAGCTACTAATTTGTTCAAAGTCACACTAACCCAGCAATATCTCGAAGATAAACACAACTCCAACAATATCAACACATAGACGCGGTAACATAAAGCATATGGACAAGCATAATTAACCAAGCAAGAAAAACACAATATTTACGTGGAAAACTCCTTCAATAAGAAGAGTAAAAACCACGGAACGGTGAGGGACTCTACCCAAATTGCTTTTATTATATTTATGGGATGGTACACAATCACAATTCTGAGTCTTAAATGTGGGTACTTAATTTACCCAACTACAACAAACAGAAGAGCTAAACTATGGATGATGAAATTGAGAATATCTCAAACCGTAAATCACAAACCATGTGATCACAAACCGTAGTAGCAAATGACAATCACATTGTTGAAAAGCCTTGGATGTTCCGGACAAGCAGTCAAAATTTGAGCTGAATCGGACCATGGATGAACTTCGATCAGGGTTGATTTCCGGGACCGCGCACTTGAAAAATGTGAAGTGGCTGCTTTTGTAAACTCTCAGTGCTTCTCTCCTCTCAACTATGGCAGCAAGTAAATGATACTCCCTCCGTCCCTAAATTACATTCCTCCTTTCTATTTTTGGTATTCCAAAATTACATTCCTCCTTTCTATTTTTGGTAAGTTTTTTTTAATCAATCAACTCCCTTTTTCTGTTTTATATTTAATGCTTTCTCACTCATCCTTTCCTAATCTCACTCATAATCCTTGTGCCAAATTACAATGAATATGATTGGTTAAAAATTTTCAATTAGGAGCATGTGATTGGTCCTTTTTTTTTGCAAAGGATTGATGACATGTCATGAGTAATAATTATTCTATCTTTGTACTTCCCGTTGCATTATCTAATTATTGTTATTTGTCTTATTCTTCCCTCCTTAATTCCCGTGTAAATTTCCTAAGAGGAATGTAATTTAGGGACGGAGGGAGTACCACTAAAAACTTTGTTGTCCATTCTCTTCCATGGTAAGGCACACTAAAGTCAACAAAACAGGCCAAAACTACACAAGTTGCCCCAAAAATATTCACTACATAATATGGCTTTTTCCCCATAGGAAGGGACCCATAGCCCAACAAATCGGAACGCTGAGTGGGACTGCACACAAATGGGTTTCTTCAAAGGTAAAACATAGAGAAAGCAAAACCAATGAGTATTCCTCTTGCTTTGCATTTTAAGTTGAGTTCTCAACAACGTCCTACATCTTAAGAGAATGAAAGCATGTTGCATATTTCTTATGCTTCAGCCGTAGGCACTAGGCCCATTATAGCTCATGCGGTGGGTTTGGTTAGTCGTTTTCTCTCTAATTCGGGAAAGGCGCATTGTAGAGGAAGTCTACTTCGGGTTACTTGATCACTTTTGTGGGGGGAACAGTTTCTTGGCAATCTAGATTACACAGCGACATAGACATGTTAGGAGTTGTTATTGATGAAGCGATTTGTTTGTCAACTTGGATTCACAAAAAAAAAAAAAAAAAGGTATGTGTTGTGTTGTGACGTCAAAGTGCTACTCATCTAGCTAAAAATTCTACCTTTCATGCAAATTCGAAACATGATGTGAGGTATCATTGAATATGGGATGTTCTTGATGCCAGAGAAAATATGACAATGGCTTTGACATGATGACTAAGGCATAGCCAAGAGCCAAGTTTGAGACTTGTGTCTGATTGTTGGAATGGTAACCACCTCCACATAGTCGAAAAGGGGAGATTTGTTGGGCTATGGGTCTCTTCTTATGTGGAGAAACCCGTATTATGTAGTGATTATGTTTGGGGCAACTTGTCTAGTTATAGCCCAAGTGTTTTTGCTGACTTTGGTGTGCCTTACCGTGGAAGAGAAAAGACAACAAAGTCTTTGTGGTATCATTTACTTGCTGCTAGTAAGGTGAATAAATAGATGAGAGAAATTAGTTAAGAGAAAGGAGAAAAACACAAAGAGTTTACAAATGTAGTCACTTTACATTTTTGAAGTGCTAACCCCGATTGAAGCTCATCCGTGGTCTGATTTAGCTCACATTTTGACAGCTTGTTAGGGCATCATTTTCAACTGTGTGATTGTCATTTGCTAAGTGATTTACAGCTGCTAGAGAGAATTCTATTTTTCTGGTGATATTTCTCAATTTTATGCTCCATTATTTAGTTCTTATGTTTGTTATAGTAGGGTAAATTGAATACCCACTTTAAGACTTGGAATTGTAATTCTCTATCATTCCATTACTGTAATAAGAGCAATTTGGGTGGACTCCCTAACCTTCTATGGGTTTTTACTCTTCTCTTTGAAGGGGTTTTCCACATGAATATCGTGTGTTCTTTGTTTGGTTGATTATGCTTTATGTTGCTGCGTTTATGTGTTATTGCTTGAGTTGTGATGATCTTCGAGAACATATTATATTGCTTGGGTGTGACTTTGAACAAACTAGTAGCTAGAACGTGTTTGTGATCTGTTGATTATTTTGCAAGAGGTGTGTTTACCTCAAAAGAGGTATTGTCAAGTCAATAAATTCTTAGGATTGGGGACAAATCACAGCATTGCAATCAAATTTGAGCTTAGCTTGTTTCTCATTAATAATTTCCCTCCCACATGTTGAAAAGAAAAGAACACAAATCTCAGAGAATCAAACCAAACATATTAATTGAATCACAAAGAATATAGATGTCTAATACATACTCACAGAATTGCAAAGCTAAGTTTGAATCTTAATTGAACTTGATGTATGTAAATATCTTGAATTTTTTTCCAAGTACATAGGCATTTGTATATCAATGCAAGAAGCTACACTGACATGCCTTGATTGACACATGCTTGCTGGCCTGCTTATACGAACTCCCTTAATCCTTTAGAACCAGAATAGTTTTCCTCTGATGTGAGGCTCTATGTGAAGTTGTGAACTCACAAATTGACTGTTTATGACCTTGCTTATGTCGTAAATTAATAGTTGACTTGTGTTGAACATGCTCTTGTTGGTAGAATTTTTTATTATAGTCTATCATGGCGCTTGATTAGACTATATTTGCGTATTCTTCTCACATGAGATCTTGTTAGAATAGTCTTGAATGTATTTTTTCATAATATCAACTTTTTATAATTTTTACTTCCAGAGAATAGAGATATTAAACTTGTGCATTGGCACGCGTAATAAAAGAATTGTGTCAACTTAAAAAGATTGGAGGAAGTATTATTCATGCCACCATTTTCTTGACAGACCTTGATTTAGAATCATGAGTCATGTAGGCTTTTACCTTTGCCTGCTCTAAATCTCTTTTCTCGGTAACAGATTTATTGGCAACTTGGACCTTTGTGGACGACAAGTGCATAAACCATGCCGGACTTCACTTGGATTCCCTGCAGTCTTGCCTCATGCTGAGAGTGATCAAGCTGCAGGTAAGCAGCAATCTTGGCTGTCAATAACATGTATTTGCTTCTGTTATCTAACCATAGAGTATTCATTTAAACTATTTTGAGCTCAGTATATCTTCTATTATCTTGCAGTTCCAACTAAGCGATCATCTCATTATATCAAGGGGTTGTTGATTGGGGCAATGTCCATGCTAGGAGTGGCTCTTTTAGTCGTCGTTGCTCTTCTTTGGGTTTGGTCAGTATCAAAGAAAGAACGAGCTGCCAAGAAATACACAGAAGTCAAGAAGCAAGTCGAACCTGAAGCAGGTGGAATAGAATACACATTAATCAGATTTTTGTAGGAATTTTTGGTTTAGTTCTATCAAATATTTTATTTGTCTTGAAACCATTTATCGTCTGGAACAGGAACCAAGCTTATAACGTTCCATGGTGATCTTCCATATCCCTCTTATGAGATCATCGAAAAGCTGGAGGCTCTTGATGAAGAAGATGTTGTGGGTTCGGGAGGATATGGTACTGTATACAGAATGGTCATGAATGACTGTGGCACATTTGCTGTTAAAAGGATAGATCGCACTCGTGAAGGATCTGATCAAGTGTTTGAGCGGGAATTGGAGGTTTTGGGTAGCATCAAGCACATCAATTTAGTAAACTTGAGAGGCTACTGTAGACTGCCTACTTCAAAACTTCTCATATATGATTATTTGGCCATGGGCAGCCTAGATGATCTGTTGCATGGTAATTTTCTTCTCAAAGAATTATGCATTGATTAGTAGATTAATTGATTAAATATCCAAGTAACTGAATAGCTGTATTGTTGGACATGGAATCTTACCTGACATACATGAACATAATAACATATGATGCATACATGCTTGAAGATCAACAATTCATAAAAAACTTGGCATCGCTGGCAAACGAAAACTAGTAGAGCATTTGATTAGTAAGCTCATCATGAAGTCCCTTGTATAAAAGAAATTGCATTTACGATGGATATTATCAGGGGAAGATGACTGTGGATGATAATATGCTGATTAATATCAGCAGGTGCTACTTATTGTTTTATTGATACAGAGTATCTATTTTATGATGTTAAATGTTTTATTGCAATTGACAGAACAAGGCTATAGTGATGAAGTATTAAGCTGGAGTACTCGTTTGAAGATAGCTCTTGGCTCTGCCCGTGGATTAGCCTACCTGCATCATGACTGCTGCCCAAGAGTAGTTCATCGTGACATAAAATCAAGCAATATACTTCTTGATGAAAATATGGAGCCGCATGTGTCAGATTTTGGCCTTGCCAAGCTTTTGAAAGACGAAGAGGCTCATGTTACAACAGTTGTCGCTGGTACTTTTGGATATTTGGCACCTGGTAGGTCTTCTGAACTTTCCATCTCTTTCACATTACCTGTACTTGAATCAGCTAATCATCTCCATAACTTAAATTTGCAACAGAGAGCCAGAAAGGAATTTGCATGCATAGTTTTTTTTTTTTTTTTTTTGGGGCAAATAGTCTTGATATTCTAGTTCATACTTCCTTATTCTTGCATAGTTGACGACTGGTATTGATGTGCATGTTGCTGCATGTCACGTAAAATCCCACTCACTGACTTTCTGTAAGAGACATTGCTTGAAAGAATGCTCTAAAAAAAAAAGTAATGCACCAAAATTTTGAGGTTAAAGGCTTCATTCCATTCAGTCATTCACCTAAAACAATTACTGAGTTTTGAAACTTATAAACTGTACTTGGGTAGCCTTTAACTAATCCATATGGAACTTACGCTTCCTGAAACAAATACTGCGTATTTAACGTGAAAAGAACAAATCCTTAGGGAAGTAGTCTGGTGTTCAAACAATTTAACCAAAAATATGCATCTCATGAGCAGAGTATCTACAAAGTGGAAGAGCCACAGAAAAGTCAGACGTTTACAGCTTTGGTGTTCTACTGTTGGAGCTTGTGACGGGAAAAAGACCGACTGATCCATGCTTCGTTCAAAAAGGCTTGAATGTTGTTGGTTGGGTGAGTTTCTAAGTCCTAGTCCTTTCCCTTTTTTCTTTGTTTCTCTATCTTTCCAATTAGTAGAATGAATTCTATTTTACTCCCATTTGATTAAAGGTTATAAGCAAAGCCATTGCTCGAATATTGTTGCAGATGAACACATTATTAAAAGACAACAGATTAGAGGATATAGTGGATAAAAGGTGCCGTGATGTGGATCAGGAAACAGCAGAGGCAATACTCGATATAGTTTCCAGATGCACTGATGCAGATCCAGAGCGTAGGCCATCTATGAACGAGGTTTTGCAGGTTCTAGAACAAGAGATCATGTCTCCTTGCCCTAGCGATTTCTACGAGTCTCAGTCTGATCATTGCTAAATGATGGACCTTAAGTAAAAGTCCTTGTAATCCTGCCTTGGGGTTTTGTATATTAAATTAATTGATTAATCTGTGCATTTTGTCATGCAACCCTTAAAAAATACTCTCATTAGATTAGTATTCCATGTTCAAAGGTTTATTCGCATTCCATCATCTTGTTCTGTCTCGATCATTTTCGCAGTTTGTGTACTTCTGGTTATGAATCACATTCCGAAAAAAGAATTACTTAGTAACCTTCACTTCGTTACTACCAAAACGAGGGGAAATCTAGAAGAAGCAAAAATACATTACTGTGAAAAGTTGCTCCCAGAATCGAATTTTTAGCGAGGCTTTTCAGGACATTATGTGATCAAGCACTTAGCAACATTACCGAGGTCTTGAGTCCAAGCCTTAAGACTGTAGTAGCTTTTGTACTTGGGAAAGTTTTCACCATTTTCGGCGAAAACTTCAGAGAAATTCACCCCAAAAAAAAAAATGGCCGCCTGGTTCAATTCAATTCAAAATTCATTCAAAAGCCAACAAGAAATTCACCAAGATAACCTGTTTGGCTGTTTCTCTCTATATATAGTACTTGCGTTAGAGATCAAGTAAGCTTGGCAATCACTAGTCCAAGTTGTCCAGCCCATATCCCAGCCAAGTTTTCCAAAGCATGAAATTATAGAAATTTTCATTCAATCTTGTATACTCTCCTAATTCTCCTTTCATTGTTCTATTTTATTTTTACGGAAATTTTGTCAACAACTACCAATTATAGCCTCTGTATTGAATACAACTAGCTTTCATTTTTTTTAAAAAAAAAAACAACTACCACAAAAATTTTAAAAGTTAGAGTAGCACTACCACATTAGTATTTTCGGCTAGAATCTCCGGTGAGAGGGGCCCACCTTTTGCCTTTCCCTCCAATTACATGGATTACAACCAATTAAGTAACCCTAATGTGGATATGGAATCGATTCAATTCACTCAAAATGCAAAATTAGAAAAGCAAAACCCTAATTTTCTCAATTTCCCCAATTTCAACTCATTAAGAACCCTAATTAGCACTTGAAATTCTCAAATTTTGTAGAATATAAACACAATTACCATCATAATGCTCCAGAAATAATTCGCCTTGCTCAATTGATGAAAAAAAAGGAAGAAATTTGAGAACTAATTTTATTATGAGGGGTCTTTGTTGTGAAACGAAAATAAACAGTTACATAGAGAGGAGAGAGAAACTCATATTGGAGGGAAAGGCAATAAGTCGGCCCCTCCCACCGAAGATTCTAGCCGGAAATACTAATGTGGTACTGCTACTCTAACTTTTAAAATTTTTGTGGTAGTTGTTTTAAAAAAAAAAATTTAAAGGTAGTTGTTTTCAAAACAGAGGTTATAATTGGTAGTTGTCGACAAAATTTCCTATTTTTTCATATAAAATCTTTTTAGTTTTTTTTTTTTTAAAAAAAACAAACAAAATTTTAACCATGATTAGCTATCAATTACATAAGTAAAAACTTGCTCATGGAGAATTATTATTATTATAAATTTTTAGTTTAATTTTTTTTTTCATTATATAGCTCACACAATTATTTAATTTCAATCTAATATATATATGTAAAGGGGAGTTTTTCCTCGAGTTTTTAAAGAGTCACGTAGAATTTAATTTTCTTAATACGCCATGTAGGATTATAAATTTTAGTTTTACCCAATCAAATAAGAGATTATTATTTTCTTTTAGAATTAAATAATTCAATGCCACGTAAGCAAAATTGACGAATGACATTTTTAAGTCTAACCTAATTAAATATGAAGTATAAATATTATCTTTTGCTATTAGGAATTTAATTTAAATACAGAACAAATTTTAGCATATAAATATATATATATAAAAAAGTATTTTAAAAAATTCAAACAAACTGTGCGATGTACGGGTTTCATCTAGGATTTTTAGTCTTAACACGCTATTTCTACAAGTCTAGTAATTCGTAAACTCAACCCTACCACTTACGTTTATGACAACATATAATGATCATATATGGTTTTAAACGACATGATATGACCCCGAGATGTATCCCTAAAGTGTCAAGGCTTTTCACCATCGGGCCCCGAAACCTCAAAATTTCCTCAAAAAGTGTAGATTATAGCCTTCAATTTTGTAAATTTTTTACCTTTTTTCGCCCGAAAATAAAATTTTCCGAGATGTTTACCATGGTACCTAATATCCTCTGGGAGTCCAATTAGGTTGATGGAACCATCCACTATGCCCTTAACACATTCATTTTACCCGTTCACAACTTGCAGTGATTTCGTATTTTCGTAAACTCAAGCCTACCACGTATGTTTATGACAACATATAATAATCATATATGATTTTGAACGGCATTATATGACTCCGAGATATATCTCTAAGGGTGTCAAGACTTTTCGCCACCGGGCCCCGAAACCTCAAGATTTACTCAAAAAGCGTGGTTTATAGCCTTCAATTTTGTAATTTTTTGACCTTTTTTCACCCGGAAATAAAAACTGCCGAGATTTTTACCAAGATCCCGAATATCCTTCGGGAGTCAAATTGGGCCGGTGGAACCATAAAATATGCCCTTAAACAATCATTTTACCCGTTCATAACTTGCTGTAATTTCGTAAACTCAACCCTGCCATGTACGTTTATGACAACATATAATGATCATATATGGTTTTAAACGGCATTATATGACCCCTAGATATATCCCTTAGGGTCTCAAGGCTTTTCGCCACAGGAACCCGAAACCTCAAAATTTCCACAAAATGCGTGAATATAGCCTTCAATTTTGTAATTTTTAGACCTTTTTCGCCCGGAAATAAAAATTGCCGAGATGTTTGCCATGGTCCCTTTTAACCTCTGGGAGTCCAATTGGGTTGGTGGACCATCCAATTTGCCCTTAAACGGTCATTTTAACCGTTCACAACTTGCAATGATTTCGTAAACTCAAGTCTACTACGTACGTTTATGACAAAATATAATGATCATATATGGTATCAAACGGAATTATATGACACCGAGATGTATTTCTTAGGGTCTCTAGGTTTTTCGCCACCGGGCCCAAAACCTCAAAATTTCCTAAAAAAGTGTGGATTGTAGCCTTCAATTTTGTAATTTTTTTGACCTTTTTTTGCCCAAAAATAAAAATAGCCGAGATGTTTATCATCATCTCTAATACGACCCTCCGAGAGTCCGATTGAGTGGGTGGAACCATGCAATTTGCCTTTAAACGGTCAATTTACATGTTTACAATTGCACCGATTTCATTAACTCTAGGCTTACACGGACGTTTATGACAACATATAATGGTCATATATGCTTTCAAACAACATTTTATGACCTCGAGATGTATTCTCTTGGATCAGAATACTTTTCGACACAAGACCCGAATCCTGCAAAATTCCTTAAAAAGCGTTGATAATAGCCTTCAATTTTGGAACTTTTTCTGACATTTTTCATCCAGAAATAAAGATTGTCAAGATTTTTATCATGGTCCCTAATATCCTCTAGGAGTCCAGTTGGGTGGGTAGAACTATCCAACTTGCCATTAAACGGTCGATTTACTCGTTTTTCGTATACGTCTCTTGTATTGCCATAAGCTTTCACAGGGCCTTTACGTAGCCGAATAATGGTTATATAAGGGTCAAAACAATATTATATGATCCTAGACTGCATCAGTAACGTGACCTGCACCGAGTTGTTGGCTGACTGGGCTTTGTAGTGTTCCGTGAGTTTCCAAAACCGAGTCCTAACACCATCTAAATCACTTCGACTTCGTGTATAATAGTCTTCAATTTTGGAATTTTTGGATCTTTTTTCGCCCGAAAATAAAAATTTTCGAGATGTTTACCATGGTCCCTAACACCTTCCGTGAAACCTATTGGGTGGGTGCAAACATCCAATTTGCCTTAAAACAGTCAATTTACCCGTTCGAAACTTACACCGATTTCGTGAACTAAAGCCAACTAAAGACATTTTTGATAACGTATATTGGTCATATATTGTTCCAAACCTCATTATATGACCCTAAGATGTATCCCCTAGGGTTTCAAGACTTTTCGCCACCGGGCCCTATAACATCAAAAATTCCTCAAATGACGTGGATAATATCCTTCAAATTTGGAATTTTTGTGACCTTTTTTCGCCCGAAAATAAAAATTTCCGAGATTTTACCATGGTCCCTTATACCCTCTAGGAGTCCAATTGGGTAGGTGGAACCATCCATTTTGCCTTAAAACGGTCAATTTACCCGTTCGAAACTTGCACCGATTTCATGAACTGAAGCTTACCACGGACATTTTTGACAACCTATAATGGTCATATATGGTTCCAAACGTCATTATATGACCCTAATATGTATCCCTTAAGGTCTCAAAACTTTTCACCAACAAGCCCCATAACATCAAAAACAGAAAAACTCTTCAAAATGCGTGGATAATAGTCTTCAATTTTGGAATTTTTTAACCATTTTTTCGCTCGTAAATAGAATTTGCGGAGATGTTTACCATGATCCCTAATACCCTTCGGAAGTCCAATTGGGATGGTGGAACCATCCAATTTGCCTTAAAACGGTCAATTTACCTGTTCGAAACTTGCACTGATTCGTGAACTAAAGCCTACCACAGACATTTTTGACAACATATGATGGTCATATATGGTTCCAAACGTCATTATATGACCCTAAGATGTATCCCCTAGGGTCTCAAGACTTTTCGCCACCAGGCTCCGTAACATCAAAAATTCGTCAAAAAGCATGGATAAATAGCCTTCAATTTTGGAATTTTTTGACCTTTTTCCGCGCGAAAATAAAATCTTCCGAGATGTTTACCATGGTCCCTAATACGCTCCGGGAGTCCAACTGGTTGGGTGGAAGCATCCAATTTGCCTTAAAACGGTCAATTTACCCATTCAAAAGTTGCACCGATTTCTTGAACTAAAGCTTACCACGGACATTTAAGACAACCTATAATGGTCATATATGGTTCAAAAACGTCAATATATGACCCTAAGATGTATTCCCTACGGTCTTAAAACTTTTTTCCACCGGGCCCGTAACATCAAAAATTCTTTAAAAAGCGTAGATAATATCTTTTAATGTTGGAATTTTTTAACCTATTTTTGCCCGGAAATAAAATTTTTCGAGAAGTTTATCATGGTCCCTAATACCCTCCAGGAGTCCAATTGGGTGGGTGGAACCATCCAATGTGCCTTAAAACGGTCAATTTATCCGTTCGAAACTTGCACTAATTTCGTGAACTGAAGCCTACCACAGACATTTAAGACAACCTATAATGGTCTTATATGGTTCAAAACGTCAATATATGACCCTAGGATGTATTCCCTACGGTCTCAAAACTTTTCTCCACGGGGCCCCGAAACATAAAAAATTCCACAAAAAGCGTAATAGTCTTCAATTTTTGAATATTTTGACCTTTTTTCGCCTGGAAATAATAATTGTCGAGATGTTTACCATGGTCCCTAATACCCTCCGCGAGTCTAATTAGGTGGGTTAAACCATTCAATTTGCCTTAAAACGGTCAATTTACCCGTTCAAAGAAGCCTACCACGGACATTTTTGACAACCTATAATGGTCATATATGGTTCAAAACATCATTATATGACCCTAAGATGTATTCCCTACGGCTTCAAAACTTTTCTTCACCAAGCCACGTCACATCGAAAATTCCTCAAAAGTGTGGATAATAGTTTTCAATTTTGGTACTTTTTGACCTTTTTTCGCCCGGAAATAAAAATTGCCGAGATGTTTACCATGGTCCCTTATATCCTTCGGGAGTCCAATTGGGTTGATGGAACCATCCAATTTGCCTTAAAACGGTCAATTTACCTGTTCGAAACTTGCACTAATTTCGTGAACTGAAGCCTACCACGGAGATTTTGACAACCTTTAATGGTCTTATATGGTTCCAAACGTCATTATATGACCCAAAGATGTATCTGCTAGGAACTCAAGACTTTTCGCCACCAGGCCACGACACATAAAAAAATTCCACAAAAAACGTGATTAATAGACTTCAATTTTGGAATTTTTGACCTTTTTCGGTCGGAAATAAATTTTTTTTGAGATATTTACCATGGTCCCAAATACCCTCTGTCCCTCTGGGAGTCCAATTAGGTGGGTGGAACCATCCAATGTGCCTTAAAACAGTCAATTTACCCGTCCGAAATTTGCACCGATTTCGTGAACTGAGGCCCACCACGGACCTTTTTGACAACCTATAATGGTTATATATGGTTCAAAACGTCATTATATGACCCTAAAATATATCCCCTAGGGTCTCAAGACTTTTTCGCCACCGAGCTCCGTAACATAAAAAATTCTTCAAAAAGCGTGGATAATAGCTTTCAATTTTGGAATTTTTTTGACCTTTTTCCTTCTGGAAATTAAAATTGTCGAGATTTTTACCATGGTCCCTTATACCCTACGGGAGTCCAATTGGGTGGGTGGAACCATCCAATTTTCCTTAAATCACTCAATTTACCCGTTCGAAACTTGCACAAATTTCGTGAACTGAATCCTACCACGGACATTTTTGACAACCTATAATGGTCATATATGGTTCCAAACGTCATTATATGACCTTAAAATATACTCCTAAGGTCTCAAGACTTTTCGCCACCGGGCCCTGTAACATCAAAAATTCGTCAAAAAGCGTGGATAATAGCCTTCAATTTTTGAATTTTTTGACCTTTTTTCGCCCGAAAATAAAAATTGCCGAGATGTTTACCATGGTCCCTAATACCCTCCGGGAGTCCAATTGGGTGGGTGGAAAACTGGAAACATCCAATTTGCCTTAAAACGGTCAATTTACCCGTTCAAAAGTTGAACCGATTTCGTGAACTAAGGCCTACCACAGACATTTAAGACAACCTATAATGGTCATATATGATATATGGTTCAAAATGTCAATATATGACCCTAAGATGTATTCCCTACGGTCTCAAAACATTTCTCCACCGGGCCCCGTATTATAAAAAATTCTTCTAAAAGCATGGATAATAGCTTTTAATGTTGGAATTTTTTTGACCTTTTTTTGCCCGGAAATAAAAATTTCCGAGATGTTTACCATGATCCTTAATACCCTCCAGGAGTCCAATTGGGTGGGTGGAACCATCCAATGTGCCTTTAAACGGTCAATTTACTCGTTCGAAACTTGCACCGATTTCGTGAACTGAAGTCTACCACGGACATTTAAGACAACATATAATGGTCATATATGGTTCAAAACGTCAATATATGACCCTAGGATGTATTTCCTACGGTCTCAAAACTTTTTTCCACCGGGCCCCGAAACATCAAAAATTCCTCAAAAAGCGTAATAGTCTTCAATTTTTGAATTTTTGACCTTTTTTCGCCCGGAAATAATAATTTCCGAGATGTTTATCATGGCCCCTAATGCCCTCCGCGAGTCTAATTAGGTGGGTTAAACCATCCAATTTGCCTTAAAACGGTAAATTTACCTGTTCAAAACTTGCACCGATTTCGTGAACTAAAGCCTACCATGGACATTTTTGACAACCTTAATGGTCATATATGGTTCAAAACATCATTATATGACCCTAAGATGTATTCCCTACGGTTTCAAAACTTTTTTCCACCAGGCCCCGTCACATCAAACATTCCTCAAAAGGGTGGATAATAGTCTTCAATTTTGGAATTTTTTGATCTTTTTTTGCCCGGAAATAAAAATTGCCGAGGTGTTTACCATGGTCCCTAATATCCTTCGGGAGTCCAATTAGATTGATGGAACCATCCAATTTTCCTTAAAACGGTCAATTTACCTGTTCGAAACTTGCACTAATTTCGTGAACTGAAGCCTACCACGGACATTTTAACAACCTTTAATGGTCATATATGGTTCCAAACGTCATTATATGACCCAAAGATTTATCCCCTAGGGTCTCAAGACTTTTCGCTACCGGCCCACGGCACATAAAAAATTCCACAAAAAACGTGAACAATAGCCTTCAATTTTGGAATTTTTGACCTTTTTTCGCCCAGAAATAAAAATTTCCGAGATGTTTACCATGGTCCCTAATACCCTCTGGGAGTCTAATTGGGTGAGTGGAACCATCCAATTTGCCTTAAAACGGACAATTTACCCGTCCGAAACTTGCACCGATTTCGTGAACTAAAGCCTACCACGGACCATTTTGACAGCCTATAATGGTTATATATGGTTCCAAATGTCATTATATGACCCTAAAATGTATCCCCTAGGGTCTCAAGACTTTTTCACCACCGAGCTCCGCAACATCAAAAATTCTTCAAAAATCGTGGATAATAGCTTTCAATTTTGGAATTTTTATGACCTTTTTTTTCTTCCGGAAATTAAAATTGCCGAGATTTTTTACCATAGTCCCTTATACGCTCCGGGAGTCCAATTTGGTGGGTGGAACCATCCAATTTTCCTTAAATCACTCAATTTACCCGTTCGAAACTTGCACCAATTTCGTGAACTGAATCCTACCTTGAACATTTTTGACAACCTATAATTTGGCACCGATTTCGTGAACTGAAGCCTACCAATAGAAAGCTGAAAGCTGAAACTGATTGAGTTAGCTGATTTTGACTAGCTGATTTTATTAACTGATTTGACTAACTTATTGTATTAACTGATTATGTAAAAGTGTTTGGTAAATAGCTGATAACTTAAAGATGATTGAGTATGTGAAATGACCAATAAGCTAATTGTGGGGTAGGTAGTTTAGATAGGATTTTAAATTAAATGAGGTTATAAGTGTCATTTCACAATAATTAATGAATAAGCTAATTGAAAAAGCTCCTAAAATGAGCTTTTTCAAAAAGAGCTTATTTAGTGGAATAAGCTCTTTCAATAAGTTTACTACCAAACACTTGTATTAGCTTGTTTGACTAGTCAATCAGCTAAAGTTAGTCAAATAAGCTAATATACCCCTAATAAGCTTACTACCAAACAAGGTCATTTAAAGTTTTGGCACCAGCGTGACATACTTATTTATTTACAAATTTATCAAAAAAATTTTACGTAATAAAAGTAAATGCCCACTTGCGTGACACATGAGTTGGGCCACGCATGAGCTACAACACATGAGCTACATTTATGACTAACCAACAAGAGCTCGAGACATGGCCTTTTGAGAAGAAGGTCCACTGGCACATAACATGGGCTTGCACAATCCAAACGACTTTTTCTTGACCCTTTCAAAACACGTCCATTTGAGCACATCAAGATTCATTGGCACATAATATGAGCTTCCACAGTTCGGCCAGTGCCTAACTCTAATATTCCGTCCTTAGAAAAGTCTACTCTCTTGACCATACTACGTACAATTTAATTAGTGACATAGGCACCCCCAATTAATCAAATCATCAACGATATATATTTAATTATTTATAGTCTAATAGAGTATAATAATATTGAAACCACAATTTATAAAATTGATATGATGTCAGAGTCAACTGAACTTCTGATAAGCCACTGGAGGCATAATATCACATATATGGTCTTTTGCATGGTTCGTATGGTTGAAACTTTATTGGGGATATCCTAGTATATCTAGGATATTATTGTTATGATATTATTGTGCATATTTTAGGAAAATATATCTTCTGAAAAGATATGATAGAATATAGGGTATTATTATCCTAGTATTATATATACATGTATTGAAGCCATGGTGATTAAGAAAATACACAGTAAATATTATTGATGAATTTGTGCTTGGTTTAACATGGTATCAAGAGCCTAGTTAAGGTCTAATTTTTTTCTTCTGTACGTTTAATTTTCATAATTAACGCACGATTGTTTTTTGAGAGTTTGTGAGAATATCTTCTCGTTCAATATTTTATTTTTTTTTTTTTCTTCCCACTTTAATTGAGTCGTGAGTGATGTCGGGTGACTCCGGTGCTGGCGGCTCTGGTGGTGATGGTGGTGGAAAAATTAAGATGGACATGGCTTATCACCTAGGTTCAAGTGATGGACCCGGGAACATTATTACTCCGGTTCAACTCCGGGGTGAGAATTATGATGAGTGGGCGAGGGCTATTCGAACCTCATTGAAGGCTAAGCGCAAATATGGTTTTGTTGATGGAAGTATCAAGAAACCTCAAGACAGTGATAAACTGGAAGATTGGGAGGCTATTCACTCGATGTTGGTCTCGTGGATCACAAATACGTTGGACCCTTCGGTAAGGGCAACGATTGGGGAGTATGATGATGCTCATCTATTGTGGAACAACTTGAAAAGTCGTTTTTGTGTGGTGAGTGGCACTCGAATTTGCCAATTGAAGATGTCCCTGGGTGACTGCAAGCAGGGCAAGACTGATTCGGTGGCTACTTATTTCGGCAGAATTGCAAAGCTTTGGGATGAGTTACACACGTATATTACCGTACCTTCTTGCTCATGTGGTGCGTGTAAGTGTAATATTGTGGCTCAAGTTGAAAAATTGAGGCAGGAAGATTTCCTTCATCAGTTTTTAATTGGGTTAGATGATCCTTATGGCTCGATTAGGGGTCAATTGTTGGCTCAGGATCCTTTACCGTCGGTTGATAAGGCGTATCAACAAGTTATTCAAGCCGAGCGCTTACGAGGAGGTGAGGTCCGTGAGAGTCCAGTGGCTTTCAAACTTCAACATGACACTACTACTAAACCGCAACGCTCAACGAGTGGCTCCGATAAATTATGCAATCATTGCAGTCGAGCAGGACACGATGAGACGGACTGCTATCAACTCAATGGCTACCCACCTTGGTGGGGTGATCGTCCTCGTGGAGGTAGGGGTCGGGGTCGTGGTGACTCGGTTTCTGGCAGAGGTGGAGGCAGAGCAGGGGGTCGAGGAGCTGCTGCTGGCCAGCAGGTGCGTGCCAACAAGACTGTTGGGCAGTCGTCCTCCAACTCCACACAAGGCGGAAATGCTACGGCTCACGATGGGGCTGCTATTGCGGGTGTTTCCTCTACCCAAATTCAGCAACTTATTGACCATTTGAACAGTATGAAACCAAAATTGCAGGGTAAGGATGAATTAGGTTGGATCGTTGATACCGGCGCATCCAACCATGTGACTTGTGACTTGACTTTGATGACGAATGTGGTTAATGTGCACCATTGTCCGGTTGGGCTTCCGGATGGGAAGAGTGCTAATGCATCTAAGATTGGCACGGTTATTTTACAAGGGGGATTGAAAATTAATAATGTTTTATTTGTGCCCCAATTGAATTGCAATCTGATTTCTGCAACTCAATTATGTGATGAATTGAATTGCACTTTGCAATTTACTAACAAAATTTGTGTTATACAGGACCTCATGACGAGGAAGGTGATTGGAGCGGGTGAGCGCGTGGATGGACTTTATTATTTCCGTGGTGTTCCCGAGGCGAAGGCTTTGAAGATAGATGGTGTTCAGTCGACAGAGTTGTGGCATCAACGAATGGGACATCCGTCGGAAAAAGTATTGCAACATCTTCCGGTTGTGAGTAGTTCTACTAGAAGTTCTAAAAATAAATCCTGTGATGTATGCCCTAGAGCAAAACAACATAGGAGTAGTTTTCCCATTAGCAATAATAAAGCTAGTCGTGTTTTTGAACTTATTCATATTGATTTATGGGGTCCTTACAAGACTCAATCGACTTGTGGCTCTCATTATTTTTTAACTATAGTTGATGATTTTTCAAGAGGTGTGTGGACGTATCTAATACGGAATAAAACTGAGGTTGAATACATGTTTCTCAATTTTGTTGCTTTGGTAAAGCGTCAATTTGATTGTGAAATTAAAGTGGTCCGTAGTGATAATGGAACAGAGTTTAATTCCTTGAAAAATTATTTTTTGTCTAATGGGATCATATTTGAAACTTCTTGTGTGGGTACACCTCAACAAAATGGGCGTGTTGAGCGGAAACATCAACATATTCTTAATGTAGCTCGTGCCTTGCGGTTTCAAGCTAATTTACCTCGAAAATTTTGGGGGGAATGTGTGCAAGCGGCATGTTATTTGATAAATAGAACTCCCTCTAGATTGCTTGATTACAAAACCCCGTTTGAGATCTTGCTTGGTAAACAACCTTTATATGATTCTATTAAAGTATTTGGGTGTTTGTGTTATGCTCACAATCAACAAAGCAAGGGTGACAAGTTCGCTAGTAGGAGTAGAAGATGTGTATTCTTGGGATACCCGTTTGGGAAGAAAGGTTGGAAGGTGTATGATTTGGAAACTAAGGAGAGTTTTGTCTCACGTGATGTGCAATTTGTTGAGGGTGAATTTCCGTGGTCTAACCTTGCTCTACACAATACTCCTAGCTATACCCATGTGCGAGCTTCGGAGTTTGTGGGAATTGATGGTGCAGGGGGGAGCGATGAGAGGAGTGTGTGTGAGGAGGTTGATGAGCAGCCCCGGGCAGAGGAGGCCACAGGTGGCTTGCGGCAGCAGCAGCAGCACCGCAGCCAGCCTGTGGCAGGGCCTGCCGAGGCTGAGGTTGATGAGCAGCCCCGGGCAGAGGAGGCCACAGGTGGCTTGCGGCAGCAGCAGCAGCACCGCAGCCAGCCTGTGGCAGGGCCTGCCGAGGCTGCACAGGCTGCTGGAATTCCAGCGGCAGCTGGGTGCGAGGACAGCAGCACTGCCCAGGCTGCTGGAATTCCAGCGGCAGCTGGGGGTGATCCTCATGGCAGTGAGCAGGCAGCAGCTCCGGAGGGTACGAGTGTGAGTGACCTTGAGACTCTCGAGCATGCTGAAAATACAGAAAATATGGGTAAAGGCAAGCGTCAAAAATTCAAGTCGAGCAAATACCGTGATTTTGTGACACACACCATTCGGAATAAAAGTCCATCTCCACCTCATCGCTCACCTGCGACACCTTCCTCAGGTACTATTTATCCCATAACACATTTTGTTGATTCTCACCGGTTTTCTGTAAAACATAGAACATACATTGCAGCAATTACAGGTGGCAATGAGCCGAAAAATTTTAAAGAAGCTATGAAGCATGAAGGTTGGAGGAAGGCGATGGCCGATGAGATTCGAGCACTTGAAGAGCAAGGCACCTGGGTTTTGGAAGATTTACCTCGTGGTAAAAAGGCACTTGGGAGTAAATGGGTCTACAAAGAGAAGTACGACGAGCATGGGAATCTTGTAAGATTGAAGGCTAGACTTGTGATATTTGGCAATCATCAAGTTGAAGGTTTAGATTACAACGAGACATTTGCTCCCGTGGCAAAAATGGTGACTGTTAGAACATTTCTTGCGGTTGCAGCAGTGAAGAATTGGGAAGTTCATCAAATGGATGTTCATAATGCCTTTTTACACGGTGACTTGGAGGAAGAGGTGTACATGCGAATTCCACCTGGTTTTGACAAAAATAATTCCGGGAAAGTATTCAGAATGAAGAAGTCGTTGTATGGCTTGAAGCAAGCTCCTCGGTGTTGGTTTGCAAAACTGACAACAGCTTTGAAGAAATATGGCTTTAAACAGTCATATTATGATTATTCCCTTTTTACTCTGACAAAGGGGGAAATGCAACTTAACGTACTTATTTATGTTGACGATTTGATTGTTGCAGGGAATGATAAATCTGCTTTGTTATCATTCAAAACATATTTAGGGAATTGCTTCAAGATGAAAGACTTGGGTGTTTTGAAATATTTTTTGGGGATAGAGATAGCCCGTAGCAAGCAGGGTATTTTCATGTGCCAGAGAAAATATGCCTTAGACATTATTACCGAGACAGGGTTGCTTGACGCAAAACCAGCAGATTTTCCCATGGAGCAGAACCACAGGTTAGCTCTGGCAAATGGGGATTTTTTGGGTGATGTAGAGAAGTATAGACGTCTTATAGGACGTTTAATCTATTTAGCTGTCACTAGGCCAGACTTGGCCTACTCTGTGCATATTTTGTCTCAGTTTATGCAGCGTCCGAGGGTAGAGCACTGGGATGCTGCCCTGCGAGTTGTGAGATACTTGAAGAAGAGTCCGGGTCAGGGGATCCTGCTGAGGTCTGATAGTGCCCTACAGTTAGAAGGATGGTGTGATTCGGATTGGGCGAGTTGTCCGTTGTCTCGGCGTTCGTTGACTGGTTGGTTCGTGTTTCTTGGTCTCTCTCCTGTGTCATGGAAGACCAAGAAACAACCTACGGTTGCTATGAGCTCTGCCGAAGCAGAGTATAGGTCTATGTCTGCTTGTTCTCGTGAATTGAAGTGGTTGAGGAGACTTTTAAGAGATTTAGGTGTACGACATGATAGTGGCATGCACCTATATTGTGATAGTCAGTCGGCATTGTATATTGCGAAAAATCCGGTGTTTCATGAGCGAACGAAACATATTGAAGCTGACTGTCATTTTGTCAGAGATGCAATTAAAGAAGGTCTTATAAAGCCGTCGTATGTGCCTACGACGCTTCAGTTGGCTGACATTTTCACGAAGGCTTTAGGAAAAGTCAAGTTTGATTTCTTACTCCGCAAGTTGGGCATCTATGATCCGTATGCTCCAACTTGAGGGGGGGTATTGGGGATATCCTAGTATATCTAGGATATTATTGTTATGATATTATTGTGCATATTTTAGGAAAATATATCTTCTGAAAAGATATGATAGAATATAGGGTATTATTATCCTAGTATTATATATACATGTATTGAAGCCATGGTGATTAAGAAAATACACAGTAAATATTATTGATGAATTTGTGCTTGGTTTAACAAACTTGAAATTAGAAACCTTTGATAAAATCTTTATTATTCCTCTGTTACCAGCTTAATTCTAGCATACACTATTATTTTTATGCTCATGGATTAATATTATATACTTTGGTCTGCCCAACATGCATTACCACAACTTTATTTTGGTTAATAAAATGAGCAAGTGTCAATTGATCATTTAGCATCTTTTCTAAGCTACTAGTATTAATTGGGTTACTAATTATATTGTTTTAATTATTAGTTTGACGGCTACTCAGGGTTTAATTAACTTTGTCTTTTATGTTTTGGGTGCGTGATTAGTGATTTTTTAGTATAGTATTAGTGCACTTTTATAGACCTTGCATTGTGTTAATTCGACGTAGCATACAACTAATAAGCATATTTTTATTCTATTTTATTTAAGAGTGATAATCATGAGATTGATAACTATTGGAGGATGAAGGTTAAAGAATTTAAGATACGGAGTAGGAACTTTAGCTATTAAATACTGTATGACCAAAACTTTTTTTAGCGTAATTAAGGACTAATTAAAAGTGATACTCGAGCCCTGAGCTCTAGAGGGTAATTGGTAATTTACGATTTAGTTGGATACGGATTGGGATCGTATAAATTGGGTCATATTTGGCTAAGCTAGGAAGTAATTTAGGTTAAGTCGGTCTAAATTTATAGTCGAAGAGCTTATTATTAAAATTAGTATAATTCCCTATATTAAACTATTAGTTCGATGAAAAATTTGGGTCAGAAGCTGTAAGTCGAGTCATTAAGATTTGGGCATGCATGACTTTAATAAATACAAAAAGTGGTTAAGAGGACTATATCATGATTTAATGTGGTCAAACTAAACCTAATTCAAATGACCTATAGAGTAATTGTTACTTCTAATCAAAGTGTATCGTAATAGATATGGCTTGAGTTGATTATAAATCGGGTTGAATCAAGTTACTAACCAAAAGTATGACTTTCAAAATTGTAATTCAAAGCTACGTGCGATCGAACTTCACGCCTTAAGGTTAAAAGGACTTTCCAACCAAACGCGATCAATTCCAGCGTTTGGGGGCCGTCCAACGTGGAAGCACACGTAGACTAGGACAGCATGTAAATCACCCCACCCCCCTACCTCCAGTCCCCCACATACAAAATTATACAAGTAAGATAAGCATAGAGTAGATAGATAAACATAGTTGAAAATAAAAATGCATGCAATAGCTAAACATACCACCGTATGGCCACATGATAATTGATATTGACCCTTCCATTTCACCAAAAGCTCCCCAAAATTCAATTTATTCTAACCCCTTTTTCTATTTTAATTCTTAACTGTCGGTCCATTTCACATTTTTCTTCCATTTTTCGCACGACAAACTAGAACAGAGATCGTTTCTTAAACATTTAATTAAAAACTTTATACAAAATGATAACCCAATTTTCTCTCTCCTCTAAAAACCTTCTCTTTTCTCCTTTGATAGTACCTGCTTCTCCAAGTCTACCACCATTGAATTTAATCAAGAATTGTTCATATAATAAGAATAATGGATCATATATTTTGGACCGACCATTATTTACGACATTCTTTTCTAAGAGAAAGCAGAGTTTAAAGGTGGTTGCTTCTTCTTCATCTAACGTGGCTGCACCTCTTTGGGACACTTGGTCACCTGATAAAGCCACCCCTTCTCCTTCTCTTAGTGATGTTCTTTGGCCTTCTCTTGGTATGTTCCCTTCATTCATTTCCTTTTGTAATTCTTTTGTTAATCCGATAACCTGTCTCACGAGGGGAATTCCTAAAAGTGTATCGTTTCAAGATTAGAACCAAATCCGATTTAACGGATACCATTCATATTTCCCCAACTCTCTTGCCCTATAGTTGGAGTTGGATTGACACGTGAATTCCTGAATTTCGATTTAATAGGGCATCTTCATCTTACATATAAAAATAATAAAATATGCATTCATGTTTATTCGTTACAAGTTACTTGTACATTTTATGCTGGATCTAGGTTGATTATAATGATGTGCAATATTAGAGATTTGGAAAACATTTTCTTTTTTTTTTTTAATCTTGTATTTCAACTTATGTAAATATATTTTTTTTTTACAATCAATCAATGTAATTTTAATTAATTATTTTTTTTTTTTTTGCTATGAGTTTTGTACTTTTATTGTACACAGTTACCAGTGATTATCTTTTCATACTCTAGTGCTTATCTTTGTTATCTGATTTTATCATTAGTGTCCTTATCAATAAATTTATCGATTATTTATCATGAAATATAGAGAAAACCATGATAATTAGATATAAAACATAATTTTATGGATTTGAAAATTCTTCAGTTTCACTTGGAAAAACAGTCGTTAAGTCGACAACATTGTGGTCCAGTCTAGAGAATTCTAAACTAGCTAAACTTTCATGTCACGCACTTTTGTTGAAATTGCATAAATAAAACATCTAAAGAGAATATATATATATTGACCAATTAGTAGCCCTATGTATTGGTCGTTTGGTTAATCATACATACTTGAAACTGTTGAAAGCAAATCAAAAGAGTTTCATTTGATTTTCTAGGAATAAGTTATGCCTAGCTAATTAAATTTTTAGGTCATTTTCTTCTATTTATGGAGAGTGAAACAATTTCATTTTATGTGTTTGAGTTGGCTAAAAGACTTTTCAATTTACCGCTTCAAACAAGAAATTTTACTTGTCAATTTTCAATCCCAATGCATTAAATTTACATGATTTTCACTCTTTTAAGCATATTTGAATTCAACTTAACTTATATAACTTGTAATCTTAAGGTGTCTTCGGTACCTTTGATTTTCATGCAAAACTCTTTTTTCCTATAGTAAGGGCATGTTATCTTCAGATTATTTTCAGTTCAGTGCAGTTCTTAATTTCCTTCTCTCATAAAATATTCAGTTCAGTTCAGCTCAGCTCAATTGAGTCAATCAAAACAGGCCCTAAGTGGAAAATTGGAAATAAAGTGAATAAAATAGGGCTTTATCTAAAACATATTGTTTCTTACATCTTATTTGAACTTATATCTATTGAAAAAAGTGAAAATATAGTGAATTAATCATGACCTAAGTCAAAAGAGTGTTTAACTCTAAAATTCAAAGCATATTTCCGTCGTTACATGTCCTCACTTATTTATCCTTTTATATAATTATTACATGCCTATAATTATGTCAACAAAGCTAACAAATTAGTGATAAAAATAGGGGCATTTGCGGGAATGGCAATGTTGGGAAAAATGGACCAGATACTAGCACCAAAAGGGCTGTCGATGACAATAGCTCCATTGGGAGCTGTTTGTGCTGTTTTATTCATCACACCTAAATCTCCAGCTGCTCGGGTATGTACGTTCTACTCTATCTTTGTATTTCAAATCTCATTGGTTCAACTTATATTTTGGGGCCCTTTATATCTACTTGTATAATAATACGGAGCACTATAGTATTGCACATTATTACTACTATAATATAATTGGCTTAGCTTGGTCACACTCACACGCTATTTTATCCTTTTTGAAAATTGTGTGTGGCTAAAGATCTTTCTTGCAATTTTTTAGAATAAATCTTTGGCTAGCTTACTAGCTTGGTAGGTAGGTAGTAGTTTACTCGTAGTTTATCATATCATCAAATTCGTCCATTTGTGTGATGTATAATTGTATAGCAACGAACACATAATTTGTTTGGTATCAAAATTTAAGTTGTGCTACAATAATTGAGATTGTCATGTACTTACTCCGCAGTAGATATCGAAGCAAGCTTTAGGGCCTGTTCACATTTACTGAACTGATTGGAGCTGAACTGAACTGAAATTAAGTAAATGTGAACATGTCCTTAGCCTTCTAAGAACGGTTTCAATATAAAAGAGAGAATATATGATCTAAAGAGTATAGAAAGTTTATCAAATTACTAATAAATAATTCCAAACCACTTAAAGGTACATAAGAATTGAATTGTATACTCGTACAAATAGATACTCGTAGATAATAGATGTAATATGAGGTATTTAAAAGGTATTTAATCCACCATAATGAGTAATGACCGTATATAGGTTTTTTTAGCCACCGTGTGTATGCGTTATTTCATTTATAGTACTCGTATTTGTTACCATTACTTTTTCACATGCATAAGTAGCTTAGCTATGCTTTTCTTAAATTTTGTTTGCTTTGGTAGTATGGCTAAAAAACTTTTGCAGGCAGCACACAATTTAATTATCCGTACTATTTAAGTAACAATAAATTGTTGAAAGTATGGAACCACAGAGTATATCTTTTGTAGGTCGTTTACACAATAGAGCTATCATACATCAGTTTACCTAATTGGCTAATCAATCGCCAAAAATATTACAAGTCGTCCCTAATAGGTCGATTGACTTATACTTCGTATGTGATCTGGGGTAACTAAGCATATTCAAGTTCTATTAATTATTTTTTTTTCTTTTTTTTTTTTTTTTTTTGACACAATTTCTTATAGTTATATACATACAGAAGCTAAGTGATTAAGAACTACTTTACCTTAACTTAATTTGGAACTGTGTATATGCAGAAATACAACATGTTCATGGCTCAAATAGGGTGTGCAGCAATAGGTGTGTTAGCATTCACACTGTTGGGACCAGGTTGGCTTGCCAGGGGTGCTTCCCTTGCTGCTTCCCTGGCTTTCATGATTTACACCAAATCTACGCACCCCCCTGGTAATCTATATAAATTCTTTCGTAATACATTCGAGTATGATATTATTGTATAGTCCATAATTCAATCTAACGGGAGTGCTTGTGTTATATATGTATGTGTAGCTGCAAGTTTGCCATTGCTATTTATCGATGGAGCTAAACTTCATGGACTCAATTATTGGTACGCGTTTTTTCCTGGTGCTGCTGGATGCATCCTCCTCTGTTTCCTTGTAAGTTTCTCCACAGATCCAAACTTCATCACATACAAGTAGAAAATAGTGCATATCCACAAGCTAGGTTAATCAAAAAATCAAATTTGGAAAGCAATTTTGTTTAGAGAGTGTTCGATTCAATTGAATTTAAATTATCTGACGTGATAATCTGCTCATATTTTTCCTAGACTTGTACAAACTTATCTAATTTAAGTTGTTTTGAGTTTATTTGATTTAAAGTTAAAATAAGTTGAACTGAACACACTTTTGAACTCATTAGGTGTGCTACCGTCAATTTTCATTGACAATGACGAGTCATAAGTAGGTACTCATATAAGTCATATTACATGTGGTGCACATATTAACTAGGGCAATTTTCTTTCTTTTTGGTGATATGCAGCAAGAACTTGTTTACTACTTGAAGGAGAATTTCAAGTTTTGAATTGTAAAGGGCAAATTTTTGACAATTTAAGTAAATGCCCTCCAAAAGCAAAATTGGGAGTGTATTTCATGATTTTTGAGGCACTTCTGAAATTTTGGACGACGGACACCAGTTCACTGGTAGGGTTGCAAATATGGAGATTCCGTGCAAAATGTACAGGAAATTGGATTCGAGCACTCGATGTAAATCAATTCATAAATATAATTCTTTGTATAAATAAAGATTTATCATTAATTTTGTATTAGTAAGTTCTTTATCATTAATAGGCTCTGTAATATATATTGTATATTTCATTGGAAGAGTACATTTGCTTCTTCCATTTTTTGGGGTATGTCTAGAGGAAAATGCATCAATTGATGCTATTGAAAATGGGATTAATCTTGCGATTTTTGACCCCAGCATATGCCATTATGCCATAAGAACATATAGGCGTTTTATAAATGCATGTAATGTTCATTTATGTGATTTTCCTAGTGAATGTCTTGGAAATCATTTATATGCCACTAATATCATCACGTAAAATCAAATGTACAATGTATAGCAATAGCATTATATAAATGTCGGATCTAATGACTGTTTTATTATCTGGAAACCTATATTGTGCATCTTAGAGCATGTGCTTCTATTAATGTGTACCACACACATGCTAATGTACAATAACATGTGCAATGTATAGCGTTATAAAAATGTCGAATCTTATGATTGTTTTTATCTAGAAACCTATATTCTGCACCCGACCTAAAACATATGCTTCTATTAATGTATGAGGTTGATATGCTCATATCAATTACTATACTATTCAATGCACGAACATAGAACACATTCTTGCTGTTTCCACCACCCAAAACTTATAAATGAAGAAATCTAGAGCTTCAAAAATTTATGTCAAAAAAAAATGGAATAAAAAATAAAAACTTTTAAGAATTTGAAGAAATTAATTTGCACTTTTTTTGAGTTCCTGATTGACCTAATACTAGTATGACATGATCTGATAACTACGGAGATATATTGAAAATATATCAATAAGGGATGTTGGTTATTTTTTTTGTCATTGTTACATACACATTTTCTGCACACTGCAAGGTATAATGTAGGCTTATACTTTAAGTGATACTTAGCGTAGCCGCGTAGGATACCATGTTAATTGTAATTGTAAGCAAACAAAATCGGCATCAATACATATGAGAAACAAATACAAATTTAAAAGATCTACGCTATCATATTATGTAGGGTGTGCACAAAAAAAAAAAAAGCAATACTCCATCGGAACAAAATCTGTAGAGTGTGCAAAAAAAAAGCAGAACTCCAACCTAAGGATTGGACAAATTTTGTGGCTGCTGGGATTCGAGCCCAGGTCTCCACGGCCACAACGTGGAATTCTTACCACTAAACTACAGCCACTTTGTTATTTTAATTTGGATTAATTTTAAACTGTTACGTAATGAGACTTAATTAATTTGGGCCTCTAGTCTAAGAAACCTTTTAATAGGGCTAATGGTCCGATCAAATCTAAATTATTTATAAGCCCAAAACTATCTTTACTTAAGGTCCACTTGCACTTTCATTCAACTAAGAATCTAAGATATCTTCACATTATTTCATCAACTTAAAAGCTTTGAAAATTGCCTCTTTGAGAATTATTATTCTCTGTATTTATGTAAAGTAAAATTTTATTCTCGTAATAAAAAAAAATTAAATAAAATAAAAAGGTAGAATTTTAATTAAAAAAAAAAAACAAAAAAGGTATGGAGTTATTTACGTGTTCTCTATCAATTTGTATGATTTTTCAAATGAGGATTTTCTAAGCCTTATTATTCGATCTTATAAAGATGGGTATTCAAAGGAGATTAAAATGAGTTAAATTAAGAATTACATTCGTATTAGCCCTTGTTCGGAAAAATATAGCTATAGAGTTGTCCGCTAACTATGGGAGTTGTTGTTAACTGTCAACATGTTATTTATTGTGAAATTATATATAAATAAATATGTGTGTTTCGTAAAGTAGTGCTTAGTACAGTAGTAGTGAAATTGCTAATTATTTAATTTTATTTTTAGTATGGTGCATTATTGTATGCAAAATTATTTTGTGTCATATAAGGTGCAATTGCCTTTTAAAATGGGACTTTAAAAAACCCTTTTTTCCCCTTAATTATGTGTTTGGTAAGTATCCTTAAAACTTCAATTAAGTATTAATTTAAAGAGTATGAAGTATCCTTGCCAAAGTGAGCATAGAAATTATCCAAAGTTCACATAAAAAGTCATCCCTGAGTACAATTGCATTAGTACTCTATGTTTTGGATAATTATAATTTGTTTCTTTACTCTATTAGTAGATGTTTTCCATTTCAAAATTCATATTATCGCATTGAAATTATTTCAATCACTGCCCAAAATATACCAACATACAAGTATTTGAAAATTGAATCCTAAGACTAGGCTATCAAATTCATTACTCCAATTTATCCACCTTTACCAAATCAAATTAAAAATATTGAGGAAAATTTATGAGTCGTCTTTTATATTATTAATTTTAATGGAGGGACCACTCACCCAATCAATTCTTGACGATTTTATTCGACCACAAAATATAAAGTTCATATAAAAAGTCATCCTTGAGTATATTATACAAATTGATGCAATTGAACTAGGACCTTAAAACTATTTAATAAGTTATTACACATGTGTAATGGGTCCAACGAAAGCAACACTTCTTGACTTCTTGCTCCTATATTAGTGAAAATGAAAGTGATTTTAATTAATTAATTTATTTTTTTCTAAAAAGAATTGAATACTAACATTTTTACACATCTAAATCACACAACTTTACAATACATACTTTTAACATTAAATAAAATTAAAAAATTGCTTGTTTATGTTTATTTTTATATATAATGGCTATATGTACATGATGTCTTGTTCATAGAATCGTAGGTAGCAGGAGAAATCTCTTTTGAAAATTTAGTTTTTGAATCTTAAAATTAATACTTGTAGGTTTTTTTTTTTTTTTTTTTTTTTTTTTTTTTTTTTTTTTTTTAAATCACAACTCAACTGTTAAAAGATA
The DNA here is from genome assembly GCF_948465745.1 of Chenopodium album. Lineage (NCBI taxonomy): Eukaryota > Viridiplantae > Streptophyta > Magnoliopsida > Caryophyllales > Amaranthaceae > Chenopodium > Chenopodium album. Next base: position 35,925,104 of record NC_137853.1, on the reverse strand, counting down.
TTATAATGTATTTTTCGTGGTCTTACATCATTACCAGAATTTGCATTTCTAAGAAGGACAACGATTTATGTATAAAAAATTACACAAAAGGCAATGATGTTATGAAATTGATCTTAGTTATTATATTAGTACATTAAATTTTATTTATTTTTTGATGCTGATATGAAAAATCAATTTTATTTAGAATACTTCATAGTAACAACTATATATGTGTCGTTGTGTCAAAAAGTAAATAACTTAATAAATAAGTAAGTTTTAGTTCAGATTTGTAGAATTAATGGGATAATTAAGCATGCATGATTTTTTAGTTATGTACTTGAATCAACTAATTAAAGTTGGCACTAATGACATCTGATGTAAGATAATTGTTGATAAGCTTGTATGTAGTAGTTTGTATATCTTTAATTTGTTAATCATAAGCTTAATTATTAACATGAAAAAATCATTTAGTTTTAATTTTATACCTTTTCTCTCTCTAGAAACTCATCTATTTCTCTCTCTAGAAACTCATCTATTTGGAGTTTTTTTTGATGTATTTTGAGAATCAAATCAAGTACAACATCATCTGGCACAATGATTGTTTCTCTGGAAAGTTTCTTAGGATGGATATTGGATATGGAGTATGGACCATTGAGTTTAAGTCTCATTTAATTAAGTTTATGTTGACTTATTTATTTAGAAACTAAGTATAATAATTAAAACATCTTCAGGTACAATGATGATTTCTCAATAAATTTCCTCAAATAAAAAAAAATGATTTCTCTATAAATTTTGTTAGGACAGATTTTAGTTCACATATAATCCATATGTTCGTCAGACAAAATAAATTTGACAAGGTAATAGACTAATAGTAGTGTTATGAGTTGCGGAGTATGTTACACTTTTTATAAACTTATCAATATAATACTGGTCGACTGTGATATTAATGCCATAGCGTAATTGAAATATACAATTATTACCTTTATTACCATTGAATCAAGTATGTTAAATGTATGATTGAAGCATTAGATACATTATACATACAAGCTTTTTTTTTTTTTTTTTTTTTTTTTTTGGTAAGTAGAAGATCAAAAATATTCCTCTAGTATGAATTGATCTTATAATTTTGTAAAAGTCCAATGGGAAAAACAAATACTCCCAGGAATTAGAAACAAAAGGAGTGATAATTAAAGATATTAGTGGTCAAACTTAAATTTTAATTAGCACAAATTTCAATTAATTAGGATATTTATTTAAAATTGGAAAAAGTACAAACATTAACAATACACAACCTCACCAAGTCTTAGGGCCTGTTCTCTTATGTTGAAATTCAGTTCACTTCCTAATTTCCTTCTCTTATAAAATATTTCAGCTCAATTTAGTTCAGCTGAGTTCAGTCAATGAGAAAAGGCCCTAGTGAGGTGTGGTCAGCTTCGGTGAAGGTAATGTACTAGTGTCGTGTTGTGCCGTGTCGGGTCGGGTCAGGTCAGGTTTAGTTCAAAGTATAGTCATGTTTAATTACTATGTCTATATGAGTTGAAATTTAAATTGAATTTGTTTTCGGATCGCATCGAATAGGGCCGATTGCTGTTTTTGACACCCGTCTTACGCCTAATTCTTAAAAATAAATAGTGGTCGGCTGATTGTAGTCCATTGAGAAACGCCAGATACTCGTAGCAATATAAGAGGTTCCACAAAAAAGTGGGACCCAAGAGAGAATCAAAATAGGAAGAGACAACCAATAGGAGCATAGCTTGGTCGACGGCGTTGTGGTCACGTGGCGAACATCAGACGGCTGGTGTCGAAGAGACGAGAGTGGACCAAATCATATAAAGTGTAATTAGCTAAGATTGATTAGGACACTTGGCATGTGATTGATGGGCTGTCACAACCATTCTTTGTAGGCCTGGATGTTAACAATTCACTTAAACTATCCATTATTTCAAATTCATATGTGCTCATGCTCCACGCAATTATCTCGGTTTTTAATAATTGCAACACTTCGCGCTAATACATTTTCATGTCTATATAGACATGTATAGTAACTGGAGTATAAATACTCGGCGTTTTTGTTATATAACCACGTTCATATTTACAATATCATGACACAGTTAATGGAGTATTAGGTATTGTTTTGCTTGGTCCTATCTTAAAGGGAAAAAAAAAAAAATAAGTATTACTTGATTTCACATTAATCTTTCAATTTTCTACTTTGTTATCTTAAATTTTTAGAAATTGATTTGGTTGTTCGTAGAGCAAGTAAAATGAGACAGGATAAGAGTCAAGCTAAATAATAGTAATTGGTTTAAATGTCCCAAACAAGATTTGTACTCATATTGATAATTACAAGGTTGTAGCCTAGCAAAACAAATGCATGCCTCTTAGGATAGTTTGGGAATACGGAGTAATAATTCCATTATTATTTTAACTAGCTCTTCCTTGTACCTAAATGTACATTTGTTAGCATATTGAACAAATAAGTGCTCTAACCTGAATACTTTTGAATTGAAGTTCGATGATGAGCTTAATATACATGTTTGTCTCTTCATGATCAATTTGACTTTTACGCAATCAAAATATTGAAGGGTTAACATGTTTGTCTTTTTCATGAATAATTTGACTTTTACGTAACGTTGCAATTGGAGTCATATTTTTTCTCTACCCCTAGGCTATGCAATTGACGACCAAATTACAATTTCAATCTAGATGAATACAAATTTTTGAGCTAGCCTTAGGCTTGGGTTTGAGGAAAAGCAAGCTAGGTTTTTTTTTTTTTTTTTTTTTTTTTAAGACGATTAGAAGAAATCATTTAATTACACTTCGTATTATTAGGCACCTATTGCCATAAACAATTAGGCAAGACTGAAATTTGAGTAGGCCGGTGTTGGTGGTAGGCGAAGATGTTGTATGTAAGGAGCAGAGGAAGAAAAACAAACGAATCTTTTATTTAATTCTTCATACACAATTTAAATAATTTATAGATAAGACCATTAGTCCACCAACAAAAAGTTTAGATTTTTTTAATTATCTTTTTGCAATTTTTATAAGAATATTTTGATTGTATGTACAACCGAACTAAGCTTGGTTTAGTGGAAAATATTACAAATCTTAATCTTAAGATTGAGAGTTTAATCTCCACTAGTAAACAATTTGACCTTATACACATCAAACTTATGATTACGAAGTATAAGCTTATAGTGATTAACTCCTTCATATGGGATCCCACTTATATATCTTATCCTATCATCATGTTGCTAAACAATTGATAAGCTAAGATCATTAGACTATAAAAATCAAGAGAACGAAGTAGGTTTGAGTATGTATGTCATTCACATTACGTACTAAAAAAAACCATATATGTATATGAAACTTACAAGTTATATATACAATATATAAAGCAATTACCTTTGAAAATACAAAACTATCACAACCTCACAAATATAAATATTCTTAGTATAACATCACCTCAAATATCTTATTAAAATTGCCAATTTATACATTGATTTATTGTGATTTCCTTTTCATGAAAAGAAAAATAAAAGAAGAAAAAGAAATAAAAATTAATGGTGGACGTCGATATCAGCAGTAGCATCCATACATAAATTGATAGGGCAAACACTTTGAATGTGACTTAAAAATGCGCAATAGTTCGTCGCATCTATGGCTTAGCTTGTTATTGCGTAACCCAACTACCTTCTGATTTTTTCCAAAGGATAGCTCACCTTTTAAATTAAACTATTTAAGCATGTCTATTCTTCGTCATCTTCCACCTTACTTTTCTTATTTGTTATTAATACGTACCAACTTTTTTTTTTTCTTTTTTTTTGGGTTGAAGTACTATTTGACCATAAATTAAAATACGAATTCGAATGTAGTTATATTTACCACCTTTCATACATTTTTCGTATTAGGACTTCTTTGCGTAAAGCAAGTGCCCTTATGTTTTTTTTTTCTTTTGAAAAATAAAAGAAGTAGATTTTTTATGTCAAATGAGGGATATAGACTAATGCTTGAAATATCATGATTGGTTCCTTTTACTAAAATGTCATGTAAGGCAAACAATTAGCCGCCGAGATGTCACGTTGACTTTTGATATTTGACATTGTATTATTGATCATGTTAAACAATCAACTCAACTAAAAGGTGGTGTTTTTGGTTAAAATTCCACAATTGAAATATTAGATTACGACCTTAACGTCTCCTGATCAACAAAATAATAAGCATTTACTTCAACCGTAACAAACCAATGCATAATATAATGCACAGTATGTACTCTTTAGTTGAAAATTAGTTTGTTAATAGAGAGAAGTTAAAGATACAAGTAATGGTTTAATTGAAGTATAAAATCCTCAAGTCGACCAAGTAAACAAGAAATAATAATTTGATACGTTGTTTATTTGTTTGAAAATCAAGGTAGTTGCTCATCCTAGCAAAGTTACTAATTATAACATAATTTATACATATTTATAAACTATAAACACACGTGTAAGTTGTAAGGGTGACTAGGTAAGATGTAGCATATTTGTGGCTACAAATGGATGTACATGTCATCTTATTTTTAAACCAAGATTGACTTATTAGTTAATTAACCTTTATAATACAGTAGAAATTACAATATGTCATTAAAAATACTTCTTTTCTCAAGAAATTAAATCTAGAATTAGCTTGGTTAATACGGAAAAAGGGCCAATATTAACCGATCACTCCACACTAATTGCCACTTAATGAAATAATTAGCATTGTTTTTATTTTACTTCGTATGTGACCAATGTGAGATAGGTATGGGAATCTATCAAGTTCAACCCCTTTCAAAAATTTTGCAAAATAAGTCCTCCCTTTATGGGTGGTAAACTAGAAATAAGATTTGTAGCTATTAGACTATTAATATTGCTAAATAAGATTAAGTTAACCGAAAAATTCGAGACCATCCCAATAATGTGAGTATGTGACAACTATCTCTCTTATTCATGAACAGTAAAAATTTCTCAAGTTAAAATTCATGTCAATTTATCTCTATCCTTGTTCCCTCGTATAATAATAATTAAAAATAATGTATAATGAAAAACGTTCACACGATTGACAATTCATGTACTTTGTCAATTGCACGTTACAATACAAATAATCACCGAATAATTTCATGTCAATTGGTTTTGGAGCACACGACTAAACATGGTACAAATTGACTCTGTAAATTCATAAATATTCCAAATTCTTCATAATGGGGAACAGGATACTAAAGAGGCCTATTAGCAAAGATATTAATAAAAGTTAATCATAACACACAACCATAAAGTATATATATAATCCAGCTAATCTTAGCATCAACCTCGAGATCATTAATACTAATTTAACATCAAAAGCTATGGATCAGATATTATATTTGATTATCTAACCTTTTCTGCATGTAAGCAAGCAATCTTGATTAATTAAAATATATAAATAACCAAATCTTATTTAATCACATACTTAACTTTAAGGTAAAGTTCAATGAGCTCAAATGAAGAAAATGAAAAGATAAGAGAGAGTCAATCCCCTCCAACAAAAGCAAGATTACATAAAAGGGGATCATCAAAAGATGGTAATAATTCCAAAAAAAAAAAGAAAAAAAAAGACACAATTTTTCAAACCACAATTGAAGAGGGGGTGCAAATGATTGGATTCTTGAGTTGCACACACTCTCTCTACTTATCATGATATATATGTGGTATGAATATTTCATATATATATGTATAGTATTTATATAATAAGATTTATTACATTTTCAGGTTGATATCCCAGTAAGGCCAGAAGAGAGGAGAAGGTTGATCATCTCCTGGAAGCCCATAGTTGTTGCAAGAGCTGGTGGCAGGCGGGCCGGGATAATCGACATCCCCGATCTTCAAGAAGACATGGGAAGAAGGCAGAAGGCTCTTGCTCAAGTAGTCTTCATCATCTTGAGATATATCAGAGTGGTCTGCTTCAAAAGCATAGGAATCACCAGGCTCGCCGAAGGGAGAATGGCTAACATCCACATAGTGTGGGCTATCAGAGTCAATAATATCGCTCTTACCAGAGCTCAGGTCTTCCTGTTTGCAGCCAAAGACTGGAGCTAGGTGATCCTCACTCTCGGAAGCAGATTCAATAATGGGCTCTTCTTGGACTGTTTTGGATGCTGCGTGTGTTTTGGGTGGTTCGGATTGATCTCCCTCCGTTTTCTCCTTCAGAAGCAGCTTGTCTGTCAGGTTAACAACCTGAAAATCAATGACAGCAAAGAAAAGAGTTAGTATCATTCATAGTGTTAACTGCTAATCATCATATAACTACTGTCGAGGTCAAATTGAATTGCGAAAGGAAAACTTATTTTAGTTGTAGATTGAATTGGTAGCGACTTATCTTAACTTAACTTATTTACCTCGAACTTATTGTAAAGTTGACCAAACGAATCTTGCAAGAAAATATCTAGCTAAGAATATATCAAGCTAAGGTTAACAGGATTAGATACCTCAGCTTGAAGTTTCTCCTTTTCCTGAAGAAGATTCTCATAGTCAGCCTTCAGGTTGTTAAAGTTGGACTGCAAACTGTCGAAATCTTTCTCTAGTTGCTTAGTCTTCCACCTTGCTCTCCGGTTCTGGAACCAGATAGCAACTTGCCGCGGCTGCAAGCCAAGGTCCTTGGCTAGCTGAACTTTCCTCTCAGGCTCAAGCTTGTTCTCAACCTCGAAGCTCTTTTCCAAGAACTGGACTTGCTCGACTGTCAGCCTTCGTTTCTTCTCTGGCTGATGGAAGTAATCGTCGTAATCCTCATCACCATTCTCTTCTTGATCATATGTGCAAAAGAATGGCCTCTCTGACCTTTTTCCTCCACAAACATCTTCGAAACTAACCATGGAGCTCGAACCTAATAATAAACATCATCACAAATAATATGAATTCAGATCACGTCACAATAAATCCATATTTGGTCAATCAAAACTAATTGGCCCATTTTTGGTGTAGTATGACAAAGTGGGAGCACAACTACCTTTCCACAAATAGCCTATTCCTAATAATTATCAAACAACAAACCACAGATACAAAACACTCAAACAAAGGTAATGATCAAATTCCAAGCATGTTGGGGTCGCACTAAAGACATGAGATCAAATACAGTCTATTCGTAACTATGTACACACACAAACCAAAGTGGACCAAGTTCCTTACTAAATTTAACTTTTTTTAAGGACTAAAATTGATCAGATAAACTAGATGTTGACTTTCGAAGAACAAGTACAGTATGAGAAATAACGTGACCTAAATCAAACATCTGAGACAAGAAAATTTCAGAGAAAGTATATAAAATTAATCATAAAACTAATACGGAGTAATAATTCAGTAAACAGCTCAGAAGCAGGAACAAAAAGCAGAGCATCATTGTTATCTTTCTGCCATAAAGCATCATAGATCAGTTTTTTGTTCCCCTAATCCAAAATAATCATACAACAATCAATTAGATCATAATTAACAATATCATAATCTAAATTAAATAAAAATAAACAGACCCATCTCATTAAAAAACTCAAAAAATCAGATCCAGAAAATTAAATAACCAAAATCAATAAAAACTCTCACACAAGCATTTCAACAAACAGTTAGAGGGCAAAGGAGAAAGAAGATATACCCAGAAAATTAGAGTTAGACCCAGAAATGAAAAGTGATTCAGGAGACTGAGAAGAACGAGGTAGCCTCTGATTAAACAGCAAAGATGCTCCAACACCAACACCGCCGGAAGAACCACCACCAAAAACCCTTCCAACACCGGTGCCCGCCATAACTTCTGCCTTCTAACTAAGAATTTAGCTAAAAAACTTGGGAATTCTAAGAAACCATGATCGATTAATTAAAGGGTTCTAAGAAGAATCTGGAAATTTCGATTTGATGGGGGGAAGAAGAAGAAGATGAAGATGATGCGATTTTCAGAGCTTATGACGGAAAAAGCTGGTGATGATGAGTTCAGTGATGTGGGAAGTGTGAGAACCCGGAATTCGCACCCCCATCACTCAGTACAAGGAGCTTCAAAATGGAGGAGAGAGAAGATCAGTTGAATTTCTGTAAAAGTTTTGATTTTTCTGGGAAAAAATGAAGAACAGAGCAAAAGGAAGTTGAAGAAGAAGAAGAAAGGAAAAAGGAGGTGTTTTGATTATGTTGAAATTTTTGGGTATTTGATTGGAAGATGGGAAGGGGGGATTATAAATTAAAATAGTACGTCAAAAAAATTAAAAAAGATGTGGGGGCCATTTGTTTTTGGCTAGGGGGAGTGGACGTGGTTTGGTTGAAAAGACTATTTTGCCCTTTGATTGCATCATTGGGAGGAGAGAGAAAGAGTGGAATAAGGGGTGAAAATTTCTGTCCATATGACTCATTAGATTCTTTTTATTCCCCCTTTTTTGAAGGGTGTTCGGTATTCCTTAATAGGTAAGGTTAGGGTTTACTTGGGTGTGAGTTGGGACGCTATCATGTTTAGTTAAGGTTGGGTTAGGTTGGATTGGATTGGATGTTGTTCATCGTCTCCATCGTGGGTGAGTTCTGAACTTAGGTTTTGAAGTCAACATGTTGTTACTTATTAGCTACGAACAAATTGGGGAGTGGGCATATAAGAAAGATTAACTGGTTCGAATTTTGTCACATAAAATCCTATTTTGAAGTTATTGTCATTCATCAATTTTTATATAAGCTATTTTTTTACAAATTGCAACCTAAAGAGTATTACACTATATATAGTATATACTATATAAAAGATAGTAAGTAAATTACAAATTGCAACCTAAAGAGTAATACACTATAGTACTATACTAACTTGTTAATTAATATACGTCCCCATTTTATAGCCAAAAAATAGCCTAAAAATGATGTCACTCGTTTTCTTTTTCCTCAGCCTCAACCTATCTTCCGATCCTAACTTCTTAACTTTCACTTTCTAAAGTCTCAACTCCTTATCCTCTTTAACCCACTCCCATATGGTCTTTCTTTTCTCTCCTATCTCAAACTCCAATTCATCTCTTACAATAATTTTATCGATGAGACCCTGACATTGTTTATCTCCATCTTCCACTTTACCACCTTGTTCTACTCTTATACGACAACTTACTCGGTGTAACCTCACAAATTGGTTTGTTTGGAGAATAATTCATTTTCTATCACTAAGATATTACAACATTACATGTCATTCAATAAAAATTAATATTAATAAAGATTTTTATCATAGATATAATGTAGTAACTCATGGCTTCGTCCAGGCCAAACATAGTAAAACCAGTTGATAAGTAAAAAAGTATAGTAAAAGCATGGAGCCAGTTACCCAATTAGGCCATTAGTCACATTACATTTTCGGCCCGTTTGGATAATAGATAATAAATTGCAGTAATGCGAATGAATTTTGAATGTAATTTAGTTTAGAAAATAACTTATAAGCTCCATTGGTACCCAATCTCATCTACAAAAAATGAGTTTTTTTTTTCATATATTTGCATTACCATCCATTACCACTTGAGAGGTGGTATTAGGTAATAATGGGAATTTAGAAGAGAAATAGACACTTTAGGAGGTATTTTTTAGTAGTCATGGGAATGCACATGAGATTTCTTTCCAATCAATCAATCAATTAACTTATACTAAAAGCGAACATAAAGTGACACTTGTCACGATGTTATTAAAAATTATCCCGCCTTTTTTTCTTTCTTTCTTTTTTTTTTTTGTTTTTGCCAAATGTGAATGACTTTCATTTTATAACCTACAAGGCTACAATAATACTTATTACCATTTTGACACCACCTTTAATCCAATTATACTCAATTAATTTTTTTTTTATTATTTTTTAACTTATATTTTATATTCTAGGAATCTTTTAGTTACAAATATACTAACATAGATTAAAATTAAGGTATTGAAATATATCATTATCCAAGATTATTACGAGTATAATATTATCAAATTTTTTTTTCCTCCATCTTAAAAATTATTTTATTAAAAATAGAAAAATTTATTTTGGTAGCATACTTTGTATAAATCTTAAATTATAAATAATGTTTATAAGAACAACTGAACAAAATCATTTAATTATATTATACTCCTCCTTTTTTTATAAGTTATAGTTGGATTTGTACATTTGTCTACACACAACTTTGACCATCAATGTTTGTGATTGGAAACTATTATTTTGTTACAATTTTTTTTTTTTTTGGTTAAATTATTGTTGAATTAACACCATTCTTTATAATTTTTGTTGTAAAATTTAATTATAACCGTGCATAACACGAGATTTAACGTATGTTTATATAAATTTATTACAATTACCATTTACCAAATAGGCAAATAGGGTGTTATGGGATTACGCTAAGATTTCTAGTGGAGTTATCCACTCATGAAAAAGTAAAATGAAAAATCCTACTCTTTTTATCAAGGGCAAATATGTCATTTGAGGCAAAGTCTAGAATTGAGATTGACAACGAGGCAACAGGCTGAGTTAGACTAAACAAAGGAATCTGTCCAAATCAGTCACTATCATTAGTTCAAGTGGTGGGCTCATGATAAGTCCATTAATGGGTCCAACCTTATTCTTGGGTCACTGTACTTTGTTGGTTTACTTCTACATTAAGCCAGCTAGATCCAGCCCACAGTGTTGGGCTATTGTCCTTTTACCTGATAAGCCCAACTTGGAATCTAAAATATACTACCCATAAAGTCAAAATCCAATTCTACCTCTCATTAATCACAACATAAACTATTGAACTAATGTTATTATTGTCGTAATTATCAATATTGTGATTTATGGATAAGAATTAAGAAAGATACTCTACACGTTTGTTAATAAGTTAGGATATATTTTTGAGAGAGGCGAGTCTAATATACGTTAACCCTTTCTCAAAAACTTTTGCAACCAAGTTACAACGTCTATGAAATTTATTATAACAAGTATATCTTAAATTTTGTAATTAGTAAAATACAAATTTATAACTTATATTTAAGGTAAGTGATTAAAGTCGTTGACCACAAAAGTCAAATGAAACTTATATCGTAGCTACTCACAAATTTTTTTTGAACCTGTCTGGCTATCTACCTTTTTTGAGATCCATGTGTCCAACATAAGTTTGTGAAAGGGTAACTTCCAAAATAGAAATCATGTAATGGTTTGAACAATAATTGATCATTAGTGGAGTTTCTACCCCATTAACTCCATTAAGATATAGGGATCAAATTCAACTACATCACTATTGGAGAACGTCTTCTCTCTTTATGTCATGGGTTGGGCATTCCCACTTTGTTATATTTGGGCTTGTATATGAAGCCTAACGAGGCACCCTCTTAACATGGATAATAATAGTACTGCAACTTATTTAATTGGTGGGTGGTGTTCCAAACACACACAAATTTGGTTTTGTTTTGGGCTCTGTGCATTGATATTGAGGCCACTTTAGAGCTATTAAAAACTGTCTCGATTAAGGATGTGGAGTTGGCTTGATGGTAGCACTCCCATCTCGTAACCTCGAGGTTACGGGATCGATCCTTGCCCCCCATCATATGCTGGAATTTCCCCCACTCCCTGTTGTACCCGCCCTTGTGGCTCATATGAATAAAAAAAAAATTGTCTCGATTCAATTTAAGATGTGAGTAACTAAAAGAATACTCTATCCATTTTTAAATTTTCTTTTGAATATTTGCATTACTATAATTTATGCACTATTTGTAGGAGTTTATAGGTACTACGCAGCGGAAATAAACATGAATCATATTCATACAGTACCTAATCCAAGGATCTAATGCATAACACATAAAGAACAAATAATTGTACCTTTGAAGCGTGATTCCACGTGCGATCGAGCAAGAACAAGGGAGATAAAGAACCCCAAGCGTGATTCCTCTACTTGGTCCACGGGCACAAGTTAAGACCTCCACTAATGCTAGTTAGTTGCAATTGAAACCATCAATTGACCTTCTACGGAGAAGAGCGAGCAACGAACCACCATGAACCACCACGAACACCACACGCGCCACCAAGGGGTGGCCGGCCGTACGGACGTGAGGGGAGGATGAGGGCCGTGAGTTAGAGAGAGGATTAGGGTTTTGGGATTGGTTGCATTGATGTCAAAATTCACAGTGTGTGAATTATGACTACTAATTGCAAACCCTAGGCATGGATCTTATTTATAGATCTCATCTCTAAATAAGAGCCCATGTCAAAAGCCCAAAACCTAATTCCAATCTAACTATGCTAGCCCAATCCAATTCATGATTAGTTAATTGCTCATGAGGCCCATTAATGGGCCTCTTACTTGCTTAACCCAATACCCTTGTGTGTGACCAATATAGGATCCATTCTAAAGAGCTTTGGACTATTTGACTAGCCCAAAGATCATCTCTCATAGTCTAGCAACAGAGGATGACGCCCCAATAGAATGAACTTATTATCTCCATAATAGTGATCCTTGATATATCTAGTAATTACACTTATCGAAGACATAATTCCTTCAATCTCCCACTTGTCTGAGATAAGTGCGCAATATTCAAATTCCTTAAGTCAATGTGTGTCGATTTGATAATATGATTGCATCTTATGTCGTGATCATATTAATCTACAAATCTTTTCTTGAAATCTGAGTTAGAATTGCAAAACAAATGATTACTATGTAATCCATTTGAGCACGGCCATGCATTTTCTGAATTCTCCCTCTTCAAGGGGCCAAGACACATTCCTAATTAAATAGGTAGACTCAATCCAATCTTATGGCAACCAAAGCTCCCACTCAACTTCTGAAATAACCGGGAAACACCCTTTATAATCTCCAGTTACGAGAAGACGTTTGAATGTACCACAGTTATAACATCCATTGAATGAGATCAATGTTCCACTCATGTCAAAGGAATCCACTAATATATCCGGAAGCTCTATACTTGAACTTCAAAGTAGGTCAATAGTTCGATCATGCATCATTCATGCATATCCATGTGATTGACCGAGCATCACTACGCTCCTATAGCCCATGAAACTGCGCTATCCAATCAATCTTAACATGCTAGTCCATTATTGGAAATCATTTATGTCCAGTTTAATGATTCCGAACTAGGAACTTAAATAATATATGAATTTAGTTCACCTGTGGGGTTTCATTCAAAAGGTCATTAACCTAGTGAGCCCATCAGTTCATAATTATTTTAGACATTTTATTTAATCTTGTAACCACGATTAAATAAGATTGAAACTTTGTTTCAATTGATAAACATAATTCTGCAAGCTAATGTATTTACTTTCGTAATATGCTTTCTCAAAACATACACAACTAAAATTACATAACTTGCTTCAATCCAAAAACCTTAGTATGATTCTCATAACTTGGTCATGGAAGGGGTTTAGTAAGTAGAGTTCATGAGACATTCTCATAAACATGAATTTTGCATTTTCTAAATCTCATAATCATTTACATCTCCATACACTAAGAATTTTCCTTCGTCCTTTCGCAAGGAATGAACTTAGGAATTTCTAATTTGTATTCCAACGTTACATTGGATTTCGATTGAAATCTATCATCAGTTGTTCTTTAAAACACGTGAATCAAATAGACGAGTATAGTCCATGACATGCATGATGCATCCTTTGCAAATTGCATAAGGATCATCACTCAAAATCTTAATTTCATCAACCTTTCTTAAAGTATTGAATCATTAAGCAATGTGCCATGTTACATGGGATTGAAACTCCTTTCAATATAATGTTGAACCCTATAAGAATCTTATCAATATAAGCTTCTTAACCAAAACTCAAACATCCTTCGAGACCTATCTATATAGATCTTGAATCCCAAATGTACTCATCTTCTTCTTCAAGATTTTCATACAAAATGCATTACCCACCACTTGACTCTTCAAGCAATGAATAATTGCTCTTTATACTAGACCAAGAAGACTTCATAGCTCCCACTAAACGTCTTGTATACATAAGACCTTTTCTTCATTTTACGAGAACATCAAACGATTTGATTAACTCACAGAATTAGGAACACTAACTCCCTGATGCTAACTTCAATCCATTATTGATCTTTTATGCATCCCTAGGATTATTGGATCTCCAAACTTTTGATTGTATCATATACAAATCTTCTTTCATGAACAATTTCAAGAAAGCGTTTTGATATCCATCTACCAAATCTCATAAGGTAGAAATCACTAAAATATCTTTAATAGATCTTTGCAACATGTAAAGGTTTCATCGTAATCACAGTCATACTATGAATTAGTTGAATCCTTTAACAAGCTAAGTCTTTGCTTTAGTTAGAAAACATTTTTCTTTCTTGTATGTTTTGCTTATATTGGGTTTCACCCAACTTAGGCAAATTATTCAAGTGTCATACGCTTGCTTACAGACTTAGAATCTATTTTAGATTTCATGGTTTTAAACCACTTGGAGTCATAACTTGTCAAATCTTTTTTATTACTTGCATAATCATAATGTTCCAAAATAAATGTTTTAGAACTCTTAGCCAATATGAAATCATATTTCTTTGGCTAAGTTTACATATGCTAGTTATCATTGTGGGTGTTATGCAACAATTGAAACTCATACAACAACTTTGTTTAGTTTTCAATGAGAAACGACAATAGAGGATGTGCACTTGGAATGTACTACCTTCGACACATGGTTATTAATCCCATTACACTTAATGAGACCACGCGTTGTCATTTGTAACATGAGGTGAATCATGCTCATATTGTTGCTTTTATTCGATTACTTCTCGAATTTCTTCAAGATTTTCGAAATCACTTTTCTCGAACTCTTTCAAGGCTCTCGAACTTTTCAAGATTCTTATACTCCCACTTGCCTTTTGAGGAGGCACATTTTGCATAGGGTGAACCAATCATGGTTTGAACCACGTTTGTTTGTTGCTTTTCTCGAACTCTTTTGAGATTTATACTACTCCCACTTGACCTTTTGGAATAATTTCCATAAGGGCACCTACTTGAGCAACAAACATTTTGTGCTAAGTATGGTTGTGTAGTAGTACCCCGTGCTCTATATAGGAATCGAACGTGCATCAAACGGTTTAATACATGTTTTATTCCTTGCTTTGTAGAATGACTTTATAAGAACTTTTCTTATCCATATCACATATGAAGCCTTTGCTACATTCTGATTTGACCTATGTAATTTTGTTTAGTTTTGTAGCTTATCTTAAAAGTATATCCCTTAAACAATGGTTGGAAGATAGGTAATTTACATCCATTATCAAAATATATCTCATATAGATTGATAGCTTCCTTCATAAACACTTCACAAGGTTTTCTTTCGGAGTTTGTTGTCAAACATTTTCACAACTCTTGGATGTTTATCAAGGTCTTGGCTTAAATTCTCATTATTACGATCATATCGCAATATTTCGAATGTGTTGCCAAGTACATGTCTTGACTTAAATTTTCACAATTACAATTATATTGTAATGTAATCATTTTCTTGTCAAGTTGATACTGAACTTCATACTGAACATTTTGAACTTTTCAAAATCTTCACTTTTATGCTTCAACTAAGCACAAGTAGTGATCGTATCACAAATGAAGTTTCGTTGTCCGTCTCTAGCCTTTGAACCTTTGGCTTTCTTACATCGATATGTATTCGACCTCGAGTTCACATCATCTTTTCTCTAAATGGTGACTTAGTCAAAATTTCAAATTAGAATGATATTTACATATATCAATAGATTCACAATCTAATGATATTGAAAGTCCATCCCTTTGGATCTTTCGCATGCAATGTTCATTTTCATTCGAATTAATTGACATTTTAGAGACAACTTATATACATAGAAATGGTTTAACTATTTCTATCATATAGAACTTAAACCTATTTAGCAATTCAAAACACATTATGACTCAAAGAAGCATAGAATAACATTTATTCCACGTTTTTGAATCTTCGATGCTTAGTCATTACTAACATTGAATGGTGTTTTGATAATGGCAAGAATGAATAACATTTATTTAATTCTAGCCAATTATTAGTGGTGAAATACTGGTTCTACTTGGAAAGTTGCAACTTTTGCTTCCAAACTTGTAGATTCTACTTATGAAGTAGCAACATTTGCTTCTTATTTCTCCTTTATCCATAACTTCTTCCTTTAGTTCAATCACATTGTGCAATGAGTGATCTAAACAAGACATCATATGTCCAAGAAGTAGCAATATGCTAAATCAATTTCTATAATATAATTCTTAAATTGGAACATTTCCATTCTTTTACCTTCCAACTATATGAGGTAGCTTCTAATCAATTGGAATTGGTCCATTTAATTTGAAACATTTGTTGTTCATAACAGCTTTTAGCATGTAAGTAGTTCTAGGTTTGAGAAGTAGCAACTTGTTTGCATTTCTTGGCCTATTACTTCTTAATGCAATCCTCATATATTCCTAAACCTTTCCCTTTGAGCCACTTAGAACATTTCTCTTAGGTTCAAAATGATACCTTGCTCAACTACTGTAAGCATTTTTCATGATTTTGCTAAGTCTATTCTATCATTATTTATATTTGAGCTTAATCAAGTATTAAACTCTATATAAAGCAGATGAAGAATATTGTCATTTGATCAACTTTTGATCATAGAGATTTCCAATCACTTTCTTATATTCAATCATATTGAAGATAAGAGATTTTATTGGACTTCTATACTTGTCTTTTGAGGGATTGTACCTCTCATCTCATTTTATCCCTTGAAACATTTTTCAAAAATGAAGAAGTGTTAGTATTTTACTCAAACATTTTGAATAAACCAACCTTAGACATGTGACTTGGATTTCTAAAACTTGCCTTTTAGAGCAATCTTAGCAAAATTGGAATATAGGTTTATGGATTATCTTTTAAACCATTTGAGAACGTTTCTCAACTTTATTTTCAATCGAAGAGATTATATATAATAATAAAATTAGAACGACATGTTACTAATAAGTAAACGCAAAATTCAATTATATTTATTAAAATTTAAAGTACCATAAGCGAATTAAATTGGTAACTTTAAAGCATTTATTCAATGTTAATTGATCCCAATTGAATTAAATGATTCCAAGATCCTTTATTCGTGCAATAATTGACCGGACTTTGGCCCTGCCATCAACCATTACATTTTCAAGGTGAGAAACTCTTTACTGATTACAACTCTTTGTAATTCTTGGTTGAATAATTAACCATCACATGTTTAATTATTACCCTTAGCTTCAAGGTTCTAAACTTTATCTTTAGGTAACCTTGTTGAGTATAACCAATTAAAAGTGTAGAATTTGTCCTACCCCCACTCCCCAATGAAAAATATGATGCCCAGCTTTGGCATGACCCATCATAAATGTCAAAGGTTTCATCGGGTTTTTAATTGGAAAAGCTGCCTCAATATTAATGGGACCTAGATTTATTATGTTGTGATTAAATAGTGAACTCTAGCGCATCATCACAAAACATCAATAAAATCTAACATGCATAAAATACTGAATGCATAAATAAGACATAGCATGGCCCCTAATCCTAAGAAAACTAATAAAGTAAATGCTCCCACTTGAATCATCATGGATCACATCCACCTTGCTCCTTTGGGCCTTTACTTCATGGGCTTCTTGGATTAACTGCAACCTGTAATTCTACTCTATTCTATCTACTACTTAAATAAAATAAAATAAAATTACAAAATACTTTATCGGTACGTAGACCGTACTAAGATTACAAAAATACATCACGATGCGCAGATCGTATTTAGCAATCTACTGGGCCATACTAGTCATTATATAGCAATAAACAACATCATATATTATAAAATTGCCACATAATAAATCACTCATCATGCTTTCCTAAACTATAACATCGAATGATCATAATTAAGGAAACATGACATCTAAATATCTCATATTTTAATTAATGTAATTAGATAATATCATATATTATTCATGATCATCAATAAAATATCATATATTCTAAATTAGTCATGAGATAGAATCAAATCTTATTTTAATCTTAAAAGATAAATCATATTTATCCTCAAAGATTATCCTAACGAAGTTAGAAAATTCTATCCTAATTACAAGCCAATCACAAAATTTTAAATCAATTATATCCAAAATTAATTATGGGATAATCACATTATTTAAATCAATCTTTATCCTTTTGGAATATGCTCGGAATATTCTAACAAATCCTATCCAAAATTAACAACTTTAATTAAGGATAATTATCAAAAACCAACTTTTGAAATTTGATTTTATCCCAAAATAAAATCAGATTTTATTTTGAAATTATCTTTAAAATAAAATAATTTTAATAAAAACATTTTTTTTTTTGAAATTAAAACTGCTGCCACGTCAGCCAGGGAGTAATCCCCAGCCAACGAAACAGCTGAACCACGCACATTGTGCGTCAGTCAGGAAGCCCCAACCGACGCACAACCGCAGCCAAGAACAGATCCAGCCACGGCGTCGCTCCAACCAAACGTAGCTGGAACTGTTCCAGCCGGAGTTCGCCGCGGTTGTCTGGAGTCTGCCGTCGCGCGTCGCAGCTAGGCCGGAGCCCAGCCATCTGCGTCTCTTGGCTGCAGCAGCTTGCGGCAGTGCAACGTTTGCACTTCCTGCTGCCACCTGTCCGCGACTCGCTGCCCTCCTTGCTGCACCCTTTCGACCACCTGGGCAGTCGCCGTGGCCACCTAACGGTGGTGCATCCACCCAGCCACGGCTGCCCCCTCCCAAAATCAGATCTTTCCTCTTTTTTTTTTTTTTGAGAAATTTAATCTAATTAAACAACATTTGTTGAATTAAATTAATTTAGGGTCTATTGAATTAAAACACAACATTTATGCCTAATTCAATTTTGAAATTAAATTAACAATTCAATTTCAATTTTAGGGTTCTTCACAAAATTAATTAAAATTTAATTTAACTTTTAAATTAAAATATTGATTATACAAAAATCATATTTTATGTATAAAATCAATTCAATTAAATTTATGAAGCATAAAATTTTCAAAATTCATCAAAATTAAGCACAAAAATCAAAATTTTAGGGCTTTATTTCAATCAAAATTTTCGAAAAAAAAAACTAGGGCTTAATTCGGATTTTGCTAGAACAATTGAGCAATTAAATCATATTTAATCATATCCCAAAAATTAAATCTCCATTTAATATAAAGATTGAACCATAATTAATTATTCTCCCTCCTAATTGAATTAAAATTGTGGATTATCAAAGAATTATTGGCAATATGCGTAAATGCAATAGGCTAACTGATACCACTGTAGGAGTTTATAGGTACTACGCAGCAAAAATAAACATGAATCATATTCATACAGTACCTAATCCAAGGATCTAATGCATAACACATAAAGAACAAATAATTTTACCTTTGAAGCGTGATTCCACGTGCGATCGAGCAAGAACAAGGGAGATAAAGAACCCCAAGCGTGATTCCTCTACTTGGTCCACGGGCACAAGTTAAGACCTCCACTAATGCTAGTTAGTTGCAATTGAAACCATCAATTGACCTTCTACGGAGAAGAGCGAGCAACGAACCACCATGAACCACCACGAACACCACACGCGCCACCAAGGGGTGGCCGGCCATACGGACGTGAGGGGAGGATGAGGGCCGTGAGTTAGAGAGAGGATTAGGGTTTTGGGATTGGTTGCATTGATGTCAAAATTCACAGTGTGTGAATTATGACTACTAATTGCAAACCCTAGGCATGGATCTTATTTATAGATCTCATCTCTAAATAAGAGCCCATGTCAAAAGCCCAAAACCTAATTCCAATCTAACTATGCTAGCCCAATCCAATTCATGATTAGTTAATTGCTCATGAGGCCCATTAATGGGCCTTTTACTTGCTTAACCCAATACCCTTGTGTGTGACCAATATAGGATCCATTCTAAAGGGCTTTGGACTATTTGACTAGCCCAAAGATCATCTCTCATAGTCTAGCAACAGAGGATGACGCCCCAATAGAATGAACTTATTATCTCCATAATAGTGATCCTTGATATATCTAGTAATTGCACTTATCGAAGACATAATTCCTTCACTATTCACATACTATCATTGACTTAATTTTTTTTTTTTTTACTATTATAAAACAAATACTTGTTATTACGTAGTACTATGTCTTTGGATTAGTTACAATGTCTCTTTTCATATTTAATGTTTACTAATACTCTGTAGACAAGTAAAGATATTAATGATCAAAGTTATATCTCAATAATTGTGCTGACCAAATTAAAGTGATACAAATATTAAAAGTTGGAGAGAGTATTCAAATTTTAAAGTGATTTGATGAGACTTCTATTCAATTCTAATCCGCATGTAAACTGATCCGACATACAAAAAAATTAATATGACTCGACTTGACAAGGTCCAATTTGCAGTAACTTGTACAGTTGTACACCCAATATGAGTATATGACTATCCAAACTTAAGAGGGCCAGTGATACCAAAAAAACTCCATGTTGTGAGGCTCCATGTTAGTAAATACAATTCTATAGAGTATTATTCTACAGACTAATATAGCGTGTGTTTGACAACTACTTTTGAAGTAAAATGGTGTTTAGTTAGAATACTACTTGATCCGAATTATAGTGTTTTACAAAGTAGTGATAATTGTTAGCTTTTCTCTTATGAATTATCCTTTGTCAAAATAAAGGTACTAAAATCAAAATCCCTTTAAACTACCATCATTAAAATTTATTTTACTATTTCAACTACTAGTTTGTATCAAATATCTTGACAAAATAACTGCTTTGACAGTGTTCTTTAGCTAATAGCTAAATAGCTTATAGTTGACGCTTGACGGCTAACATGTATACAATTATTAACTATTAAAGCAAGTAATTTATCCAACATTCCCATAATTGCTAATGAAATATTTTTGTCAAAATATTTATTGATCAGTTGTTAGCATGGATCTTCATAATCTTTTTAGGAGATGCATTACAAACTTTTAAGAAACCTTCTTCTCTTCTAATCAGAATTTGAAAAATATAAGGTGAAGACGCATTATTACCATGAAATTTAAGAAATAAAGTGAAGAAGCGTTACCCATAAACATTGACACGAATTATTGTTTGTTGGCTTGTTGCCAATTGAATAGGATGTTAAGTTCATACTCAGTTGAAATAAGGTAAAAACATCCTCAGTTGATGCCTTACCCAAATGTTACATTGGAGCCTGACAAAAATGCAATTGTTCAATTTGCTATCTATCATCAAATTCATCAATTTTAAGAAATTGTCTCTAAACTTAATACTTAAGGAGTACATAAATCATGAATGTTCTAGAGCAATTGATATGCACACCAGTACACCACTGTAAATGACACAAAGTGTGGGGCAGTCCACAAATTTGGGATTTGTGCGATTCTTATTGTAGATTTGATGTTGGGATACAAATTGCAACTTTCTCCTTTGAAGTTGTTGATCCTTCACACTCTAATTTAATTGTGTGGCAAGATTGTTATGCATGTATTTTAGCTTTGCCCTAATACCCATATTATGATTTTGGTTGAATATAATTTCCATTTTGATAAAAAGTTGAAGATATGGAGCAAGGAAATATGAGGTAGAAAGGGAAAAAGTTAATTAAACAATTAACAAAGGTGGTACAAGTAACAAAAGCGTATAAGGATTGAAGAAGTATATCTACTACTAGTTTAGTGAGCTGTAGAATTATTCAATTGAATATAATTTTCATAATTGGAGTACCAAGATCCATATAAGATTGGTAATTTAAACGACAACCTCCCACCCCACGACCACTCCCTCACCTTGACTCCCACCTTCTTGAAGTTGGTTAAAACTCGTTAATCAGTTAAACATCAAGTACAAGCAAGATAGATACTTCGAGTGTTTAAACCACAATATATGGTTCAAAGAACAAAGATATTGAATGGGACTATCAACTATGGAATGAAAATATCCTAAGCCATCGGTTATATACTTTCATGGACAAAACTTGATAAAAGATTGACCAAAAAAAAAATAAAATAAAAAAATGGACTGAAAATTGTTGTAGGGAACATAATGCAGTGGTTGCAACTTGCAAGATTTGCGTACTAAGGTCGGTGCATCAACTTGCATTGGTGAGTAAAGTGACAACACTAAATTTGGTCTACGTAACTTGCTTATAATTATGCATGTACGTACCCTACAATTTATAGAGCACTAATTAATTTTTTTTTTTTTTTTTTTTTTTTTTTTTTTTTTTTTTTTTTTTTTTTTAGAACTCTTAGCCAATATGAAATCATATTTCTTTGGCTAAGTTTACATATGCTAGTTATCATTGTGGGTGTTATGCAACAATTGAAACTCATACAACAACTTTGTTTAGTTTTCAATGAGAAACGACAATAGAGGATGTGCACTTGGAATGTACTACCTTCGACACATGGTTATTAATCCCATTACACTTAATGAGACCACGCGTTGTCATTTGTAACATGAGGTGAATCATGCTCATATTGTTGCTTTTATTCGATTACTTCTCGAATTTCTTCAAGATTTTCGAAATCACTTTTCTCGAACTCTTTCAAGGCTCTCGAACTTTTCAAGATTCTTATACTCCCACTTGCCTTTTGAGGAGGCACATTTTGCATAGGGTGAACCAATCATGGTTTGAACCACGTTTGTTTGTTGCTTTTCTCGAACTCTTTTGAGATTTATACTACTCCCACTTGACCTTTTGGAATAATTTCCATAAGGGCACCTACTTGAGCAACAAACATTTTGTGCTAAGTATGGTTGTGTAGTAGTACCCCGTGCTCTATATAGGAATCGAACGTGCATCAAACGGTTTAATACATGTTTTATTCCTTGCTTTGTAGAATGACTTTATAAGAACTTTTCTTATCCATATCACATATGAAGCCTTTGCTACATTCTGATTTGACCTATGTAATTTTGTTTAGTTTTGTAGCTTATCTTAAAAGTATATCCCTTAAACAATGGTTGGAAGATAGGTAATTTACATCCATTATCAAAATATATCTCATATAGATTGATAGCTTCCTTCATAAACACTTCACAAGGTTTTCTTTCGGAGTTTGTTGTCAAACATTTTCACAACTCTTGGATGTTTATCAAGGTCTTGGCTTAAATTCTCATTATTACGATCATATCGCAATATTTCGAATGTGTTGCCAAGTACATGTCTTGACTTAAATTTTCACAATTACAATTATATTGTAATGTAATCATTTTCTTGTCAAGTTGATACTGAACTTCATACTGAACATTTTGAACTTTTCAAAATCTTCACTTTTATGCTTCAACTAAGCACAAGTAGTGATCGTATCACAAATGAAGTTTCGTTGTCCGTCTCTAGCCTTTGAACCTTTGGCTTTCTTACATCGATATGTATTCGACCTCGAGTTCACATCATCTTTTCTCTAAATGGTGACTTAGTCAAAATTTCAAATTAGAATGATATTTACATATATCAATAGATTCACAATCTAATGATATTGAAAGTCCATCCCTTTGGATCTTTCGCATGCAATGTTCATTTTCATTCGAATTAATTGACATTTTAGAGACAACTTATATACATAGAAATGGTTTAACTATTTCTATCATATAGAACTTAAACCTATTTAGCAATTCAAAACACATTATGACTCAAAGAAGCATAGAATAACATTTATTCCACGTTTTTGAATCTTCGATGCTTAGTCATTACTAACATTGAATGGTGTTTTGATAATGGCAAGAATGAATAACATTTATTTAATTCTAGCCAATTATTAGTGGTGAAATACTGGTTCTACTTGGAAAGTTGCAACTTTTGCTTCCAAACTTGTAGATTCTACTTATGAAGTAGCAACATTTGCTTCTTATTTCTCCTTTATCCATAACTTCTTCCTTTAGTTCAATCACATTGTGCAATGAGTGATCTAAACAAGACATCATATGTCCAAGAAGTAGCAATATGCTAAATCAATTTCTATAATATAATTCTTAAATTGGAACATTTCCATTCTTTTACCTTCCAACTATATGAGGTAGCTTCTAATCAATTGGAATTGGTCCATTTAATTTGAAACATTTGTTGTTCATAACAGCTTTTAGCATGTAAGTAGTTCTAGGTTTGAGAAGTAGCAACTTGTTTGCATTTCTTGGCCTATTACTTCTTAATGCAATCCTCATATATTCCTAAACCTTTCCCTTTGAGCCACTTAGAACATTTCTCTTAGGTTCAAAATGATACCTTGCTCAACTACTGTAAGCATTTTTCATGATTTTGCTAAGTCTATTCTATCATTATTTATATTTGAGCTTAATCAAGTATTAAACTCTATATAAAGCAGATGAAGAATATTGTCATTTGATCAACTTTTGATCATAGAGATTTCCAATCACTTTCTTATATTCAATCATATTGAAGATAAGAGATTTTATTGGACTTCTATACTTGTCTTTTGAGGGATTGTACCTCTCATCTCATTTTATCCCTTGAAACATTTTTCAAAAATGAAGAAGTGTTAGTATTTTACTCAAACATTTTGAATAAACCAACCTTAGACATGTGACTTGGATTTCTAAAACTTGCCTTTTAGAGCAATCTTAGCAAAATTGGAATATAGGTTTATGGATTATCTTTTAAACCATTTGAGAACGTTTCTCAACTTTATTTTCAATCGAAGAGATTATATATAATAATAAAATTAGAACGACATGTTACTAATAAGTAAACGCAAAATTCAATTATATTTATTAAAATTTAAAGTACCATAAGCGAATTAAATTGGTAACTTTAAAGCATTTATTCAATGTTAATTGATCCCAATTGAATTAAATGATTCCAAGATCCTTTATTCGTGCAATAATTGACCGGACTTTGGCCCTGCCATCAACCATTACATTTTCAAGGTGAGAAACTCTTTACTGATTACAACTCTTTGTAATTCTTGGTTGAATAATTAACCATCACATGTTTAATTATTACCCTTAGCTTCAAGGTTCTAAACTTTATCTTTAGGTAACCTTGTTGAGTATAACCAATTAAAAGTGTAGAATTTGTCCTACCCCCACTCCCCAATGAAAAATATGATGCCCAGCTTTGGCATGACCCATCATAAATGTCAAAGGTTTCATCGGGTTTTTAATTGGAAAAGCTGCCTCAATATTAATGGGACCTAGATTTATTATGTTGTGATTAAATAGTGAACTCTAGCGCATCATCACAAAACATCAATAAAATCTAACATGCATAAAATACTGAATGCATAAATAAGACATAGCATGGCCCCTAATCCTAAGAAAACTAATAAAGTAAATGCTCCCACTTGAATCATCATGGATCACATCCACCTTGCTCCTTTGGGCCTTTACTTCATGGGCTTCTTGGATTAACTGCAACCTGTAATTCTACTCTATTCTATCTACTACTTAAATAAAATAAAATAAAATTACAAAATACTTTATCGGTACGTAGACCGTACTAAGATTACAAAAATACATCACGATGCGCAGATCGTATTTAGCAATCTACTGGGCCATACTAGTCATTATATAGCAATAAACAACATCATATATTATAAAATTGCCACATAATAAATCACTCATCATGCTTTCCTAAACTATAACATCGAATGATCATAATTAAGGAAACATGACATCTAAATATCTCATATTTTAATTAATGTAATTAGATAATATCATATATTATTCATGATCATCAATAAAATATCATATATTCTAAATTAGTCATGAGATAGAATCAAATCTTATTTTAATCTTAAAAGATAAATCATATTTATCCTCAAAGATTATCCTAACGAAGTTAGAAAATTCTATCCTAATTACAAGCCAATCACAAAATTTTAAATCAATTATATCCAAAATTAATTATGGGATAATCACATTATTTAAATCAATCTTTATCCTTTTGGAATATGCTCGGAATATTCTAACAAATCCTATCCAAAATTAACAACTTTAATTAAGGATAATTATCAAAAACCAACTTTTGAAATTTGATTTTATCCCAAAATAAAATCAGATTTTATTTTGAAATTATCTTTAAAATAAAATAATTTTAATAAAAACATTTTTTTTTTTGAAATTAAAACTGCTGCCACGTCAGCCAGGGAGTAATCCCCAGCCAACGAAACAGCTGAACCACGCACATTGTGCGTCAGTCAGGAAGCCCCAACCGACGCACAACCGCAGCCAAGAACAGATCCAGCCACGGCGTCGCTCCAACCAAACGTAGCTGGAACTGTTCCAGCCGGAGTTCGCCGCGGTTGTCTGGAGTCTGCCGTCGCGCGTCGCAGCTAGGCCGGAGCCCAGCCATCTGCGTCTCTTGGCTGCAGCAGCTTGCGGCAGTGCAACGTTTGCACTTCCTGCTGCCACCTGTCCGCGACTCGCTGCCCTCCTTGCTGCACCCTTTCGACCACCTGGGCAGTCGCCGTGGCCACCTAACGGTGGTGCATCCACCCAGCCACGGCTGCCCCCTCCCAAAATCAGATCTTTCCTCTTTTTTTTTTTTTTGAGAAATTTAATCTAATTAAACAACATTTGTTGAATTAAATTAATTTAGGGTCTATTGAATTAAAACACAACATTTATGCCTAATTCAATTTTGAAATTAAATTAACAATTCAATTTCAATTTTAGGGTTCTTCACAAAATTAATTAAAATTTAATTTAACTTTTAAATTAAAATATTGATTATACAAAAATCATATTTTATGTATAAAATCAATTCAATTAAATTTATGAAGCATAAAATTTTCAAAATTCATCAAAATTAAGCACAAAAATCAAAATTTTAGGGCTTTATTTCAATCAAAATTTTCGAAAAAAAAAACTAGGGCTTAATTCGGATTTTGCTAGAACAATTGAGCAATTAAATCATATTTAATCATATCCCAAAAATTAAATCTCCATTTAATATAAAGATTGAACCATAATTAATTATTCTCCCTCCTAATTGAATTAAAATTGTGGATTATCAAAGAATTATTGGCAATATGCGTAAATGCAATAGGCTAACTGATACCACTGTAGGAGTTTATAGGTACTACGCAGCAAAAATAAACATGAATCATATTCATACAGTACCTAATCCAAGGATCTAATGCATAACACATAAAGAACAAATAATTTTACCTTTGAAGCGTGATTCCACGTGCGATCGAGCAAGAACAAGGGAGATAAAGAACCCCAAGCGTGATTCCTCTACTTGGTCCACGGGCACAAGTTAAGACCTCCACTAATGCTAGTTAGTTGCAATTGAAACCATCAATTGACCTTCTACGGAGAAGAGCGAGCAACGAACCACCATGAACCACCACGAACACCACACGCGCCACCAAGGGGTGGCCGGCCATACGGACGTGAGGGGAGGATGAGGGCCGTGAGTTAGAGAGAGGATTAGGGTTTTGGGATTGGTTGCATTGATGTCAAAATTCACAGTGTGTGAATTATGACTACTAATTGCAAACCCTAGGCATGGATCTTATTTATAGATCTCATCTCTAAATAAGAGCCCATGTCAAAAGCCCAAAACCTAATTCCAATCTAACTATGCTAGCCCAATCCAATTCATGATTAGTTAATTGCTCATGAGGCCCATTAATGGGCCTTTTACTTGCTTAACCCAATACCCTTGTGTGTGACCAATATAGGATCCATTCTAAAGGGCTTTGGACTATTTGACTAGCCCAAAGATCATCTCTCATAGTCTAGCAACAGAGGATGACGCCCCAATAGAATGAACTTATTATCTCCATAATAGTGATCCTTGATATATCTAGTAATTGCACTTATCGAAGACATAATTCCTTCACTATTCACATACTATCATTGACTTAATTTTTTTTTTTTTTACTATTATAAAACAAATACTTGTTATTACGTAGTACTATGTCTTTGGATTAGTTACAATGTCTCTTTTCATATTTAATGTTTACTAATACTCTGTAGACAAGTAAAGATATTAATGATCAAAGTTATATCTCAATAATTGTGCTGACCAAATTAAAGTGATACAAATATTAAAAGTTGGAGAGAGTATTCAAATTTTAAAGTGATTTGATGAGACTTCTATTCAATTCTAATCCGCATGTAAACTGATCCGACATACAAAAAAATTAATATGACTCGACTTGACAAGGTCCAATTTGCAGTAACTTGTACAGTTGTACACCCAATATGAGTATATGACTATCCAAACTTAAGAGGGCCAGTGATACCAAAAAAACTCCATGTTGTGAGGCTCCATGTTAGTAAATACAATTCTATAGAGTATTATTCTACAGACTAATATAGCGTGTGTTTGACAACTACTTTTGAAGTAAAATGGTGTTTAGTTAGAATACTACTTGATCCGAATTATAGTGTTTTACAAAGTAGTGATAATTGTTAGCTTTTCTCTTATGAATTATCCTTTGTCAAAATAAAGGTACTAAAATCAAAATCCCTTTAAACTACCATCATTAAAATTTATTTTACTATTTCAACTACTAGTTTGTATCAAATATCTTGACAAAATAACTGCTTTGACAGTGTTCTTTAGCTAATAGCTAAATAGCTTATAGTTGACGCTTGACGGCTAACATGTATACAATTATTAACTATTAAAGCAAGTAATTTATCCAACATTCCCATAATTGCTAATGAAATATTTTTGTCAAAATATTTATTGATCAGTTGTTAGCATGGATCTTCATAATCTTTTTAGGAGATGCATTACAAACTTTTAAGAAACCTTCTTCTCTTCTAATCAGAATTTGAAAAATATAAGGTGAAGACGCATTATTACCATGAAATTTAAGAAATAAAGTGAAGAAGCGTTACCCATAAACATTGACACGAATTATTGTTTGTTGGCTTGTTGCCAATTGAATAGGATGTTAAGTTCATACTCAGTTGAAATAAGGTAAAAACATCCTCAGTTGATGCCTTACCCAAATGTTACATTGGAGCCTGACAAAAATGCAATTGTTCAATTTGCTATCTATCATCAAATTCATCAATTTTAAGAAATTGTCTCTAAACTTAATACTTAAGGAGTACATAAATCATGAATGTTCTAGAGCAATTGATATGCACACCAGTACACCACTGTAAATGACACAAAGTGTGGGGCAGTCCACAAATTTGGGATTTGTGCGATTCTTATTGTAGATTTGATGTTGGGATACAAATTGCAACTTTCTCCTTTGAAGTTGTTGATCCTTCACACTCTAATTTAATTGTGTGGCAAGATTGTTATGCATGTATTTTAGCTTTGCCCTAATACCCATATTATGATTTTGGTTGAATATAATTTCCATTTTGATAAAAAGTTGAAGATATGGAGCAAGGAAATATGAGGTAGAAAGGGAAAAAGTTAATTAAACAATTAACAAAGGTGGTACAAGTAACAAAAGCGTATAAGGATTGAAGAAGTATATCTACTACTAGTTTAGTGAGCTGTAGAATTATTCAATTGAATATAATTTTCATAATTGGAGTACCAAGATCCATATAAGATTGGTAATTTAAACGACAACCTCCCACCCCACGACCACTCCCTCACCTTGACTCCCACCTTCTTGAAGTTGGTTAAAACTCGTTAATCAGTTAAACATCAAGTACAAGCAAGATAGATACTTCGAGTGTTTAAACCACAATATATGGTTCAAAGAACAAAGATATTGAATGGGACTATCAACTATGGAATGAAAATATCCTAAGCCATCGGTTATATACTTTCATGGACAAAACTTGATAAAAGATTGACCAAAAAAAAAATAAAATAAAAAAATGGACTGAAAATTGTTGTAGGGAACATAATGCAGTGGTTGCAACTTGCAAGATTTGCGTACTAAGGTCGGTGCATCAACTTGCATTGGTGAGTAAAGTGACAACACTAAATTTGGTCTACGTAACTTGCTTATAATTATGCATGTACGTACCCTACAATTTATAGAGCACTAATTAATTTTTTTTTTTTTTTTTTTTTTTTTTTTTTTTTTTTTTTTTTTTTTTTTTTTTTTTTACATATCTCTTCATTTGTCCTTATGCTATTTGCACTAAAAATATATAATTGAATTATTAATTTTTTGAAATATTATAAATTATATGTTGATTTATTTATTTTTTTCTCTAAAATGATGTTGACGGATTGTTTTTATAAATTAAGGATTGAAGAAACAAAACCTTAGGGTCTCATTTCTTAAATATTACTTTGTATTTTTTTTTTTTTTGTTTTTTTTTAAAAAAATTCCATGAGTAGAAGATTATTTCAAAATTAAAATTTTATCAATAGCATAATTTGAAAACTAACCTTACATCTTAAATTAAACTCTTAATAGGTTACTCATATTAAACTGTTGAGCCCATGAACAACCCACATGTGAGCATTCTCTTGTCCCACACTAAAAACACTAAACACTAAAGGGGGAGTGTAGTGGCAATAAAATCCCACATTGAAAAAATTCAAGAGTTACCACCACAATATAAGGCTAAGGGACTACTCCCCTCATTGCCATATGGTTTTGAGGTGGAACCTCCTTGGTCTTGTAAAGTGGTGGACTTGCACTCTCCCGTGACGGGTGCGGCCCAAACCCTTATTCATGAATAGAAGATAAAGATTATATCAAAATTAAAATTTTATCAATAGTATAATTTGAAAACTAACCTTACATCTTAAATTAAACTCTTAATAGGTTACTCATATTAAACTCAATTAGTGAGGTACATTATTAAGTAGTAACTAGATAAGTAAGATCATGCATCCATGCAATTAAGACTTAGCTCACGTTAGATTTGTTCATATCTCAAATCCCATAGGTCTAAAGTTCGATGTTTGGGGCAAGGATCTCTTTTAGGCCTGTTCACGGATCGGATATCCGATCCGAAATGTGATTTCGGATCGGATATCCGAAGACTCGGATATCAAAAATTGATATCCAAATCCGATTTGAAAAATTCGGATATCCAAAATTTTCGAATCGGATGCTTCGGATATCCATTATCCAATATTAAGTAAAATTGTTATGATTACTTTCTAAATTTCACTAATTTTACCGTTTTTTTATCTCTAAGTTGTACAAAATATTTTAACAAAAATAGTAGTCCTGCAATTAATATTATCATCAAATATATTAAGAATATTACAATAAGTTAATAATACAGGGTTAGTTTTATATGAACAATTTAAAAATTATATTATTTTAGGCTTTATATTTCGGATATCGGATATCCGAAATTCTGAAAATTAATATCCAAATCCGCATCCGATATCCGCTTTTTCGGATCCGATCCGAAATGAAAACTCGGATCGGATATCCAAAAATTCGGATCGGTTGCGGATCGGATTATCGGATTTTCGGATTCTCGGATAGTTTTGTACAGGCCTAATCTCTTTACATTTCCCCCTATATAAAATTCTTGGTCTGTATATACTAGACCAAGAAATTGTGAAGCCAGTGTTAAGATACATTCGAACTCCTTTAGTTTTTCTAATTAAAAAAATTATATAAAATAACATAGCAAAGATATCAATAGTATCCTAACTTCTTGTAAAACCAGCATAATTCCATTGCTAAAAGTTTGCGACGTTAGTTGCATATTTTATTCGGCCTATATCAATGTAGATTGTGATGATAAGAATTCCAATTGTTAGCCTAGATACATCTGATCTGATCTGATGTAACATAGATCCAGAATAAGGAATTATTCATCACATGGTATGATGATAATTGCTAAGGTGCCAATAGTTTCTAAAAGCTGTAAACTTCTCTTTCAATTCTTTCAGCATCATATTCCCCACCAATTTACAATTTGTACAAAAGACAAGCTTCATGTATATCATCAAAGGTTCGTTCCAAATTTTTTTGTAAGTATTTTCTAGATCAATTTTTCCCGTTCGTTTGAAGCCCTAAATACTCCATATTATTTTTACCTGAGTACCAGATGAATCAGGTAATCACAATTAAAACAAGCAACCTCATTTTTGTAACAACACATTTTTGTCTGCCTACCAATTAACTCCTAGCTAGCTACTAAAATGAACATACATTTATACATTATTATAATTATTATTATTATTTTGGTATCTATATAGAGAGCAGATGATGAGAATCGATCGTAGGACATCTAGCATCGGGAGACCTAGAAGCTCTAACCAACTAAGTTATCATCATTATCATTATTGTACAATTTGTATTGCATTGTACAATTTGTCATCTATGTTTTAGGTGGTTAACAATTGGCCACTCAAAACATAATCAACAACATAGAATTTAAAAAGACCACAAATATTATTCTTAGTAGGAAGAAACACCTGGAAGAATTTTAACAAAAAGAGAGATGCAAAATGAATAAGATGAGAATATATGTTATCCAACCAAATTTGAGGTTGAAGATTAAAGGAACAAAGCTAAGTGATCATGGTGATGAACCTTTCAATAAAACGGAAAGCAAATAAAATTTAACCCATTAGAAGAACGTGGCTCAGTTTTATACGAGGAAATGAAGCATCGAGGTAGATTGACGATGGATTGATTTAGACTATAGTGACTCTCTTCTAGAAATAGTACACTAGGCTATGTCCAATTAGTGGCGGATGTAAAATATGGAGAGGCACTAAATAAAAATAAAAAATAAAATAAAATGCTTGTATGAGGGCTTGAACCTAAAATTTTTAGCACAAATTCAATGCATTATGATTGTGACAAAGCTAATTAAATATTATTTATTGCATAAAATTTGTATTTAACCTATAAATTTACACCTTTACCTAAATAAAAAAAATTTAATTTTTTTTTTTTGGTGAGGCCGGTGCCAACCAGGCCCTTAATAGATCTGCCAATGTGACCAGTGCAGCTTGTTTTAGTTGATATCAACTTTTTTCAGAAATAATCACATCAGACCAATATCTTCATATTTGTGTTTGTTGATCATTCAATATCTTTATTTTCATCCTAATAATAAAATTAACCACAAATTACAAATTAATTCGAGTTAATTACTTCAAATTCTATTATCTCTGCTAAAAACAAATGATATATGTTGCTATAAGAGCTACATCTAATAAGAAGCCAAAAGTGACAATGATAAATAAAATAAAACATGTATAAATTATATTAATTAGGCGAATTAGCAAGTGATGATTTTGTCATAATTTCTTAATTTAAACTCCCAAATCCCAATTTAATGTGTTATGGACTGATGCAGTTGGCGATAGAAAGAGTAACCTACTAATATACATATATATATACGATTATACGTTAGTCATCCCTTCTCTTATACACGAGACCAATGTGCATGGGACACCTATCCGCGTACTCATTGCATAATGGCAATGTAGAATAATGAACAAATTAAATTTTTTAGTAGTTGAAATTTGTGAATGGGAGCTTGGCTAGTAATTAAATGTGTGAAAGCTACTAGAGTTGCCACGGCGGTGCGATTTCCTATCCCAGCCGTATAAACCATATCAAATGGACATACTCCGACAATTTTTTCTGATCGAATCATCCAAACAAATTATTCCATCATTTTCAGGTAAGTGTTAACAAATTGTTTTGAGGAAAATGTACAAATTCCCTAGAATGTGGTCCTTTTATTACTGACAAATTTACATGAATGTGATGGAGATCATAGAGAAATACAAACAAACTTAAGCTTTTAAGCAATTAGAAATAATTTTTCTATGGAGTAGATGATAATAAGCGTTAATAGCTAATGTATTGAAGAATTGTATTATTTTATTTTTAACCAATCTTAGTTTTCTAGCCGTTTAGTGCTTATATTGCTGTATTGTGTGTTTAAAATGATCACTTAGGATATTAAAATAATAGGAAAATGTTATACATAGCCCTAAGGGCTATATATAAGCATTAAAAATACTCTAAAAAATTGTTTAAATTTCGAAAATTATGACACAAACACACTATACTATTTACACTGATTTACGCGTGTTTATATTTTGGGATTATTTTTGGAGTATTGGTAAAAGTCGTGAAATTTGACCAATTTAGAGGATCGATTTCATAAATTCACTATTTTGATTGTTTGATAAAGAGCTGAGTAATGAGTTAATTACTTAATTGTGCTTAGCCTCTATTTTCTAAAAAGTTGGAAAGTGAGCTTTTAAGGTTAGCTTGTTTTGAAGTTTTAGCCTAATGAAAACTTTGTCCTAAAGTTATGTGTCATTGCATTATTAAAATTCAATATATTACCCTACTTTGATCTAATACATACATATTTTTCATTCATTACATTCCAGTAACAAAATAACTGCAGTACTTACTTTATAATGAGTTAATATTACAAATACTTGTAATAATATTATAACCAACTAGTCAAAACATCTAATCTTTAATTTATACCCAACTGTTCGTTAATTTCATTTCTCTATATTAATCAAAATCCCCCATTATATTATAGAATTGGACTAGTCGAATCTCTCTTTTGACCTCAATATACTCCCAACCAAACTCAAAATAAATTAAGGTACCAAGACCTAGGATGTAATTGAGATTCAATCCTAGATATTAGGTACCATAATCTATACTATATTGGCTAAGATATCTAAGCTAGCATCACAGAAACTCGAGGAATAATTCAAGATAAACATAGCTTAATAGTTTTGAAGATTAGCAACGAACCCATTGATCTACGGCAATCAACTAACACCACGTACTGCTTCCCCACCTTATTAATCGATCACATTTTCATAATTCTGTAAATAATAATTATTTTTTTTGGTGTTCCACCCGGTTCACTCTTTCTGGGCTAATCCGGATTTGGGGATTAATTATGGGTGGTTAGCTTTCAATCCCCTCCCAATTGTTGTTGTGGGGGATCGAACACGGGTCCTCTTTATCAAGTGTAGTCCCAATCAAGTAAGATAGCCAAAATTAGTAATAATAAAATCCCGCCTATACATTTCCTAATCGAGCAATTAAACAACCTAATATGGGATTAGACTAAAAAAGGGCTTTGTTTGGATTCAACGTGATCTTAATAGTGGGACATCGTGATTCTCCATTAAGCTAAATTAATTAGACAGGAGCAACTCATTCTCTTTTGATTTACTAGTTTCTAGTATTCTCTTATTCCGGTATAGCGTAAGATAAGAACTTACTTCCTAGATAGAGACTTGCACCATGTACAAATGGGGAAAGATTAGGCTAAAAAGCAAGTGGCATGCATTGAATTATCATTAATGAACTATTCCACTTAGATCGATGCAAAACATATGTGAAACTAGATCAATATAATTTGAATTGGGATCGAGCTAAACTGAATTAGATAGATAGAGCTAAACTAAATTAGCTTGATAGGCAAGTGAATCAATTTACTCCAGTATTTTATGAGTTATATGCAACATAATTGTTTTTATTATGTGTAGATTAATTTTATCAACCTATGGTCCAACGTGTTTTTAATTTTTTTTTTTTTCAATCCCCTTTCTTGATATGATTTGTGACCTAACTCAAACTGGTTAGAAATGTATTAAAATTAGGGCATGTTCACATTTACTGAATTGAGCTGAACTGAACTGGACTGATGATTGGAGCTGAACTGAAGAGAGATGAAATGAATATATTATGAGAGAACATTATTAGGAGCTGAAATGAACTGAACTGAAATTAAGCTGAAGTGAACAGACCCTTAATCTAAATGACTCATCATCTCTATGTGACATGCCGACAATTTGATTGTCATCTCTAGTCCAAAGGTATATATATGTGCTATTTAGTAACAATTCACTATTATGACTTGGTTAGCTAAAGCCATTATAAAAAGGAAATTTTGATTTTTACCACCTTCCAATAACGACTTTGTCGAATTTACCACCTCCATAAAAAAAAAAGATTTACTTTACCACCTCATAAAAAAATAAAACATCAGTTTTACCACCAATCACCTCCAACTAACGGATTCCGTCCATAAATCCGTTAGTGGGGCCTACTTTGCACACGTGTCGCTATATTATTAGGTAAGTTTTAAAAAAAACAAAAAAAAATTAAAAATAAAAAAAATTAAATCCGGCAGCCCCACCTCCCCTACCCAATTCCGGCAGCCCCACCTCCCCTACCCAATTCCGGCCACCATCTCCGATTCCGACCACCCCCTCCCTCTCCCTCCCCGTTTCCGACCACCCCTTCCCTCTCCCTCCCCGATTCGGACCACCGCTTCCCTCTCCCTCCCCGATTCGGACCACCGCTTCCCTCTCCCTCCCCGATTCCGACCACCCCTTCCCTCTCCCTCCCCGATTCCGACCACCCCATCCCTTTCCCTCCCCGATTCCGACCAAAGCCGCACCGTACCGCACACCACAGCCGCACCGATTTCTACCCCCTTTCCACAAAATTCCGACCTCAAAACCCTAGCCACCACCTAACAACTACGACGAACCCCACCACCATCCAAACCCAGACCAGAAACCGCCGTCACCCAGATGTGAAACCACCGCGACCCGAAACCAACACCACCCAGACGCGTAACCACCGCAATTCGCCCCAGCCAACCTAACCCCTGACCAGAAACAACGCCGGCCAGACGCGAAACCATCGCGACCCGAAACCACCACCACCCAGACGCGAAACCCACTCGAAATTCCGACCAACCGAGGTAGTTGATTTCGTTGCTGGTTGGTTGAAAAGGAAGATCGGGGAAGATGAAGAAGAAACGTAAAAAAATGTGGGCCCTACTAACGGATTCATGGACGGAATCCGTTAGTTGGTGGTAAAATCGAATTTTTGGAAATTTTGGTGGTAGTAAAGTAAATCTTTTTTTTTTTTGGAGGTGGTAAATTCAATTAAGTGGTTATTTGAAGGTGGTAAAAGTCAAAATTCCCTTATAAAAATAAACCACCTAATTTAAACACTAAAATTCGAAAACAAAGATTTAAAAACATATAGTTTTAGTTAAGGACTTAGATAATTTTTCTTGTACAATATATTTTCAATATTTTGTACAATATACTTTTGTAACACAAAGATTGGTAGGCGAAAAGGTCCAAACGAAGGAATGTCAGGTCTTTTTCTTGGACTCTAGATCTTTCTCTATTATACTTCACTATTAGGAATTTATCATTTATGACTTATATAAATTCTCATCTTCACCCCAACACTCGTTCACAATATAGTGAACGAAGCTTACTGTCGAAAACCTTCATAATCAAACAGCTCTAACGTATAACAAACTTGTGGCACAATATATGGTGGGTTTATCCGTTTATGATCTTAAACACGTCTTTAATTACATTCGAAAAATCGTTTAGGCTTGCTTGTTTTGTTAATATGTCTAACTAATTTATGGATGCATACGCATATTATGTAGGAAGAAGCACACGGCGAGCTAAGCACATGGGAAGGTTATGTAGATTGGAGGAACAAACCAGCCATTAAAGGTCGTCATGGTGGAATTCTTGCAGCATTTTTTGTCTTAGGTTCGTGTTTTTTCTTACTTAAGTATCAAACTGTCTATTATACATCCGAATGTAATAAAGTGACATCTATTTTGCAAATGAACTTAACTAATGCATTGTTTGTTGCAACGAACCATCAGTTGTGGAGGTACTCGAGAACCTTGCATATTTAGCAAACGCGAGTAATCTAGTGATTTACCTGTCAAAGTATATGCATTTCTCTCCATCTAGATCATCCATCATTGTAACAAACTTCATGGGCACAGCGTTCTTACTAGCACTTCTCGGTGGCTTCTTGTCCGATGCTTACTTCACCACATATCAAGTGTTCTTCATCAGTGCTGTTATCGAGTTTATGGTAAGTAGGAATGAAAATAATCTTAGAAGATTTTTTTTTTTTCTTTTAAAAATGCATGTATACATAATTAGTTCAACCATATATTGTACTATTTCAACAAGAAAATAGCATCAAATGAATGTTACTACACATGGGATGACTAAGACATGAAAGTAACTTACATCATTCTAAAGACTCAATTAAATGTTTGAATTGAGATTATAATTGTATGTTACTATCTCATAGATCAACAATACTTAAACAATAAAAACGGTCCATTAATCTATTATTACATCTATCACAAACATGAACAAAAGTATGTATATATTGATGTCTTAGCTTAAAGTAAGAATTAAGACATGAAGTTCAACTATTACTACTTGTGTACTTGTGTAGGGTCTCTTGATACTCACTATCCAAGCTCATATAGTCTCCTTGCAACCACCACCGTGTCCTCCGACCAAATCGAGCAACGAATCATGCCGTGGAGTCACAGGTGGGAAAGCAGCAGTACTATTTATAGGCCTATATTTGATAGCACTTGGTGTAGGAGGGATTAAAGGTTCGCTTCCACCACACGGGGCCGAGCAATTTGATGAGAACACCAAAGAAGGAAGGAAGAAAAGATCAACATTTTTTAACTACTATGTTTTCTGTCTTTCTTGTGGTGCTTTAGTTGCTGTAACATTTGTGGTGTGGATTGAAGATAACATTGGCTGGCAATGGGGATTCGGAATTTCGACTTTAACTATATTGCTCGCTATACCGATCTTTCTACTTGGATCTACTACTTACAGGATCAAAGTTCCTGCAGGAAGCCCTTTGACAATCATCTTCAAGGTAACTTGTATAACTTCCTGTTTTTTTCAACAAGAGTAACAATGCGTATATCTGAACCTCTCTGGACCCTACCTTTTATGTAACGGGTTATTGTAGTGAAAACATGTTAGGTGTCTTACAATGTTACATTACCAAGTGCGAATAAAGTATATGCTAAATTGAAACTACTCTTAAAAAAGTGTGTAGTACAGATTGAAGTGGGGTCGTGGAAGAGAAAAAAAAAAATCCCTTATAAGAAAGTAACTAACATTTAGCCGTTTAGCTTTATTCACGTGTAATTAAACTCATATAATCGTTTTCACATTGTGATCAGGTTTTGACAGCAGCAATTTGCAACAAGCTCTTCCCAAGGAAACCAAGCAATGCTGTCATGAACATGGAAACAAGCCCTCAAATTACAGCTAACGACGAGATACAAACTTCAACAACACCACCAACAACAGCAACAACCGCAACAACAACAGAAATATCCGAACTGAAGTTCCTAAATCAGGCAGTGACAAACAATCCAGTCCATCAGACACTAGACTGCTCAAAAAAACAAGTAGAAGATGTAAAAATTGTCATGAAAACAATCCCTATTTTCGCTTCAACCATAATGCTAAACTGCTGCCTAGCT
The DNA here is from genome assembly GCF_948465745.1 of Chenopodium album. Taxonomy (NCBI): domain Eukaryota; kingdom Viridiplantae; phylum Streptophyta; class Magnoliopsida; order Caryophyllales; family Amaranthaceae; genus Chenopodium; species Chenopodium album. The sequence continues at coordinate 35,885,944 of NC_137853.1, read as the reverse complement.
CAACTCTCAACCTTCTCAATCCAACAAGCCGCGACAATGAACACTAAACTCGGCTCCTTAGTAGTCCCACCAGCCTCTCTCCCTGTATTCCCGGTTGTCTTCATACTAATACTCGCGCCTCTATACAACCACATCATACTCCCACTAGCAAGAAAACTAACAAAAACCGAAATGGGCATCACCCATCTCCAAAGAATTGGAATAGGCCTAATTATGTCAATTGTTGCAATGGCAGTTGCAGCACTAGTCGAGACCAAAAGGAAGAAAGTTGCAGCTCAACGAGGTTTACTAGACTCGACTGAGCCACTACCTATAACATTTCTATGGATCGCGCTACAATACTTGTTTCTAGGCTCAGCTGATCTTTTTAGCCTAGCAGGTTTGTTGGAGTTTTTCTTTACTGAGGCTCCTAGAAGTATGAAATCATTGGCTACATCTTTCTCTTGGGCATCATTAGCAATCGGGTACTATCTAAGCTCGGTGTTAGTTGCTGTTGTTAATCGAATCACGGGAATTGGAGGTCACACACCATGGCTTAAGGGAAGCAACCTGAATCATTATCACTTAGAAAGGTTTTATTGGATGATGTGTGTGTTAAGTGGTGTGAACTTCTTGAACTACTTGTTTTGGGCTAGAAGATACAAGTATCGATCCATGAATAATCAAGGTTAATATATATGATCGATTTGTAGCATGTAAATTTAATGTGATTTAATTCATCTAGGAATGTTTTATGTTGTAATTAGGAATTTAATGTAGGAAGTCCTTGAGATTTTTAGGCATGCATGGTCCAACTGAATATTATTAAGACATACTTCATCAAATTTTAGAATGTTATGAAGTATCATACATTTATTAATATATTTAAGTTTATTGCCACTTCAAAAAAAAAAAAAATGTAGGAAATTTATATTTAATTATTTCGAATGTGTTCAATCGATTTATATGGACAGTCGGTCCATGAAAAATACTTTCTCCGTTCAATATAATAAATTGTCATATCGAAGCTTATTATTAATTACGGACATTGGTCAACATCAGTATAAATCCGGCCATATAAAATTAATAAATTCTCAATTAATTTCAGAAGTGAGTTTATGCATATGGGACAGTATTAAGTCTGCATCATGCAAGCGAAGAAACAGCTACACTTCCGATTCTACGATGGAAGATCATAACAGCACTAAAAATTGATTTCGAAAACTGATAAATTTGCTATTATTACTACCAACCGCCACAGTTGGTATTTTGCACTCCTATTCCTTATTCTGTTATTCATGTGAGGGTAAGGGACACGAGCAAGCCCCAGTTTATTTCTCTGATAAACAAAATATACAAATCAAGGATGAATTTCTAAAATTTTAGGTAAAATCGAGGTAAATAATGTTGAAAAATAAACCTGCCACGTATCACCACATTTAAGTGTGTTACATTGGTTGAAGAAGAGAGTTAAACACTAATAAGGCTAAGGGGCTATCCCCCTATTGCCAAATGGTTTTAAGATGGAACCTAATTGGACTTGTGAAGTGAACTCTCTCTCTTGATTTGCGGGTGCGGTCCAAATCCGTATTTAACATGGTACATTGGTACCACATGTAAATCTATCAAAGTATTATCAAACTTATAAATTTTTTCGTCATGATTATGATTTATGAATGATGAATATTAAATTTCTCTCTTCCGAAATTTTGTTACTAAAAACAAAATAAAGAAACTTCAGCAAGGGGATGTAGCTCAGATGGTAGAGCGCTCGCTTAGCATGCGAGAGGTACGGGGATCGATACCCCACATCTCCATATTTTTTTTCCCCCCGGAAACAAAGGATGCAAATCTGTATGACTCTATCTCAGTTTTGGTCTAATTTTGCCATACGATTTATCAAGAACCCCGAAGATAACAAAATTACATAAAAGCATAAATTTGAGCTTGATAAATTCGACAATAAGATGTGCAATTCAGCAACAAACTTAAGGTTGACATCTATTTAAATCTTTAGTATGAACTCTCCTTTAGCTGTTAGACAGTACTTGTACTATGTATGTATCAATGTGCTGCAAGGAGTTTTTAGTGACAGTCTACGATACTATAGACATGAAGTGTAGTTTTTTTTAAGCACTATAAATAATGGAAACCAACATGTACAGATAATACTGGAAATCATTACTTCATAGCAATGTGCACATTATTTTGATTAGAAACAAACCCTTCTTGATATTAGGCAATATCATCATTGTTGCATACTTTGTGCAATTGTGCATGGAGAAACCTATCACGGATTTGAGCAGCCACATCACGGACTGTCTGTAGAAGATCAGATTTAGTTGACCCTCTAGTGTCCATGGCATCGAATTATTGGGTGACTACAGAACCATACCATAAGTCCATAACATCCTTAGCACTGGTCACAGGAAGGCAGGAACATGTTCCGAGAAGCCAAGTGCATTGTCTCTTGTGACTATCTACAATGGTATGGCGTGCACTGATGAGCAATACGCCAATACCTATTCCTGAGAGGTACTTTAATTCAGCTCCACCCTCAGTTCTCTTAAATCTGCAAGATTTTATCTACCTCTGCCTGTCTCATTGGCTGCCACTGTCAGTCTAGTTGCTGAAATTTTAGGGAAGTGGTTAGAACACGAATGAGAGAATTTTCCTTTTTAACATTTCAGAGACTGAAACCAGGACATCAGTTCTCCCTTGCATAGCTGTAATTGAAACGGAAGAAAAACAATGCTATCATATGTGAAACATTACATGCTCATATCTCATAAAAGTGTAAAACTAACAAAGTTAAATATCCAATACATACAATCAACCACTGCTCTTGCAATTTCATAAAAATCATCCAAATTGAGTTCAGGACAATGACTTAGAAAGGAAGGTCAAATCTTAATGAAATTGAAATTTAGCAACTTAAAACAGAAATATCCTATGAGTGTAAAGCTTAAATTGTTAATTATATATACCATTGAAGACATAGGCCTGAAACTGAGGTACAGTCAGTTAGTAGAAAGCATCGTTTGCCTTATCAGCTAGGGCATGGTACTGTAGATGCAACCATATAGACATATACATTGTCCAGCAAAAACGGACCACATTTGTACATCATCTTAGTAGTCAATGCTACCACCAAGTACTGACATTGAATGAACATAAAACATCACATATAAATGTTTGAAATTGATAGGAGTGCAAATGGACAGACGTGAACAAACTGTGACTGCTGCAACAATCAATAGGGCAGGCTTTCAGGGTACAAAGCATCTACTCATAGACAATGATACTTAGGCACTCGCCTAATCAATCATACATCATATTTCTTTATCAGCTTGATTAAATTATGAAATAATAATGCAAATATAAGCCAATCATGCAAAATCTTAAGGATCAGTTTTGTCCACTCACCAGAGATTGTGCATTATGCCCCCATGCCCAATTGCCAATGAAACCCTGGACCATATCTTTCGAGTGTCCAAGAGCCCAAGAACTATGGACTGACTTAGAAGCCACAACAATCCAAGCCACTGAGGTCACAGATCAAACTAAATCTTTCGAACTTTAACAGTTTCAAAAACATCCCTGGATACAAGGAAACACCCTTAAGATGTACTACATTTCTCCACTTGAAGCAGAGGTTAACGGCATCCTTCACACTCTCGAGTGGATTGAAAACAATGATTCGTCAGGAATCATAATGGAATCAGGCTGTCCAACTTCTTCTGCATTGACTGAATGCAGGTAGCCTACTTCAACTTCCTCAAGCAATGCTGCAGCCTGCAGTATAAAGCAAGATTCACAAATAAAGTAGCTGATTATAGCTAAATGGTGTAGATTTAGTAACTGCCAACCAAACTTCATATGCATATTGGATCCTGTATATATACAGCATTACAACAATTTATTTACTGCTTTATTTTTCCTGCTAAGTAACTAGTGTACATCTTATATCATCTGCAATATCAATAGAATGCAGCACAAATATATAATCTTATTTTAAGACTGCGAAAGTTACAATAAAATGCTACCTAAGATACGACCTTAGGTTACTCAATGAACAATTGAACATTACAAAATACTAATAGCTGTATTGTGGACAGATTGAATTGCTAAATTCCTTCATCTAAAGTAAGTTACATTATTTATCCAGTAATTTCGAGTTTGTTTTATACTTGTATTTCTTTTGCCTCTCATATTCTTACTTTGCATGGATCCCATACTTTTATACTACATACTTGATACACAATAAACATCCAATTATGAAAGAAAGAAATTAGTTATAGATTGGAGTATATTAGTAAGATGCACTCTCTCCGTATTTTAATAAATATTCCATTTTTTCTCGCTTGTCAATACAAATCTTTGATCAACTATATTTTCAATTATCAATAAGTATTAATTATCAATCAATCAATCAATCAAAGCCTTAATCCCAAAAGTGGGGTCGGCTAACATGAACCAAATTTGATTATTCCGTGTAGTCATCAACATAAATCTTTCTCCTCCATCCCTTACGATCCAAAACTTCATCCTCACGTAAATCCATGCACTTCATATCCTTCCTCACTCCTTCCAACCAAGTCATCTTTGGTCTCCCTCTTCCTCGTTTAATCCCTCCATGGTCCCACTCTTCCACTCTTCGCACCGGTGCACCCTCGGGTCTCCGTCTTACATGTCCAAACCAACGCAGACGATTTTCCCTTAATTTATCTACAATGCCCGCCACACCTACTTTCTTGCGAATAACCTCATTTCTGATTCTATCTCTTAAAGTGTTTCCACACATCCACCTTAACATGCGCATTTCCGTAACCTCCATCTTTTTAATATGCTCTTTCTTAGAAGCCCAACATTCTGTACCATAGAGCAACACTGGTCTTATGGCAGTCCTGTAGAATTTTCCCTTCAACTTTAAGGGAATGCTGCGGTCGCATAACACTCCCGTGGCCGCTCTCCATTTAAGCCACCCTGACTTAATCCTGTGGGTCACGTCTTGATCAATGTCACCATTCTTCTGGATGATCGACCCTAGGTACTTAAAACATTCACTCATGGTCAAATCCTTTCCATCCAAACTCACCACTTCATTGCTTGTCCCCCTCTGAGTGCCAAAACGACATACCAAATATTCAGTCTTACTCCGACTTAGCTTAAACCCTCTAGATTCCAACCTTTGCCTCCATTGCTCCAACTTGACATTAACCCCATCCTTAGTCTCATCCACCAAAACGATATCATCTGCGAACAGCATACACCATGGAACCTCATCTTGAATTGGTCTAGTTAATTCATCTAGAACCGTTGCAAAAAGAAAAGGGCTTAATGCAGACCCTTGATGCAATCCGATTGTAATAGGGAAATCTTTTGTCAACCCTCCGCATGTCCTCACATTTGTTGACACATCCCGATACATATCCTTAACTAGGTCTACATACCTTCGTGGGATACCTTTCTTCAACATTGCCCACCAAAGTATCTCTCTTGGCACCTTGTCATATGCCTTCTCTAAATCAATAAAGACCATATGAAGATCTTTCTTCTTTACCCTATAAAACTCCATCATTTGTCTTATCAAATGGATTGCCTCCATAGTAGATCTCCCAGGCATAAAACCAAATTGGTTATCTGAAATGCTTGTGCATGCCCTCAACCTTTGTTCAATCACCCTTTCCCACAACTTCATAGTATGGCTCATAAGCTTAATTCCTCGATAGTTAGAACAATCTTGAGCGTCTCCTTTGTTTTTATAAACCGGGACCAAGGTGCTCTTCCTCCAATCTTGTGGGATCCTTGTAGCCGTCCATATCTTGTTGAAAAGGTTTGTTAACCAATCAATACCAATCTTACCCAAACACCTCCACACCTCTATCGGTACCCCATCAGGGCCAACCGCCTTCTTAGGTTTCATCTTCCTCAGTGCAATCTCCACCTCTACTCTCCTAATCCTTCGCACATACTCCATGTTGATTTCTTCATCACTCATAGAGGTATCTCCTATCACAACTCCATTACTTCCATTAAATAATTCATCGAAGTACCCCTTCCACCTGTCCTTGATGCCCTCCTCTTGCACTAGGACCATTTGGTTCTTATCTTTGACACACTTCACCATGCCAATATCCTTCCTTGCCTCTTGTCTTCTCTTTGCCATCTTATAAATGATCCTTTCTCCCTCCTTGGAATCAAGCTTTTCATAAACCTCCTGATATGCCTTTTCTTTTGCTTGGCGAACAGCTGCCTTTGCCTTACTCTTAGCCTCCTTATACGCTGCAAAGGTTTCATCACTCCTACATTTTCCTAAGGCTTGATAGCATTCCCTTTTTTGCTTAATTACTGCTTTCACCTCTTCATTCCACCACGAAGTATCTCTCTGTACCGAAGTTCTTCCCCTTACTTCCCCTAAGACCTCTTTGGCCACTCTTAGGAAACAGTTCTTCATTCGTAACCAAGTCATGTCCGGATCCACCTCTCCATCCCAATCCGCTTCTTCAATTACCTTTTCTGTAAAAACCTTAGCTTTTGCATCCCTTAGGGTCCACCATCTTATCCTTGGTTCTTCTTGTCTAACTTTTTTCTTCGCCTTCTCTTTCAGACGAATAGTCATTACCAATAGCCGGTGTTGGGTGACCACACTCTCCCCTGGGATAACCTTACAGTTTATGCAACTTTGTCTATCTATGCTCCTTGTGAGCAGGAAGTCTATTTGAGTTGCATTTGCTCCATTCCGAAAAGTTATCAAGTGTGAATCCCTCTTCTTAAACCAAGTATTAGCCAAAATTAAATCATATGATTGGGCAAAATCCATAATAGCTTCACCACCGGCGTCCCTCTGCCCATACCCAAAGCCTCCATGGACACTCTCATAGCCATCTCGGCTCGCCCCAACGTGCCCATTTAGATCCCCTCCAATATATAACTTCTCTGAGTGGTGGACACCCTGCACCACCTCGTCTAGGTCCTCCCAAAATTGTCGTTTCTCTTCTGCATCTAAACCCACTTGGGGAGCATAAGCACTGATAACATTCACAATCTCCTTGCCACATAGCAACTTCAGCCTTATCAACCTATCGTTCTTCCGATAGACCTCGATCACCTCTTTTGCCAACCTCTCATCGAGAACCACACCAACTCCGTTCCTAGCTCCACCATTCCTTGTTCTGTGGCTCGTTTCTTGCCCAACATACCATACCTTATACCCCAAAACCAAGCCTCGAGCTCCTTCTCCTGTCCATCTTGTCTCTTGGAGGCACATGATGTTCACGCGTCGTCTTTTCATTACTTCTACCAATTCTGCTGATTTTCCCGTAAGAGACCCCACATTCCAAGAACCAATCCGCAAACTAAATTCTTTTCTCCCACGCTCCCTCCTGATCCCAACTCCAAGCCCTTGATTATTTGACACCACAATTGGGCAATATGGCGCGTCGCTTCTGGGCGACGACCTAGCAACCCTTACATACTTATCACTGCACCCGGGTCTGGGAAGTGCAGCGCGTCGCTCAGTAGGGAACGCCCCAATGGCACGCCCTTGCTCATTTGACACCACACTCGGGCAATGTGGCGCGTCGCTTCTGGGCGACGACCTAGCAACCCTTGCATACTTATCACTACACCCGGGTCTAGGAAGTGCAGCGCGTCGCTGAGTAGGGAACGCCCCCACGAAAATATCTGTTTGGCTCATGTCATGGGATGTGACGAAGTTTTATACTGGCTGTCACTGGCCTACCGTAACCCTCCTCCTTTATCCAGGCTTGGGACTGGCAGCGGGAAACCCACTGGCGGAGTTATCAATAAGTATTAATTATTTTGAAATCATCCCAATAGATAAATTATTAATTTTTAATTGTTATAATCAATAAGTATTAATTATAACAATTAAAAATTAATAATTTATCTATTGGGATGATTTCAACAAATAATATAAGACCATAATTCTTCTTAGGTATAAATCACAAAATTGATCAAGGTGGGTCAAGTAAATAATACTCAATGTTAATGGAGCATTTAAGAGAGATAAAAAATGTAATGTAATTTCACTTTGTAAATTGTTACACTTAATAAAATAAATAAAAGGAATGTAAAACTTTCCTAATATGTGAATTTAAAATTCTTATTACTCGTAGTATATATTAGGATGATTGAATAATCTATTTATTTTTGTTGTCTCGTTAATACTAATATATTTTATTATTAAAAAAAATCTAAAACTTTCCTATTCTATAAAAAAAATAATAATCTAAGACTTTCCTAAAAAGTAAAATGAATAAAAACTTTCCTATAATAATTTAAAAAAAGGAAATATAATGGATAGTATCTAAGCTTATTGCCGGTTGAGGAATCACATTTTACACTTCAAAAAAAAAATGTCAACCTTATTTCTTCTGCCTCGGTATTGTCCTCAATTCCACCCACCATCATATTGTCCTCAGCTTCCCCCGCAACCTTGCATTCCGTTAATTCCACCTCGAGAGTTTATTAGTTGGCTTCCTCCAATTCCTGGCTTCATTAAAGTTAATACTGATGCAAGCATTAGGAGTGATGGGAAGGTCAGTTATGGAGTAATTGCAAGAGATGAACAAGGTGTTTGGATTACCGGATGTTGTGGGTATTACCTCGACGATCCATTTGATAAACATGTCGGTCCAAAAGCCGGAAAAGTTGTTAAAGGAGAGATAAAAGCTATATTGGTTGGTCTCTCAATATCAAAAGAAAAAGGTTTCAAACAAGTAGTCATTGAATCAGACTCAAAAAAGGCCATTGATATGATTAACGCAGTAAACAATAAAAACATGTACAAGTATTCATGGTTAGATAAAGAAGCCGTGGAAATGATATACGAGTTTAGGGAATTGGCAAATAAACTACGTTATTGTTGCTTTCAACACAAGAAAAGGGAAGGTAACTTTTGTGCCGATAAAATGGCTGAACTTGGCGCTCAAGGAAGTGAAGTTGAGCAGAAGTTTGAGCATCCTCCGGATGAAGTGGTTCCGTTTCTAACCGCGGACTATTGTAGGTTTCCATTTCCAAGGGGTATTAAGATGACAAAAAAAGAAATCTTAAATATTTGTGACTACCTGACAAGGTAGCAACGTAATTCAAGGATTTTAATTAGTTGTAATTAATATGTATGTAATTAATGAAATCATTGTATAGTAATGATTAATTAGGAGGAGGTTTACTTCAAACTTAGGGGTTGTGAGGTTCATTCTGATCTTATTAATTTAGAAGGTCATAGTATGAAGTTTTTGTTGTGTACGAGTATTCTTTAATTTTCAAAGAAAGAATGTCGTCATACATACTCGATCATTGCTATTTTAATTTACAATTGTGATATGATATGATTAAGACTGTTTATTGTTTAATTTCCAACCTAAAATCGGAGTATTACTTATCGTATGATTAAGATTTCCAGTCTTTAATTGTTACTGTATTGTTTATTTTTCTATCTTAGAAACATATGGACTTATGGAGTAGAGGTTCTTTCGTGTAGATACATGTACTCCGATACATTTTACTTTTCAATATTAAGAAATTTATAAATTTAACACTTTAATTTGGTGGCGTTTGATAGCTACTTTAGTTTTTAGTTTATAATTGGAGTAGTATTGTCTATGATATGATCATGATTTCAAGACTGTTAATTATTTATTTTCCAATCTAAAATCGGTATAGATTATGGTATGATTAAGATTGCCGGTCTTTAATTTGATCATTGTTTATTTTTCAATCTTAGGAACAATTAGGAGTAGTCATCGTAGATGTTTTTCCGTGTAAATATGAAAACATATAATACAAGTACTCCAAATATAGTATATACGCGTGTTTTAATTTAACTCTTACTCCATAATTGGTTCAAGTACTCTGAAGATAAGGGTCATTGTACTCCGAAAAATTATAAGTACTCCGAAGAAAAGTGTCATTGTATTAATGTTAAGCCTACCAAATTACCAAAATCTAGCAACTGCTAGAGAATAAGTGGTACGAGTACTACTATTGGGTATTATTATCTTGTTTATCCTTCTGCCAAAAAAGAAATTAAATAAATAAAGTAGTAGGATTTTAGGTGAATTGGAAGATGTAAATTATGTTAGTGATGTTCCGTAAATGCATTGTTGTGGGTAGCTAAGTTTGTTTTAGTTAGATTATGGGATTAGCTCATAATCAAAGTTTTTAATGTGGATAAAATGTAAAATTACAGGCTTAGCTTCACGCTTTTTAATTTCAAAGAAAATTACTCTTGTTAGATCTATACAGTCAAACTAATGATCAACACTCACATAGTCACGTTGTAAAGATTTGAATATATGTACAATGTAAAAGATACCCCGTATAGGCTTAATGATTTTTTTTTTTTCAAAGTTAAAAATATTTGTTCTCTCATACAAAATTAAAATATTGTGTCTATATACAAAGAATTGACCGAGAACACAAACTTAATCTCTCACTTGTAGAGTTGTAGTGCAACAATATAATACAGTAATGTGCTTGACTTTTGTCAAAAAAATTCAAAATTAGCCAATTAATCATCAGATTGCTACAATAGTAAAGTTAGACAAAAGTCAATGAACACTCAAAGGCGTTAAATAACAAATGCAATACTCCTAATTTTTATTTGTAATGGGATGTCGACTAACATTTTATGCACCTTAATGGCTTCCTTACTTTATTCCATCTTATTTAATGAATGCTTGGTTTCTAGCAAATAACATTAAATTGATTTCCTCGCTATACTACTTTAATTTGTTTATTTAACTCTAATCCATAATGGCAAAAGCTAATAAGCGCCCCCGGGATGTTAGACAAGAGAGTTAAAAGTGGAAATATTAGAGTAAAACTAACATTAATCACACCGAACGACGCGTGATTTTGCCATGCATTCCTAACTTAATACTATTTCAACCAATATAATTATTCCTTATCTAACGCCCCGGGACGCTCGTTAGCAAGATCCATCTATAATTAACAGAATTCCATTACATTTACATACATGTCACACAATTTCCCTATTTACTTAATTAAGAGCAATCTTAATGGATATTTAATCTGGAAGAAAGTCTAAAATAGTAAATAATCAAGAACCAACTATATCATGCCACGTGTAATAAAACACTGAGAATATAGATAGACCTTCTGCAACATGATTGGTTGGTGTCATCTAGAGAAAGATTACAGTATGTGGGTGTGAGGAATACACAAGAACAAGATCATTGAAATTGAAAAATTATTAAAATAGAAATTGAGGCAAACATTGGATCAACAACAATCTTTGAAGCAAACATGGCAGCAATAGCAAACATTGCTGCTGCTTCAACTTCTTATTTTGGAAAGTCTGTAAAATATGCTCAACCTCCATTTTCTCTCTCCTCTACCTCTCCTAGAAATCTCACAATCCTTGCTATGGCATCACAAAAGAAGGTAATCATTACTTTTTTTTTTTTTTTTTGTTGTAATTATAATTTCATGTTTTTAAAATTGAATTACAGGATTTTATTGATTAAATTGATTATGTTATACTTCGTATAATCTAGTTTTACCTAATTATATAATGAACTAATGATACAAGTATATATAATTAAAGGGTAATTCTATTTGACTTTCTTAGGTTTTCTTGTCTTTGTATTAATGGGTTTTCACTTGCATCTCTATATGTTTGATAAAGTTTATCGAGCTCATACATAAGAATAGGAATTGAATCTTGTTTACATCACTGAACAAAAATTTAGTTATTTAAGTATTAAAGAATGCATTGTAAACTTGAAGTTCGTCTTTTTCATTTATTTATTTAATTTAATAATTATATTGGGTGGGAGTTAATTAACTTGTATTTTCTCTTTTTGGTTTTTGTCACCTTAAGAAAGTTTATCAAACATAGCTTACCTAGAAGTACAAGATTTTAGTTAGATTCTATTGTCATCTTAAGCAAGTTTGTACTCGTATAAATTGAGATTGAGTCTCGTTACATTACCATTAGAGTAATTTAATTTATATTGAAAATGTGTTACACTTGAATTCTATTTCTTAGCTAGAAGTACAAATTTTTAAAAATTTATGTACTTAAAACAGGTGAACAAGTATGATCCAAAATGGAAAAAACAATGGTTTGGAGCAGGACTATTTTTCGAAGGTAGTGAAGAGATACAAGTAGATGTATTCAAGAAGCTGGAGAATCGAAAAGTTCTTAGCAATGTTGAGAAAGCTGGATTACTATCAAAGGCAGAGGATCTTGGATTTACACTTTCTTCCATTGAGAAAGCCGGATTGCTATCAAAGGCAGAGGATTTGGGGTTATTGAGTTTATTGGAAAATTTTGCTAGTCTGTCTCCTGCAGCCTTAGCATCAGCGTCATTGCCCTTGCTAGTAGCCGCGATTGCAGCTGTTGTTCTTATCCCTGATGACTCAAGTGCCCTTGTGGCGACTCAAGCCGTGGTTGCTGGTACTCTTTTTGCTGGTGCTGCAGGGTTGTTTATTGGGTCTGTGGTTTTGGATGGGTTACAAGAAACTGATTGAGTTGTTATTGAGTTTGTATGTATATGAATATGTTGTTTGTGCATGATTGGAGCTATAGATTAGAGGGAGAAGTGTGACAATTTGGTTACAAAAAAAACAATAACTTGTTTGTTTAAGAAGTTTTGTGCATTTGAAAGCAAGAATTAGGACTCTTGACTACTATGGATTGCATATATATGTATGAATTTTGGACAACATATGATTCATATATAGAGGAAATTTGAAGCTAGGTTCATATATGGTAGGTTTGCAACTTTGCACACTTCTGAAAATGCATTTTTTTTTTTTTTTTTTTTTTTTCTAAAAGACATGTATGTGTATAATGCTCTGAAACTCACATCATATTATATGGTTTTAGTCCAACAACAAACTTAAGAGTAAATTGATGTCATTTTAGCTTGTAAGTTGTAACTTTTAGATTGACCATACATTCCATACTCAATACGAGTGCTAAATAATTAAGGTGCTCATCAAAAGTTTAAAAATAGAGGATGATTTGATTTAGCCTGTATGATTTAGTTATAGTTGGAGAAACTTCAAATTTATTAATCATCCAATACTCCTCAAATTATAAGCTATTTTAATTTTTGTAAGTCTCTAGATTTTAATTATCACGATGGCATGGATGGACTATTTATGCTTATTAGTATCACTACTATAAATGATTTGAATCATCTAGAATTATAGCCTATTGGCTATTGCTCAATACTTCCTTAACACCAAGATAAATGAAATTTATTTGACAAAGGTTTTATTTGGACATAATTTGAGACACACAGAATAATAATAATAATAATAATAATAATTCATAGAATTTCCACTCTTACAAATTGATAGATGACTCCATATAAAAAAGAAAATTAAAATCCTACCTGGTATTGGTTTACTAATACTAGGAGAATTTAAAATACTCACAATTTGATCTATTTTAAAAAAAAAAAATTGGAATTTTTTTTTTTAGGAAAGAGTCATTTTGACTTAATACAGCACAATCTAATTTAAGGTTAAAATTGACAAAAAAAAAAAAAAAAAAAAAAAAAAAAAAAAAAAAAAAAAAATCGAAAATAATTCATTTTATGTGTGTTACTCAAACCGACATACGGAATAATATTACGAGTGAGTCATCAATAGGCAAAAACTTGTGTAATTTCAATTGTACGTTAAACCCTAAACCTCTCCCCCTATATAAACTCTCCCACCCCACTTCTTTTCCTAATCAACCAGAATTCAATCGCAATTCGATTTCTCAGCGCAGGTACTAATTCACTGCTGTTCTTCATAATTTTGGAATTCATACGCTAAATTGAGTTTATTTTTGCAATTTGATCCAATTATGTGTAAAATGTATTGATGCATGCCAACTGTTTGTCAAAATTCCTCTTTTAATTTGGATTTTGATTATGATCCTACCCAATTTCATTTTTACAGTGTAGATTTCAATTTATTTGGATTAGGGTGTTTTTCTTACTCTTCAAGAATTATGAATTTGCGATATGATTAAGTCTTTTAAGATGGAGTGACGAAATTATTTCTTGATCAACAATTAGGGTGTAGTTTTTACTCTTCAAGAATTATGAAATATGATTATGACTGTTTTTTTCATCTGAATTGCCCCTATTGATCTGTGTTTTGAAAATTTGTGAATGAATTTGAATACCCTTCTGCATAAAAATTAGTGTTTAACAATGACTGTGTTAGAATCGCATACCCCCATTACCCCGTGTTTGCTGACAAAAGAAAGGGAAAAAAAATTCTAAGTACAATGATGATTATGTTAAGCAATGCATGTTTGATAGGACTTAGGAGCAAAGAATATGAGAAAATCCCAGTTTATGTGATCGAGTTCGGGGTATAAAAGTGTGGGATCAATGGACTAAATTTTAATTAAGCATAAAGAAGCAGAATGGGGGAGAAACAGTCTTGAATTACCGGAGAGAGAGATAGATTTTGGAAATTATCAAGTCGAGTTGTCCCCATAAAGTTATTGGAATTATGATTCTGTACTACACTTTGTAGTGTTAGCTATACAACCTGTTTTCTTATGTTATATGCAATTTTCAATTAAAGTTGTCTTAAATCGTTTTCTTCCTTGCTGTAGTATTTGTGCTACATTCTTGTGATATCTCAGTATGATAAGATGATAGATACACTTGGCATAAGTTTTAAGTAAATAAAGAAATAAAGATAAACAGATGTAAATTATACTGGATCCTTGTGTATGTTAGTTCTTGAAAGCATAACCAGCAGTTAAACGAAACCAATTGTGCAGGATAGACTGAAAATGGGTAACCTATTTTGCTGTGCACAAGTTGGGCAATCAAAAGTTGCTATTAAGGAGAATTTTGGCAGATTTTCTGAGGTACTTGAGCCAGGATGCCACTTTGTTCCTTGGATTCTCGGGAGTAGCATTGCTGGATATCTTTCACTGAGGTTGCAACAATTAGATGTGAAATGCGAGACAAAAACTAAGGTTGGTATGAACACAACTGTATCTTCTTAATTTGGCACAGATTGAGTCAATGGGCTTGCGTGCAATATTCTTTTATTCAATCAAGCTGCTAAAGAAATATGTTTTGATAAGTTGAATGCTTAGGTTCCAATACCAACGAATAGAAGTTATAACTCTTAGGTGCCCTGGTTTATTTTGCAGCATTCACTTTTAGCTCATGTCTGTTGATCAGTTGATGAGATGTTTGAAGGTCATTTAAGTAATCTGTTCAATGTCTGTACATTTCTGTAGCATTGATTGATGAGATCATGTATAATTGTGGTTATATTTTTGTGCAGGACAATGTGTTTGTCAATGTAGTTGCATCTATACAGTATCGTGCCCTGGCTGATAAGGCAAGTGATGCTTTCTACAAGCTAACCAATACAAGATCTCAGATTCAGGCCTATGTCTTTGACGGTATATTAAATTCAACTGTTTTATATTACAGTAAATCTTTTTGTTCTAGTTGCCGAATCTCAACCTAACTACAATCTGCCCATCCCTTTTCTATTTCCTAGTTATTCGAGCCAGTGTCCCAAAACTCAATTTGGATGATGTCTTTGAGCAAAAGGATGAAATAGCAAGAGCTGTGGAGGACGAACTACAGAAGGTTTTTTTTGGCTTAAGTAATTGATGCCTAATTTTGCTTTTCCTCCCTTCTATATCAAACTTTAATATGTCATTTATCCAAACAGGCAATGTCTGCTTATGGTTATGAGATCGTACAAACACTCATTGTCGATATTGAACCAGATAAGCATGTCAAACACGCAATGAATGAGATCAATGCTGGTAATTATCCTCTTTCTGTTTGAGCTATCCATTGTAGTACTGTAGAACAGCTTCTGTATTGGGTAGTGTATCATCATTTAGGCATCTAGCAGAATAAAACCATTGGTTGAAATCTGGTAGGCAATATATGTTTACTGATATGTCAGATTGCTAGGCAAAGGAAGTAGTCATGACTGTTAATGCTTCACATCTATAGGATGTTTTGACAATTTTCTGTTATTTTTATGAGTTCATCATTTTTGACAAATGTTAGCATAGTTTTTCTCCCATCCCAATTTTTGTTGTGGGAGAGTGTTGATCAATAATGTTCTTTGTTCAGTTGCTTAAGCAAAATAATCTCATTCTTCTTACAACCACTTCCCTAAAATTTTTAGCTGCAAGACTGAGGTTGGCTGCCAATGAGAAAGCAGAGGCCGAAAAAATCTTACAGATTAAGAGAGCTGAGGGTGAAGCTGAATCCAAGTACCTCTCGGGAATGGGTATTGCTCGTCAGCGTCAGGCCATTGTAGATGGTCTAAGAGATAGTGTGCTTGGCTTTTCTGAGAATGTTCCTGGGACCAGTGCTAAGGATGTCATGGATATGGTTTTAGTCACCCAATATTTCGACACCATGAAGGACATTGGAGCATCATCTAAATCTTCAACAGTCTTCGTTCCTCATGGACCTAGTGCAGTTCGTGATGTGGCTTCTCAAATTCGTGATGGGCTTCTCCAGGCTCAAGATATGCATCGATGATGGCCAGAAAAGTAAAAAAGGGTAAAGTGCTAACTTGTCAGGAAGGTATTCTGATCTGAATATTGTGCATACTTTGTTCATATTGCTTCAATGTTCTTAGTTTATCATAGTACTATATGGGAATGATAGCTAAAATTGTTGATATGACCTGGCTACTTGCTCAAGTGTTTTTTCCTTGTTTTTTCGTACGTAATGAAACAATTTATAAATATACAATTTGGTAGTAACGTCATTTATCTCCAATAGTAAATTTTGCCTGCTTCTATGATTGCCATATTATTATGATTTTGAAGGCTAAATAAGGATTGTAGTTAGCATGGTTAGCCGCTGCTATTTCTTATGATTTTTTTTTTTTTTTTTTTTAAATCCAATTTTGGCAGAATTAGTTCTCTTAACACAGTTTCTACAAATCTCAAAGGTGGAAAAATATAGAGGGACAATGGCTTGCTAGCCTGGGCTGGGGTTTCGCTCGAGGAGCGGAAATTTTATCAAATATTATCATAAAATGTCACTGAAAATTTCTGTGCAGTATAGATACATTATACAAGTACTATCTGATAGCTAAAGGGGAGAATATACTACAGAGTTCAAAAATTGTCAGCTTTAGGGGTAAACTCATTTATAATTTAGTCTTGTTTGAGATCAGGATCATCTTCCTTGTTTGGGTTAGCAACTGCATTCTTTTCAGCTTCTTCAATGGATTTCAGGATCTCCTCTCTCTTAGCTGCCAGATCGCGCATCTTAGTGTCGATTTTTTCGAGCTTGAGCTTAAGTTTCGATGGATCCTTCTTATCTTCAGGGTTCTTTTTCTTCTTCTCTTTTCCACCACCCTTTTCTTTGCTGTGTTCTTGATTATTATCACCTTTTTCCTTGCTTTCCTTGTCTTTCTTCTTCTTTTCCTTAACTTTCTCTTCGACTTTTTCTTCGACTTTCTCACATTCTTTTCCCTCCCCGTCTTCGTGCTTCTGCTTAATCTCCTCCTCTGTTCCTCCCATGATTATGAAAACAGAAAGTATATTATATAATTCTTGTAGATTTTCCTGGTTGATTTACTTATCTTTGGAATTAGATTTGAAAATTAAAAGCCTCTTGTTTATTATGTATAAATTGTTTTCTTTTTATAGGCTAACACCTATTTTTAGCTTTTCATGAAGTCCATATTAATCAATGGCCTTAAAAGAAGTTTTTTCCCTGAAAATGTGAATGTCCATTGGTTTGAACTTTGAAGTACATTGTGGAATGCAATTTGGTCAATCTTTTTGTAGGCAAAATAATAAAGGGCTTAAGGATACGATATTATCGCCTTAT
This sequence comes from Chenopodium album, assembly GCF_948465745.1. NCBI lineage: Eukaryota > Viridiplantae > Streptophyta > Magnoliopsida > Caryophyllales > Amaranthaceae > Chenopodium > Chenopodium album. The sequence goes on along the minus strand of NC_137853.1, from coordinate 35,868,113 downwards.
CGGAAATTCTTTTAATTGTACTATTTTAACACGGCTTGGATCCTTTCATTTTATTACAATAATGTTACTAGTGTTAACAACATTCTTTTTTTAGGGGGTGTCTAGTTCACAGATTCTAGGTATACGATATAAGTTTAGAATGGTTTAAACTCCCAATATTTTGTGATTGATTTATGATTTTAAGAATTCTACCTCAATCAAAGCTTAAAGGGAAGTGGGTTTTATTCATACCAATACTTTTAGGATCAAATAAAAGAAAAAAAATAAGATACTTCATTCTTAATCAACCCAAAAATATAGCAAGAATCAAGTTCTAAACCCATAACATTATGATTTAATTCCCGATTCTAACTGTACCCCATATCATTTTACGAACCAAACGCCCCCTTAATTGTAAAATTCTACTCATGTATGAATCAAAGGCCAGAGTTCAATGCCTCGAACAATAAGACCACTCTTCCAACCAATGCCTTGAACCTCATTCAGTGTCATCTCCAAGACCATCTGTTCATCCGAAGCCTTAACACTAGAATCAACATGGAATATGCCCATCTCGATCTCCATCCATCCATCACCTCTTTCCTCTGGAAGCTCATCAGGATCTCTACGCAAACTTCGTCCTGAATCTCCCTTCAGATAGAATTTCTTAAAGATAACTCCATTATGGTTGTAATTATTTGACAACTCTTCTTCAGATTTTGCAAATACAGACACCATAACTGGTATATGTTCGAATCTATAAGCATGATTGTCATCTGCATCTGTCTTGAACACAAAATACACGGCGTATGTTGTATCTGGCGATAGGAATTTGGTGTGTATTCTTCCTTTTATTTGTAGACGACATTCATCATAGTCTGTATAGAGCTCAACAATCTCTAAGGACCTACAAAAAGATGATGCACTTCCATTAAGAGGCACTTCATCTAAAGATTGATCATACATTAACATATTAACATAGTAGTTGTATACTTATTAGTCTTAGACTATGCTTTGTTCCCTTTAATTTTCACGATAAGGGCTATTTAAGTATAGTACAATTTACATTTAAAATGAATTCAGATAAGTTCAGTTAAGTTAGGAAAGTTTAAACAAGGAGAATAGAAGATACGCTTAGATTACAAATGCACATACATATACAATGTGTTGAGAACTATTGTGGATTTGCATTTGTAGAAGCTAGAAAGAGAAGAAGAGAAACCTCGACTCCGGTACATATTTCCAGTTTTGATGGATGCCTCCCAAAGCTATATTCAGAGCCCTTGCACCAAGCATTAAGGATTTCTTTCCACTCTATAAATCCAAGGGAAAGATCTATGTTATGCAGCCAAAAATTAACATGTACAGAGTATATCAGTATATTACCAGACAATTGAGTAACAAAATTGTGCTACGTGACTAAAAATCAGCTCATGACTAAATTTTTTTTAGAATTTTAGGATTGGAGTGTTTTTGGCTCCGGTACCATGTCACAAAATAATTTTCCGTAGTTTCATTAGAGTATAGAGTAGTGTATCTATACAAGTGATTAGGGCTCATAAAATAAGTCCATTAGCTATACACTATACATAGGTCCTAATAGAGGTGTACCTTTGATTTTAAGCAGGCTATTGCGTATATACGTTACGGAGTATTTTATTTTCCTAATAAACGTGTTGGAAATGAAGTACGGAGTATCAATTAAGTTTTGTTGGATGGAGACCCCACCTGGCCGACTATGATTACAAATTTGCAAGTAGTTGATTGGTTTCAGCCTAAAAGTTACAACTCTTACAAGTTGAATTATTTGGAAATACATGATCCTCTTTATCCATATGTAATAGTCAAAATTATCTTTATCAATATCATCTCCATACAATTAAACTTAATTTATAAGAAATTTCATAAGTGTTTAATTTAATATTAAATTGCTACCCTCATACAAATACCAACCAAAAAACGGAAATCTAATAACTAATAATAGATACAGAAATTGAAAATCTAAAAACTAATTGAATTAGCTAAAAAGTTAGTAATTACCTTAGAGCAATCATTCTTCAAGATTATAGGAGATCGGCAAAGTCGAAAATATAGTTCTTTTTTCGAAACAATTTGTTGTTGTTGTTGTTGATCACGTACAAGCTGTGTGGACGAGTGGTCGATGAAGTTATCACAATTTAAAGGTATAAACTTCTCCCAAGCGAAATCGGATTCGGAGGCGGATAAAAACTGCTTAGACACCGCCGATGATCGGATGACATCGGCGGGCGTCGTCAAAGAAAGGATTTGAGAAAGACATTCTTCAGGTAAGTCTATGAAGTTTGTACGAGTACTTGACAAAGACATGTTTTTTTTGGGTTTTTACTTTTTTAGGGGAGTAACAAGAAATGAAAAGGAGGGAATAAATAAACCAAGCCTAGTCTTATTTTAATTGTTCTTATGCCTTTTAGTCTGCGGCTCAGCGCCTCGCTGCACTCGTCTCGGGTCGACATTTTTTTTATTTATTTTTGGGGTGTTTTTAGAGTTTGGACCCATCCATAATTAACACATGACCAAATTTGTCGACATGACTAATCAACTAACATAAATACGTAATTCATCAATTAAGAAAGGTACACATAAAATAGTGTATCTTGTATGTGGTCCCTAAGGCCTAATAGTAGTTTATTTTATTATTATTATTATTATTATTATTATTATTATTATTATTTATTTTGACGAAGGTGAACAATTTTGACAACTAAAATACGGCGTATAATTTAGGTGAAAACAAATTTTCATATGCGGCGGCTGCGATAACCCATCGGTGAAGGGTAAAAATCATATATTGCTATGAAATATATATTTCCATTAGTTTTTATATATATTCTCATTAAATCAAACTTTTATACTTCTTAGTAATATTTGAATACAAATATTAATAGTTAAAGTTGTGCTTGTATGTTAGTCAAAGTGTTGGATTATTATGAAGCGAATAGAGTATATATGTATATCAATATATCTTAATCTGATAGAGTATAAAACATATTCCTGGGCCTCAACCATCAGCTTAAGCTTTTGGTTGAGTTGGTCCTCTAACATGGTATCAAGAGCCAGCGTGAGGCATATTCTTAGGTGCATGTTTGTGCACCTAGAATAGGTGTAACACCCCATTCTTTTTTTTTTCTAGTTATTATTCTTCCTATAATTCTTCTTTTCTTTTTGATTTTTTTTCCCCTTTTTTTAAATTTTCTCTTCACTTTTTATTTATATAACAATATTCATCAAATTTTTCATCACATTTTTCTCTGAATTCTATACTTTCGATCACTTTCATTAACTTTTTCTTTTCCCTGTTTTTTTCTATTTTTATTTTCCATTGATTAAACTTTCTCTCTCCTCTGTTTTTTCTATTTTTATCTTCCATTGATTTTGTGAATTGAATAGATGAATTTGATTGTTATTCCCAAAGAGATCAATGCAAGTTAGTTTCTATGAATTTGCTATGATGGATATCAATTAGATTGATAAATTTGGGTTTTTTTTCGAGAAAATGGTTTAATTTGGGATGAATTTGATTATTTGAATATTAATTCAACTGTTGAATCTGTGATGAATTTCATTTGATTTTGTAAGTATTAGGTTTAATTTGTAATCGATATTGCAAAAATTATGGTTGATGAATTTGTGATGAATTATCGAATTGCTGCATCTTAAATTTGTTTTTTTATTACGATTTTGATTTTTTTTTAATTAAGTTGCTAATATTTGTGTATAATTTTTGGAAAAAAATGAACACGATGTACTTTAAAAGTGAACATTTAGTACAAAATGAACGTTTAGTAACTAAAAATGATCATTTAGTATACTAAAAATGAACATTTAGTACATAAAAATTAAAACATACGCATTATAAGTATTAAAAATATGAACATATACATTACAAATGTGAGTATATGTATTTTAGAAAATGAACATACGCATTCAAAATATGAACGTATGCATTGGGTCCCTGTAAGTGAACACATGCATAAAAAATGTATGAACATATGCATTTAAGAATGTAAACATAAGCATTCACAATATGAAAATATGCATTTTAGAGAGTGAACATTTGCATTCAAAATATGAACATATTTTATAAACATTACTTCGTAATATATACTTAAGAATATTTATCATATGAACAACAAATATTTATATTATGAACGTTTTAAAACATTTATGAATATAAGGTATCCAAATAATGAACATATGCATAGGTTCGCTTACATGTGAACATTATCTTTTCAGAAAGTGAACATAAGTATAAAATATATGAAGTTATGCATTTCAGAGAGTGAATATTACATTTCAAAATATGAACGTAAGCATTGGTTTTCTTAAAGTGAATATAAGCATTTAAAGTATGAACATATGCGTAAAAATATATGAACATAAACATTTAATAAAGACAACATATGCATAATCAGATTTAATTACTATTTCATGAACAACACATATTTACATTATGAATATTTGAAATTATATATGAACATATAAAATATTATTATGAATATTATGCATTTAATTATGAACATAAAATTTGAAAAAATAAAAAATAATATGATTATGAAATATATGCATTATAAGTATTAAATGTTCATTTTTTTACGTGTTCAATTTTTATTATTACATGTTCATTTTTTTTTCATGTTCAGATTTTTGTACTAATGTTCACTTGTTGCACCTATCTTAGGTGCATGAGGATGCACCAGATAGGTGCATGAGGATGCACCTAAGACCAATTGCCAGCGTGACACAAATGTCACGGGTAGGTATGGGTGGGCTTGTGTTGCATCTACATTTCAAGCCCAAAGGGCCTTTAATGTGAGGGGGAATGATAGAGTATAAAACATATTCTTGGGCCTCAACCATCAGCTTAACCTTTTGGTTGAGTTGGTCCTCTAACATAATCTAATGACCAAAGCTCAACCTTGAAAATCAAAAGTGCCTTATAAAGTTCTCCATAATTGATAATTTGTGGCCATGTTTGGTAAATGGCATTTTGGTAGCTTTTTGGTTAGCTTTTGGCTTTTTTATATGGTCAAACAGTTAAAAAATGTGTTTGGCAATTTGCTTTTTAGTCAGCGAAAAAGTTGGCTTTTAAGCTAATTTGAAAAAACTGTTTTTGAGTAGCTTTTCTTGTTGGCTTATTGGCCCACAAATTATCTAATAAACAGCCAACAACAACAATTAATTTACCAAACACTTTTATAAATAGCCAGCTTAAGCAGTCAATTTAAAAAAGCTTTATAAATAGTCAAGCATTCCAATTGGTCAAACAAGCCAACAGCCAATCGCCATTTGCCAGCAAACAAGGTCAATCGCCAACAACCATTTGCCAAACAAGGCCAACAGCCATATACTCCCTCTATCCCTATATTTTTTTTGTCCCATTTAACTTTTCACAATCTTTAAGACTATTTTTTTTTTAAAAAAAAAAAAAAAAAGCGTACCTGACTTCAGATCTATAAGCTTAAAAATTATAAAATTTGATACTCCAATAAGACAAATCTAACAAGACCCTATACTTATTATCTCTTGCTAAATATTGGGAACTTATGGTCAAAGCTTCTAAAGTTTGGCCCAGGCCATTTATTTTTAATGTAGCAACATGATATATTGATTGGGCTGTAAAATTAGCATGAACTGGACTTGACATGACATTTTCAATACATGTTGGAGTATCAAGCTTTATAAGGTTAATACTCGTATGTAAATAGTGGGCTTACACAACCTAGCTTGTGCATAAACTTAGGTTTTTTTTCATTTAAAAACCATGAATAGATAGAGTAAATGACCATAATTTATAAAAACCAAATCCAATACTTGTTCCATAATGTCTCAATTCTCAACCCAATTTTTATATCATCACATCATCAAACAAACAAACAAAAAAAAAAAAAGAAAAACATAAAATGGTGATGATAATAATTTACCAAATACAAACCAACTCTTCCAAGCAATTAAGCTAATAATCAGTCCAAAGGACGAAGCTCAAAGCCATAAACAATAATTCCACTCTTCCAAATAAGATCTTTAGTCTGCTTAATCCTCATCTCCAACACTGCCCTTTCATTCGAACCATTAACACGATACTTGCTCATCTCTACCTCTAGCCATCCATCATTTCGCTCACTCGGCAACTGATCATCGGACCTCTTCTCAGCTCTCGAATTCGACGCTACCTTGAGGTAGAATTTCTTGATGAGGTGTTCACTATCATCATTGGATGGCTCTTCTTCATCAACCTCGATAACAGACGCCTCGACGGGTGTATTTTCAAAGCCGTAGCAACGGCCGATAGCAGGATGCTCCTTGTACACAAAGTAGACGCCGTAAGTTGTGTTTGGCGAGAGCTATTTGGTGTGGAATTTCCCGCTTATGTCTAGCCAACATACGGTGATCAATGATGCAACCTCCGGGAACCTATAATTTTAATAAAGGATGTTACAAATCTTTTAATATACTGATATGTATACTATGTATAGCTCATATATATGCTTTCAAGTTGTTTTTTTTGAAGGAAATTTAGTTATGTTTTCAACTTGTTATATCACCTTTTCGGATATAAATTGAGTTCAATTCGAGTTAAAAACAGATTGAGTTCAATTTCAGGTTCGGGTTGTGTTGAGTCGGGTTTGGATGGTTTAACAAGATGGTACATTCGGGTTTGGGTTTGGGTTAGTGTTGAGTCGGGTTTTGGTTCAAGTTCAATTCTAATAAATATCGGTGTGGCCAAGTTGAACTATATAATTATGCTTTTCATAATTTGATCAAACATCATCAAGATTTTATTAAACCTATATACGAGTAATAGAGAACAAAAGGTATAAAAGCTGAATAAAAGATTTTATTAAATCGGATTGAGGGTTTACAGAATTATACCAGTTTATAAGCTGAATAAAAGGTATATAAAATTTTATTAAACCTTCCATGACTCTGGTTCATGTTTTAATTGAATCAGGTACAAGTTCGGGTTCAGATTGTTTTAAGGTAGGATTAAAACGGTTGACGGTTACTGTCAGGTAATAAAGTATTGGATCAAATCGGTTTTCAGTTAAGATCAGGTTAGGTTCAGGTCCGGTTACATGTCACTAGTTTCACCGCATTGTTCGAGTATAGGCTGGGTTTATATCATTGTCGATTAAGGTCAAGTTCTCGGGTCGAATTAGTTTTTTGACAGCTCTAATAATCCACACTTTTTCAAGAAATTTTGAGGATTCAGGGCCTAGTGGCAAAAAGTGTTGAGACCCTAGGGGATATATCTTGGAGTCATATAATGCCGTTTGAAACGATATATGATCATTATATGTTGTCATAAACGTACGTGATAGGCTTGAGTTTACGAAATCACTACAAGTTGTGAACAGGTAAAATGACCGTATAAGGGCATATTGGATGGTTCCATCGACCTAATTGGATACCTGGAGGTTATTAGGGACCATGGTAAACTTCTCGACAATTTTCATTTTCGGGCGAAAAAAGGTCAAAAAATTACAAAATTGAAGGCTGTAATCACGCTTTTTGAGTAAATATTGAGGTTTTGGGGCCCGGTGGCGAAAAAGGGATACATTTGATCGGGGTCATATAATTGAACCATATAAAATCATTATGTGTTGTCATAAACGTCCGTGGTAGGCTTGAGTTTACGAAATCGTTGCAAGTTGCTAACGAGTAAAATAAACATTTCAGGACATATCGGATAGTTCCACCGACCCAATTGGACTCTCGGAGGGTATTAGGGACCGTGGTCAACATCTCGGTAATTTTTATTCCTGAGCGAATATAGGTTAAAAAATTACAAATTGAAGGCTATAATACACACATTTTGAGGAAATTTTGAAGTTTTGGGGCCCGCTGGCAAAAAGTGTTGAGACCCTATAGGATATATCTAGGTGTCATATAATGCTGTTTGAAACCATATATGATCATTATATATATGTTATCATAAACGTCTGTGGAAGGCTTTAGTTTACGAAATCACTACATGTTGTGAACGGGTAAAGGTTCCACCGACCTAATTAGAAACCCGGAGGATATCAGGGACCATGGTAAACATCTCGGCAATTTTTATTTTTGGGCAAAAAATGGTCAAAAAATTACAAATTTGAAGGCTATAATCCACGCTTTTTGAGGAAATTTTGAGATTTTGGGGCCCGGTGGCGAAAAACCATGAGACCCTAAGGGATACATATCGGGGCCATACAATACCGTTTGAAATCATATATAATCATTATATATTGTCATAAATGTCCGTGAAAGGCTTTAGTTTACGAAATCGTGGCAAGTTGATAACGGGTAAAATGACCGTTTCAGGACATATCAGATAGTTCCACCGACCCAATTAGATTCCTAGAGGATATAAAGGACCATGGTAAACATCTCGACAATTTTTAATTCCGGGAAAAAAAAGGTTGAAAAATTACAAAATTGAAGACTATAATACACGCATTTTGAGGAAATTTTGAGGTTTCGGGGCCCGGTGGCGAAAAGTGTTGAGATCCTATAGGATATATCTCGGTGTCATATAATGCCGTTTGAAACCATATATGATCATTATATGTTGTCATAAACGTTCGTGGTAGGCTTGAGTTTATGAAATCACTACAAGTTGTGAACTAGTAAAATGACCGTTTAACGGCATATTGGATGGTTCCACCGACCCAATTGGACTCCCGGATGGTTCCACCATGGTTAACGTTTCGACACTTTTTATATTCGGTCGGAGAAAAGGTCAAAAAATTACAAAATTGAAGGCTATAATCCACGTATTATGAGGAAATTTTGAGGTTTCGGGCTCACTGGCGAAAGCCTTGAGACCCTAAGGGATATTTTCCAAGGCCATATAATGCCGTTTGAAACCATATATAATCATTATATGTTGTCATAAACACCCGTGGTAGTCTTGAGTTTATGAAATCACAGCAAGTTATGAACGGGTAAAATGACCATTTATTGGACTCCCGAAGGGTATTAGGGACCATGGTAAACATCTCGACAATTTTTATTTCCGTGCGAAAAAGGTCCTAAAAATTACAAAATTGAAGGTTATAATCTTCGCTTTTGAGGAAATTTTGAGGTTTCGGGGCCCGGTGGCGAAAAGCATTGAGACCCTAAGGGATACAACTCGGGGTCATATAATGCCGTTTGAAATCATATATGATCATTATATGTTGTCATAAACGTACGTTGTAGGCTTGAGTTTACGAAATCACTACTAGTTGTGAACGGGTAAAATGACTGTTTAAGGGCATATTGGATGGTTCCAGCGAATCAATTGGACTCCCGGGGGGTATTAGGGAACGTGGTAACGATCTCGGCAGTTTTTATTTCTGGTCAAAGAAAAGGTTAATAAATTACAAAATTGAAGGTTATAATCCACGTTTTTTGAGGAAATTTTGAGGTTTAGGGGCCCGGTGGCGAAAAGCCTTGGGACCCCAAGGGGTACATCTTGAGGTTATAGAATGCCGTTTGAAACCATATGTGATCATTATATGTTGTCATAAACGTCCGTGGTAGGCTTGAGTTTACAAAATCGGTGCAAGTTGCAAACGGGTAAAATGACTGTTTAAGGGCATATTGGATGGTTCCACCGACCCAATTGGAGTTCTGGAGGGTATTAGGGACCATGGTAAACATCTCGGCAATTTTTATTTTAGGAGGAAAAGAAGTCAAAAAATTGCAAAATTGAAGGCTATACTCTACGCTTTTTAATGAAATTTTTAGGTTTTGGGGTCCGGTGTCGTAAAGTGGCAAAATTGAAGGCTATAATCCACCCCATTGTTCGAGTACAAGCTGGGTTCAGATCATTGTCGGTTAAGGTAGGGTGCTCGGGTTCAATTCGATCTAAATTCAGATCGGATTCAATTTCAGGTTCGGGTTGTCTGCGAGTCTGGTTTGAGTGTTTTTTTTTTTTTTTTTTTTTTTTTTTTTTTTTTTTTTGTGGGTGAAGGTTTGAGTGGGTTATTAGATGGTACATTTGGGTTCGAGTTAGTGCTGAGTTAGGTTTTGGTTCAAGTTCAATTCCAATGAATATTGACGTGCTCAAGTTGAACCTATAATTACGCCTTCCGTAATTTGATACGCATTATCAAGATTTTATTAAACCTATATATATATATGAGTAATAGAGAACAAAAGGTATACAAGTTGAATCGGATTGTGGGTTTACAGATTTGTATAAGTAGAATAAATGGCATATAAATTTTATTGAACCTTCCATGACTCGGGTATGGGTTCTAATTGGGTTGGGTACTAGTTCGAGTTCAGGTTGTTGTTGGGTCGGATTAAATCGGTTGACGGTTACTCTCAGGTCGGGTGCAGGTTTGGGTTCAGGTAAAAAAATATTGGATCAAATTGGTTTTCGGTTAACATCAATTCAAGTTCGGGTCGGATTACAGGTCACTAGTTTCACTCCATTATCCGGGTACTGATCATTGTCGGTTCAGGTCGGGTTCTCGGGTCGGGTCAGTTTTTTATAGCTCTAATTGTACGTACATAGAAACTGATTATAGATTTAATATGCAGAAAGAAAGAAAAACCTTGAATCAGGCATGTATTTCCAGCTCCAGTAAAAACGGGTGTCTCCCCAAGCAATGTCCAACTTCCTGGCACCAAGCATGAAGATTTTCTTCCCAGTACAATAATCCAAGGCAAAGCTCTAAATAATACAGCATAATTTAACATAACATAAATATATTACCAAGTAATAGGAAAAAAAAACACAAATCATGGCTGTAACAAACCAACAATAACTAGCTAGTAGATAACAACTTCTTAACAACAAAAATTTGAAATAACTGGTATCTTATTGCAACTAACCCTCAAAAAAATTATTCTCTTGCCCTAATATTATAGTACTTCGTATCATTTAGTAAATTTGTTTTTATTTTATTTTATTTTATTTTATTTTATTTATTATTAATGACTTAATGTGTGCCATGGGCATACGTTAGAATAAGTACCGTTAATAATTTAATATTTTGACAAATTCTTAATTAGTATAGTATTGTTCTAGATATATTGACTCTTATTATTTTAATATAAACTGTATAGATAAGACAATGATTATCATAAATAGGTGTATTTTTGGAAACGTTAAAGAAATTTCCTTCTTTAATTAGTCCTTTTATCACTTCTATGTATATGGATATCAAAAACAATTGGCGGTTTTTTGAAATGACCGGTCTCTTATTGCAACTTAACCCTAAAATTTAAATTTAGTCACTATATCTAAAAAGTCTGTTTTTGACTTTTTGAGAACGACAAAAAGATATAGTATCTTTACTAAAATTTATTACTTCATTTATTAATTCTATGGATATCATATAACATCCGGTTATTTCAAACAATCGGTCTCTTATTGCAACTTATATACAAAAAGAAAATCTTAAAAGGAATTTGACTAATTTCATGTCTGTTCTGATTTACTGAACTGAGCTGAACTGAACTGATTGGAGCTGAACTGAATAGAGCTAAAATAAATTGTTCACGAGAGAAAGAAATTAAGAAATGAACTTCTATTTGGAGCTAAACTAAACTAAAATTAAGTTGAAAAGAACAAACCCTATTTAGTCTTTTGAAGTAGAGAGAATAGTTAATTTAGTGTTTTCTCCTCTCTTCCCCCTTTTATTTTCTTACCCAAAATTTCTTAAATTACAAAATTATACGAAGTACTTATTTATTTTAAATCTATCACCAAGAATACACTTAAATAAATTAGCTAGGGTGACTATTCGATCAATGTTTGGTTTGAATTTGGGTCAAATTCGATCCATATTAGAATTCAATTTGAAAAAGATAAATTCAATCCAAATTAAATTTTGATAATATGGATCCCACGTGAACCCTGATTATTAATAACAAAAGGTTTTGTGTGAGACCGAACTCACGTGAGACCGGGCTCAATAACAAAAGTCCAATAAAAAGGCGCGGGCTAACTAAACCCGATCACGAGGCCCGCAACACCAAAAACATGATAGTGGACTCACGTGAGTCCGTCTCACCCAAAACTTTACCTATTAATAAACATCCATTTGTTTCATGTCAATGCTCTAATTTTATAATAATGGAATTAAAAAATATACAAGCTATTAAAAATTGGATGGCCTATATTGCTTCATAAGACCTTAAAGTATGGAGGATTTAAGATGTTTAATTGGGTTAGCTAGCTTGTTGTGCTTTCCGTGCATAAAATGTCACTAAATTTAATTAACTTAAGAATAATTTTGATTTGTAGAAAGAATTTGTTTTTTTTCTTTTTTTTTTTTTTTTATATATATATATATATATATAGATCCGAACTCCTTTAATCATTCCATTTGATCCGATTCTGAATTCTCATTAAAAAAAAAAAAAAAAAAAAAAAGGACCAATTTAATCCAATCCAATTTTCTTAAAAATTACTTTTGATGATCGGCCAATTTGCCTTGAGGGATTTGACCGAGTTTGAACTTTGTAAGAATTCCTTAAAGCTTTTGGAATTGTTACATACAAAAAGGTTGTTGTTGTTGTTTTTGTTTTTGTTTTTGTTTTTTATTTCGTACTCCGTATTTTTTACAATGAATGAATTAGCGGTTTTATTTTTTATTATTAATTCTTGAATATCTTTATTATTAAATCCGACGACAGATTAAATCCCCACACATTCTGTGGTAATGATTGAAGCAAATTTTGTTGGGAATTCAGGGAGAATGGAATTTATATTGTGCATGTATCTCACTAGTACTCAGTATAAGTCAAATCATTTTCACCAATTATTCTTCAAGTTGTGCATAACAAGGTAAGACCGTGTTACGACATTTATTGTACGAGTAGTAAAACTGAGCCCTATTAAATGATACTCGCCTGGATCTATCTCATAATATATTTTTTATTAATGTGACACATATCATAGCCTTTTTTACACGGCTTGCTTGATCGATTTTTCTCACTTATAAATGAGTGCAATTAATTTAAATACTTGTATCTACAACTAAATGTGTTGTGTATAAAAAAAAAGAGAGGATTACCAACCTGAGTATTGTTATTCAAGAGTATAGGATTCTGGCAGAGATATAAAAAGAGATCCTTCTTGTTATTCAATATTTGTTCATCAATTGGGGTTGATGATTGAGAGATTAATTCATCACAATCAGATGGAATAAACTTCTCCCAAACATAGTTTGATTCCGAAGCAGATAAAAACTGCCTTGAAGCCACTGATGATCGGATAACATCTTTCGGTGTTGTTAATGTAAGTATGTGTGAAAGACATTCCACTGGAAAATTTGTTAAGTTCATACGATGCATGTTTTGTTTTTTGGGGTTACAAACTTACAGAGAAATGGGATTAGAGAGAAATAATGTGACTTTGCTTGCTTGTTATACAACCCTCTAGTCACGTTTAACTTCTTTTGTGTTTTGAAACGTTTAAAGGATAGGTGTGAAAAAGAAAAACCATGTAAGGTGACAGCTCTGCCTTTTTTTTGTATAAATGTAACGTTTTGATATCCAACCTAAGCATATACTGTACTACACATATGGGCTTGAAGACATATATATATATATAGCCCAATACAATAATTGACTAAAAGGTCTGTTCACTTTAGCTTAATTTCAGTTCAGTTTAGCTGTAATCAGTTTAGTTTGCTCCAATCAGTTCAATTCAGTTCAGTTCCTAATTTCCATCTATCATAAAATATTCATTTCAGCTCTATTCAGTTCAGTTCAGCTCAGTAAATGTGAACCGACCCTAAGGTCAAATACATCTTATACAATTAATACAAGAATCCCAATATTTCCAAATAGAAGCATGCAAATTAATTATCACAATCACTGTAAATCAACATTATTTGGGAAAAAAAATTAACCACAAATTCACTAAAAAGGAAAAGAAAATTTCCATTCTCACAATCACTGTAATCACACATAATTTGGGGAAAATAAACAATTTGCTTATCATGCAATTGATTATGAAGTAAATGAAACTCTATAGAAGAAGTGGCAGGAAGGTTAGAAACTTTTTGAGGTACTTTATGTAGGGACAACACTGATAACACAGTTATGAATTATGTAATCATTTCTCTCGTATTTAATTAGTTTTAGGCACGTGCATTAACGCGGGAACAAACTTGTCTTAATTAATACGGTATCTATATTTGGAGTAATTAATGATCATAGTTTAACTTTTACGGAGTAGTGATTAATGAATTTCAGACTATATCCATAATAAAAGATCATTTGAAATTACTTGTAATGTATTATCGCAAGAATTGCCATTCTGCCATTCAAAAAACTAAAAACAATACTTATTTCAAGCTCTACAAACCCAAGATGATCATAAATCATCACATCCATTAAGTAAAAAACATAGTAATTACACATTTAGTGTTGATGAAACTAATGCATCACAACGAAAAGCAATCAATCCAAAGGACGAAGTTCAATGCCTTGAACAAGAATACCACTCTTCCAACTAAGGTCATCAACCTCCATCAATGCCATCTCCAACACCACCCTTTCGTCGAAAGCCTCAACACCGGAGCCAACATGATACCTCCCCATCTCTATCTCCATCCATCCGTCACCTCTTTCCACTGGTAACTCATCGTCACCCATCCAACATGTAGGTTCATCAAACTCCGGTTCCCCAAGATAGTAGTCATTAGCAACTACATTATGATCTTCATTACTTTTGGATTGCTCTTCTTGATCAAATTCTAGTATAGATGCCTTAACTGGTCCATAAAACCCGGCGAATGAATGCACAACCTTCTGGAACACAAAATACGCGCCATAAGTTGTATCTTCGGAGAGGAATTTGATCGGTATTCGCCCTTTAATATCAAACCAACATACAGAATTCAGCTGAGCAGTCTCTGGGAACCTACAAATTGACAATATATGTAACTGATCAACCCCATTAAATTGTGTTATATTATCATAAACACTTGTGAATTAAATGATTTCATGTCATAGAATGAAAGTTGAGCATGATTTTACGTTTGTATTATAAGAAGAGCGAAAGAGAAACCTCGATTCAGGGATGAATCTCTGTTAAACCAAGCACAAATTCATCAATAATATTTACTGTGTATTTTCTTAATCACCATGGCTTCAATACATGTATATATAATACTAGGATAATAATACCCTATATTCTATCATATCTTTTCAGAAGATATATTTTCCTAAAATATGCACAATAATATCATAACAATAATATCCTAGATATACTAGGATATCCCCAATACCCCCCCTCAAGTTGGAGCATACGGATCATAGATGCCCAACTTGCGGAGTAAGAAATCAAACTTGACTTTTCCTAAAGCCTTCGTGAAAATGTCAGCCAACTGAAGCGTCGTAGGCACATACGACGGCTTTATAAGACCTTCTTTAATTGCATCTCTGACAAAATGACAGTCAGCTTCAATATGTTTCGTTCGCTCATGAAACACCGGATTTTTCGCAATATACAATGCCGACTGACTATCACAATATAGGTGCATGCCACTATCATGTCGTACACCTAAATCTCTTAAAAGTCTCCTCAACCACTTCAATTCACGAGAGCAAGCAGACATAGACCTATACTCTGCTTCGGCAGAGCTCATAGCAACCGTAGGTTGTTTCTTGGTCTTCCATGACACAGGAGAGAGACCAAGAAACACGAACCAACCAGTCAACGAACGCCGAGACAACGGACAACTCGCCCAATCCGAATCACACCATCCTTCTAACTGTAGGGCACTATCAGACCTCAGCAGGATCCCCTGACCCGGACTCTTCTTCAAGTATCTCACAACTCGCAGGGCAGCATCCCAGTGCTCTACCCTCGGACGCTGCATAAACTGAGACAAAATATGCACAGAGTAGGCCAAGTCTGGCCTAGTGACAGCTAAATAGATTAAACGTCCTATAAGACGTCTATACTTCTCTACATCACCCAAAAAATCCCCATTTGCCAGAGCTAACCTGTGGTTCTGCTCCATGGGAAAATCTGCTGGTTTTGCGTCAAGCAACCCTGTCTCTGTAATAATGTCTAAGGCATATTTTCTCTGGCACATGAAAATACCCTGCTTGCTACGGGCTATCTCTATCCCCAAAAAATATTTCAAAACACCCAAGTCTTTCATCTTGAAGCAATTCCCTAAATATGTTTTGAATGATAACAAAGCAGATTTATCATTCCCTGCAACAATCAAATCGTCAACATAAATAAGTACGTTAAGTTGCATTTCCCCCATTGTCAGAGTAAAAAGGGAATAATCATAATATGACTGTTTAAAGCCATATTTCTTCAAAGCTGTTGTCAGTTTTGCAAACCAACACCGAGGAGCTTGCTTCAAGCCATACAACGACTTCTTCATTCTGAATACTTTCCCGGAATTATTTTTGTCAAAACCAGGTGGAATTCGCATGTACACCTCTTCCTCCAAGTCACCGTGTAAAAAGGCATTATGAACGTCCATTTGATGAACTTCCCAATTCTTCACTGCTGCAACCGCAAGAAATGTTCTAACAGTCACCATTTTTGCCACGGGAGCAAATGTCTCGTTGTAATCTAAACCTTCAACTTGATGATTGCCAAATATCACAAGTCTAGCCTTCAATCTTACAAGATTCCCATGCTCGTCGTACTTCTCTTTGTAGACCCATTTACTCCCAAGTGCCTTTTTACCCAAGGTAAATCTTCCAAAACCCAGGTGCCTTGCTCTTCAAGTGCTCGAATCTCATCGGCCATCGCCTTCCTCCAACCTTCATGCTTCATAGCTTCTTTAAAATTTTTCGGCTCATTGCCACCTGTAATTGCTGCAATGTATGTTCTATGTTTTACAGAAAACCGGTGAGAATCAACAAAATGTGTTATGGGATAAACAGTACCTGAGGAAGGTGTCGCAGGTGAGCGATGAGGTGGAGATGGACTTTTATTCCGAATGGTGTGTGTCACAAAATCACGGTATTTGCTCGACTTGAATTTTTGACGCTTGCCTTTACCCATATTTTCTGTATTTTCAGCATGGTCGAGAGTCTCAAGGTCACTCACACTCGTACCCTCCGGAGCTGCTGCCTGCTCACTGCCATGAGGATCACCCCCAGCTGCCGCTGGAATTCCAGCAGCCTGGGCAGTGCTGCTGTCCTCGCACCCAGCTGCCGCTGGAATTCCAGCAGCCTGTGCAGCCTCGGCAGGCCCTGCCACAGGCTGGCTGCGGTGCTGCTGCTGCTGCCGCAAGCCACCTGTGGCCTCCTCTGCCCGGGGCTGCTCATCAACCTCCTCACACACACTCCTCTCATCGCTCCCCCCTGCACCATCAATTCCCACAAACTCCGAAGCTCGCACATGGGTATAGCTAGGAGTATTGTGTAGAGCAAGGTTAGACCACGGAAATTCACCCTCAACAAATTGCACATCACGTGAGACAAAACTCTCCTTAGTTTCCAAATCATACACCTTCCAACCTTTCTTCCCAAACGGGTATCCCAAGAATACACATCTTCTACTCCTACTAGCGAACTTGTCACCCTTGCTTTGTTGATTGTGAGCATAACACAAACACCCAAATACTTTAATAGAATCATATAAAGGTTGTTTACCAAGCAAGATCTCAAACGGGGTTTTGTAATCAAGCAATCTAGAGGGAGTTCTATTTATCAAATAACATGCCGCTTGCACACATTCCCCCCAAAATTTTCGAGGTAAATTAGCTTGAAACCGCAAGGCACGAGCTACATTAAGAATATGTTGATGTTTCCGCTCAACACGCCCATTTTGTTGAGGTGTACCCACACAAGAAGTTTCAAATATGATCCCATTAGACAAAAAATAATTTTTCAAGGAATTAAACTCTGTTCCATTATCACTACGGACCACTTTAATTTCACAATCAAATTGACGCTTTACCAAAGCAACAAAATTGAGAAACATGTATTCAACCTCAGTTTTATTCCGTATTAGATACGTCCACACACCTCTTGAAAAATCATCAACTATAGTTAAAAAATAATGAGAGCCACAAGTCGATTGAGTCTTGTAAGGACCCCATAAATCAATATGAATAAGTTCAAAAACACGACTAGCTTTATTATTGCTAATGGGAAAACTACTCCTATGTTGTTTTGCTCTAGGGCATACATCACAGGATTTATTTTTAGAACTTCTAGTAGAACTACTCACAACCGGAAGATGTTGCAATACTTTTTCCGACGGATGTCCCATTCGTTGATGCCACAACTCTGTCGACTGAACACCATCTATCTTCAAAGCCTTCGCCTCGGGAACACCACGGAAATAATAAAGTCCATCCACGCGCTCACCCGCTCCAATCACCTTCCTCGTCATGAGGTCCTGTATAACACAAATTTTGTTAGTAAATTGCAAAGTGCAATTCAATTCATCACATAATTGAGTTGCAGAAATCAGATTGCAATTCAATTGGGGCACAAATAAAACATTATTAATTTTCAATCCCCCTTGTAAAATAACCGTGCCAATCTTAGATGCATTAGCACTCTTCCCATCCGGAAGCCCAACCGGACAATGGTGCACATTAACCACATTCGTCATCAAAGTCAAGTCACAAGTCACATGGTTGGATGCGCCGGTATCAACGATCCAACCTAATTCATCCTTACCCTGCAATTTTGGTTTCATACTGTTCAAATGGTCAATAAGTTGCTGAATTTGGGTAGAGGAAACACCCGCAATAGCAGCCCCATCGTGAGCCGTAGCATTTCCGCCTTGTGTGGAGTTGGAGGACGACTGCCCAACAGTCTTGTTGGCACGCACCTGCTGGCCAGCAGCAGCTCCTCGACCCCCTGCTCTGCCTCCACCTCTGCCAGAAACCGAGTCACCACGACCCCGACCCCTACCTCCACGAGGACGATCACCCCACCAAGGTGGGTAGCCATTGAGTTGATAGCAGTCCGTCTCATCGTGTCCTGCTCGACTGCAATGATTGCATAATTTATCGGAGCCACTCGTTGAGCGTTGCGGTTTAGTAGTAGTGTCATGTTGAAGTTTGAAAGCCACTGGACTCTCACGGACCTCACCTCCTCGTAAGCGCTCGGCTTGAATAACTTGTTGATACGCCTTATCAACCGACGGTAAAGGATCCTGAGCCAACAATTGACCCCTAATCGAGCCATAAGGATCATCTAACCCAATTAAAAACTGATGAAGGAAATCTTCCTGCCTCAATTTTTCAACTTGAGCCACAATATTACACTTACACGCACCACATGAGCAAGAAGGTACGGTAATATACGTGTGTAACTCATCCCAAAGCTTTGCAATTCTGCCGAAATAAGTAGCCACCGAATCAGTCTTGCCCTGCTTGCATTCACCCAGGGACATCTTCAATTGGCAAATTCGAGTGCCACTCACCACACAAAAACGACTTTTCAAGTTGTTCCACAATAGATGAGCATCATCATACTCCCCAATCGTTGCCCTTACCGAAGGTTCCAACGTATTTGTGATCCACGAGACCAACATCGAGTGAATAGCCTCCCAATCTTCCAGTTTATCACTGTCTTGAGGTTTCTTGATACTTCCATCAACAAAACCATATTTGCGCTTAGCCTTCAATGAGGTTCGAATAGCCCTCGCCCACTCATCATAATTCTCACCCCGGAGTTGAACCGGAGTAATAATGTTCCCGGGTCCATCACCTGAACCTAGGTGATAAGCCATGTCCATCTTAATTTTTCCACCACCATCACCACCAGAGCCGCCAGCACCGGAGTCACCCGACATCACTCACGACTCAATTAAAGTGGGAAGAAAAAAAAAAAAAATGAACGAGAAGATATTCTCACAAACTCTCAAAAAACAATCGTGCGTTAATTATGAAAATTAAACGTACAGAAGAAAAAATTAGACCTTAACTAGGCTCTTGATACCATGTTAAACCAAGCACAAATTCATCAATAATATTTACTGTGTATTTTCTTAATCACCATGGCTTCAATACATGTATATATAATACTAGGATAATAATACCCTATATTCTATCATATCTTTTCAGAAGATATATTTTCCTAAAATATGCACAATAATATCATAACAATAATATCCTAGATATACTAGGATATCCCCAATAATCTCCAACTCCAGTATTCAGGGGTGTCGCCCCACGCGATCATCAGCATTCTAGCACCAAGCATGTAGCATTTTTTTCCACTACTTTTGTCCAAGGCAAAACTCTAAATCATGCAACAATGTTGTTACAAAGTCTATATATATAATTTATCAAGGAAAAGTAGTGCAAGAAATATGAGGATTGAAAATGGATCAAGGAAACGACTATTACTTAATTCTATATAAGTACTTCCTATAATAATTTGTTAGAAGTTTAAAGCTAAGAATTAGAAAAACATGATGATTAAGTATTAGTTGTAGTCCCAAAAGTTTTTAATTAAATGATTAGCTAGCTAGAATAATTTTGAAACAGGGCAAATGAAAAACTAATATGTGATAGTTTTGTGTTAGAAACTTAATTATACATGAAATACTTTTGCCCCAAAAAAATATGTTCCCATAAACTTTTATTCAATATGAGCATGGTGACAGAGGGAGTGGTTTGTAGGACGAACTATGGAGCATTGATTTTAATGAGCACGTTATAAATACACTGTATAACATCTGCCACGGGTTAATTAGTGATTCATACAATAGTCTAATTAACACTTTTTCTACTACGTACTCGTATTTTTTTCTATTGTTACATCTTGACTTTGGTGCTAAACGTTTTAAAACCTTGACTATAAAATTCATTATTACGGAGATCAAAATCATATTATATGTGATGTTGGCTTTGTCCTTAATAATTTTCAAAGTATCAATTTCTTAGAATTTTACTCAAATCATGTTGAATATATACGTGAAAAAAGATGTTTATCGGAGACCGTTAAGATCAAGGTCTAACAATAAAAAGAAACAGAGGGAGTATTAAAAAATTAACATAATCCTATAAATATTAAGCAATAAATCAGCTAGCCCCTTGATAACAATCATCATAACCGTCAATAAATCATTCTTAGTTACTTTTGGGTGAAAACCTTAAAGTTGCAACTTTAAAATTTATGAGATATAAAAATATAAAATATTTTAAAATTACAATTAAAAATTAATAATTTGCCTATTACCCATAAAAGTATAAATAGAAAACTTACCCTAGTCTTATGAATGCTACGATCTACAAATTAAATTAATAAAAAATAAATTAAAATTACCTGAGTTTTATTGTTGAAGAGTATTGGAGATTGACAAAGATAGAAAAAAAGATCTTTTTTAAAAGCAAATTGTTGTTGATCAATTGGAATTGACGATTGAGATAAGAAGTAATCACAATCGGAGGGCAGAAAATTCTTCCAAATGGCATCCGATTTCGACGCCAATAAAAAATCAGTCGAAACGGCAGATGATCGGAAGACATCTCGTGGTGAAGTCAACGACAATATGTGCGAAAGACATCCCACAGGTAAATCTAATAAGTTTGTACAAGACATGTCTAATTTTGGGAAGTTACTCAATTTCAGAGATTTTGTTCAATTGTTTGTGATACTTTGCTTTCTTTCAATTTGCTCGACTACTAGTCGGTTGTAGTATTGTATTGTACTCCGTCAACGTTTTTGTCTTTTCTTTTTGGGGGTTTTTTAATGGGCCTTACTTGTTTGACATAGTAAGGGTCTGTTCACATTGACTGATCTCAACTGAGCTGAGCTGAACTGAACTTAGCTGAACTCAGCTGAACTAAGCTGAACTGAGCTGAAATGAACTGAAATGAATATTTCATAAGAGAAGGAAATTAGGAGCTGAACTGAATTCAACTGAACTGAATTCAACTGAACTGAACTAAACTAAATTTCAACGTAAGAGAACAGGCCCTATGAGCCCATTGTAAGCTAAACATGACTTATAATTGATATACTATCTCTGTTAAATTTTAGTTGCAACAAAAGGGTAATTTTTGTGAAGTAATTGTATAAAGTATTTCTTTGTTGCAATTGAAAATTAATGGAGGTTGTATTATCTTGGACACGTAGATTTAATATTACTATGTGGAATCTATAAAATGAGTAATTAATGTAAGTTAGTGAATCTAGTTAATGTTATTAATACATAGTGGATACGCACAACCCTGAAATGACGTGTGGGAACTGGGAAGAGTTGTGTGTTAAGGTGTAAATTTAGATAATTGGATGGAACATAAAGGGTTGTGAGTAAAGGTGTTAGATTGAATGATTAGATTGAATTTGATAAGGTCTGATTAGAAAGGGTTGTGCGTAAAAGTGCCCTCTCTACTCGTATCGTTAAAAAGAATAACATTTTTTTTTAAGGAATGAAGACTAGCAATTTAAGGACAAAAAAATTTTAAAAAAAAATTTAAAAAAATTTTAATAATTAAATAAAAAAAAATTAAAAGACAATGTGAGGCCTGAATATATTATTACCAATTTAAAGTAACTATTGTGTCATAGTCTCACAGACCTACCAGCCCGTCATAAAAATAGTGCTAAGTCCAATACCCTTTATTCTTATGGGCTTATTTAAAATGTACTAGAACGATTTGGTTTCCAATTCCAGTGTAATTTGGTTAATATCTATTGGTTATAAATTTTTATATTTGTAGTTTGATATTTTGATTTGGTATGCTTTTTTTTATTTTTATTTTTTTTTATTTATAATTTATTCCAATCTGTATCAAGTCACTTGTTTTCATTGAACTTAATGTAATTTTACACTTGTATAAAAGAAAACACACATTTATGTGAGGTTTTTGTAAGATACTTCTTCAAGTGTATAACGGTATAACCTAAACATCTAATAAAAAATCATTGGTAATAAGAAAATCAAATAAAAAGACATGGTATTGTCTTCTATTTTTTTTTTTTTTTTTTTTCTGGTGATCTAATTTATTAATTTGTGTTAATAAGAGTACGTTAATTTCATATACATTATCATTTTTATTCCATACCATAATTTAGATGGAAAAAAATCAAAATCTCTTATTATATTTGGTATACGAGTTGGTATAAGAGTATAGTCCATTTGTTATATAGTTGATTGGTAAATTAAGTATGATTCTTCTCCATTAAACTGAAATTAATTTTTTTAATAGTGAGTTTTAATTGGGAGAAATTTTATCATTTTAATGCAAATATTAATTAATATTTCCAATTATTAAAAACTATTTTATAAAAAGCTAGCACCTTTAAATTAGATTACCTCGGATAAAAGAATAATGCTTTAACGTAGCATGGTATGTCAAGAAACACAATGGTGATTGGCAAGAGTCAAGGAGGTGAAAAGGAACAAGAGAAAAGTGGCTTTAATTTGGTGCTTCTATTCTTGAGCTCAATATCACACCTCCCCTCACAAGTCACAACCCCTTTTCTCCTTCGGAATCTCCCTTTTGCTATGGCTCTACAAACTTTGCTTTTTTAGCAAGTTTAAATTGATGCCATTAAGCTAATTCTATCACGTACGTACGTGTATATGATGATTTTCTCCTATAAAACTTTACCAAACTATAATATATATTCGGTAAGACATCCATTAAATAAACTAATTCTATAAGCATATTAAAGCGAGTTAAAGACAAATCGACAAACACATTATGGTGCTTATTGACTCATTGTATCTACAAAATTATTGAATAGGATTTGAGAAAGTGAATTGACAATGTTTGAAATCCCATATTATATCTTATGCTTTATGTTAAACAAAGCTTGACAACATCACTTAATAAGGACAAGGCAGAAAGATCTTGTTTTTGGATGTTGAGAATCGAGTTAAAATTGTATCTGCAAACCTTACTCCAACAACACTTTGTATGTATAAAAGGGCTATATACAATGTGAGGATTAAAATTAACTAGAGGCATAAAAGCCAAATCATCAAACGCGACCAAGAGTACTAAACATGATACTTAATTACTCATGTTCTTGGACTGGGAGCGCGAGGAGGAGGTTGTCCTCCACGCGCTAGCACGTGACAGCAACATGCCATGTTATGCACGACTATGCCATTAACACATTAAAAGTACATACATTTGTTCCAATGCTTAGATATAAGCTTGAAAAGATGGATCCTTGAGCTAATAGAAGAAGGCAGAGTAAAATAGACTTAAATACTACTTGTATAATAGTGAAAAGTGCTCTTTATAATTAATATTGGCCTTTAAATGCACGGTCTCACGTAATGGAAGTGGGTGTAATGGGGCATCAATGCATCATATCTTTATGCTACCAGCCTTGATATGTAAAGTAAAAAAAGGTTGATTGCTTGCATCTTTGAAATGGAAATTCAAAATTTATCAGAATGTATTTCTAAAACATTGTACAAATTTCTATACTAATACTAAATTAAGCTGCAGATTGTAACCAATTTACTACTCGTATCGATTAATCATTAGTCATTACACAACATATTTACAAGAAAACGTTCACAACCATTATAAACCCGAACGCCTTCATAAATCATAAATCATACTCATACAAATCTCTTACTCCTACTAGTAACACATTCAAATGTTAGTGGAAACTAGAAAGTAAAAAGTACAATTAAATCTCTATATTAATATTATAGAGACAATACAACACCAATCTCCCTGGCATCCAAAAATTTGCCCCCACTTTTTTTGTTCTTCTTCTCCTAATTTCAATCCTTTTGTCAGGCAATCAATTTCAATCCCCAAACAAACAAAAGTCCTTTTTTTGACCCGTTTTTTCAACCCACTTTCTCCTCTCCCAATGTACATTTAGTACCCTACATTATTTGGAGACCCAAACCCTTTTCAAACCCACAAAATACTCTTTTTTTCCCCTCAAAAAGTCTCCTTTTTTTTTTTTCCCTATAAATCTAAATAAATTGCATTTTTCTATAGTTATAAATATTTTTCTAAGCAAAAGATTTGGAAAAAAGTGAGAAAAAAATGTTAATAAATGTCTAGATTAATCGATCAGACAAACTTGGTAGCCTTCTAAAGAAGTTTAGACTAGTTGGAGGCATTGGTTCTCTAAACATGGGATGCCTCAAAAAATAAAACCCAAGTGCTACGGCAACCATTTTTGGGGGTACTGCATATAATGTTATTGTTATCATAAAACATACCCCTATAAATAGTTTTGTAGCCCTTGGGTCACGCCAACTTACTAATGCTTGGACTCGCTCGCCTTGGGTCGCTAAATCCCCCAGCACGGTTTGAACCCGGGCTGCCAAGATTCGTAACCGATCATATCGAACACGGATCAAGTCTGGTGGTGTTGAACTTGGGACCGTGTCGAATTCTTCGTCGAGGTCATCCGGGTCTACGGTTTCCGCTTGTGATAATCGGGTATCCATACCCGCGGGTATTTTGGGTCGGAACCGGTAATACCATATTCCAATTAGGAAAATATAGAGGAATCCGGTTGGGACTATTAAGTCAGGATACCAAACTAGGACCAAATAAAGAATGTGAACCAAAATTGTGGTTAATGGGTTCCTCCATCTTCTTATATGGTTTAACCACTTTGCTAACCCGATTGCCCAAGCGAGCACGGCTACAATCCGAAACCAATTAGCTTTGCTTTTCCTCATGCTCCAAGTATGTGAATCTGCATCTAACATGTACCTGACTACTTCAGGCCCAAGTGGTGGCTCGGAACGGGCTAGCCAAGCTGCTACCATCTTAGTGGCAGCCCCGCGAAGAGCCTCTTGTTGAGCCACCCCAAGTGGTCGTAGGTAATGCATCCGTGGAAGTAGTGGCTGCCCATAAATACCACACGTATCCGGCAACAAAGACGGGCAAACGAATCGGACCGCCAACTCAATTTCACCCATTTTCTTAAGCCCGGTTCGGAGCAATACCAAAAGAGGATAAGAATTAGTATACACCTTGTTACTCTCCAATGTAGACACCCGTATCCGAACCTTACCAATCCGATAATCCGGCTTCTCATCCCCCGGGTCCGTAAACATCCGCCAATTATCAAATACTCCGATTGTCAACACGGTACACGGGTCATAAACCTGCCACGTGTACTGCTCGTTCCACCTCGGGTCAAAACTATCCGTAACCGTCCTGGTCCGAACCCATTTCTTACCATACTTAGCCACACAATAAGCATCAGTAGACCCCTTACCCGGACCCTTAGTTTTCATCGGTAGCAACCCACGTGCCCCAAGAACACCAAGCTCTAATACCCCAATAGCAGGCTTCCACAACTGCTTCGCCGTCGGCCGGTAATCACTACACACGTGAGCAGCCTCATCAAGCACGTGATACCCACCTTCTAAACATAACCTCAAAAGAACCCTCCCACAATATGGCCCATCACCACCTCCACCACCACCACCACCACCCCCACTACCACCCTCCAAATTAACCCATTTTGCAGCCACGTGTCGCTCATCGATTCGCTGCTCGATTGACCCCACAGGAATAATAGCGTGGCCTAAAAGCATAGGATCCTTACTAGTCCTATCTTCAACTAACAGAATCAACTGCTCCTCCAAAGGTTCCCCTGCAATTAAAATCAAGTCCTCATTAAAATGTACCGCAGCTCCACCGTGTGCACTCATAGACCCTCGTCTCGTTCGCAACGATTGAAACCCCAATTGGGCTTTAACCCGAATCTCCGGTGCCGTCAATGGAGGGAGGTTCGGCGGAATGTGGAGGTCTTGAGCCTCGATCACCGTCACCCGAAGATACCATAGTTTTGGGGACTGGTACACCTTGGCACGAGTGTAGGAAACACTCGGCTGCTGCGGAGGTGCATCAGATGTCCACGCTTCAGGGAACGCGTCATCAGCTTGGGTTCCTAACCAAACCGCAAGCTGTACGTCCCCTGAAACGCCCTCCCCTCCCTCTAGACGATACCATTGCGGGGCCAGCGGACTATCGGGCGGGTCCCGCACTGGCACGTCTGAGAGGTCGAAACAGACCCCTCCTAGGAATCTCTCCGTTGCCGAGTCCCATATCGAGATTTCGAGGGTCCCGGCAACGGAGGGTGAGGGAGAGGAGATTGCAAAAACCTCCTGCCATTCCGGGTTCTCGGGTGGTTCACCCGGGCGATAGGCAGCAGGTTTTGTACGAAGCGGTTGAGTCGAGTTTGTGCGTATCTTGATGTATGGATTCTCATTAGGTGTTAACCCACGAGCCTTTACAATTCGAACAAAGAGGTATTGCATTGGCTCAACTAAGTCGAATGCTGATATCTTCTCTGTTTCAGGAACAAATTTACCAGATATTACTCTAGGAGCAAACTCACCGGGTGCGGCTCGTTTATGAGCCGCAGCCATTCGTCTTATAATCTCAGGCGGAGGACCCTGCATTTCCGGCGGGGGATGGTGGTGGTGAGGGTGGTATTGTTCTTGCTGTGGTGGCGGGTATCCGTCATGATGGTGGTGGACAATCGTTTCGGTTGTCGCACCACCTTGAGGCGGACCTTGAGGGGGAGGACCATGACCTTCCTCAACAACCATACCTTGAGGTGGAGGACCATGACCTTGAGGGTAAGGACCATTTCCAGCTGCTTCTGTTGCGACTTCGGTTGGCATTGGTTGAACAACCTCTACCACTCTGCCTTGCTCTTCCTCCCTTCTTTGTTCGGGTTGGACCTCCGCCATCTCAGGAGGCGGAGGTCCACCCCCACCTCCTCCGCATTCGCCTTGTTGCGGAGGAGGTACCTCAACAAGTTCATCAAAGTAATAAATTCTCAACCCAAGCTCCCCTTTAATCCAACTAAACACACTCTTCTTTTCCAAAGGAAAATACACTAACCCTTCATCACCTCTCCTAGAAAATTGCGACCCATACAACTTCACCCTCCCTAGGAAATGATTCTTCCTAGCTGCACCCGAAGGCGACATTCGCTTATCATGATACACCTCAACATTAAGCTCCTCGAAATCCATCGTATTCGGGTCCGAAACAATGAAGTCCAAGGGCTCATTCCAAGTCGGGTTAAGGTCCCGGTACTTGGTAGTAGTCCTCTTTCTTTGCCCATCGAAATCGACCACCACATACGGGCTTGAACTCCCTTGACCATCCTTAGGGAGCAAGTCTCGAGCATCGATCACCTCGACGATTAATCTTCGTACGAGTCTTTGCTCGACGACATTTGCTCCCTGATGAGGGTCATTCGTAGTCTGAGGAGGTGGTGGTGGTGGTGAGCTCATAACTTCATTGTAATGAACTTATGATATCCTCTTTTTTGTAAGGTTAGACAAGATTGCCGTTGATAGCGGGGAGAAAAAGAGCACACAATTTTTTCTTTTTAGGAATAAGTGATGGTGGTAATAATTCTAGTAGTGGTGTTTTGTTTTTGTTTAATTATTTATGTGTTCCTGTTTTTCTGGACTTTGGGTTTCAAATTAGTGTATAAGCGTGTTCAGATTTGAGGGAATGTTTTTTTGGGTTATTAATTTACCTTCAGATTCTATTCTTTTCTTGAAGGTTTTGTTTGTCTATTGGTATTTGGGCCTTTAAATTTACTTATGTTTACTGTATTTATTTATTTATTTATTTATGTATAATTGTTTAATTTTATTTGTTTATAATAATTCAGGTTCCCTCCTTTTTGGTTTTGTTATCAGCTTCTTTCCCTTTGATTATGGTTTCATGATTTGCTAAATCTGTCTTTTATAGTACTGTCTGTTGGGTTTCTGTCTGAATTTTATTTATGTAATCCTAAAATGAAGGTCAAGAAGATTAAAGGCATATCGCGAAGTTAAATATACTTAATTAATAGGGTAACAGTACAAATAATGCAATTTGGATTTAGTAAGATTTCAGGGGAGGTCTAGATGTACGCAATCTTAGTGCTAGTAAAGACTCAAAGCTGGTAGAGTAACGCGATTAGCAAGATTCTTAGTTTAATTTATTTGTTCTCGTGATGCAGTAGGAAAGAATTTGGGAAAGATTGAAGATTACACAACTAGGAAGTGATATGGTATAGGAAAAGGTTCAGATGCCCTGTATGTGCAAATGTGCAAAGCATATGATTCCACCTCAAAATCTTAAGGCTATGAGTAAGCTTGATCTCTTCTTTTTTATTTTATGTTTTTATGAAAAGCAACCCTTAAAGATTTTGAATAAAGGGGTTTTTTCTAAGTGCAAAAGGCATCTCCTTTTATTTTTGTCACAGATATGTTCTAATATTCTTCTGAAAGAAACTTATCATTGTCAAATACCTTAACTTTTTCTGGATTATGTTATTGGCCTTTGAATTGTATCACGTCATGACAATTCGATTTTTTTGCAACAAGCTAATAAAGATGCTCTCATAGTCTCATCTCCCTTTACTGTTCCGCGTTGAATTTCCCTTAATCCTCTTGAGCATGAACCAATTGATGACTAATTGCATTAGATGCGCTTCTAAGTCCTGTATGTATGTCCCAAAACAATATGTAGTTATCTAATGGAATTAGAGCTCCAACCTATTAAGATGACAGTATTGATCAATGATCATGAGTTCTGTTAATAACCAGTGTTCTTAAACTTGTAACGCGCTCTCTGTGTATTCTGTCAACTTCTCCCTGCAGTAATTAACAAAAATGGCCTCTTTATTTGAGTTGTTTTGTAGTCTAAAATATGCATAAATTAAGTTGAGAAACGATTACTAAGAAGATGATATACATCATGTTTCAAATATTTAGGATTACAATATGTGCTTTTCATCTCAACTCCCAAAGATGCTTCTTCATTTTATGATGCTCCAAAAATAAGGACACCTTTTTTCTGTAGTGGATTTTTGAAGATTACAGAACTGTTTATTGAGAATCAGATACTCCAAATATAGGTAAAATAAAATAAAAATTCTGTTTTCTTCATACATTGATATCAATTATCAATTAGTTATTGATTCTGAAGCATGTACTCCGTATATCTTTTCGTTTCATTGTCTGAACAGCTAGCTAAAATTCGATACAAAGGGACTCTTGTACTGTCATACAAGAATTAAGATGAATGACATATAAAACTTCCATTATTGCTTTTATTTAGTTGCAACGTTTTCTTTCTAAAGAGTAAACGGAGAAATAATATGTTTTGTCATTACACTCATTAGCACCACTTCATTTATACTTCGGATATATCTTAAAGCTCTAATGTGGTATATATGTATAAGTATAACTTCATATGTTAGACAATTACAGTATGAATCCGAAAATAAGGCCTTAAAAACACATCTTGATCATTGTTCTTGCGAACAATCAATACAATTTAATAATTTATGATGCAGCAGAACAAGAAACAGAATTTTTAATTTGGTGAGGGGTGCATTTTGTGAGACAGTAACACCCCAAGTGTAAATGATATAATGGATGCTAAAAGAATCCCTTTGTTCTCAGCAATCTTCCCCAGTACAGATGCCTTTTGATTTTCGGGTTGTAGTATTTTCTCTTCCGGCTTCCCTGTGTTTTCGTCTGGTTTAGGGATCTTGGGTTCTGGCTTTTTCTCTTTCGGTTTCTCTGTGTTTTCATTCTTCTTGGTGTCACTTGATACATAATTATTTATGATGCCGCCTGTAGTAGCTGTTGTTTCCTGCGCATTGGTGTCACTGCCTGGTGCAAGGCTATTATGAGCTTCTTGTAATTTCACCCCCTTAGGACCGTTACTTGAAGCAGGGCTATCATCTTCTTTCGTAGATTCTACCGGTTCATAATTCATTCCCTTGATTTCGTTGTTGCTAGAAGCAGGACTCACGGCTGTAGCTATATCAGGTTTGCTGGTATCTTTGTTTTCATTTGTGTTGATGTTGTTGGTTGAAGCTACATCTGCACTACTTAATTTCCTCGTTTCCTTTTTCGGCACCTTTGGGATACGTACTCTTAGTGTAGCTCCATCAAATATCTTTATTATGTTGTTAACGTCTCCATCTTCTGGCACATTGAAGCTCTTTTCAAAATGCTCTTGTTTCTCATCATCTACCTTTCTCCTTCCGCTAACTACTACGATCCCAGATTCGTCGACATTCAGCTTGATATCGTCTTCATTAAAACCTTCAAACAAAATTTGTGTTCCAAAATTGTAAAATTTGCTCATGCAAGATAACTATATGTACTAGCCATAACAAGTTAATTTTATGTGTATGTGTACAAAACAAAAATTATTTGACATAAAAGAGAAAGTATAATGTACAAATTAAATGAATGTATTAAAGTGCATGAATTAGTCTAACCAGGAAGATTAACGAGAAGGCAATGAAATCCAGGAAAGTCATTAGTCCACCCTGAAGATGGGTGGATTTCTTCATCTACCGGACCACGGCGAGGAACGACTATCCTAGGTGTAGTCCATCTTCTCCGTGTAAAATCTGCCATATTTTGAAGTGTTGAAGGAATCCCTAGATGCAACAACGATTTTATGTCTGTTTTATATTTTTGAATTGTATGATTGCGATGGATGTGTCAATGTTATATACTCGTCGTACTATACTAAATATGGAAATCTTAGGCTAGGGAGAAAAGTGTTTGGGTGCACTTTTAAACATGCAAGTTTTTAATTAAGAGAAGTCTTTACTTGTGGTTTTATACATTGCTTTATACCAAGCTTTGGGTTTGTATACTGAAGTTTATTGCAAAGGAAAAGGGATTCTTTGCTTTCAAACTTGTTGTAACAACTTCTTTCTTCAGCTAACTATCAACAAAATGCATGCATTTCACCTGATTTTTGAAAATACAATGGAATAGTCTTATGAAACTCATTTGATATCTTAATTATACAATTATGTGATAACCTTTCTTCTTGGTTCCCATAAATTTGGCTTGGGTGGTACGAGTTTCTCCTACCATGTCGTAAGGGCGGATCTAGAAATTTTTTATAACTCGGGCCAAAATTATAAAGCATTTCAAATAATAAAGTCATGAAGGGATATGAGTTTAATAAACCCACACTTAAAATAAAAATAAAAAAAAGCAAACAAGGGAAATTGAACCCTTGACCTTCCAAATCTAATGAACAAGTAACTAACTAACTAAAGCTAAACCTACTGAACTTGTTTATTTGTACAAGATTTTTTATTAATATAATATTAAAATCTAGGCATTAGGGGGTCAAGGCCTGGGTAGGCCCCCCTTGGATTTGTCTATGACATGTTACAATAATTTCAAATGAGTTAAAAAAAAATAACACTAGTTTTTTTAAAAAAAATTCAGATGAGCCATGCATTATATTAATCAAAAAATAAAGTTACGAATAAAGAAAAATCAGTAATTCATTATCTGTAGTTCTGTTCTGTCAAATAAAACATGAATAATTCTATTTTTATCATATGTGTTTTTTTTTAAGGTAGCCCACCCGGTTCACCGGAGCTTAGCTCCGACATCCGGATCCAACTCGGGTAGCACACCTGGCTTATGGTGGGTGAGTCTCCCAACAAGAGTTTCTGCATACGGTGAGGCTCGAACCCGAGACCTCCCTTAAGCGACATGAAGTTGCTTACCACTTGAGCCAACTCTTGTTGGTATTTTTATCATATGTGTTGCATTGTATGCATACTATATATAGTGCTACAAGCCTACAATCTAGAATAGACCAATTAGTGCTTAGCTTAATCAGTTAGTAATAAGATAGCAGTTCTACCCTAATTGAGCTAAGGTCTCAAGTACGAGACTTTGGGACGTAACAACTTGTTTGTGATTAGAAATTTATTTATTTATTTTATTTATTTTATTTATTTTTTTTCTTTGAAATAAAGTAGACTTTTAGGGCCCGTTCATATTTACTGAACTAAGCTGAACTGAACTGAACTGATTAGAGCTGAACTGAACTAAACTGAACTGATTGGAACTGAACTGAACAGAGCTGAAATGAATATTTTATGAGAGAGGGAAATTAAGAGCTGAACTGAACTGAACTGATTGGAACTGAACTGAACTGAACTGATTGGAGCTGAGCTGAACTGAACTGAACTGAAATTAAGTAAATATGAACAGGCCCTTAATTTGAATGCAACTTGATACATAGAACAATTCAACATGACTCATGCAATCTATTTGAGATTTCAATTACTTAGCTATGACAATGTATAGTGCATTGAAAAGTCTCAACTATATGAGTAATCAAACATATCACATTTTGTTGAATTATATCCCGATCTCATGCCACCAAATAACATATGTAAGAGTCTCACATAGATAAAAAAAAAAAAAATAAAAAAAAAAAAAAATAAAAAAAAAGAGAGAGAATTAAACACTTTATAAGGTTATGGGGTTATCCCTCTTATTGTCATATGGTTTTGGAATGGAATTTTATTTGGACTTGTGAGATAGATTATCTCTTTTGGATTGCGGGTGCGGCTCTGATCCGTATTTAACACCGTGCATGGTATGTTTCATCTAAAAGCACATCAATTTTTTTTTTCGTGCCTTTCTCTATTCAAGGCCAGCCTTACAAAAAAAAAAAAAAAAAAAAAAATCCCCCAACATGTTACTCTCTCCGTTTTTAAATAATTGCTCAATTTCTACATGTGCAGAGTATTAAAAGAAATTGAAGAAAATAATAAAATATGAAGGTAGTGGGATAGGTGGAGAAATAAAATAATGTAAAAAGCAAAAGTAGTTGAAAGAAATAGGGGAAAGAGAATATGAAATTAATAAAAATATAATTTGTGTTGGATCCACTAGTTGAGAATAATGTATTAAATATTGTAAAAGTTTTCTAAATAAGGAAATGAAGTAAGTACTTAAAAACGGCCGGAAAAAGAAAGTTGAGCAAGTATTTAAAAACGGAGAGAGTATGTATTATAATAAAAACACATGACAATATCATATGTCATGCTTGTCAAAAAATTATGTTCTTCCTCCGTTTCTTTAGACTTAACATATCTGTTTTCACGTTTGCCAATGTATTATTTTAATCGTTTATATCTTTAATTAGTAATAGGAAAAAATTATACATGTTAGATATTAAAATAATATAATCCGAGACGAATCTAATAAGATCCCACATGACTATATTTTTTCTTAGCTATAAATCATCAAAGTTAGTCAAAGTGAAGTACATGAATAATAGTATAAAGTCAAATTGTTGCAAGTATATAGAAACGGAAGAAGACTAGGTAAGTCACTAATCTCATAGTAGAGCTAAGCAAAACTAGCCTGGCCCGATTTTGGGCGGGTTATGGGCAGCATTTTCTGGCCCAAAATTTTAAAATTTTTGGTCAGGCTTGGGCATGCATTTTTATGTTATTTTAGTTCATTTTTTTGTCTGGCCTTAAATTGACCCAAAAAGCTTGCACAACCCGGCCTTTTTAGGCAGGTTTGGGCATAAAAATTTTGGCCCGAAGCTAGGCTTGACCCGGCCTGACCCGAGAAATGGGCAGAATATCTATGCCTTGGCCCGGCCCAAAACCGGACTGGCCCGCCCATTGATCATGTCTATCTTAGAGTAGAAGACATATAACAATAAGGATTGTTTATTACCAACAACAAATTACAACATTAAGTTACAATTATGATCTAATATCATATTTACACATAGGTTGCATCTTCAAAAAAAAAAAAGGAAAATGAAACATTCAAGACCATGAATATGAATCAAGTCTCCAATTTCATTGCAGTTTCAGCAAGATAGAGCTAGCTATCAAGTTGGACTACTTGTAGATGTAAGCTGCAGTAGTCTGTAATAGAGTAAGCACAAAAAGTAAGAATGCAGCAATGACTGACAAAATTGCCCATGGATGATTGAAGTATTTGCTCCTCAAAATAGCCATGTATCGATTTCGACGGGATGAAGCGTAGCGATTCACATCTCTGCAAACATTGGAGTAATTACGGTACCTTGATGAATTAAAAAGGACGTTTTTGCCAATATTGTTGAAAAGCTTTACAACATCATCATCACTTCCTAGACGATTAGTCAATATGTTGCTTTTAACTAACACTTGCACGTCTTCCACGGTGTCTATCAATTCGTCAAGGAAGATAACATAATCAATGATGTAAGTATCAACGTCGTAATGGCACTGTTCAAAATAAACCAAGTTCCGCAGGTTGGTTTCTGTGGAATCTAGAATATTTAATTTCGAAATCGTTAGTTTCCCCTTAGTGAATGTTACATCAAGTGGATTGTCACTTTCACCTTCCACAAATGTGACTCCTGCGTCTATTAGTTGCTTGGCAGTGTACCAAAGACGACCGATTGAATCATCATCACTTTCTATCTTGATATGACGCTGACGCTGACAAAATAATGATGATGGATCAGCTGATGTTCGATTACTTGTATTTGGTTGGTTGCGCAGTGGTGTGCTCAAAGTAAGGCAACAGGACATCCTTTGGAGATCCAATAAATGTTCAATGCTTGTTTCATCTGTAATTTTGTTACCAACGATAATACTCTTGATAGAGGTGCTTCCGGGGATACCAACACCAATCTTGCTTATAAGTGTAAGAATAGCATTAATGAAGGTATTAGGTTGGTAGGCGTTACCAAATGCTATATCATAGATTCCCTTGAGAACAAAATAAGGAATTTGGTTCTCCAACAGAAATAAGTCCATTATCGAATAATTAATTTGCGTTGCTAAATTTTTCCCAAGAATAGGTATATTAATAAATGAGGGCCTATTGATGCTCATGAAAAGGTAGATCATGAATGCAGCATCGAGCACTATCATTTTAACAAACTCGTCACTTGAGAGTCCACTTTGATGTTGATAAGAGCTGCGGATTTCCCTTTCCCTTGTTCTTACATAATCGATGTAAGTATTCAAGCTTTGACAAGCATTATTTGGATGTTGAAGGAAGCAATCCAAGAAAATCCATTTTAACTCTTGCATGGTTTCCAGTTTTGTATCTTGATAGTATACGGGACCAATTGATATCATTGAAGGCTGATAAAAAGATTCATGCCCCTTCAAGATAAACTCATGAACTTTATAAATGCAACAGTTCTTAAAGCAAACAATCAAGGATGATCTCATCTTGTAAATCATTGAAGTTTCCAACCTGGTCTTTACATTTTGTAGAGTGATGTTTCCCATCTGTATTAATCGTAGAATGTAAGTATTTGTTTATTTGTTTTTAAATTTACTCTATCTACTTTTTCCGTGTTTTATTAAGTGTTACACTTTGACTAACACATAGTCTTAGGCAATTTAATTGATTTAAATAAAATAAGAGTTAAGTGGTATAATTGGAGAATTAAAAAATTGTTAAAGAAATATATATAGTGGAGTTAATAATTTATTGAAAAAATAATGAATGAGAAGGGAAATAAATAATAAAAAACAAAATAGTAGTTGGTTTGGGTAGGGAGCATGAGAGGAGAGACCTACGGTCTGTTCACATTTTAATGTAGATATGTGTAACAAATAACAAGTGCAGTTGTTCAAAGAATATTGCTCCAAAAGTCAGGCTGAGTCAGGCCCGGCCCTTACATCATGCAGCCTATGCGGCCGCACAGGGCCCAAATTCGATCGGCAAATATAAAAATGTACAAGTATAAATTATACGGAGTACGTAGTATATGCATGCTAACTTTAGCCTTGTGGTTTATGGAACTCATGCGTGTTGCTCCACGGTTCAATTCCCATTTCCCACTAACAACCTTTTTTTTTCCTTTTTTTTTTTTTAAAGCTTTCCCACTAACAACCTTAATGTTCAATATTTTTGGTAAAACGTAATGAATGCCTATTTAATTTCCACAACCATTCTTGTCAAAAAAAAAAAAAAAAAAAAAAATTTCCACAACCATTAATGCTTTTTTTTTTTTTTTGGGTCATAATAAATGACTAAACCCTTTTATAGCATTTATAAATTTGTTTTTTAACGGCCGAAAAAAACAACGATTTTGTTTTCTGGCATTAAAAATAAATCGAGTAGAGAAATTCATGTACAGTACCAATTTTTACACTCAACTTCTCATTATGTCACATCACACACTCAACTCCTCATTACGTCGCATCAGACACTCAACTCCTCATTATGTCACATCACCTACTCAACTCCAAATCACACACTCAACTTCTCATTATGCCAGATCACTTAGGCTCTGTTCTGTTCACCGTATTTTCACTTATTTCAGGTGTAATAAGTTCAGATAAGTTCAGTTAAATTCAGATCAGGTCTAATAAGTTTTAATAAGGGTTAACCAAGTACAAATTACATCTAAAATAAGTTTTAATAAGGTCTAATAAGTTCAGATCAGTTCAGATAAGTTCAGATAAGTCAAGATAAGTTCAGATCAGTGAAAATCAGGTGAATAGAAGTCTCAACTAAATTTTTAAAGAAGTATGGATGAGAAAGTTCAAACTCTTAACCTCTTTAGTAAAAATAAAAAAAAATAGAGATTATTTTTGAACCATCTAGACTACTCCCTTCGTCCCCAATTGTTTACCCTATAATAGTATTTCACTTTATTAAGTTTTGATTGAAATTGATGAGAGTGAAAAGTTGTGGAACCTAAGGCATTTTTGTTAGAGTAAAGTGATGGTCCCTATGTATATTAGTAGTACGGAGCATTCTTTATAAAACGACTTAAAATGAAAATTGGGGCAAACAAAAAGAAAAAGAGGGAATAATAAATAATTTGGCTCTAAACGGTAGGTGGTAAAAAACAATTTTTTGGGTTTATTTGGTGGTAAAATACAACTTTTAAAAGAGTAGGTGGTAAAAAACAATTTGTCCAAATTTTTTGGTAGTAAAAGTCAAAAATTCCAAATAATTATGCTCTAATCTTGCACACAAATTAATACTATACTATAAACAATAGTGGACCATTCAGGGGGGCCATTAGGGGATTGACCCCTGGCCCAAGCCCAAAAACTATTAGGGTGATTATTGTAATTTAATGAAATAGCCTAGTAAATAGAAAATATGTAGAAGTAGGCCCAACTATATGTACTATGGTTTCTAATATACTGTACAACTATACAGACCCTTTTTTAGATAGCAAATTTCTTATTTTTTTTTTAAAATGTCTAACTTTCTCTCTCTAGTTTTTTCTCTCTTCCAAGGGTGATCATTGGAGATTTTCCTTCTCGCTTTTGGCGAGGGGGCTCTAAGAGTCTCCTTGGTCTTGAGGCTTAACTATTTCTCCTCAAATTGTTTTCTCTTTGTTTTTGTTTATCTTTTCCTTTTTTGCAGGTATTGAAGCTCTCTCCACTTTGCCATTCTCGCAACCTTCCCTCTCTTCCTTTCTAAGGAATTATGGATGATCATCCTATTATGGATACGACCATGGATGATATCCCGGTCCCTGAAAATATTGCAAATCATCCCCCCCCTCCTGGAAATGGTGATACCGTTCCTAATCAACCCTCAATCCAAACCTCACCTGTGACCCTCCTAAATCCTTCTATGTCCTTTAGAGAGGCTGTTAAAGGATCATCCCAATGGTTTCCTGAGGCTCGTGACATAGCTGTTTCATCCATTCAATGGGAAGAAGAGGATGTTACCATCCCTAACTCTTCTTGTACCATTTCCTTTGCTAAAGAAACCCTACAAAAATTACGTAACCCATGGAAACTTACTCTAATGGGTAAATGCTTAGGAATTTCTGTTAGGCCCTCCTTCATAACCCAAAGAGTTCGTGCTATGTGGCATCCAAAAGGCACACTTGAAATCATTGATCTTGGGAAGGATGTTTATCTCTTTCGTTTCTCAATCCTTGATGATTATGAGAGAGCCCTCTTGGGTGGTCCTTGGTTTATTCTTGATCATTACCTAATGATCACCAAGTGGAAACCCAACTTCCGACCTTCTATGAATCCTTTCAACAGAATGACTGTGTGGATTCGTTTCCCGGAACTCCCGGTGGAATATTACGATAAGGATGCTCTCTTTGAAATTGCCAAGATCGCCGGTAATCCTATCAGGGTGGACTATGCCACTGACCATCTAACCAGAGCTAGGTACGCTAGAGTCTGTATTGATATAGATCTAACTAAACCCCTTATTACAGCGGTTTGGGTTAGTAATGGTTGGCAACAAATTGAATATGAAAATATTCATTCCTTGTGTTTTAAGTGTGGAATAATAGGCCACCTAAAAGAAAAGTGTCCATTGATGGATAAAGGAAAACAACCCATTTCCACTTCCCTCGAGCCCACCTTGATTACCAACTTTGAATCCACTATCAAAGATGTGGATAGTGGGCTACCAGCTGCTACCCAAACTACTAAAGCTAGCCCACCCCATGTTACCCCTATCTCTGTTAACCCACCTACCCAACCTTCCAACTCATATGGTCCTTGGCTAATTGTTTCCAATAAAAAATTAACCCATAAGAAAACAACTAACAAAAATACAACTCACCAAATGCCAAAACCTTCTAACAATAAGAATAAATTAATTACCAAGAATATTTTATCCCAAAAAGCCCCTATTTCTCCTCCTTCCCAAGAAAATCACTTTTCCATTCTAGCCAATGAAGGAGAAGAAGATGAAAATCCTCTTTCAGAAGAAAATATTTCAGCCGAAATTCTCTGTAAAGAAATTTCTATACTCAAGGGAACTGAAGAGGCTTGCGTGCAACCCGGATTAATTTCTGCTACTCCTTCTGACAACTTCGGACACTTGGCAATGGAGGTGGAAACACCAATCAACGCCATAGAAACCCACCCACAAACCGTCGAACTTCCCCCTTTAAACACTCCAAGTGAATTAAATTCTAACACTGATATCCACACCTCTTCAATAATCTCACACATTGAAAAAAATTCTCTGCAAATTAGCCATGGAAAGAAACCCTCGAAACACCTCACTTCCTCACCGTTCGAAGCGAATTCTGGCGCGGCCACCGCGGCGCAACCGCCGATTCTCCCCTCCATCCTTGGTAAACCGCCGGAATTCTCCTCCGGCATCGCCTCCCTCGCCAATTCCCAACCTCAATCTTCCCTCAACGGAGCTATCCCTTGCTCCACCTCTTCTGGGAACTCTGATTCCCCCTCCACCTTCAGAATTCCGACCGCCGCGACCTCACCCCTCCCTCCTGTCACAAATCCTACCACCGTCGTCCTCCCTCCCTCCGTCAACCACCATCTTCACCACCCCGAAAACAATAACCGAAATTCAGGAAATAATTCGTGCTTCCCCATCTCAGAGCAGCTACCGTCCGCCGAAACCACTCTTATGGGCCCCACTGGAATCACCGATAACAACGACGAAAATCTCCTTGATGCATCAGACCCTTCTCCACCTCAACCAGTCTGCTCCATCCCCTGTTTCGCCACCACTCTCACCCAAACCTCGTTGGTGCAAGGAGCGAGCTCATCTCCTAGGCCGCAACCCAATTACTCCACCACCTCATCTGAGAACTCTTCCCATTCTTCCCCTATTATTCGATCCCATCGAGAAAGACGTCGAACTACCGGAAAACCTTATGATATTATCTCAGACTCAAAAGGATGTGGTGGGCCTCAGACTAGAGGTCAACTTCTGGGAATCAGCAATGACAACAAGGGAAGTTCAAGCAACTCTATTCCCTCTATCGATGATGGAAATTTATCCATCGACACAAGCACAGCAATGGGAGGATTGGAAGATTGCCCTTCCACCTATCCCCCCGAAGGAACTCAAATCTGATTTTATTCAACTCCCCTCCTTTCCAAATTTAAATATGAAAGTTGTTTTATGGAATGTTCGAGGTGCGACAAGAAATGACTTTATCCCACATGCTTGGGATATTATTGCTGCTCATAAGCCTTCTATCTTTATCATTCTAGAGGCTAAAAGTAATGGAGTACGTGCTTTAGAAGTTAGTAAACTTTTAGGGTTCAATGGTTTACGATTTATTGAACCTAATGGTACAAGGGGTGGGATTTGGCTCATGTTCAATGACAAAGTTGAATTAGTGCTTTACAACTCTAACACTATCAATTTTTTCCATGCCCTTTTCAAGTTCAAACCTCATAACAATGAGGTGCTGCTCACTGGTGTTCATGCTCCGTCTAATGCTACGGAAAGACACCGCCTCTGGAACAATCTCAGAAACAACCTTCCACCCGATGACACCCTTTGGATGCTTCTTGGAGACCTTAATGAAGTCACCTCGCCTACTGAAAAGATGGGGGGAAGGAACTTTAAATTGTCGCAATGTCGTGATCTCAATTTACTTGCTGATGCGGCTTCCTTTGTTGATCTTGGTTTCCATGGAAACCCCTTCACTTGGCATAATGCTAGGGAAGGGGCTGCTAATATTCGCGAGAGGTTGGATCGAGCAATGGCAAACCCGAGTTGGCTCAATACCTTCCCTAACACTCAGGTACTTCACTTACCTAGAACCTTTTCTGATCATAATCCTCTCCTTGTTACTTTGTTTAATAATAATATCCCTGGTAATTATCCTTTTCGTTGTAAAGCAGCTTGGCTTGAACACACTTCCTTCAAATCTTTTTTTACTAATAATTGGTCTTCTAATAATTTTGATTTCATTAAAGGAAGAGATGACTTCCTTCGAAATGTTAAGAATTGGAATATTAATGTTTTTGGTAATTCTACTAGAATAAAAAATAATCTTATTAAACGAATAGATGGTATTCAACGTAGCCTTTCAAAACGCTTTTCGAACTTCCTGTTTAATTTGGAAAAAGATTTAATAAATCAGTTAAACTTAATTTACCAAACTGCGCGTATTTCTTGGGCTCAAAAATCTGGGATGGACTGGAGAAAGTATGCCGATTGTAATTCAAAATTTTTTCATATCTCTGCTAAAATTAAAAAATCTCGTGGCAGGATCCTTTGTTTAAAACTACTGATGATGAGAGTGAACCTTGGGTTCTTGATCAAACGATTTTAAAAAATATGGCCAGGGATCACTTTATAAAAATTTTCTCCTCTGTCATTATCCAACCTGACCTTCAGCTTCTTAATAGATACTCTTACCCTAAGGTCATAGATTCCGAAATCTCCATTAGTCTAGGTGCTATTCCCCTTCCTGATGAAATCAAAACCAACCTTCTTGCTATGAATTCTATTAACTCTCCAGGACCAGATGGGATTCAATCTATTTTCTTCCAAAAAAATTGGGATGATATTGGTGCTAGCATCTGTGATTTTGTCCAATCCTGTTTTCGAAATGGTTGTATTAGTAATGATATAAATGAGTCTTATCTTTGCCTTATTCCTAAAAAGGATAGCCCTACTACCATGGCTGATTTTCGGCCTATAGGGCTCTGTAATACCATTTACAAATTAATTACCAAATGTATTGCCACTCGGTTAAAACCTTTAATGAATAATCTGATTAGCCCTTACCAATCTAGTTTCATCCCTAATAGGTCTATTGATGAAAACATTATTATTATTATCAAAG
This sequence comes from Chenopodium album, assembly GCF_948465745.1. Classification (NCBI taxonomy): domain Eukaryota; kingdom Viridiplantae; phylum Streptophyta; class Magnoliopsida; order Caryophyllales; family Amaranthaceae; genus Chenopodium; species Chenopodium album. The sequence continues at coordinate 35,825,883 of NC_137853.1, read as the reverse complement.
AAGTTGCTCATCTCTTTAATAAGTCTTCTAAAAAAGCTAATATTATGGCCCTTAAAATTGATTTATCCAAGGCTTTTGATAGCATTGAATGGAGTTTCATTGAGGACACCCTTAGGGCTATCAATCTCCCTAATAATCTTGTTGACCTTATTCTTAGCTGCATATGTTCCCCTACTATGTCGGTCCTATGGAATGGTCAAGTTACCCCCTCCTTTAAGCCTTCTAGGGGTATTAGACAAGGTTGTCCCCTCTCCCCCTACATCTTTGTTCTTTGCCTTGATCGTCTCTCTTGTATGATACAAGAGGTAGTCAATAATAAAACGTGGAAAGCCATGAAAATTGCTAAAGATTTAGAAATCTCTCATCTTTTTTACGCGGATGATGTTTTCCTCTTTGGCAAAGCTAACCTTGACAATATTAATGTGATGATGAAGGTTTTGGATAATTTTAATAAAATTTCTGGTCTATCCATTAACATACATAAATCCACCATCATATTTCCCAAAAAAATGGATTTTAACATAAGGAAATCTATTTATGAATATTGTAATATCAGGAACACCACCTCCTTTGGAAAGTATTTGGGGATTATGATAAGCCCTAACAAGCTCAAAATTGGAGACTATTATGACCTTTTAGATAAAACCTCCTCTAGGATTAAAGGGTGGCAAAGCAAACTGCTCAATATGGCTGGCCGTTCTACCCTCATTAAATCTGTCCTTAACTCCTTTCCTATGTATGCTATGCAAACTAATGTGCTTCCTAATGCTATCACCAATGAGCTCCAAAAAAGAATTAAAAAATTCCTTTGGAACAGGGTTGATAAAAATAGATACATTCCTAGAACTTCTTGGTCTATCGTTTGTGACCCTATTAATGGGGGTGGTTTAGGCATTAGAAATCTCAAAATTTGGAACCTTACCTTCATGGCAAAACTAGGGTGGAAAATTCTTACTCAACCAAACAAATTATGGGTCCAAATTTTATCTAAAAGATACCTTAAATACTCCAACTTCATGGATTGTCTCCCTAATTCTAACAATTCTACCATTTGGAAAGTCATTCTTCGTGGTAGAGACATCCTCAAAAAAGGTTTAGCTATTACCATTGGGAATGGGGAAGACACCTCTATTTGGTTCCACCATTGGATTGGTGAAGAACCTTTCTACAAAGATGACTCCATCCGTATCCCCAATAACAAGGGTCATTGGAGAGTCTCGAATATCATTAGAAACAACAAGTGGTATCTCCAACCCATTTCTCACCTTCTTCCTCATAATATTATCACCTCTATTCTTTCTACCCCTCTCCCCTCTTTTCACTCACCTAAGGATAAGCTTAGATGGTCTCTTCACCCCTCCGGTACCTTCACTATCAAATCAGCTTACTTCTCCTCTCTTCCCCCTCCTAGCTTCCCCTCTTCCTTCCTAGCTAATTTCCCTTGGTCCTCTTTGTGGAAAACTAAGATCCCTTTTAAATATAGGATGCTCTTATGGAATATAGTTAGACAAATTCTTCCAATAGGTTTCATTCTAGCTACCAAAATCCCCCTCTTTGACCCTATTTGCTCTAGGTGTAACTCTTCCAATGAAGACTTTATTCACCTTTTCAGAGAGTGTCCTTACTCTTCATCCCTCTGGTCTATTATTTTTGAAAAGTTGGCTAAATCTGATTTTAACTACTCTGAATTTTATAATTCTGATTTTGAACATTGGATTACTTTTAATTTGAATTTAGACCACTCTTGGAAAATCATTTTTTGCCTTGCTCTTTGGCATCTTTGGTCTAGAAGGAACAAAATGATTTTTGAAGGCATAACTGATTCCATCTACTCTTGCTTTAATAAATTTCACTACGATTATTGCATTACCTTGTCTATATCTCAGGCCATACATATCAATTCTGCTGCTGCCTCTTCAAGCTCACCTAAATTTTGGTCCCCTCCTCAAAGGGGATACTACAAGCTGAACACCGACGCTTCTTGGATTAGCTTGGGAGTAGCAGGTGCTGGTGGTGTCATTCGATGTCACTCAGGCAAGTGGCAAATTGGTTTTGCAATGAGGATCAAAGCTCTGGGTCCTGCTTCTGCTGAACTTATGGCAATCAAGGAGGGATTGATCACCTGCTATGCTAGAGGAATCCGCTACCTCGAACTGGAAACTGATGCTCAGGCCGTGAAGTATATGCTTGAAAATCCAATCTACTACATTGACCATGAGCTTTGCAACCTTATTAATGATGTTGTTACTCTTCTAAACAAGGATTGGAGTGTTACGATTCTTCATGTCAAACGACAAGCTAACAAGCTTGCTCATGGTTTAGCTGAAATTGGAAGATTGAGATCTGATGATGAAACGGGTTACCACTTCTACTCTCCTGCTACCCTCTCCTCAACCTACATGGAAGAATTGGCTCACTCCCTTGCCATGGTGGGTGAATCCTGATCACGCAGCTGCTTCCTCTCACAGGCCTGCTACAGCTGCTGCAGACCTCACTCTGTCTACTGCTACTCTTACTCGTGCTGCTGCTGCTACTTATCTTATTTTTTCTCGCTTTCAGTTTCTAGTTCATCAACTTATGTTTATTTCTGTCTTTTGTTGCTTAGCTAAGTTTCCAAGGCATGGTAATTTTCTCCCTTATGCTGCCTGGTTTCTTGCTTTGCATTATCCCAAACACTTCCTCTGGTTTGTGCAGGCCACCCTGTACACCCTTTTGTTTTCTGGTTCTCAGGGATGTTCCATAATCACCCCTTTGTAATATAATTTCGTCTCTTGTTATTAAAAAAAAAAAATTTCTTATTTTTTACTACTTCGTATTAGATAGTTTAGGTTTTGACCTTTCCACCTACTTTATCTCCTACCATCTAGATTTTCTAAGCCAGTTATTATTATTACTTGTTTCCTTAATTTTTTCTAAACCTTAGCAATTTAGGATGTACTATTGAAATATAAATTTGGCGATATAGATCTCTTTTATTTTTATTACTTATGTAACACATTTTATTTTGATCGGCCCCCTAACGAATATTCTTCAAGATCCGCCACTGACTACAAAAATTTTGAAAACTCATCCCTATATTATTAAAAGTCTAATTAAATGATTATAAATAGTGTTATACTAACTAAACCCCTTAAATTATTTATTTACATAGATACCCCCATTATGTAGCCTTTTTTTCTCTACCTTTTAAATAATTTGAGATACCTCTTATAAATAGGGTTTAGAACCCTTTAAAACTAAAGTTGTGATATAAACCAAATTGAAAGAGATTCCCAAACAAGGCTAGCTATGTGCTCGCATAGCGCTCGTTAGCCACCCTAGTACTTATATTTAATGTAAACTATAAAATAATGTCGAAAGTAGATAATTACACATACAAAAGTAAAAACACGAGACAACACATGAACTACTCACTAGTTAAGTTACTTTAATACCGGGTTATGAAGAAAACTTGACCAACGTAAGGGATATTAGAATTATTCTCTTTCACTATAACTAGTTTTTGGCTCGGGCAATCTCCCGGGTCATAATATATGTGTTATAAAAAAGCTTTTTTGATAAAAAATTATTTGATAACATATAAATATAGATTAAATTAGTTACATTAACTTTAGTACTCATACTATTTAAATATATTTTTCCAATCATTATTGAACATTAAAATACATTATCCAATATCTAGTAATCAAAACCATTAATTTGCTTTGTTTGATTTCAAGTTTATGAGTATGATTAAGTCTTTTTTAACAAAATATTATAGACATGAAATGATGAAATGTGGCATTGGAATAGTGGGTGAAGTTAAAGTATATAATCATGGGGTTATAAAAATACTGCATAATGTGCATATCTAAGCTATATGAAAATTCTTTCAAAAAAAAAACTATATGAAAAACAATTGTGGGGACTTACAGCAAATTAAGAAGATGTTGCAACAATTGGATTGAACACGTACACTGCGCCTCGCAAGGTACCCCGAGAGTGCGAAATAAAAATAAAATCAGAATGAAAATATTTAGTAAGTTTTAAACTGTTGTTATGTGTAAATTTTTTTTTTTTTTTTTGTTAAGACAATATATTATGTGTAATTTTTTGCCTTGCTAGATTGGTATTCTTTTTATACAGCTTTCCAGCTTCAGCTTGACATTATTGTTAAAGTAATGTTCTTTAACAAAGTAAAGAATAGAATATTATGCAGTAAATGCAACGATACTACTCAAAGAATAAAATAGTATTCTTTTCCACTCTTTGTAAGTTCCCTCTAGGGGTTTAGACAAATTTGGGTGAACTAAATAATAGAATGACTTTATTATCATTTATCACTAAGTTGAGTATTTATTATACAAAACCTAAGATCATAACATAGGAAACCATTTCCCTAAAATTAAAGATACACTGATCTAACCATATATCTTAAAGATATATTCTCTAAATAATCTATAACTTTATACTAAAGGCGAAGCAAGGAATTACACATGTCATCTCTTGGTTAAAAATTTTCCCTCCAAAAGTTTTTTATTTTTTATTTTTTTAATTTTTTTGGCCAAAGCTTCTTAGAGAAGTTTATAATACAAACTATACAATAATGTTTAACTTCCTATTTGATAAGTATATTCCATTTGTACACATTCAAACAAAAATATTAATTTTTTATACAATATTATGCAATAAATATGGTTTTCTATCTATAATTTTGTAATGTCATTCATAGTTATTATTTTTATTAGTCGTGCATATATTATGCTCTCCGTTTTCTTTGGTGTGATAATTTTTTTTTTTTTAATTAGAGAACTTTCATCCTATTTTGCAATTAGGTATAATTTTTTTATAATTAAATAGCGTTAAACTAATGATAAGTATTAAGTATTAAAAATTACCGTGCATGGCACAGGACTTAACCTAGTATATTAATATAAATAATCCTAAATATATTATTCACCTAATTATATCAAGGAAAATATATTGCACATATATTCATCGATATCATACCTCTATTCCTAAGAATTTTCAAGGTTTTTCTAACTCCCTCTAGGGTTTTTCTTAAAAAGGTTATTTTAGCCTCCATTGCTAGATTCTTTCTATTTTTTTGAAAGATTTTTATTCCTTTACTCTTATCTCCTATTATCTTTCATCTCTTTTCTTCATGGTATCAATTATGAATCTGGGAAAGGCTTCCATTGGTGTATTTTATTACTGATAATAAGCCAAAAAACTTTTTAATTGCTTTCAATAAAAGATGTCATTCTTGAGATTGTGTAGTTATTCCATCATTTGGTATGTGTTTTTTCTTTGTTTATTAGGTTAGTTCCCGTGCCATGCACTGTAATTTTCAATAACCATTGTATTAAAAAATCATTATAATTAGTATTTTATAAACAAAAAAAATTCTAAAAAATATTGTTGACAAACTTTTATCAATATAAAGGATTACAAAAGATATGTTAGATATAAAATAATGATGTAGAAAATTGATCATAATTATATTTGAATTATTTAATTCTAAAAGAAATTAATAATCTCTTATTTGATTGGCTACTACTAAGATTTATAATCCTACATGGCGCGCTGAGAAAATTAGATCTTACATGGCTCTCTAAAATCTCGGGAAAAACTCCCCTTTAAATATATATATTAGATTATGTTATGTAAAGATTAGGGAATTATTTTTGTATAAAATTTGTTTCTTTAATAGATTTTTACTCAAAAAAAAAAAAAAAAAAAAAACTAATAAGTACACACCAGGAGATAAAACGTGGAATTCCTAGTGTATCTTTTAGTATATAATAATTGATTCCTTAAGGGATATTGAATATCTAGGGTTTCATCATAATCTCCAAAAGTATTTAGAGCACATATATTCACCCAATAAATTACTATGAATCAGTGGATTTCAAGCCACTTTAGTGCCAAGTCACAAATTGTACAGCTTCATATGAAGTTTTATTTATTAAGGTGATTGTTCAAATAAGCAATGTAATTAGTTCTAAGGTGATATGTAATTGTATTGAAATTTCATAATTATAGGAATTGTTTGTAAGTATTGTTGGACAATATTTTATTAATGAATTCGTTTTTCTTTCTTGTAATTTTTTTTTTTTTTTTAAAAAAAAAAAAAAAAAAAAAAAAAAAAAAAAAAAAAAAAACTTTTTCGCATTTGGAAGATTAAGAAATTCTTCTTCAACCCATACAAGTTATAAAATATTCATATGTATTACCTACTGGCCTAAGTCGCGCCCTTCTTCAAGAGAAAAAGCCCACTTTACTAGTCCAAGGGGATTTCATCGTAAAATCATATGCCAATAGGAGAAGTGGTGCCCCTAACATGAAGTAGCTCCTTAGCCTAAGGGCCTGTTCACATTTACTGAACTGAGCTGAACTGAACTGAACTGATTGGAGCTGAAGTGAATATTTTATGAGAGAATGAAATTAGGAGCTGAACTGAACTGATTGGAGCTGAACTGAACTGAGCTGAAATGAATATTTTATGAGAGAAGAAAATTAGGAGCTGAATTGAACTGATTGGAGCTGAACTGAATTGAACTGAACTGAACTGATTGGAGCTAAACTGAGATTAAGTAAATATGAACAGGCTTTAAGTCCCAAACTCTTGGCTTTATAGTGATACCATGATAAATAAAGGCTTGAGGTGCGTTCAATGTACATGTTCAAAAGCGTTCCATCTTAAAACCATATGGCCAATATGAGGAATATGTAGATTCTTAGCCCTATAAAGTGCTTAAGCTTCAATAATGGGACTTCAAGGATATGATTCATGTCAATTGTACAACTTCAATTTATAAATATGTTGGATTCATCTTAAGGCTCTAATGTTGTATCTTGTATGTATTACATTATTCATATATTACACAATTACAATATGCAACGTTTTTCAGCCCGAAGATATTATTCTTAGTTTTAATGATCACATCTTGATCATTATTGTACAGGTGAACAATCAATACAATCTATGATGAAGTAGAACATGAAACAGAATTATTAAGCTGATGATGGGTGTATATTTTGAGACAGTAGAACCACAAGTGTAAATGATATAATGAATGCTAAAAGAATCCCTTTGTTCGCAACAATCTTCAATAGTACAGATGCCTTCCAACTTTTTTCCTCTTGTCCTGGACTCATTTCTTTCCCTTGATTGCGGTTTTCATTTCCACGCCAATCACTGCTTGTAAATACTGGTTAAGGCTCCAAGAGAGAGAGGAAAAAAAAAACGCATATTAGTTACATTGTACTAGAATTCCAAACAAGATTATCTTTTTTTTTTTTTTTTTTTGAGATTGAAACAAGAATATCACAAACGCCATTTTCGGTCACTTTGGCTTCTTTTTTTCCTGATTTTTATCCCAATCTATTTAGGGCCTGTTCATATTTACTGAATTGAGCTGAACTGAACTGATTGGAGCTGAACTGAACTGAACTGAACTGATTGGAACTGAACTGAACTGAACTGAACTGAATTGAGCTGAAATGAATATTTTATGTGAGAGGGAAATTAAGAGCTGAACTGAACTGAATTGAACTGAACTGATTGGAACTGAACTGAACTGAACTGAACTGATTGGAGCTGAACTGAACTGAACTGAACTGAAATTAAGTAAATGTGAATAGGCCCTAATTTAAATGCTACGCTTAATATTTTACACTATTCCGTATATATGTTACCTTTGACTTAACTTTTTTTCCTAATTTACATCATATAAATATGATCAATAATATATTGTTCTTGTCAAAAAAAAAAAATAATAATAATATATTGTTCTTGTCCCCCCGAGTCAAAATTTCTGGCTGCCAATGTTAGAAATGGGATTAATTCATCCCCTTTCTTTCTTCCCTTGGGTGTCACCACTTAATACAAAATTATATTGTCAGATTCTTTACCTTCGAAGTGACGCTTTTCTGTAACAAGAGTTTTCGGCACCTTTGGGATATGAACTCTTAGTGTAGCTCCGTCAAATATCTTTTCAATGTTGTTAACGACTCCATCTTCTGGCACATTGAAGCTCTTTGTAAAATGCTCTTGTTTCTCATCATCTACCTTTCTCCTTCCGCTAACTACTACGATCCCAGATTCGTCGACATTCAGCTTGATATCGTCTTCATTAAAACCTTCAAACAAAATATGTGTTCCAAAATTGTAAAATTTGACCATGCATCTCATGCAAGATAACTATATGTACTAGACTACTAGCATAACACAGGTTAATTTATGTGTATATAACAAGGATTTGACCTAATAGAGCAAATGTATGTACAAATTAATATATTAATTAAAGTGCGTGGTGAATTTAAATTGTCTAACCAGGAAGATTAACGAGAAGGCAATGAAATCCAGGATAGTCATTAGTCCACTCTGAAGATGGATTGATTTCTTCATCTATAGGACGAGGAACGGCTGACCTAGGTCGTGTCCAACTTTGCCGTGTGAAATCTGCCATATTTTCAAGTTTTGAAAGAATCCGATCTTTAGAAACAACCGTGATTTTATGTCTGTTTTATATTTTTGAATGGTATGATAATTGCAATTGATGTCAATGTTATATACTCGTCGTACTAATCTTAGACTAGGGAGAAAAGTGTTTGGGTGCACTTTTAAACATGCAAGTTTTTAATTAAGAGAAGTCTTTACTTGTGGTTTTATTTTATGCATTGCTTTATACCAATGCAAGATTTGGGTTTGCATACTGAAGTCTATTGCAAAGGAAAAGGAATTCTTTAATTTGCTTTCAAACTTCTTGTAACTATTTCTTTCTTCGGATAACTATCAACAAAATGCATGCATTTCACCTCACTTTTGAAAAACAATATATTAGTCTTATGAAACTCATTTGACATCTTATTTATATAATTATGTGAATAATGTGATAACCTTTTTTCTTGGCTCCCTCCAATTTGGCTTGGTGGTAAGAGTTTATCCTAATGACCTAATTGTGTTGCAATAATTACAAATGAGCAATTAATAAAAACTCTAATGTTGCAAAAATTTCAGATGAACAATTAATCAACAAATAAAGTTAAGTAATTCAATTACGCCAAACACGGATATCTCAATTTCTCAAAAATATAACGGTTTACCTTACATGTGCTACAACTATCGAGTATAAATAATTTGACGACCAGTTTGTCTTGACAAATAATTTGACAACTACATACATACAATTCCAGTTAAAAAAAAAGTTTTTTTTATATATTATTAGACTATGTACAAAGACAAAAAATATTATTGATTTTGAAAATAGTGATATAAAAGAAAATTCTATCAATTTACTCATTTTTTTTAGAAGAATCGATCAAAAAGATTAACTTCTTTATTTAAAATGATTATTTAATTTAATACAATAATACAAGGTTTTTTTTAAATTTATTCAAGAAACAATTGTTAGAAGATTCCTAAATCAATGTGTGATATGCACTAATCAATTGTGGTTTACTAATCTTCTTTAAACACGAGACCATATGTATTACGTAAGTTAGTAACGCCAAATGTCTAGAATTTGCTAAAATTGGAGCAAAAAGTGTACATATTTTTACCACCCTTTATTATTTTTTTCTGTTTTTTTAATTCACCGATTTTTGTCACATTTACCTTTCTTCACTCTCTGCTTCCCATTTCATTTCCTTCCTTGTTTTAGAATTTCTTTCCTTTAAACCACTATTTTGCAACTAACAAAAATGGAATTTCATTCTTGGGAAATTCAGAATAGATTAAAAACACTCTCCAAAAAAATATATATATATATTATTTAAAAAAAAAAAAGATAAAGATTTTGTTAGGAGATAAAAGAAGGCAAAAAAACATAGAAAAGAGAATGACAAAAGTTACAATAATGTGCATGTTCTTGTTCATATTTGTTTCAATTATCCTTCCCCTACATGTACAGGGTAACATTGGTGATTTCGACGATCATTGGAAAAATCGAGAACAGCAAGCAAAAATGAATGCAGCTAAGGCTTACGATCCCAATCCACAAGAAGCTTGTCACACGCTTAATAAACAAGTTCATGAGTATGTTATTACCATTCACCTTTCATTTCTTACAATATGCTCTACACATTTGATTGTAGGGGCATATATATAGACCTAATAAATTTCAACTTGATAGTAAGAAGTCTTTTAAATTTGGATTCATAAGTCGATGTTGGATCACCAACATAGAAGTCAACCCAATCTAACTCATCCTTATAGATGCAATAAAGCAATGGCGGATCTAGGTGGGTGCCTAGGTGATACCGGCCCCACCAAAAATATTTTAGTTTTCTATATTTTGTTTTAAAATTTAATGGAAAATTTGTCAGAAACAACCTTTTAAAGTGTCTAATTTATTTAAAACAACCTTTTAATTTTTTTTTTGCAATTTCAGACCACATTATAAAATTTTTTTATCAAAGACAACCAAATGTTACTTTTCGGCGTTGACTCTATTTTTCCCGATGTTGACCACGAGTGTGCGAGTCACGTGACCTCCTATATTGCTTAATACACCCCTTTTCCCTTCCAATTAACTCCTATTAAAACCCCTGCTTCTCTTTCATCCCTCTTTTTGTACAAGTGAATTGGAGGGAAAATTGGTGTATTAAGCAATATACGAGGTCATGTGCGTTGCACACTAATGGTCAACATCGGGAAAAATAGAGTCAACGCCGGAAAGTAGCATTTGGTTGTCTTTGATAAAAAAATTTTATAATGTGGTCTGAAGTTGCAAAAAAAAATTTAAAAGGTTGTTTTTAGTAAAGTGGACACTTTAAAAGGTTGTTTCCGACAAATTTTCCAAATTTAATTATATTAATTATATATAAAAGACTATATCTACATAATTATTCACTAAGTGCCCCTACAAGCTTAGTATCTTAGATCCGCCTCTGCAATAAAAATTTTTTATCTCGCGCTTTTTTTTTCAAAGGCTTCCAATCATTGATGTATTAATGATACTAACATAATACTAATTTAAGTAATTTTGATTATATGTTTGATGACACAGAAACTACCATGAGACGAGCAACAACAATACAAGGAGGGGCTTAGGGAAGTATGATGGTCATTGCCTAGCCGCGAACCCTATAGACCGGTGTTGGAGATGTGACAAGCACTGGTCCAAGAACCGTCAAAAGCTAGCTGATTGTGCTAGAGGGTTCGGTCACAAGACCACCGGGGGTAAAAAGGGAAGAATTTATGTTGTGACCGATGACTCGGATGGTGACCTACTAAACCCTAAGCCAGGAACCCTCCGCCATGCAGTCATCCAAGATGGACCACTTTGGATCACTTTCAAGCATGGCATGGTGATTAGGTTAAGTGAAGAGCTCCTCGTTTCGAGCAACAAGACTATAGATGGCCGTGGAGGGCACGTACACATAGCTGGAGGGGCTGGGATAATGTTACAATATGTGGATAATGTGATCATACATAGTGTACATATACATGATATTAAGAAGGGAAATGGTGGGCTTATTAGAGATTCTATGAACCATTTCGGGTTTAGAACTGCTAGTGATGGTGATGGTATATCTATATTTGGATCTACTAATATTTGGATTGATCATGTTTCTATGTCTAATTGTATGGATGGTTTGATTGATGCTATTGAGGCTTCTACTGCTATCACCATCTCCAATTGCCACTTCACTGACCACAATGATGTAAGTATACGCTCCCTAGCCATGTGCTATATGTTTGGTTCGTTATACAGGGAATCACATAGGGCAATAATGTAGACAAGATTCGATTTCATGTCCTTTATTTCACCTACAAAATATTACAAACTACAGTATAATACTAAAATCTAGGATATGACCAGTAAGTGTTTAGATCAGTTGGTAAGATACCAGTTCTAGCTTAACCGAGGTCTCAGGTTTGAGACTTGAGGATGTAACAACAACTAGTCTTGTGATTAGAAATTGTGGATTATCATAACATTACTAAATTTAATGATTTATGTATAGGTGATGTTGTTTGGAGCAAGAGATGGTAATACACTGGATGAATTAATGCAAGTAACATTAGCATTCAACCATTTTGGGAAGCGTTTGATACAAAGAATGCCAAGATGTAGATATGGGTTCTTCCATGTTGTTAACAGTGACTACACTCACTGGGAAATGTATGCCATTGGAGGAAGCCAACACCCTACTATCATTAGCCAAGGCAATCGATTCATCGCGCCTCCTAATCTCTTTGCTAAAGAGGTAACATTATCAAACACTTTTTTTTTTTTTTTTTTTTTTTTGATAAGAAAAATACAAAAGTTAGGTAAGTCTTCTCTCAAGACTATACCCTAACTTATCTAAAGAAATAAAATAAGAAAAATTAACATCTACATTAGGGTCAATGTTTACATAGCCTGAAATTTGAACATTATCAAACACTTGCTAATGTACTATTATACCTTAAAATGGATATAAACCAAAGTTTTTATTAATGATAAAATGTTGGTGAATATAGGTGACTAAGAGGGAATATGCACCATATAGTGAGTGGAAGAATTGGCTATGGACGTCGGATGAAGATATAATGTTGAATGGAGCTTTCTTCAATCAATCAGGAGATAAATCAAAGAAATTCGCCTACACTAGGCAAGACGTGATCAAAGCAAAACCCGGAACTTATGTCAAGCGTCTAACACGCTTTGCTGGTGCTCTGAATTGTAAGGAAGGCAAAGCATGCTAAAATCGCGCTTCTTCAATAGCTATGATCCATTAAAATAACTACTGGGGTTAGCTACTCTAATTTGTGAGTAATGGAAGACGCGTAAACAAAAGTTGTATGGTTTAGCTAGTGTACCCCTTATGGTTCTTGCTTACAAATGGAGGCAAGAACAAAGAGAAAAATGCAAGGAATCTAGGAGCAAGGCAATGTTTTTAAACTAATATGTATATCATGATTATGTTCCTAGGAGAAATTGTGGTTTTGAAAGGACAAACTGCATAATATAGTTGCATACATTCGTAAGAATCATGTAGTTCCTTCAAAATATAGAGCATAACTTGAATAACCTTTGATATTCATAGCATAACTTGAATCAAGTAGTAGTTCGAAGACTTCTAACAAATGAAGTTTGATCATTAAGAATAGGCTTACTGCATACCTCCCTCTGTCCCTATTTTCTTACCCCATTTGATTTTTCACGGTCTCCAAAATGTGTCTTAAAACGTATATAATTTCATTTTATATACGTAAAAAAATATAGAAACTTGATATTAATAAAATCTACAAGGAGATTAATCTAATAAGACCCTACTTGATTATATCATCTTCTATAATTTAACGAGAATTTACAGTCAAAATTTTTAAAATTTTACCCAACTACTCCGTATTTGCTATGGGGCAAAAATACAAGGACAAAGGGAGTATCTAAGTAACTGGATGTCATACTATCTCATTAGTAATAAAGTTTTACACCTCATTTGGGGATTCAATAGGATAACAAACTAAAGGTAATATGTAAAACTTAAATATTTAACTTATCAAATTTAGATTAATGACCTTTTTTTGTATTTTGAAAAGAACAAAATAAGAAAAATTTAGGACAAGTTAATGATACAGTACCATACAGTATCGGTTCTTGTTGGTTTTACCATTCCAAAAACCTCATTTTATGTCTTGCTCAAATGATCTTTTATTATACACATGATTACAAGCAAGCCTTGGAAAATTGGCAATACAATGTTATACAAGGGAATAAGCATATCCCATCCAAAGGGACATCGGGAAAAATGGAAACTAACTACAAAACTGTATACGACACATCAGTCCTCCTCTGCATCAAGACCGCCAATACGATGCCGCCTCCTGTCAAAAACAGCTCTGAAAGACTCTTGCTCTGCACGCTGCCTCTCTTGAAACATGGTATGCTTCTTCGTCTCTCTAGATTTTCCGGCTGTTGCTTCTTCCTTAGGTAGTGGATTCGACTTCTGTAGAATATAAGGCAAAAAGTTAATAATAGTTCTAGCAAAAAACTATTTGTACAATTAAATACAACACAACTAAATTGAAGTCCTTTAAAGTATTTGATGAAGTTGAAGTTGGAAACCCACCAAGTTGTAACCTGCACCAGGGCCAATGACTAATGACACCAAATTTGCTTTCTTGACAGCACCAATGGAGAAACCAGTATTGCCACCCTATAAAACAGCATTATATCCAGTTAACAAGGAACCAGAGTCGACATATATTAGCATGCAGCAAGTCAGCAACAAGCAACCCAAAAAATGGAAAGAAATCCACAAGCAATAAGCAACACTAAGTACAGAAGGAAATCCATAAGCAATAAGCAAAACTCCAAGCATGGAAAACTTGGAAGTAGCTCAACATTAGACAATTGCTAGCATGTTATTGACAAAGCAGGTTTGCAGCTTTCTAAGTGATCATTAGACGAGTCAGGCATGGGAATGAGGAACAAATATTAGCAACTCCCCTCAATTAAATCTGGCATGGGAATGAGGAACAGATATTAGCAACTCCCCTCAATTAAATCTATCGGCATAACTCAATATACCCCGCAATCACAATTCTCAGGGTAAATCCTTGGAAGGACATGCCATAAAGAACCATCGAGTTCAAGAAACAACATCACATCAGGAGAGGAGAGGAGGTTGTAACTTCTTTTCCCCATTGCTCTGCCAATTGAGTCAAAGGGGAAAACATAAAATAGAATTTTAACATTCAAACTACCTAACAAAATCAGGTGAATCACAAATAAGCATAACTATGGAAACACAGTTTTGTCAAAAGTTACAGAAAAAATAAAGATATTGTAGAACAAACAAGCACGATATGGTTATATACTTATAGCTACTCCCTGAAGGTTCAACTTATCACAAATGAGCCATCAAAGTTTAACCAAAAGGACACCAAAATAACAATGGTAGACCGTAGACCTTTAATTAACTCCGCTCTAGAGATAACACTTAACATGGTCAAATTTTGATTTCACTCTCGAAAAATGAAAGACAGTGCAGAAGACAACTATACACGTCACAACCACAATATACAAAAGTTGAAAAGTGAAAACCACTATGCATGACTACAGAGTATAGACCAATTAGGACAAAACAGATCAAGCATGAAGATACAATTTTTTATTTCTTTTATTTTTTTTTAGGTGCAAAGGCATGTAGATACATGTAAAGACGGAAAGAAATTTGCATACCTGATCTCCCCAGTGAACAGATTTACCTTCTCTCCCATATGTTCTGCCCAATCCAGACAAAACAGTGGCCTTGCCCTTCAAAACTTGTTTTATCTCATCATCGTCATCATCCAAATTGTCTGACCATTTACTACGTCCTAAATCTTTGACTTCTTCTGTAGGATGATCAACCTGGGAATCCCAGTTCCTCTCATCCTTTTGGGAAACTGTATTTTGAAGACCAAAACTTAACCACATACCCTTCCTCTCTATTCACGATTTTATGTTATACAATTGATGTCACTTCCAAAATGATTATAATAACAGCTTGAAAAGTTGCAAGAATTTCTAAAAGCAAGTCATGACAATATAGTCCATTACCCTCTAAAAATCTTCAACTTTTAATAAGTGACCCAGTGAAGAAGCAAAAAATGTATAAACGGCTAAAAACATACAATCATGAGAGGTAATGAACCAAAAAGCATTCAAAAGATCTGGAAAACAGTAAAAGGTACTTCCTCCGTTTCTTATTAGTTGACACACTTCATAAAATTTAAGAAAGTCAGAAAGTGTGTCAAAAGATGTTAAAAGCCAATAAATACCCCTTACCCATCATATTACAAATCAATTTAAAGGTGTTAGTGAGATTAAAATGGGATTAAACATTAAGAAACTTACCAAAAAGAGAAGTGTCAACTAAAAGAACTTTACTAAAAACTTAAAAAGGAATGTGTCAACTAAAGAAACGGAGGAAGTATTACATAAGGGTCACAAATGCAAGTATAATACATTTTTCGAGGCAAATCTACAGCAGGCAGCGTTTGGTACATCTCAAAATCAAAAGTGTCCAACCAGGAACCTTTTCAGATCACACTTTGTTTTTTCACAAAATAAACTGCTTAGAAATATGATCCCACCAAATGAAAGAAATAATCATCTGCTAAATAGACTTGAACTAATATCAAGCAGTGGAATAGGTAAAAAAAATCCACTCCCAACTGCATTGTTAATTTGCAAGGCTTTCAAGTTATAAAAAACAAAAAAGGTTTAAACATGTGAAAGTAATAAATTTTGATAAAAATTTTTGAATCATACCATTAGACCCAATGTCTCCAGATGAAGATGTAACAATTTTCTCGGATACTCTTTCATCAACATCCCCATCTTCCGTGTCCATGTCAACCTGGAGTGCAGAAACTGTCATCAATAGTAACTCACAACAAGAAGACTTACACAGCCAGTTTGGCAGGTACTAGACAATGATAAAAGGCGGTAATTGTATTGAGTCTATACTCCATCCGTTCATTGAAATTGCAACACTTTTCTTGTTGGGGAGTAAAATAATTGTAAAATAGCTTTATTTGGATAATGATTCTCTCTATCTCTCTCTTCATCACATTATTTTTGTTATTATCTCTCTTCTCACATTTAAAACAGTGAATCCCCCCATATTGCAGTTTTAACCATTTAATGAAGTATGAAAATTTGCAAGAAACTTCCGAAGACATTGTCCATGATTATGCTTCTCCACCACTAAGTGTTTCTTTTCAAGAATGTCCATGTGATAATGAAAATAAATTAAACATAACATACACGGAATTAGAGTTGCATTACCAGGGACTTCTTTGCAAATATACACAAGTTCATTACGAATTTCACATCATATATTACTGCCTATGCCTACCGAAACAGCCATCAGATTATGACCCTTAAAGATAATACGAAGTACAAATTAAAAGACTTGCAGTATTTTATTTTTTTTTTCAAAAAAAAAGTAATTTATATTACCTCTTCTATATTGCTCTCCTTCAAATCATCTCCATGGAATAAAGACTGTCATAAATGTATTACACCCATATCAAGTTAGAACAATCTTGCTAACCATAATTCGAAAAAGGCTACAGAAAGGACCATAGATTAAACCTTAGCATCCACTTGTAAGTACATTGATGGAGCTTCTTCCCATTTTGCAGCCATCTTTTCCACATCAACCTGATTAAAGCCGTGAATATTCCTAGCAGTGCAACCCTGAAATTTTTTTTACAGATATTTCAAGATATGATGTCTCGTCTACTACCCCTAAAAAATATGCAATACCCTATAGCATTCCAATCATCAAAGACTGCAGGGGATGAGGGGAATAAAAAAAGGAAATATTTTTAAATGCCATACAAACAGAGACTTTCTATGATCCCTCCTCCCTCACCCCATCCACCCCCATGTTTTTATTCTTTCCATTAAACAGTACCTTAGCTAAAGAACAAGGAGAGAGAAAGACGGAGGAATCCCCAGTTGTAAGCCATGCTATAAAGGCAGCACGAGAAGCGTAAATTATGACCAACAATATACATTAACTTCCTAAAGGGAACTCACCGCAGGATCCTTGTATGGTGCTTCCAGCACATAAACTTCATAACCCGACCTCTGAGCAAAAATAAAAAGACAATCATTAGTTAAAGCATAACGTATCAAGTATCAACTCAGATAGGACGGAGAAATGCAGTTGAAAAAGAAAGCAGTAAAAGGACAGTTAGTGGCTGCAAAGTCACACCAAATAACAAGCTTAAGCCATCAGCATCAATATCAATATAACAATGAGCACAAAGCAGCATCAACATCTTCTAACCTTTGTTGATGTTGCAATATTATTACAGCAAAGAGTCACAAATTAACATCTAAAAGACAAGTGAAGCAAGGCCAATAAAAATTGTAGCAAACTGGCCCACATGGGTATTTTCCCATCTACACTTGAGAAGATTCCTTTTCCAGACCCCCAAAAGAACATGAAACAGACAACAAAATCTCGCATAACTGATTTAAAAGAAACAGAATATACCTTTGCAGTTGCCCAAAACTGAGCAAAATCAGCTACCCGCAGATTGCGGTCATCCACTAAGACGAGGCACAACAAATCAGCGACAAATGGGTCAATTGCCAATGAAAACTGCATCTGATGTCAGTGAAGATGAAAGCAGTGCAACAGCACTACATGACCACTAAGACCCACAACTAAACTCCACAATGGAAATTCGTGAATTCCTATATAAATCAGGAATATTATTTTCACGTACTTGTATGTCTATGCCTATGATTTTTCTAAAGAGCATATAGAAACCATAATTTTATAACACGGAAGTCAAACCATACATTACTAGTTTCATAAAATACGATTAAGTCATACTATAAAAAGAATATAAAAGTAGAAGATGCAAAAGAAAATAGATCAGTGGTTATTCACTAGTCTAATCATTAAGCATACCAATTACAAAGGTGAAAGCAC
This sequence comes from Chenopodium album, assembly GCF_948465745.1. Classification (NCBI taxonomy): domain Eukaryota; kingdom Viridiplantae; phylum Streptophyta; class Magnoliopsida; order Caryophyllales; family Amaranthaceae; genus Chenopodium; species Chenopodium album. The sequence goes on along the minus strand of NC_137853.1, from coordinate 35,807,463 downwards.
CCTCCTCAAGAGTCTTCTTAAATGCTTTTAGCATGCTTGATCTGTAAGCCTGTTGTAACAAAAAACAAATTCAGAAGTCAAGACTTCCAAGAACATTTGAGCAACAGAGAAAGACATATAATTTTCAATTAGTGCAATACCTCCTCCATTTCAGGTTCATAACAGTACTCTAAAACCATCTTCATGGTAGGTTTCTTGAACCTTCCGGAAGATTTTGAAGCCTCATTCTCCTCAACCTATGTAGCAAAAGATGTGTTTTTCAGATTATAATTTCAAAACAGTGTAAATAAACATCTCAACTGGATTAGGATTCCAAACTAATAACACTTCACCCCATAAAGAATGTCCATCTTCTCATAATGGATGTACTAAAGCAAAAATAGCTACTGAAAAAGGATTCTCTCTACTAGAAAGTGCACTACCTAAGCTTTCACACACTCATCACATCCCATTTTAACAACATCCTCTAATTTAAAATTTAAACTATGCTTGTCAGGTGTTATCCCTTCAATATGATTTATAGGCCTATAAATCAATACACTGTGCTTGAGGATCAAACTAGTACATCTTACCACATATAACAAATCAAATTGAACATTCTATGTGGAATACGAGAGGATAAAAAGCCAGAAACGCACCTTCTCAACTTCCGTCATGAAATAATCATCCATTGAATGAATTCTGGGAGCACTGCCCCCATGTTCAACCTCCAAGTCACGTAACATCTTAGCCAAGTAACTCTTTCCACTTCCTGTGTAAAATATTGCAACGGTGAGGAATCACATCCTTTTGTCTTTTCAGACAATATTTAGTTATTTATGTGCTGTGCTAATTTCATGCACATGCACATTAGGATCCCAACCCCCCCCCCCCCCTCTTATTACTCATTAAATCATTATAACAAGCTGATGTGGTTTGGGTTTAACGAAATTGCGATTATGGCTATGGGGATTAGATGTATTTCAAATTGTTTTAGAAGTAGGAAAAATATTTTACAATTTTGTCAGGTGATTTCCTAGATAATTAGCCTCATGTGACATATTTTTGTTACAGTATGCAGGATAAGCCTAGATTAAGTTCATACAGTTTCGTCTTAATCTCGTTAGGAATTCAAAGTGATTATCTTTTTTCCTTTAGTCCCTTACTTGTGTTTCAAGTATAGTCTCTAGCCTTTTTTATTTAATCAATCGATCAATTTTGGACTGTTTAACTTAAAACGAACACCTGGATTCTGCAAAGTCCGTTCTACCTATCAAAATTATATCATCTTCTCCCATAAATAAGGGAAAGTGTACCTTGACATATTTAAAAAATATTGCTGCTTAAAACATTTCTAGTTCTAAACAATCTGGTACCAAACAGATAGAAAATACTCCATAGAACAAATTAAAACTTCACGAAGAAGAGAACATTGGATTCAGCAAAAGGGTCCAGCAATGAACGTACCTGGTAAGCCTCGGAGTATAATCACAAAATGATCAGGACGAGATTTCCGATGAGGTGGTTTGAATAAGTGGGCAGCATCTATAGGTTTTGGTTTATCAGGAAAGTTGTTCTTTGATGGAATTGTTTGGCCATCTCCAAGATACTGTCCAAATGATGTCAAAGTTCCTTGAGGATCCTGGAGAAAGAAAGAATGCCAATGTAACAGCTTGTTGGAATAGGGAAGCAATAGAATTTTTAAATTAAAAACAATAAAAAGAAGGGAAAAAAAGTAGCAAACTCCACAAAACCATAATGGAGTCAAATAGACACACATGTCATCTATTATCAAATAGGATACACCCTTGTTTCTCATTTGAACTAGCAGCAACAAAACAGATGATGCAAGTACTTTGTATTTTTCTAGAGTTCAAAGAAAATCTCCTTAGGGAGGGAGGGGAAGTCTAACGGGCTGTAAATGATGTATTCCAAGATAACCATGACTTGAGAAGCTACATCATTCAGCAACCTAATCGGCATATATGAAAATTGGGTACATATCTTCCCCTACCTTCCAGCAGTCTATTGAGTAAAACAGTCTCAGAAACAAAACCTACTATAACTATACCATGACATCTACAGACAAACAATAATTAAAGGAAGGTCTGGATTCACTCACCCGTTGAAAGGCACCACGAGACATATGTCCAAGTTGAGAGTTTAGTGGATGTGAATTTGCCCGTGTGTGAGATTCAGGAATCGGGGCATGTGAAGAGTGCACTGGAGCTGAAGAGCCAACAGGAACAGGAAACAATGAAGAAGACACTCTGGGTGGTGAAGTAAAAGGCTTGTGGTCTGCTGGCCAGGGACCTGGTGGCTCCATAGGCAGAGGTGGAGGTGGAGAAGCTGGAAGTGGAGGCTGCATGTCAAATCCTTGTGAAGCATGAAAATGACCCGTGTTTTCTGAAATAGAGTTACCATAACCACCCTGGTAATCCATATGTGGGGCTCCGTAATGAGGTCGTGCAGGAGCAATATGATTACCAGCTGGAACCTGATAACCATCAGGAGGGGTTAGCCTAGTTTCAATTGGTGGCCTTAAATCACTTAAAGGGCGTGGAGGACCATAATCATATCTCAATTGACCAGGCTGCGGCACTGCAGGGGGAAGTGGTGGATGGCCACCGGAATAGTGGTTTGCTGTAGGCAAATTGCTCCTTTGATCATAATGTATAGGAGCATTGTGAGAATGCATAGGCTCCACATTACTACCATAAAACCCCTCATTTGAACCAAGCGACATTCCATAGTTCGAATGATGATAACCATGCTCCACATCCGACACACTCCTTTTCACGCTATACCGTGATCCATACTCTACTCCATCCTTTTGATAATGCACACCATGCCCCACTCCAGCAGGGTTGTTACTCATCTCCACATTGCTCAATGGTCTCACTCCAAACTCACTCGAATTCCCAGGAACCCGAACATCAACATTCCTATCAAAACCCGAACTTTCTATAGCACTCCCCCTCATATCCCCACCAAAACCAAAACCCGGATTCGGTCCACCATGATCATGAACCATCTTTAACCTTCTCTCACCACCATCAACCGGAATTTTCGATGCCGGATAATTCACATCGCCTTGAACCCCATATAACCCAGGATAATTCCCATCAACCCTTAATCTCTTACTACCCCTATCATTCACATTGCTATAATAATCATTCCCCACATAACTACCATCCCCAAAACCAGGGTTTTGCATTGAATATGGACCTCCATTAACATTCCCAAAATTACCCACATGAGGAAAACTAGGGTTTCGATTACTATACCCCGGATCATAAAATGGGTCACTATCATTAGTATTATTATAAACAGGTCGATTCATATTAATTGGGCGAAAATTGGGATCCAAATTAGGAGCAGAATATGTAGAGGGGTGAGGAAGAGGAGGGCAAAAGGGGAAGTGAGAGATTGAACAAGTTGGGCAGATGTTACCTTGGATTGGTGGGTGAGGACGCCATGAATGATCCATTGATTGAGCTTTGATTTGCAGTGAATTTGCAGGAAAAAGTGTCAATTAAATTGAAGAACACAATACAACAGAAAATTCAGAAATAGAGAAATTGAAAGGACTAAATAGTATTGAAGATTTTCTGAGATTTATGTGTTGATGTTTTCACTTTTTAGTAGGATGGTTGGGTGTAGAAACTACAAGGGGGGGTGAACATGGAAAGCTACCTTCAAAAACAAATTGTGTTATAATCTGGGTTTTCTAAAGATTAGGGGTGGTCTAATTTGGGATGTGGCTTAAGCTTAATATCACGGGAAGAGCGCAGAACGCCCGTGTGACGTCTGAATCTCCGAGACTCAAAGGAATTAACGCACAATGACACTATATTACCACAAACACGTGCATTTGTAAGACACACATGTATAAGGAGGTTTGCCTCAGATGGGTCTTTCGGTTGGGTCACCTAGAAAATTGTTAGCACGTGACATTTAGCTCGATCTATTTGACAAGATGTAGTTGTAGAGATATTGGCTAGCTATAGACTGTGGTATGTGGTTGTATGCTTGTATCTAATTATTTGCGGAAATAATTATAGCAATAATTTAGCTCTAACTACGAAACGTTTATACTTTAAACTTTGACAATCCATTTTTAATGTACAAACATTAAATGATACTCCGTATTTGTATTATGACCACTATTTATGCTATAATCCTATATACCGGCTTACTCCACCGGCCTCGCCACAAACTGCAACCCACTCCAATACACAAAGCCACCACAAATACCACTAATCACAACCTGCAAAACCACCGAAACTACCCTCCATCTCCACCTGACCACCGGCGAAAAACAACACACAATTCGCAGCAGCCCCGCAACACACAACCTACAAAACCACCACTGCGAACACCAAAGCTGTCAGTCGAAACCAACACAAAACCACGCAAACTACAGGCCACTACAACCTGCAAAACCACCGACACCAACACACAACCTACAAAACCACCGAACCTGTATGATTTGAGGAAAGAGAAAAGAAATTGAACCCTAGCTAAATCCCTAAAAATATGATTTGGGGGAAAGGGGGAAGGGGTGTCGGAGGCAGCCAAGAGTGGAAAGAGGAGGGAGATCGACGAGGGGAAAGGAGGGGGTGAGGTTGCCGACGCCGGGAGAACGTTTGGGCACTGACAGCCGACAAGGGAAGGGGGAAAGGTGGTTGACGGGGAGGAATAAGGGGTTGCAGACTTGCAGTGGCTGGGTTTTGGTTTTTTTTTTAATGTTTTTTTTTTAAAAAAAAAAAAGAAATAAATTATTGATAGATAATGGGCCCTGCTAATGGAAAACTTAACGGAAAATGTACGGGAGTACCAAAGCTATATTTTTAAAGTTTGATGGGTACCAAAATAAACTAAAGTTTTAAATGGGTACCAAAATTCATCAACCCCCATTTTTGAGGTACTAAATTCCAAAATTTCCTTAAAAAAATTAAGGGAGTGATAAAAAAAAAAAAAAATTAACGAAAATATTTATTTTTACTTAATATTTTTGTAAAGGCGAAGAGAACCAACATTGCTAATTTAGCAAAAAAAAAAAAAAAGTTGTTTAATATGGTGTTACTTTTAATTAAAGTACTAGATCAGTCCTGTGCGATGCACGGAAATATAGAGTATATATATTTTATGTATTATTACGTATCAGAAAAATTATTGAGATATAACCATTAGTTGTAAATGCTAATTTTAAAAATTAATTTTGAAGAAGAACAAACCTATTATGAAAATTTAAGCACAAACATAAAAGTTAGATTTTTAATATACGAATTTAATTAAACAACTAAATAATGATTTTAAACTTGTAATATATACAGGAAAATAGAAAAAATATATACATCAAAGTATTTTGTTCGATGAAGCATAAGGGAAAGATGTATTAGATACCAATAGTTGGTGATAGAAGAAAAATAAATAAATTAAAGAGTATAGATAAATTGAGAGGAGGAGAAGTTAAATTTGAAATTTGAAACCAAAGAAAATATAATGACATCAGATTTTTATTTAAGCGGGAAAATTTTTCTTATAAAGCTGCCACGTGGACAATATGATGTCAGCGGTTGTTCCTTTAGTTTATTTATAGATAGATAGATAGATTACGTATCAATAACATAATGCCCATACTAAAATTAAACATGACAGACACCTTTTTTAGCAAATACTTGTATTTTTTATAATTTTTTCCCCCTCACCTCTCCCTTACCTTGGATATCGTCGTCCGCTTTATATAATACAACTATTATACTCCATATTATTCCGAATCTAATATGTTATCTTTATAATAATTGTATTCCTTTTTAATTCGTGTTCTATTTACTTAAAATAGTTACACAAGATTTTGAGACCTTTTGATTAAAGGGGAATAAGATATAATTTAGAAGGTTGATATATGGTAGAGTGTATAAAATAAGGAGTCAAAAATACAATATTAACATTTAAATTATCATTATATACATATATAGTTGTACAATAATGGGGCTCAACGGAGAAATAAATTTTTTTATTCATGGCGTTGATTTGAAATCTTATTATGAACTAATATAATTGAGTTAGTTTTCTCTTTGTTTTTTTCTTTCAAAAAATCTATATAATATTACTAAAACAGGTCATGCTTACATCGATCATTTTGGACATATGTCAAGCTATCATTAAAATATTTTCCCGCCAATATAATATATGATGTCAGCTTTAAGTTTTTTTTTTTTAATTATTTTACTTAGCTTATTTTTTGGAAGTACATTGCATAGTTTTTTTTTTTTTTTGAGCTTAGTCAATCAATCAATCATCAATAACAATCAATATCAATAATCAATAATCATCAACATTTATATACTAAAAGACACACCAAAAATGACACGCGTCATCTCCTAGTGTGTCATTAGTTATTTTTTTTTCAAAAAAAAAAAAATCTTTTGATTGAGGAAACAAATTATTTAATAAATTAACTTATATACATATTCCATATTAATACGTTGTAATTATACATTTTAAATTTTTCCTCAAAAAGACATTTAAAATGCAAGGATTTCACAAATCTTTCTTAAAAAATTTGGACAGCTAGAAATCAAAAATTACATTCTTAAAATAATTTTGTGACATGCATGTTTACAATACTACTCATATTTTTTTGGCTACTTTTGTTCAAGTTGTGTATTAGAATCTACAAAAAAAATATCACATACTTTTATTATTTCTCGACTAATCTATCTATATATTATACTAAAAGACAAGCACCTCAATGTGAGGATGACAAATGTCACTCTCTCATTGGCTTATCTTATGTATAAAATATATCTAAATAATTTTTGTTTACATATTCAAGCATAGTTATTTTTGTTCAACTTTAAACAATAAAAGCACGTTTCTATACATGCATAAGATTTATATGATTTCCTAACATGATTAAATTTTTAATAATAAAATATATACTTTCCAATACTACAAATAGTCCATAACGTCTTTCCAATCTTTATTTATAGTCAAGTTAAAGAATAATACTGTAACTAATTTGAAGCAATATGATTAAAGTGCATAATTAAGGAAACAAATATTTTGTATTTTGAAAGGCTAATATTGTTTTTTTTTTAATGAAAATTAAATAAAATCGATAGAATTCAGTTTGACGTCAATTGTGAAATCAATACATAAATTTTTTTTTAAAAAAAAAAAAAAAAACAGATGTAAAGTAAAATATTGTGCACCAATTATAAAAGTTATCCTATAAATTCAGTACAAGTTATCGAATGAATACAAAAGTTTTTGATAAAGATACAAAATAGTGTATAAATTAATTTTATTGTTTGTTGTACTCCTCGACAAATACTGAATGCTGAGCCGAAATGTCGTCTTATAAAAAAAATATAACTTGAACATAAATTTAATTTTAATCGGCCTTTCATTTTCTATACAATGTCTTTTACAATGACCTTTTGTTTTTTTTACGTAAACAAAATTGAACCAAAAATCAATCTAAACAAGAAGAATAAATGTAAATTGAATTAGACATTTGACGGGAAAGGACATATATAAAATGTATTATAACTAAAACTCGTGTTTAAAATTGTAATATTCGTATTAACAATGCTATTACTTCCCTCAAAAAAAAAAAAAAAAAAAAAAAAAAAAAAAAAAAAAAAATTAACAATGCTATTACTTATGAATTCGTGCATTGCTCATGTACTATACTAGATATACAACAATCACGTGCAATGATCTATGTTGTTTTATACATAATAATACTTTTAACTATAATTTAGACTTTCAAATCAACAATTTATAATAAAAAAAATATATACATGTCATTTTTATTAAACCTAAACATTATATAATAAGTCACATTGTTAAAGTTCTAATTATATTATTGGAATGTAGGTATGATACTATTTTCATGTACTTTACATTCTATGTAATTATGTATAGTATGAAAATTAATACATTTCGTGTAAAATAGTATGTGTATATAATATAATATTTTTTATAATATAAAAAAATATATATATATAATATAATATTTTATAACACGGGTCCTCCATATCAAGTGTAGTCTCAATCACCACTACACCAATTGGTTGTTGGTATTGGTGATTGAAACTACACTTAATTGGCAGGAAGGACCCGTGTTCGATCCCCGGCAACAACAATTGAGAGGGGAATGGAACCTAACAGCCCACAACTGATCCTCGAATCCGAATTAGCTTAAAGGGTGAACCAGATAGAACACCCAAAAAAAAAATTGATCAAGCAACTCAATGCATATATGACGGGAATTAACTTATCCTTTATATATCTTATACAAAACTCGAAAGTCTATAATTTTTTCAAGAAATAATAATATTTGTAAATTTTTGTTAATATGAAAGATATAAACCCATCAAAATGTATATATAGTTAATTTGTTTAATAACTTATATCGAATCCGTAATTTTATTAAAATTATTTGCATGTAGTCATTAAATGTGTTGGATGTTGTGTAGCTATGCAATGTTGAAAACTTTAGTTGAGCTACTTTGATTTAGTGATTGTCAGTAAAAAGATATTGACTTCGATATTGAAATATAATAGTCTAATAAATTCTAAATAGAAAAATTAAAACAAAAGGAAATGAAAATAGTAAATGGCTTTAAATATGAAATAAACATAACATTTTAAATCAATTTAGCGAATTCAAGAGACAACTTTAAGGCTTTTAAAAATTAAATGGGGGAAAATATATGTAAAAGAACATTTTTAGAGATATAAATGTCCATGCACTATTATAAGAGTTTTGTTAACCTTTTTATAATTAAGGTAGGGACAAATCTTAATATATACTCCGTATATTTTATTTGTATAAAATTATCAGTATCCATACGACCATACCTATATACGAAGTATTTGTGTTGTATAGTGTATTTAATTATCTGTTGGTTATATGACTATTATATAATATATAGTTTTTGGCACAATGCTTAACTTAGGAAAGATATAAGGTTATTATTGTGTCTATAGATTTGGTGAGTGCAACGGGTCAATAAAACATGTATATAGTAAAATGATTGTAGCTACTGATGCAGATGGTATGATAAGAAAATTTAAGTAGTTTTTTTCTCAACGGGATATATAAATGAATTAGTCCACTTCTCTTATATAGTTATTTGGAGTATTATTCAATTATTTTTCAATTAATAAAATAACATTATAAAAAATTAAAAGAAATTCAAATAACATAAAATACTATTCAAATCACGTTCCTTTAATTTTTTTTTTATTGACCATTAGTAACCAAGTCCTTTATTAGTAATTGAATTACCTTTGTTTTTATTTTTATTTTCCCTACGAGTTTTATTATTTGATTTATAAACCGTGCATCGCACGGGCACTATGCTAGTTTATTATAATAATTATCAATCAATTATCTATAACTATATATAATTGTAGATCACCGTACATGGCACAGAACCTAACCTACTTATAATTCATTAATAAAAAGTCAAACGAAATCTATTGTTTTATTGGGGATAACATGCATCATTAATTTAGTGTAATGTATAATCTATACTATTTTTATATAATTTTAAACACAACTAATCAACAATAACATTTTTTTTTTCAATTGTAGTTTTAATAATTTTTGCCTTATTATTTCATCCTTCTCATATACATTGCATTTGTTTATTGCACATGACTTGCCTCATTTTTATATTTATCACAAATTAATTATATGAAAAAAGATTATTACTATAGTGTATCGCATGGGCACTAATCTAGTGTAAAAAGTAAAAATATCCATCATTAAATTTGTAGAGTGCATTGCAATTTCACTTGCACTTGCAATGGTATATTTAAAGATTGTAAAAATTTCCATTATTAAAAGCTGTAGATCGAGTTTTTTGCACTTACTAATACGATGTGTTTATTTCTTTAACAGTTTAGCCGCAAATAAACTATGCCGGATTATCCGGATTACAACAACATTTTTCGATTAAAGGCGGAGGAGTGCACTGAGCAATATCATTATTGCACTTTTTTTGACACGCTTTTAAAGTACATTTCGGAAAAAGTGAACATTCATCGTCGTCGTCATTTGTCCCAATGTGTTGAAGGAACACTTTATCAAACCTTGAACTCATAGCACTAGAACCTGCACTTATCAAATACGGTAGCAATAAAATAAAAAATAAATACCAGTAACTTTGATGATTAATTACAATATCATCGGTTGATATAATAACTAAATTTTCGGATTGGTTTTGATTCACATTTTATTTTTTTGGGAATGTCTTAAATATTTAGCTTTTTTATTTTTATGTAGATTCCTGTAAAAAGAATTATAAACTATAAAAATATTACTTCGTAATAAAAATGAAGTATTAGTAAAATATTACAGAGTAATATTAAATTAAGGATAAAGTAATTTAAAGTTTTAACACTAATATTATTTAAATTTTAACACACATATATATTAAAGCATATAGAATTTAATCAATGTCTAAAAAATTTTGTTAGACTAAATTCTAACTACGTATAAAACTAGAAAGTATATATAATTATAATTCATAATAGGGAGATTTATAAAACTTTATAATGTATAGCACTTACCGCAAGATAGAATAACTAGTAGCACTAGCATGAGAGCCACAAAGAATGTCTTTCCAGCCATATGTTATACCTTCTTTTGCTAGTATTTAGAGTTATATGAAGATGAAAAATTGAATTATATATAATTAAAGTATAAAGAATAAGCGTGGTGAGAAAACCCTCCATACTTTTGACCTCTTTATATACTAAGTAGATTATGATATTATTGTTGATTTCCTAATAATTACATGATTCCTTTCCTTTTCTAATATATATTGTCCTTTTACATATGACTATGAGTTTGGTTTGTTATTTATAAATTCTATTAAAAAAAAAGGATTATTTCCTTCCAATTTTATTCATAATTTTCCAGATTTGGCTCCTATATTAATGAAAATTATTGCACTATTTAATATGCTTAGAGAAATATTGACTTCTAAATATTTTAAAGGAAACTTGTTTTTTCCACCTTAATTTTGCTAAACAAAATAAAATTTTAAAGTATTAAAATTCTATTTGTTGAATTAAATTTATTATACAAATAAAATTTATTTTTTTACTGATTTTCTATTATTGTATTTGTTCTTCGATGATACTGATTTTGTTAGTTAAAATTAGATTTAGTGAAATCAAATTATTTCTTATAAATTAATTTATTTTGTTGTTCTATTGTTGTATTTGTTCTTCGATTCTCTATTATTTTCTATTATTTGTAAATTCTTTAGAAAGAATTATTCCTTCCAATTCTATTCATAATTTTCCAGATTTGGCTTCTTTTTTCATGAAAAATTTTGCACTTATTTAATATGCATAGAGAATTATTGATTTCCTAAGATTTTAATGATTTTAATATCCACCTTATTTTTGCTGAACAAATCTTTTTTTTAAAATGAAATTAAATTATTGTATTTGTTCTTTACTTGATTATCTTATAATTAATTTGTATTATTGTATTTGTTCTTCTTCGATGAACTGATTTCAACAATGATTTTGAATGAATCTAGAGTTGGTTTGCAGAATTTTGGAGTCAATTTTAACAATCCTTACTACATCATGAATGATGATCATCTAGGTTTATAACTTGGAATTCATCTATGTATTTTGACTGGTTCAAACTTCATAAACCGGAGTAGAACAATTCAAAAGACGTTGATTGCTAGGAATAAGCTAGGTTTTATTGATAGCAGTATTCTTACACCTGATGTTAGTTCATCATATTATTAGAATCGGTTGAGAAATGACTATATGTTGATGAGCTAGCTTTTGAATTATACGAAGAAAACTCTAGCCAAGAGTTTCTTGTTTGAGAATTCTTCTGTTCGATTGTGGAAAGAGTTGAAGGAGAGATTTGGTCATTCAAATATACCATAGTTGTTTAAGTTGCATAGAAATTTGACCTGTTTTTACCGATCAAAATCTGTGGCAAATGTGGCGACCAAACCAGGAACTTTAAAAAAAACACAAAGGAGTATTCCAAAGTCTTTTGGCCTCCCCTCCTAGAGATTTTGAGATCAAATCTTAAGGAGTGAAGGGTAAGAATTAGGGGTGAAAGTTCGGTTTGCGGTTTGGATTTTACACCAAACCGAATTAATTAGATTTTGGATTAATGAAATTGAATTCAAACCGAATTTGGATTCAGTCCAATCTAATTTGTATTATCTGGGTTTTGGAAATTGAATCCAAACCAAACCGAACTTTGTTGGAGAAATTCAAGTAAAGAAAAAAAACCCAAAATATAATCAGAATGATCAAGCAAAGCAAAGAGCTATTACAAAATTATGAAGAAAATGAACAGAATTTGGGGGAAATTTAATTAAAATTCAAGCACAATCAAAATATAATAAGGGCCCGTTTGGTTGAGGGTATTCAACAAAGGGAGTGGAAATCAACTGCCCCGATTCCCTTTGTTGTTATTTGTTAAGCACTTTTTTTTCATTCCCTTTACTCCATCTATTAGCCCAAATCCTTCCAACTCCATTCCTCACCCCCTAGACTTTTCCATTCCCTTTCCTTAGCCACCCCTCCACCACCACACCCACACTAGCCACCACCCTTACACCTTACCTCCACCATGCACCCAGTCGCACCTCCACGGATCCACCGACATGCGCCGCCTCTTCCTCGACCTTCGCCACCCCTTCCCCGACCTTTGCCGCCCATCCACGACCTTCCATGATTTCCACGACCTTCGCCGCCCCTTCCTTGACCATCGCCGCCCACCGATAAGCTCTCCCCACCCCCTCGTCGCACCTCCCCCACCCCTCTCCGCACCTCCCCTCCCCTCGTCGGTCTTCCTCACTATCGAAACCCACCATTGAAATCCACCATCCAAAAACCTAAAAACACACATCTCCTTCACTGTTAAACGGCCGACCGACCCTCCCCCACCATCGAAACCCTAGGCGCTAGGGTTTCGAGGGTGGGGGAGGGCCGATCGACGGGTTTCACGGGGAGTGAGTAATGATATTAGAATCTAGGGTTTTTCTGGGCTAAGGAGGTTTTCGGGGGAGACCTCTGCTGGAGGTCGATGGGGGAGGGCTGGCGAAGGGCGGCGAACGGTGGGGGAGTTGCGGTGAGTGGTTTGGTGGCTGAAAAAGGTGGAAGATTAATGACTTAGGTGGTTGTGTGGTGGTGGGAGTAGTGAGATTGTTTCCCTTTGTTTTAAAACAAACAACATTGGCAAATTTTAGGTATTTTCATTCCATTCTTCTCCTTTCCCTTTGTCCATTCCATTCCGATTACCTCGTGAACCAAACGGTCCCTAATAATTTTCCATGTAATCTTACACCACTACCCTAAATTTTAAATTTGAACAGATTTTGCACTTGAGACCAAGAAAATTAACAGAATTTGCGCTTGAGAATAAGACTAATCAGTTGTCGGAGAAATCAGAGAATGAACGGTGGATGGAAAGGAGGTGAGCGAGGGAAAAGTGAAAAAGAGGGAAATGATTATTAAGGACTTAGAGTTGCTGCAAGCCTGCAAGTAAGTGTGAAAGAATTAGAAAGGGAAAAGAGATTAGGAGTTTTATTTAAGAGGCTTATATATGAAGGGGAATTGGGCTAGATAATTTCGGTTTCAAATTTCGGTTTTCGGTTTGTTGAACCTCAAAACCCAAACCGATCCGCAATCCATTTTGTTTAAATCCCAAACCGATCCAAATCGAATTGTAAAAAAATCCAATCCGAATTGCTAATATGGTTTACTTTCACTCCTGATAGGGATTTCCTTATCCTTCCCTCTATTTTCAAGCGTCAGTGTAGCCTGTAAATGTTGGACCAAAAAGACCGATTAAGGTCGGATCATGATCCTCCTTCCCAATTTTTTTTTTGGTTTTTTCTATACAGTAACCCTGTTTTTTTCACTTTTCTACGTTGTGCCCCAACATATATGACTTTCTACACGGTAATCCCAATATACTTTTTGTTTCCATACGGTAACCTTGCCGTTATCCTGCCATTAAAAAATTCCAATAGTGGAGTCCACCCTCCATTTATTAATATTATTTTTATCGAATTGGTATTCCGTCAAAGGTTTCGTGGGCTATTTTAGTCTTAAGGGTCCAAATTGAGCTCAGATTTGACAAAAAAATAACGTAAATGTCTCGTTTTGTGTGTTAAAATGTTAACACGTAAATCAAGACATTTCTTAATAAGCAAAACGAGGCATTTACGTTATTTTTTTGCCAAATCTGAGCTCAATTTGGTCCCCTCAAAACCAAAATAGCCCCCGAAACCTTTGACGGAATACCAATTCGATAAAAATAATATTAATAAATGGAGGGTAGGCCCTACTAACGGAATTTTTTAACGGCAGGATAACGGCAAGGTTACCGTATGGAAACAAAAAGTATATTGGGGTTACCGTGTAGAAAGTCGTATATGTTAAAGCACAACGTAGAAAAGTGAAAAAAAAAAAAAAAGGTTACTGTGCAGAAAAACCTTTAAAAAAAAACCATGAGTTTGTTGGCAGATGTGGTCGGCATTAGTCAAAAACTGCAATAGTACATCAAAAATGTCAATGGAGCCGAAGAATGACGAGTCGAACTGGGAATCAAATTCAGCAACAAGGAAGAAGAAGAAGAGAGGAATAAATATACAAGGCTATCAAATTGAGGGTTTATCAATTGCTGGTCAAGAAACATGCATAATCGTCCCTTCTCTCAACCTCGCTTTCGATATCGGAAGGTGCCCTCAACACGCCATTTCTCAAGACTTCCTTTTTATCTCCCATGGTCATATGGACCACATTGTATGTGCTTTCTTCTGCTCTCTTTTTAATCTTTATTTTGTTGTATTTCATGGGTTTTTTGGGTTTTTGAAAATTTTGATTTTTGGTTAATTTTGTCTGAGTTAAAGCCATAATCTTGATTTGGGTATTTATTTTTTAATAGTATTTTATGGGTTTCCTTGTTTTTAAATTAGTTTGATTTGGGGTTATTTTCTGTTGAGTTTTTTCTGAGTTTTCCAATGATCTTAATGTGGGTTTTTGGAGTATTTTCTGGGTTATGTATAATTTTGATATGTATAATCACTGCAATGGGAACTGTTTGAGATTGAAATTTGTGGATTGACTAACAGTGTTTTTTGAATTGGTGGTTGTTTTTGGAGGTTTTTTTGAAAAAAAATGTTTACTGAATTACTATGTTCTGTTTTTAGGATGTATATTACTCCCTTTGCCGTGCCTCGGTCATTCAAGTAATTGTATAACAAATGGAACACATTGTCTCTTCAATCATCTGTTGTTAAAGTAAACAAATTAACGGATAGTTTTGTTGCTGATACTGTGAATTCTGAACTTTCATAAGAGCTGAATTTTGTAAATAATATTCCTTTTTTTTTTTTTTTTTTTTTTTGACATATGCCTTTTCTAACAGACTATGGAGTATTTTATGAGTTGTGTCCATCTCCTAAATAATAAGTGTACTGTGTAATGTGATACACATAACATGATATCAGGGAGGATTACCAATGTATGTTGCGACTCGTGGACTGTTCTCTATGAAACCTCCTACAATTTTTGTGCCTAAAGCTATCAAAGAGGATGTGGAAAGGCTTTTTGATGTACATAGAGCAATGGACCAATCTGAGCTGAAGAATAATTTAGTTGGTCTAGACGTGGGTAATGTCCGTATTATATCCACATTTTCATTGTATACAGCTCCCTCCAAGCTTAATCTCTTCAATGATCATGCCAACAGTTTTTACTTAATTACTGTGCTTTAACTTTTTATTTTTATAATTTTCAGGAGAAGAATTCTATATTAGGAGGGATCTCAAAGTTAAAGCATTTAAGACATATCATGTCATTCCCAGTCAGGTACCAATTACTTCTTAGTTATATTTCTTTTTAAGATCTCATCTGTGTGGATCAAAGACATCCTTGAGCTTAAAACCACGTATACTTTGTTCACACATATAATATGTTGCAGGGATATGTAATTTATTCAGTTAAGCACAAGCTTAAGCAGGATTACCTTGGTCTTCCTGGAAATGAGATCAAGGCTTTGAAGGATAAAGGTGTGGAGGTATGTTTGGTAGCTGTATCATCAACTGAAAATTGTTGCATATACGGTGATAGGGTAGAGCCGTAGACTAAAAAGTATGTTTATTCAATCATGAGACTGTACATTCGTGTTCTCGGTTTATATCTGTAATTAGTCAGAATATATGATAAGAAGAGAATTTTGGAATGTAAGGGATAAATGATATACTCTGTATCTATTTTAGAAATGTTTTCTTACTTTAGATGTATCCATCTATTGAGTCCATGTAACCATTTAGTTATATGTCAGGGTGGATGTAGTTTGTAATTGCCAGACAAATACCATAACATTCTGAAGTACAAATTTGTATTTGTTGACTGCTTATTTACTTGTGGCTCTTTTTCTTAGTCCTTAATTCGATCAATTCTACACATGCCGTCTCAGCTGCAACTGAAGCTATAATTTGACGCCTTCTTGTGATGTGATGTCCTTTCAAAGTCTTAGGAGTAGGCTGTTATTGCATCCCCCCTCCCCCTTCCCCCCAATACCAACCCTGTAAAGCTAGAATAGTTACATAAGCTATGCAAATGCCTAAGTGATCACTGGTCAGCATTTTGGTTCTGCTGCCTTCTGCATATATCTGTCTGATGGATTGGTTTTACATTGGCAGATTACCACAACAACTACGTCACCTGAGATAGCATTTACTGGAGACACAACAGCTGACTTCATTGTTGATCCAGCTAATGTTGATGTGTTGAGGGCAAAGATTCTTGTGATGGAGGTAACTCACTTTATGAGCAGTTGATTTTTCAGATTTATTTATTGACTTTTATTTGTTCAATCAATGATGTTTCTTGATAAGTTTAATTTATTTGAGCTTCTGCCTTCTTTGTTGATTTGTTTGTTAAATTTCTGGTTGTTTGATCTGCAAAACGGATGTATATGATGTTTGTGTTGGTGAATTGTGATGTAAGATCCATGTGACCTGTGTTTATAAATTCTCTCTTGCGTATCATGCTCTTATCACAAGTTTTACAGGGAGAAGGAATACTTTTAGTCTTAGAACTCTTGGATAAACACTTTTGAATTGGTATTGGGGAAATATAGCAAGGGTTCTTGAGTTTTCTTTGTTTGTTGTCCTTAGCTGAAGACTTGAAGAGATTTAGTAGGGGATCACTTACAGTTGGAACTTGAAAGTCAACAGTTTTGGAAATGGCACAACCTCTTCCTTTTTTCAGTAATTACTTAAAAACCAAAAATGCCCTCCTCCCCACAAATGTTTTGTGTTTAGAGAGAGTTGAGTTTGGATTTTTGCTCTGTGAGTTTGCTGGATGTGCATAGCATAAGCTTATTAATAGTGCTGGATTTTGCTCACCACAACTTCAATGTTAATTCTAGAGGCAGCCTCTATTTGTGGGTTTAGAGCTATATTCATCTTATCCTTTCTCAAGGCACAAATCCCCAAACCCATTATGGCAGGGACGTCTGTGGGTTTCGGACCTTCTGGTACTTGTATGTCTAAGGTTGCTTGAATCCTCTATCAACTGCTGTTTCGTTCTCAATTTTTCTCTCCACTTAGTAGCTTCTTAGGAGAGTAATAGCTGGTTTTTTTTCCCCCTGAGATTCAAATGGTTAAATAGGCATGTTTTGTCTTTAATGCTGTCATGCAGTGCACCTTCTTAGACAAAGCAGTTGACGTGGTGCATGCAAGAGATTATGGACATACACATCTGGATGAGGTTCTTTTTCATCCCTTTGTATCTGATGTTTGCATAATGATGCTGCATTTTCTCATTGATTTCATTTGTTTAACGGTTTAACCATCATGCAGGTTGTAAAGTATGCTGAAAAGTTTCAGAATAAGGCAATTCTTCTGATCCACTTTTCTGCAAGATACTACGTAGAGGTAAGAGATTTAAAAATCCAGCCTTGTTTCCTTTTTCTAGTGGCTGTGGAATTGTTTGTTCTTTGAGATTTATTGTTTGTACATATGGAGTGAAACTATTTTCACTAGAATAAGTGCATGTCACTGATAGGAGATGACTTGGATATTTAGATCTTTTGCTGTCTGTCAATTCTTCTTTGTTTTCTAGCCTTAAGTAGTGTTCTATCTTCTAACAGTTGTGGTTTCTATCGTTCTTCGCGTAGCAAATCCACTCCTGGTTATATCTGCCCTTTACTTATTACTTTATGCCCTCAGGTTCTCATGAACATATGCAAGGTGTAGCTATCATAAACATCTGAATTTTGATGCCTTGCATTATTATATTCTGACAGCAGCTAATTAAGCTAAATAGAAATGATTTGTAGAGTAGCATTAATGTGAAGGTATTTTTTAGATGTCCAATTTATGCAAACTCCTGAAGTTGGCTTCAGTTTTGAAGCTAATTTCATAATATCGATCTTTAAGTGATTGGGTATACCAATCTATCCTTTCCCAAATTCACAAATTCAAATAGGATGGTGAGCAAGGTTGAGATGAAGTGGGGGGATTCCTGATTTTCTGGTAGTGAAATTAGTTGCTTCAATCAGGAGATGAGTTTGTTAATAGTGTTTGTTGATGGTTGTGCAGCTTGTGCTTACCTTGCAGAACTAAAGGTAATTTTTAGATTGAAATGGCTTATACCCCATAGGTTTTCTTAGAGTTGAAGGATCAAGGTGGCGGTGTGGATAGTTGGAGTGCAAGATTGATGAGTATTGTGTGTATTTTTTATTGCTTGGATTTCTGTGCATAGAAGTTATATTTCGTCAGAATAATGATTCTCGTCAGAATATTGCTGGGCTTTCTGGCATAGAAGATTATATTTGGTCAGAAATATTGTTTTTGTGTAAACCAATTATGCTGTGCTATTTGTGCTGAAGAATCCCAAGGATAATCTTTTTATGTCCTTCCTTATATCTAGGGCATTTGAGTTAAAATATTGTCATGTTTCTGGCTTGGCAATACTAGAGGAACTTGGTGGGTGGGGGGGTTCTTGCTATATAACAAATGGCATGTGTTTGGACGAAAAATCTGGTCCTGTCCATAACAGGAGAAGAGCTGAACTCGATGCCTCCAAAGATGGAGATATGGAGGGATAAAATATTTGGATCTTCACTCAGGAGCAAAAATTAACTAGTTGCATTGAAAAAAGCACCTAGATTCAGATTTTTTGCTGCATTTTTTAAGCTTAGTGTGTATATTTTGTTGCCTTGTGGTCTCTACACATACCCACCAAAACAAAAGTCATCTTATACAGTTAAATTTCTCAGCCTGATTGTGATTTGTGTTCTCACATTGAATGTTACAGAGTACCTCAGTTTCGCCTTTGCTTGGCCATTTATTTTACATTGCATTTGCTCCATTTATAACAGTGATGCTTAATTCTGTACCTAAAATTGCAAAGTAGTTACATCTTCTGACCCCTTAAATCGAATCCTACTGCTATGTTACTGTTCTGCCAATATTGTGTAGTATCACTTACTGTAAGCATTGTCGGTAAATCTATTTAGATGCCAAAATCCAGCTATTAATTATGCAGCTTTTGCAGGAAATCGAAGAAGCCATTTCGAGATTGCCATCAGCTTTTGCTGGCCGGATCTTTGCACTCACTGAAGGGATTTGATGATTGGTTTTATAATGAGGGCTTTCAGCCACATCCTTCTCCTGTACAGAAGCCGAGCTGTTTAGAACTGGTGCCTTTCTCTTCTTTTCTCCCCCTTAGCCCTCATTAGAAAATACAGGCATTTTCACATATGACATGTACTATCACCCTAGTAGATACCAAACGTGAAGATGTTACTGAATTAAGTTTCACGGTGAACCATGAAATCAATTTTGACCTCACTTTATAGCTGATTTTCACCCTAGTACTGTATAACCTTATTAAAGTGTAAGTATTAACTCAGTGCAACTCTAGTTTTAAATAGAACGAAATTTATCTCAGGAAGCTAATGTATCATGCCTGCGCTTGGTTGATAAAGAAACAACATACTCTGTATTTGTCTGTTGTCTTGTTTATTTCATATAGTCAAGGAACTCCGTTCGACTGTTTAATTGTATGACCCTTTAGCTAGTAACTAAGACTGAAGTGTCCTAGGGTTGCTAAAAGTGTTGAATAAATGTCTAATCAATACAGTTATGTTGAGCAAACCTTAATGGGTTATAATGCCTTTACTCTCATACTCTGAAATATAGTCTACTAAATTGTGTGCATTGGAGTTACTACTAAATTAAACTTTAAAAGGCTAAGTCTTGTACTGTATTAAAGACTTAAACTGCCTTTCTTCTTATGTAATGGGTGACATATTTCTTTGGCAGTTGTCAGATGTTCTCACATTCAACTATTCTGATATGACCTACTAAGACTTGCTTCATATCCTCAAAAGTTTGCATAAAAAATAAAGATATGTTTGACATCTCTTGCCAATAAGCAGGGGAATAACTCGAAAACTACATCATTTATTGTATTGATTATAATTCAATCGCATTAAACACTGATCCTTATTCTCATAATATCGTAAAAATAAATAATTAAATAAAGTGAATCTTCATACGAGTAGTATGTTTTTTTTGTTTGACATGATCATACTAAATTTATTATCCAAATTTGGATTCTATACTGTGGACAACGCTTGAATCTACTTGGAAAGTTTGGGATAGAACATGATCTGGAATTGAAGGTTGGGTGCCAAATAGAGTTGTGGATATTACCACTGTACCAGGATTCTGGCTGTTGAAAGCTGTTATAATTTCTGCTTTCTTATCTCCCACATTCTTCTGAAAATGAACTAATCCTCTGGGAATCGCAAACATCTGCCCTGGAACCAACACCTTCGAGTAGTACACGTTCCCTGTGGTCACGAAACCAACTAGAACTTTCCCTGTGATCACCACTCCACTCTCGCTTGATCGTGGGTGGGAGTGGGGTGGGTTCATCCCATTAGGTGCAAGGTCAACCCGGTTCATTGAAAGTCCAAGCATGTTTAGGGCTGGGAATGTGAGCACGTTCCCTGGTGTGACCTTCGATCCAAAAATGTTAGAAGTATTGCCCTCCTTCATCAACCCATCAAAGAAGAAGTCTTCAGAGGTCACATTTGAGGCTGGCTTGCAAGGGAAACTGGAAAACGAGGGAGAGGAGCTGAGTTCTGCTACGCAGAAGTCCAATAAGGGATCAGGATCAGCAGCGTGGGAGACAAAAGGAGCAAGCAAGAAAACTACAATGCAGAGTAAGGCAGCCATGAGTGTGGATTTGTGATAGTGTTTTGTACTTTTTTTTTTTTTTTTTTTTGTGTATGAAGAATAAGATTAAGGTGTTTATATAGGCTATTAACATGCGACTTTGTCAAGGACATGCAAAACTATTAACAAATGATGTTTACGAAGAAAAATGAAATATAGTTTTTCTCTTAATTTCAATATGGTAAGTTGTAGTGGTTGTGACTTGGAGGTAAAAGACTGATTCAAGTTGTTGAACATGGAAGAAGCTCATGTTTTGATTAGGAGTAATTTGGCTTTCACACATTGAACTAAATCAGTTACGAAAATACATATGTTATTATGTCAAATCGTAGTCTTGTCGATTATTCAATATATGAACTTTTAACCTTTTTACTGATTCAAAACCTTCTAGGCTGGTGATTGAGACTTAGGAATGGCAATTGGATTGTTCATCAAGGGTACTGGCAAAATGGCCGAGTGCATTCAGATCGGGTCAAATTAATTAAGGATTGTTTAGTTTATGAAAACTTGAGTCAAGTAACTTTCAGGTTGTTAATTAGCTAATTAGATAGATCAATCTCTCAACACATTATTTTCAAGTAGGGTTAATTTTGGTTATGGTTTGAGTATGGTCAAGCAACACGACTAGAATCAGTTTTTCACTTTTTCTAGATCTAGCAACACCACAAAGATGGAAAGGTGTTACCTTGAGCCTTAATTATTGAGATATAATACTACTTTCAACATAGTAAGATGACCATTATTTGTACACTCTTCACTTTACCTCAAATACTTATGTTGAACTCTCGACACTTAGACATAAGTATGATTATTGGACAATTCATTTTAGTTTAAGATCATAATTTTTTAACAAAATTGTCAAGTTAGACACTTGAATACGTACCCATATTAGACATACATACCCAAGATCGAGTACATAACATAGTTGAAACAGTTTACCAATATTTCTTGAATGCTTGCATAGTTGCATATTTCTGCATAAACAAAAATCAGGAGACAGACAAATTATGCGGATATATTTGTTTGTTTGGGCCTTTGGGGCACTGTATTGCCACTGATTCAAGATGAGATCACAACTTTTTGCTACCAGCATGGCAGCATCTACTTAAGGCCTGTTCTCATTTACTGAACTGAGCTGAACAAAGCTAAACTGAATTGTTTATGAGAGAAGGAAATTAGAAACTGAACTGAAATTAAGTTGTATAGAACAGGCCCTTAGTCCATTAAAAAGACACTAAACCTCGTCTTGAGCATTATACTCACTAATCGTTTAATATAAAATTGCTATAATGAGATGGAGTTAACATTGACAAGATCATTAAGACACAAAAAGAGCGTAAATTTATTTAAGATTATGTAATTCTGGTCGCAGTAAAAATGACAGTTTTTATTTGAAACCACTGTCTCCAATAACTAAGCTAATGTACTCAACTCCATTTCCTAACTTGCCACCATGCAAAAGCATTGAAACATCAGGTAGATGGTGGAAGTTTCCACTGGGAATGTACAGGACCAACATCGTATATGATTTCTCTATGGCAAGACCACACTAGCTTGATCGCTTCTGGAGTTCCAATTCCTGCACCCCTAGGATCTCCAGCAGGTCCAAACCTGGAGGATTTCAGGTCGAGAAATATTAATAAGAAATTACAATGAGCCATATATAATTAATATAATAATTGATGATAGGATATAGGGCTCACCAATGATTTTGTGGAGCTCCTGTAGTCCTTGCTCGTAAGCCAGCATAAGTGGTTCCATTTACTGTATTCCCAATAACTTTCTGCAATTGATCGAATTAACTCAGTTGCACGCAATATGTGTCATAATCAGAATTTTGTATGATTACATAATTCCCTACGTTCTTTGATTATATTGCGACAAAAGACTAAGATCAATGAACAAATTCTGTTTCCCTTGTTCATTTCCAAAATTATTTAATCAGATTCTTTGGCTTTCATGTATCATAATTATACGAATTCAGTGTCATTTACATCAGTGATTAACCCATGAAGCTATTTTAATGTTATAAGTGAATCATGTTATAAGTGAATCTTTTATTACAAAAACCACATAAACATTAGTGAGATGTCTTTTAAAAGGCCCATGTCCCCTGTTCAGTGAAAGGAAAAGTAGAAAAAACAGTATAAAAACAGTATAGAAAGCAATTTTTTTTCCAAATCTTGCCTGTAGGAATAACAAATCATTTGACACCACCGCAGCAGTTAAATGTGCATTCATCCTCTCCAAGGCTTCTAGCACCAATGGAAGCTGGTTCGCTTTATAGTCCGTGATAATCTGCAAATACCAAAGTCCATGAGCAATATATTACAGTTTTCTTAGGGACTGCCATTTAACATGCTAATATTAGGTTCTCTTTGCAGATATACACCAAAGAAAGCATGAATGAAGAGATAAACCAAACTCACTTGGAACGGTCCAAATATTTCTTTAGTCACAAGCTCAAAATTTGTGTCCTTCAAAATTTCTTCCAGGGGAACATATACAGCAGTAGGCTTAATGGCACCATATATTGAGGGTATATTATGATTCTCTAAAGCCTCACCACCAAATAGTACCTTTGATCCTGGTATTTTTAGCAACTTTTCCACATGCTCCAACATTGCTTCGGTTGTAACCTATGTGATAACACCAAGATCATTAAGATTAAAGCATAAGATCAAAGGCATTAAACCAAAATCGCTGCAGAATTGTTATTGCATGCCTCACAGATGTTGGAAAAGATACATGTCACTCCTGGGGTAAAATTATCTACAACATATCGACTATATATTTTTTCTGACAAGGTGCATGGGTAACAGGGTAAGTAGTCTCTAGCTCTCTAATATCTGAGCGATGATTAAAATCAACAAACTAGAACATCAACTACGGATATCAATTCCTCAAGAAGTTATCACCAAAAAGAAATTGCAAGAAAGGGTAAAAGCCTGATATACACACAATAAAACTAAAGTAATACACATTTACAGTACAAACACATCCAGAGGAAAGAAGGGAACATCCTCTAGCTCTCCCCTCTCCATATAAAAGGAGGGTGCTTTAAGAGGTAAAGGATATAATTGAATAAATGAAAAAAACATAAGAAGATCCCATGTTCCACTATGAAAATGACATGGATAATAGAAAATAACTGGCTGAATGTTTATTCAATAAGAACTTTTACTGTGTAGGAAACAAATAAAGAAGCACAATCAATATCCATTACTAGTGATTGCAATGATCTCTCAGAAAATAAACCAAATGTAAAGATACTTAGCAGTTTATCCAACCAAATGACATTTAGCCTGATGAACTCAGTGACATAATGAACAGCTCAGTGAAAGACATTCTCACAGATCCTCACAGTCTTGTGGCAATCAATATGTGAAAGCGGGATGAGACTGATTATTTTATTGTTGGAGTGGGAACTAATTCAAAAACTCCATTCCTTTTATTTAGTACAGGGGTGTTAGAGAATGAGACAAATAAAACATGTGGTTTAAAAAAAAGTTAAAATTAAGCCTTCTCCTAGAACATGAAAAAGAGCAGAAGCCCACCCCACTTCCCCCCCCCCCCCCCCCCCCCCAATCTTATTCTCAATCCTGACAAACACACATAATCTTTTTCATCCCCCACTGACTCTTATTATTCCAAATCCTACAAAAGCCATGAGCTGCAGCATCTCTAATGCAAATGGAACTTACAGTAAGAACAGGTCCAATAGTCAGGTTTTCTAGCTTCCTTCTAGCAGCAAGATCTTTCAACTTGGAAACAAGAGAACTTGCTGACCAGTTCTGCAATGAAAATCAGAGAAAAGATCATATAAATATACATGTAACATTGGTTTTACACTGGGGAATTACAGAAAATCACTCCTTGTAAAATATATCCATTACATTCAATAGGGTTTACCTCATGCATGAAAAGGATGGACTGTGCAGAGCACTTTTGTCCACTGCATGCATATGCGTCTTGATCACAAACCCAGGCAACATATTCCTCCTGCCAACAAGAAGGGTGGATATGAGAATTACTAAACCAAGATCATGGTTGAGATCATATGGAGTATGATAGAAGCAAACCTCCTGAACATCAGGGCCAAGGATTTTCCAATCAAATCCCGCATCCTCCAATTTAACTCGGCCCTTCAGGTCATCTGCTAATTTCTCTGCTACCCTAGAGCTTCCAGTGAAGAGGGTCATACGAGGGTTTGCCTGTACATGACATTTGGTTTGTAAACAAGTTTAAGTTGCTTTAATCAAATTCATTTAAATGGAAGTACATGAAGTCCTGGTGATGACCCAATCTTCCACCAAGACAATATGCATTATTAATGGATCTCAAAGCAGGAGATTAAACAGAATTTTAAGCAAGGTCTTATGATATGAATAGTATTCTGGTTACTAATTACAGGTAAAAGGTACAAAGATTCTAAAAAGGGAGCACAACCCCCTTATCTCGGAAAGAGGTTCACGCAATATATAAGTATACTATCGATACAGATGTTTCCAAAAGCAAATTTTGTAATGATTGTCCAAAAGCAATAAAATTAAAATTCTTTGAAATAGCATTGAAGAATGTTAGAATGAAACCTCCAACAGCAGTTTGTTCATCGTCTTGCCATCAGAGTTGATGAAGTCAACATCGTCAGTAGATAACCCACATAAGTGAAGCAGGCGCAGCATTTGTTCCATTACAATGCTAACCTACAAAGAAAAATTATTAAAAGAGTCAAAATTGTGTTCCGAACTTATGATCACAGATTTAAGAAGCAAGTCAGAAAATAAAAGTTACAACAGGCTTCAGTTATTAGTATCTCTCTTTGGACATATAATCACTTCTTTGTGCATGTGAACTTTATTATGCAAATAGAATAAATTATTATGCATGAATACAGATCATACATCACCAACAATCAACCAACAAAGCCTTAGCCCCAAAATGCATATCATACATACAATAACTAAAAGACTCGATGGATCCTTCTATACTTCTCACTGTTAAGAAGAAAAGCCAACCAATTATTTTAGTTATAAAGTAACAAGTCAACCAATTATTTTCAAAGAAAGGTTGCACGAAGAAACGAAAGTATACATACAATCACAGGGTTAGCACAGAATGCATCACACAGACAGGATTTGACATTATGTGAAGTCAATTGCCCAACAATGTATACTCTATTGTAGCAGCTTGCAAACAGATAGTATACTAGAGCCATATAAAGCGCTGTAGTACCTCTTAGAATCTGATACATTTACTTTAAGAACAGAGGCCATTGATAAATTGGTATACTAGAGCCATACATTACCTCCGTTTTATTTTATTTTTTTCAATTTACGTAATTTGACTTTTCATGCTAGGCGGCTCTAAAATAGGACTATTAGTATCTCTACTATTAGTAAGTAATAATTATAAACAGTTGATATTTGGAAACTAAAAGTTAAAATGATTCCAATAAGATCCCGCATGACTACTTTTCTTTTTTAAAAATCACCAACATTGGTCAAAGTGAAGTACGTTAATACCGCAAAAGTCAAATTGGGTAATTACAAAAAACGGAATGATAGCCTAAGATAAAATAGGATACAATGACATGTATGGCCCTCTATAACCTTTATACTGATATCAATAAAGACTGTATATTTTACAAGATAAATGAAGAGTTGCTATGTAGTTTTCTTTCTTTCTTCTTTCAGGGAATGAGAGGGGACGGCATTAAGGATTAAGGGTGAACCTGCCAACCCACACCAAATTAGGGCTAGATATTTCATACATCACACTGATTCACACCAGCTCTTATCAATATGAATGAAGCTTAATATTAACTCACACCAAAAATTAAAAAAATAAAAATAAATCTATACCACAAACATAGGCTCATGAAAATAATACAAATGCCTTTACTAAATACCTTGCTATCCACTTTGAGAAGAGGTTTGTTTCCCATGTAAAGTGCACCCATCAACTGTAGCACTGGGATTTCTAGAGGGAAATTGAAGGGAGTAATAATAGCCACCTGAAATCATAAATCGTCATTAAAAAATGCTGTCTATAAGGTATTAGCTTGATTTTGTGGGCATTGTAAATAATGGTCAAAACAGATTTTGACATTTTCAGCTACAATTGAGTTAAGCACAACAAAAAAAATGCAATCAAACTTTCAAAGGGAGACAATGTGGCAAATTATGCTAAAACTTCATGGGCAAATCAAAGTATACATATTACAATCATCACAATACTCTTTTTTTTTTTTTTTCTCTCTAATTCTACTCAGTATGCTGCATTCTACTGGTGTAAAAAACTCAAAATTAATAAGGGAATGAGTGAAGATGGTAACATACTGGTCCATAAGGCCAGCGAAAACCATGACTTTGCTGACCAAGATGATTCCCGGGTATTGCAAATGACCTTGCAAGAAAACGAACCTGACCAAAATAAATATAATCAGCAATAACATATAAATTTGAAAAAAAAATGAGTTGCTATTATAATTAAGGATATACTGCAAGATCATAGAAAAAGATAAGAAAGTACCATAACAAGTTTTTTTTTTTTTTTTTTTTTTTTTTTTTTTTTTTTTTTTTTCTCCACAACACATGATATCAAAGGTTATGCTTTCTACTTTTCACTTTTGACTGCAAGGACACAGCCTCTAGTTTGCAACCAGCTAAAACATAAAAATGGGTTTACCATTCAATAATAATATGCTAGTAATAAAGTGTTTTTGTTAAGGCAATTCTCCAGATACCTGGTCACCAGAGAAATTCTCAAGAAATTTCTGTGTAACAGATACTTCAGCCATAGCCTGCTCAAAACTCTTTGGAGAAACCCTTTGAACCAATCTAGCAAAGAACTTTGAAATCTGGGATATAACACATATAAAGTTACTAATTACTTTTCTGGAAAAAGAAAGGCAAGTAACTTCAAACAGCTTTGGTTCAAAAAAGGCAAAATAAGAAGATAAAGAATGAGCCAATGAATACCTCAGGCTGAGAAAGCTTGTCAGCTGCTTTAGTTGATATGGCTCCTAAGTGAAGATATCTGAAAATTCAGCCTCTTTGGCATAAGACAATTTCATAATTAAGAAGACCACGGTCCATAGGAAACTGTGGAGAGAGCATAATGCAACAATCATACAAGGGGAACAATTAGGAGAATTACAGGCACAAACCTTTCTGGGTCCTTAAAGGGATTATGAAGACCATGTTTAGGGCACCTGGATAAGCTATCTACAAATGGCTGAATAAGCAGTAAGCATGAAAAAAAATAAACATCAGATGAGTACATGTTTAGTGTCCGAAATGATTTTAGAGAATGGGTGAAATAAGGGGAGATGAAAAGTCTGTTAAGTATCACTAGAAGGAAAAGAGTAGAGCATCATGACATACCTTTATATTTGATTCACCAACCTCAGCAACCTTGATAAATGGTTCACCGTTCAACGGATCCACAATTGTATTCCAGGAAGGAGACTCGAACCATTTTCCATCCACTGAAGATCAAACAATTAGATTATCAAAACAACTTAGATTGAATATGCAAGTTTTTCTTAGGAATGGACTGCTTAACAAAAATTACTAATGCCATTCCAAAACAACCTAAGAGCACCAGTATCAGACTAGTTGACAAATTATAGATTACAGAACTCCTGTGAAAACATGGTCAGCAGCAGCAAGGCAAGGAGGGTGACATAATGATATATTTTGTAGTTGAATTAAATAGACAAAAAAGACAGCAAATATCCCAATTGTTAATTTATATTTTAACAAAACCTCATATCTACACTTTTTCAAACATACCCAAATTAAGCACTTTAGCTGGTTCTGAACCGGATACTTTGTCTGCATCTACAGTTTGAAAAGCTGCCAAGCTCATATACCTGCACAAGAAGGATTTTTGTGAAATTTGAGAGTTTAGGAGAAAGTGAGTCTCTCATAGTTGTAAAAATACAAGCTATTGAATATGCAATTGCAAAAAGAAAAAAAAAAGTAGAGCTGATAAAGCACAAGAAATCCCATAATGCTTGTATTTCTCGTCCTTAGTTTTGCTTTTGCACATGTGGGGAAGGCTGGCCTGAGGGATTCAAAGACCACACCGGTGATCTTCCCTCATACTATGACGATTAGGTATTATTTAATATGCAAGCACTCCTTCCCTGATCTCTAATCAACCAAACACAGCTACATCTTACATGTACGATCAAGCCAAGAAAGCATATAAATAAATTGTCAATTGCTATCTACTAATGTTTAGCAGTACTTTCCAATACCTGCCACACTGCCCAACTTTGTTAGGTACAACGATACAATAACAGCAATACGCAAAAGAGGTTTGTATGTACCAACAACTTCTCCTTAGCAGCACTCACACTGTGTGGCATTTCTATTGATTCTAGCTTTGTCTCTTATTACCTTGTTCTAACGTGCAAACTACTTAACTACTCCGTGCTACAATTACCTTAGTCATGCCAACAATGGCTGCCCTGATATTCTAATCGTTGGAAGTCTTTGCACGGCATGTATATAAGTGATCAGAAAGTTCATCTTTTACGGTATACTGTTCACAAGGTGTCCCAACACTTCTCTTATTACGAGTAAGTACTAAGTAAAGAGATGCATGTCTCTTAGGATATACTTCGTATGTGTTGTATGATGAAGTTCATCACTTCCTCTTGCTTTCTTCTTGACATAAATATGATCGTATTTGTTCATATGTATTTGCACATTGATTTACTACCTCAGTTAAAGTGTTAAACAAGCTAAATCAATTGGCCACGTCTTGGTATCTCAATAACTATATCGTGTTAAACCGGTTGTTTTCTCAACAATCAATATTAAACTATTATGAAAACAACAATGTTACTTGCCTAGAAGAAATATCTAATCCCTCCAATTCCTTGAAGGCGCATACAGCTTTCGCAAGCTAATTATAGGTTTATAAGAGTTTCCTCACTTAAGGTGATTATCAATGCCAAAAATTCTCAAAATTCATTTAATTAGCCAAGCAAATCACTATATAATCAATAAAATTATAAACCAAACTCAGAATTAACGAGAAAAATCATAAAGCCATAAATTAATACCAATCAAACAGTACAATCACAAAATAAAATTCAATAATTAAACACAGCAAAATATTGAGATGACTCGATCAAGCTAAATTCTCATCATTTCACAAAACCCTCAAAAACCCAGATACATTAACTCATAATTAATCATACCCAGAAGACCAAAATTCTCTGTAAAATTCACAGAAAATTCGTACTAGTAAATTAATAGATTGATCAACTGATACTTAAAAAAAATTAAAATTACCTGGGAAATTTACAAGAATCAAGCAAAGAAACAGTTTTTTTGGAAACAATCGACCTCATTTCTCTGCGAACTGCAAATCTATGCATGATGTTTAAGCGATAATCCGTGTAAGAAGATGATTTCGATTTTCCTCGTCTCTCTGTTTCTCTGTTCTTTATAAGTTAACTGAGAGTGACACTTTCTCCTTGGAGTTAAAGAAAAATGAACTAATTATACAATATGGGTTTAATTTACCAAAAGGTTTAAATAGAAATGGAAACATTCATTAGGTTATTCGGGTTTAACCCGGTGTGCGACTACGCGGATTGAGATTTTGGCTTAAAATAAAACCAATTAACCTCGTCATGAATTCTATCCAACCCGTGATCAATTGCTGCTATGAAAGTTTTTTCTATATAAATAAAATAAAATAAAAAAAAATCAAATCTATATTTAATATTTTAACTCGTTAATTTGATTACAGTCATGTATTATTGATTGTCACACGATGGTCTGTTTCTAAATATAAACTTGGTAGAAATGATATGATTTGAATTGTTTGAGCGGTTTTTGAAATGAATTTATACCAATTTGATCCACATACTAACTTGAACAAAATTGGTTGACTATTTTCCGGATTATGTTGATTGATTCTAATAAATGCAATTTCAAATCTTCATGCTTCATATTTTGTAATCTGTATATAAGTACGAGTATTTTGTAATAATTAAATTAAACTTGCATCGTCCGGGTTTGAAAACGGGTTAATATCATTATACAGAAGACAGGTTAAGTGCTTAACATCTTCGGTTCCTGTATGACTAACAAACAAACATCAGTAACATGTGAAATGGTAAGTTTTAAAATTTTATAGTACTGGATTTGGTGATTGGATGGATTCCTATGAAACCTTGACCGTTGTTTACGACTGATGCAAAATTAGATAAGTTGGTGAGTCATACTACAATCAGATCTACATTTACGGGAATAATTCAACGGTTGATACGCATGTAGAGTAGCAAGCAAATTTGTACGTTATTTGGTTATGTGACAAGTGTTTAACTTAGGATGCTTCTCAGCTGGACTTTGCTTAAAGACTTTGTTTTCAATTAAGATTAACCTTTTTTAATTGATAGGAAGTAATTATAAATTAATTGATAATTTATTTATACTTGGGATTTTCAATGGTGTCATTTTCATATAGTTCATGCTACTGAGTACTGACTAATTGGGCCATTAGTTAGTCCATGATCCATATGACTATAGCTTAACACTGACTCGGCCCGTGGGCTTGTGAATTAAATTAGAAGAGGGAGTAATAATGACTTCAAAGTGACATACTTGTAAGCAGCGGTGTACATAAACAAGATCGCACCTGAAAAGCGACCAAAATTGGACCTGATCCGGACCTGTAGATTCAGGTCCGACCCCGGTCCTTGAAATTCAAGGATTTAGGTCACGGTCCGGATCAGGTCTAAAATCGGGTTTTCAGGTTCGGACCTTAAACACGGTAAATTTTTTTTTTTTCAAAAAATAAAAAAGCTTATTTTTCAAAAATCAAAACAAGTCCAAATTATGCAACATGTCTAAAATCATCATAGCAGGTCCATAAACAGATCCAAATACAGGTCCAAAATCACAACACAGGTTCGTTCAGGTCCAAACCCGGACCGGATCTGTAACATCAGGTCTGACCCAAAACTGCACCTGTTGAATCAGGTCCGGTCTCCGGTCCTCAAAATTCTTTAGTTGAGGTCCTGGTCCCAATAGGTCCGGTCCGGTTTTGGATCGGTGTACAACCCTACTTGTAAGTTAAATTAGAAGAGGGAATCTTGGACCTAACCCGAATGAACTCAATCTCAACTAGACTGACTGAACTGAACTGAACTCAGCTGAACTGAACTGGACTGAACTCAGCTGAACTGAATTGAACTGAACTGAACTGAAATGAATATTTTATAAGAGAAGGAAATTAGGAGCTGAGCTGAACTGAACTGAATTGAATTGAGCTGAACTGAACTGAACTGAACTCAGCTGAACTGAACTGAACTGAAATGAATTTCAACGTAAGAGAACAGGCCCTGAGTATTGACGAATTAACAAGTTCCCTAATTTATACTTCCTCCGTTTTTTATTAGTTGACACTGTTTAAGATTTACACTATTCACACACTACACTTTGACTTGCTTTTGTGATTTATGGATACGATAAAATATATGTGCATGGGATCTTGTTCAAATCGTCTCAATGTATATCCACTTTTTATGATTTTACAATGTTGATAATTAGAAATATTAATCGTTAAAAATATGTGTTGGCAAGCGTGATAATAGAAAGGTGTCAACTAATAAAAAACAGAGGAAGTATTATCCAACAAATCGAAATCAAAGTTTATTGTACTTGATATCTAAAATAATTTAATCAACGACAAAATAGAAAAAAGGAATACCATCAAGGATTGATGGAGAATACCATCAAAGGCTATTGGTATCTAAAAGAATACCATCAAGGGGTATCTGAAACAATACCATCAAAAATTGTTGGAGGTAGAATACCATCAAAATTTATTGGAGAATACCATCAACTCATCAAGGGCGGTTGGTATCTAAAAGGATACCATTAAGAAGTTCGTTGGTATTATAAAAAATACCATCAATAGCAAAAGATAGAGCAAGAAAATCCCTAACGGTATGTTCTCGCCATGATTTGGTGCCAAAATTTGTCACATGTTGAGAACTTCATTTGTGAAAATAGTAGAAAAAAGAACTCAGTTTGCCGGAATTTCTTTATTTGAGAAATTAAGTTTTGTTCTAAATTGAACAAAAAATTGAGAAGGACATTTTTCACAGATTCTGTTTGCTTTTTCTTTTTTTGTTTTACCTTTATGTTTTTTATAAATGTTTTTTTAGATTGACCTTTTTGCCCTTGTTAGAGTCTTTTATATGACTCTAACAATTAGAGTCCAAGGATTTCCCGATGTGAAAGTACAAAAAAGAAAAAGAAAAAGGATGACAAATCATCAAAAAGAGAATAATATTGTAAGAAAGTACAATCGATAAATAGAAACAGACACATAAATTTGATGATCCTAAAAAGGAATATAGGCATGTAATAAAAGGATGGAGGGAGTAAACTATTAACTCAACTGCATTATAAGCACGATAGGGAAGCTACAATTTTTATAAATTGGAAAATCTTCTAATTACTTTGTAAGTAGTCCAAACTCTCTACTCTTTAACATTTTAAATAGGATAAAATTTAATAAAAACAATAAAAGTGGTCTATTGCTAATCATCGATCGGTACATATATAGCATAAAGCAAGAACTCCTCAACAAAAGTGGTTCATATGGAATTCATTTCTCCTCTATATATTTCTTCATCAGTAATCTTCACTACAAGATTTGTTTGTCGATTATCGTATTATGGCTTGTAACTTAGGTTGACATTTTAATCACCGGTATGAACACTTGGTTGACTTTTAAACAAGAAATGTATGTTGTATGTAGCTCATCATATCTTAGATCACTAAATAATACGAACAATATCTAATCTAATACAAGTATAATAATTCAAATGATTCAATTTGGTAAGATTATATCCTAGTTGTAGATTAAATAAATTGCAAGGACTATGGCATAATAAAAGGTATGAAAGTGAGATTTAAGATCTTATTGTAAGAAATTGATGAAATATTTAGGTCAATGGAAGCACATTGCTTGCAATTGGTTGGTGCATTGGCTTCGAATTTGACAACTAGGTTCAATCTTGGAAGCTCATTTTCACATGGATCAAATAATCCATGATTTTATAAACAAATTGCAAATTCGTGGACTAGTTGACTCCTTCCGTTTCTTTTGTTTCGTCTTTATTTGTCCAACTTATAATTTTTATATGCATTAAAAATTAATTGACCATTTGGAAAAAATTGCCAACTTAATGTCATGCTACATTATTTAGCCGCACAAGTCTCCTACATCACTTGGCGACTTGACGTATCCTTTTTATCATTTTACTCAATGAATTGGTCAATCAATTTACAAATATATATACAAATTAAAAGTCAACTTATAACTGATTATATACATTATTGAGGAAATTTATTTTATCCGATCCTTAGTAAAACTTAATTATTCATCACGACTAATTTATATTCCGTACATATTCAAGCAAGTTAGTAATACAAGTTATTCATTACAACTAGTTCATTCATGACAACTAGTTTATATTCCGTATATATTTATCAAACAAGCAAGCTAACAAGTTAATAGTTGATTTTTCTATAATTATAGGATGCATTATATAGATAAGTTTGCCGGCGTCACTTTGTAGTTCTATAAAGAATTAAAGATCTATATTCTAACAAGTGTTTTACCCAATTAAGTACGTATATACCTGTAACATGATAGGTACCTAGGTCTATTGTTCAAATTATACCATCATTAATACTTATATTAACAATATAATTCTTGAAGACGTGCCCTCAATTTTGGTAATAAGGAATTTTATCCAACTATTAGATCAACAGTACACAATCTCATAGA